>NC_041408.2:44581981-45781981 GCF_900747795.2 Erpetoichthys calabaricus | reverse complement strand
TTTGTTTACTGTATTCTGAATTTTACAGATACATATTCTTTTGTCTAGCTTTTCATTCTTCTTATCTTCCAGTTTAGGGACTTGAGAGCCAGTGCTTACCCCCAACAACACAGACCATAATTCGGGAACAAACCCTAGACAGGATGCCAATCCATCACAGGGCACATCCAACCTAACCTACATGGAGCCAATGAAGTATTGCCAATTCTTTGAAAAGTCTTTATTTGCTGAGCTGCTTTAATCATTTTATCAAGTACTGTTTTACAACCATGGGTAAAACTGGAACATATAAACCACTTTTGTTCATTACCAATAATGCAGAAATAGTATTCATAATCAGTAAGACTAAAAGGGAGTTTGTGGTAAATGATGCAGTGTACTGTAGTCTTGTTTTATTTGAAAGACTGCCTTTAGAATTAGAAGGATACTTAGCATCTATGAAAAGTAAAAATCACTGTTTGTCAGTACTTTATTTGTTCAATAGTGCTGTCCATATAGACACTGAATTGACAAGATGTTGCAGAATTTCCACAGCAAGGGAAAAAAGAAAAAAACACTACATTATTATTAAGTTTGATTGCTGTGAAATGGTTTCACAATTTTGTCCAGCCTAAAATTTATGATTAACATTTAGGATAAATTCACTATCATTTACATTTGTGTTACCTATTGATTGAAAAAAATGTTTAAAGTTCAATTATTAAAAGCCAACACAACTATTTAACATGCAGTATATCACATTGATAACTACATAGAGTTAAATATATTTTCATCCATCCCTATTCTAGACCTGCTTAGTGCCAGGGTAGAGCTAGACAGAGACAGCCTATCCCAGTAGCACTGGACACAAGGCAAGACCCAAACCTAGATGGCAGCACACATCCACATTCACTCACACTGAGCAAATTTATATTTGCTTATTAATCTAGCACATTGGTTTTGGAATTGGGACATATCACAGAATACCTGGAGTAAAACCAACACAGATATGGCCAGAATGTGTAAACTTCATCTAGATGATGACCAACCATGGATTCCAGTAGCAGCAGCTCTGTGTCCCATGCACATCTTCCTTAAAATCATTGAGAAATCTAAAAAACTTCCATAACAGAAAAATACAAGAAAACTATGAGATATCTATGCTTTCTAATTGTGACAAAGTATTAATATATTATATATATATCAAACAATATGAAATGTGTGCAGCAGTTTTACAGAGGGCTGTCTGCCATCTAGTTTAATGTTTCATGGGTGCTGTTTGTCACTGTTCTTTTAAAATCAAAATTACGCCTATAATATATTTCTTAACCTGTATATGTGAAATATGTTTTAAAGTGCTTAAACATACAAAGTTGATATATGCTTGCACTCTACTTATTACATTTTATTTTTTAAAGCTATTAATTATCCAGAGCACATTACATGGGTTACTCAGACTTTTGAAAACCTTTGATAAGGTTTAGCACCAAATCTTTATCCTCAAGGTAGAAACCAGTAATTATATTATATGATCAAATCCAAGCTTACATATTCAAATTTTTTGCTTTCAAACAAGTATGAAATATAAGGTTCGTTTTTTTAAGTCTTATATAACTGCATTGTTATACTTTGAATTCCTATTCTATATGCTGTATGTATGTGGGTGTTTTTGCCAGCTTGCCAGATGAAGCTAATGCATCCAGCTGAAGTTTTGCCACTTTGATCAAAATGTCTGTGCGGAGGACTAGAAATTGGCTGTTGCACTGTGCTTCTAAATTTGTACAGAATATTATGCTAAAGTCAAAAGAAAAATTTAATAATTGCAAAGATTAATATTAGAGCAGCTCAGATAGCTAAAGAATACATAAACAATGAATGTCTTCTAAAGATCTATAAAATTACTAGGTGAATAAAAAGATGCACATCAATTTCTGTGACAATTCATAGCTACTACAGACCTCAAAGACAATACTTGAGTACACCTGTGAAAGGTGAAGACAATTACAATACCATCTTTATGACAGTAAATGAAACTTGTAATTGATACAAATAAATAAGATGTTTAATAGTGTAATGCAATCATTTGTTTTGGAGATGTCAGAGAATGAAAACTCTTTGGTTAAATATTCTTGCTGAAACTTGCTGTACCCAATTACACAAAATAAAACTTCACACTGATATTACTGACTGTGACAAATACATTACTTCACAAATATCCTGAAGAAATAATGAAAATGGTCATGACAGCTGATGAGTCATGTATGTGGTATTGTATTTCCTTTTCCTTAGAGTTATCATTGCTCTCATGTTGATGGACATTTAAGTATTGAGTCCAGTTCATCTGCATGAATGTTTTTATTCTTTTATTTCACCTTGATCTATTAATCCCAATGATTAACTTGAACAACTATAAAATGCCAAGAACCTCAGTTTTGGTTGCCATCTTTCTTCCAGTGCTGCCAAAATGCACTACTCTTCAAACACCTGAAATGGATTAAGGAAGCCTAAAATGCAAACAGCAAGAACAACAAAAGAGGAAACAAATATATATATATATATATATATATATATATATATATATATATATGGTTGAAATAGTTTACTGTCAAATAATGCAAGGAGTACACGACACGTGTTTCGCCCTAATTCTGGGCTCATCAGGCGTACACACTCACTGCACCCCCCTCTCGAGAATCGAACCTCAGACGTCAGCGCTAGAGGTGAAGCCTCTAACGTTGCACCACAGCATGTGGTTCGTCCATTTGACAGCATGTTGATCGGGGTAATTACATTCATGGCATTTCGTAGTCTGAATCACAATCTGATTGTATGGGTGGTTACCTATTTCAACCATTCTATGATCTGCTTCTCGCAACTGAAAGAGGGCACCGTGGCGGTTGTTAGCCAACTTGCTGACCAACCACAAGCGTTACCTTGTAGGTAACCACCCATACAATCAGATTGTGATTCAGACTACGAATGCCATGAATGTAATTACCCCGATCTACATGCTGTCAAATGAATGAACCACACGCCGTGGCGCAACGTTAGAGGCTAGCGCTGACGTCCGAGGTTCGATTCCCCGAGAGGGGGGTGCAGTGAGTGTGTACGCCTGATGAGCCCAGAATTAGGGCGAAACATGTGTCGCATACTCTTTGCATTATTTGACAGTAAACTATTTCAACCATTCTATGATCTGCTTCTCACAACTGAAAGAGGGCACCATGGCGGATGTTAGCCGACTTGACGACCAACCACAAGTGTTAACTGTTAGGTAACCACCCATACAATCAGATTGTGATTCAGACTACGAATGCCATGAATATATTGTGATAAGCTGCCCGGACACAGACAGACGGACACCATTGTACAGTCCACCACACGTTTATTAAACATAATTTAAACTCCAATAAAGTTCACAACCCAGTGCTTCTCGCACCAAACTCCCCCAAAGTCCAGGCCTCTTCCAACATAGTGCCTGTTCCTTCAAGCCGCCTCCACTCTCCTGCACTCGACCTTGTCCGCTCCTCACCCGACTCCAGTCCTTCTCTGCAGGGAGGTGGCCCCTTTTATAATTACCCGGATGGGCTCCAAGTGATTCCCGACACTCCTAAGACACTCCCCTGTGTGGCAGAAGTGTCGGCTATACTCCCGGAAGCCCTCCGGGTGTTCCCTGTCTTCTTTCCCCCAGCACTTCCTGGTGTGGTGGAAGTGTTGGGGTTCCGGGTCCTTCAGGCATGGGGGCGCCCCCTGGCGGACACCACGGGCCTCTCCAGGGTTGGGCTTCCAAGCCCTGCACCCGTGGCCCTCAAAGGAACCAGGGCAGCCGCCCCCTCGTGGTCCGAAAGGGGGCATGAGCCCTCCTCCTTCCCTCCTGGGCATCCCTGCTGGGCACCACCCCCAGCCGCGTGCCACAGTACCCCACCTCAAGCTGAGACCCCAGGGACCAGCGGCCCGTCCCGCTAGGGCAAGTCTTTCTCGGCGGGAAGCCGACACACTCCTTTCCGGGGCCCGGTCCTGTAAAAGAGAAAATAGAACAAGTGGCGGAGACGTTGCCCTGGTGCCGCCACTCGGCGTCTCTCTGACGTCTATAAGGGCAACGCTCCCCCCTTTGACTGGCACCCCGGTACTTGCCAGCTCGGCCCCCCTTTCGTGTCATCTTTGCCCCTCGTGGTGGGACACCGGACGGGACCGCACGCGCGCCCGTCTCCTCAGCCTTCCGTGGGTTTGCCCTCTGCACCCGCAGAGGGCGGCCCTTCACCGGACGTGAGCATCCTGCCTCACGTTTGCCCTTATCGGAGGAACCAGCATTCTTCCCTCAGCTCCCCCTTTCACTCTTGGACGCGGTGACGGACTGAGTCTCCTTATAGCATAGAAAGAGACCCCGTCGCGTCTGCGTCCCTTTAACTCGCCTCGAGGCTGCGGCCGGCTTAGGGCAGAGGGCGTTAGGACCCAGGGCACTTAGCAGCCCACGTCCTGATAGCCCCCTCGCCCTGCACGCAGCACTCACCACCACATCTCCTGTAGGAGATCCCCCTTTTGGACTCCGATCACGGGGTTCACGGATCCTTTCGGTGGGACCTCCAACATGCTGTACGGGATCGATTAGACTTACTGTTCCCGCTGTACTTCTCCGGCCGAAGGTTTGCTCGCCGCACCGTTCCGTCCACGCTTCCAGCACCTCCTCTGATGCGACTGGCTTCCCCTCCAGCTTCTGCTCCCCAGCAGGGAGGGCACATAGCACTTGTGGATGCGACTCCACAGAACGCTGGTCATCCTCCAGCGCCCGTAGAGCCGCAGACATAGACAAAAGTACAGCCAGCAGTGAGCCTTCCTTATTGTCAGCTACAGCTGCTGGCTGCTCTTTGGGGCCCTTCTCCTCTGGCCCAATTGGTTGTCTCCTGGTCACGAGATGGACATTCCCTGGTCCCGCCTCTCTACAGTCATTGGCGGGCACACAGGACACACCATCCAATCCCGTGCCTGCCACGGGGAGGGACTCCTGGTCCGCCGCCATTTTGGCTCTTCTCCCCCTGGTGTGTCGCCATTCTGGCTCTTGGAGTTGCAGCTCCATGCTCTCCTCAGCTCTCTCAATTGCCGCCTCCGCGCTGTTGATGGCCGGTGGACCGGCATGCCTCTGCCCCGATGCGGAACCGGGCAGTCCCTGCTGACAACAAAAGAGACAAGTCCGACCCCGCAGGGCCGACCGCCGTTAGGCAAGGCACTTACCTCCCGGATCCCGTCCTCCAGCCCTATCTGCTGTGCTTGGGCTTGCGTGTCTGCGCTACCGTCCTGGCCGCGGCATCCAACAGCGCATCGGTCGGAGCCTGCCGTACTCCAGCCACGCCCGTTGGCGCTCCTCCGCACCCAGGGATCAGAGCCTTTCTGCAGACTGAAGGTGCTCCCAGGGGAGAACCGCTCCCACGGGGTTGTGCGTGCGTCGCTCCCGCAGCGCGTGTGGGGGTGCCGCTGCTGCACCGGGCCGCTCACAGAACATTTGTTGGATGCAGGTCCCCGCCTTGAACCAGGCAGAGCATCCTGCCGACTACGCCACTGTGATAAGCTGCCCAGACACAGACAGACGGACACCATTGTACAGTCCACCACACGTTTATTAAACATAATTTAATGTCCAACAAAGTGCACAACCCAGTGCTTCTTGCACCAAACTCCCCCAAAGTCCAGGCCTTTTCCAACACAGTGCCTGTTCCTTCAAGCCGCCTCCACTCTCCTGCACTTGACCTTGTCCGCTCCTCACCCGACTCCAGTCCTTCTCTGCAGGGAGGTGGCACCTTTTATAATTACCCAGATGGGCTCCAGGTGATTCCCGACACTCCTAAGACACTCCCCTGTGTGGCGGAAGTGTCGGCTATACTCCCGGAAGCCCTCCGGGTGTTCCCTGTCTTCTTTCCCCCAGCACTTCCTGGTGTGGCGGAAGTGTTGGGGTTCCGGGTACTTCAGGCATGGTGGCGCCCCCTGGCAGACACCACAGGCCCCTCCAGGGTTGGGCTTACAAGCCCTGCACCCGTGGCCCTCAAAGGAACCAGGGCGGCCGCCCCCTCGTGGTCTGGAGGGGGCATGAGCCCTCCTCCTGCCCTCCTGGGCGTCCCGGCTGGGCACCACCCCCAGCCGCGTGCCACAATATATATATATATATATATATATATATATATACATATATATATATATATATATATATATATATATATATATATATATATATATATATATATATAAAAAGTAAAATGCTCTAGTGTAAAGGTCTTTTTTAGTACTAGTTATCATTCATGGGCTATTTCTGATCTTTTCATACCTCAGTTAATCTTATTCTTTTATTTTATTGTAATTTAAATTCTTCTTAACTCAACAGACTGATCACTTGTTTTCATGTTCAATGAAAGGGCTTTAGATTAGAATATCAGGGGCCTCATGTATAAAACCTTACTTAGATTCCATGCTAAAATTTTGCTTAAGCTTGGAACACAAAAACGTTGTATGCACTATGAGGTTTCTGAACTCTTTTGGGACCCTCCAATGGAATGACATGCCGAAGTTAGTCCTGAAGCGCGAATGCTGCGTCTATAGAAGATTGCTTGTTTGTTGCAGGGGTAACTGCAGGCTCCCATCGCTGCAGTGGAGAACCGAGGAAGCAAATCTGAGCTAATCGCAGTCACTCTATAAGCGCCATCGTCAATGGGTTCTGCAAGGAACATTATAAATGCGGGGAACAGGATTACTTGGCCACTAACTTTGCCATGACCCTCCCTGAGTGCTGCGTCAGTGTATAGGAGAGTAGTAGATCCGGCTACAATAAATAACTGTGTTGTTCCTGTATCAAGCTGAATAAAGCTGGTTTTACTAAAGTTGTGAGACTCAGCCTCGTGTTTTGGGGGGCAAGACAGGAACTCACACGTCACAGTACAAAAAAATTTGATTTAAAAAACTGTACCTGTGCACATCAAGTTCCTTTCTGAAATCAACTTAAAACTATACACTTGTAATTGCGCTTTGAGCCACTCCCTATCACCACCTGTCAGTAACCATATATAGTGTAAAAATGCCTTTTTTGAATACTCACAATCTGATCACCATATTGCCTCTTTACTACAAAGTATGGAAGAACAGAGGCAAAAAAGTGGAGAATCGCAAAAACATTCATTTTGCTGTGCTCTCTGTGGGAGTCATAAATTAAAGAACATAAAAACAAGTGGGAGCAGCTGAATGAATTGAACAACAATGTGTCCAGACCGCCACCAGCGCATAGCATGAATTGAGCAAAACTGCAGCAGCGTGCCACCTGATTAGTCGAAACATGACTATCCACTTTATAATAAACCAGTGGTTTGTTCTATTACCAATTGTATGTACTGTAGGGCAGACTTTCATTATATCTCCTCTCTTGTGGTGTTTCCAATATCATCATAACCAAAGATTACATACCATAGATACTCGCGTATTAGTCGATCTCGCAGATAAGTCGAGTGTATTGTTTAAGCCGAAAATTATGAAATTTGTTATGACCCGCGTATAAGTCGAGGGTAAAGCTTGACAGCTATCAGAGATAGAGGGCGACAATCAGCTGTTAATGGCGACAAAACTCACTGTCATGTCACAGGCATTCCCCTCTGTGCTTGGAGAAATGCTAGACTCGTTGACTCTGCAACTAATCCTTGTGTGTGCGTGAGTTGCGAAATGTAAACAAAGGCAAGATGGCGTCAATATGTCACAAGGGAGTGAAGCGAGTGCAGAAAAGAAAACACTCGGCAGACGATGTTTTGCACATTATTACTGAGTCGGACTCTGATTTTTCAGAATCGGATTTTATTGACAGTGATCAGGAATCGAGCAAGAGGGTGAAATCCTTGCCTGTGCGTGAGTAGCGAAATGTAAACAAAGGCAAGATGGCGTTGATATGTAACAAGGGAGCGAAGCGAGTGCAGAAAAGAAAACACTCGGCAGACAATGTTTTGCACATTATCGCTGAGTCGGACTCTGATTTTTCAGAATCAGATTTTATTGACAGTGATCAGGAATCAAGCAAGAGAGTGAGAAGCCGGCATCAGCTGATCGGACACCAGCTGAACGCATTCGCACAGCCGATGCAGCTACGGCAAGGTTCGTGTGGGAGGAATACCCAGACATTGATCCGAACTGGCTACCGGAGTTCACAAGACAGCATGGATTGCTCTAGGACACGACAGATCATCCGCTGCTGGACTACTTCAGGCTGTTCTCTCCTGATGCTGCTTTTCAGCTACTGTCAGACGAGACAAACAGGTAGGCAGAGATAGAGGGCGACAATCAGCTGTTAATGGCGACAAAACTCACTGTCAAGTCACAGGCATTCCCTCTGTGCTTGGAGAAATGCTAGACTCATTGACTCGGCAACTAATCCTTGCATGTGCGTGAGTTGCTAAATGTAAACAAATTTAAACAAAGGCAAGATGGCATCGATATGTAACAAGGGAGCAAAGCGAGTGCAGAAAAGAAAACACTCGGCAGACGATGTTTTGCACATTATCGCTGAGTCAGACTCTGATTTTTCAGAATCGGATTTTATTGACAGTGATCAGGAATCGAGCAAGAGAGTGAGAAGCTGGCATGATCGGACACCAGCCAATGCCGCGCCAGCTGAACGCATTGGCGCAGCTACCAGACTTCACAAGACAGCATGGCTTGCTGTTGGACACGACAGATCACCCGCTGCTGGACTACTTCAGGCTGCTCTCTCCTGATGCTGCTTTTCAGCTACTGTCAGACAAGACAAACAGGTAGGCAGAGAAATTTTTTGAATCACGGGCTGCGCTTGCATTGCATTGATAGCGAGCGTTGCCTTGGTTCTTTTGATTCCAAATCTGGTTGCACGTTGCAGCTAATGGTATGTTTGTTATCCAAAACCTGCAAAAGCTAATGCTCAAATTCAAGTATTTCACAGTTTAAAGAATTATTTAATGAATTTAGAAAAAAACTAGCTAATTAGCAATAGTATTGCTGGCTTATAATTATTTCAAAGACCATGGGAAACGGCAGATGACCGGTGACTTAACACCGTGAAGCGTTGAGTGTACAATGTCATTACCCAAATTCTATGGACAATTGTGTTGCCCTGCGGATAAGTCGATTTTGTTTTTCTGAATGAATTTTAAGGCATAAATTTTTCGACTTATACGCGAGTATCTACGGTAAGTTATGTGGAATGTACTAAATTTAATTGCAATCCCATCTATCAGTTAGGCTTACTTACCTAGAAGCCAACTATCACAGACAGCATGACCCTTAAGTTTGCTTCCCACACTACTATTTGTTAAAATAAGGGAATCATGGGCTGAGCCACATAATATTGTTACTCAGACACATTTAAACATTACATATTAGTTGTATATTAACTGAGTGAAAGTGCTTTCTGTTTGCAAAAGCAAACTCAGTCTGTGATGGTGCCTTTATCACAACATGTACTGTATGCAGTAAATTGCATTGATTACATTTGAAACATCAACCGTCACCGCAAATTGACTTTTGATCTTGGTTTGCTTGCCCTGTGGGGAAGGATATTGCATGTATCCTGGTAGCATCTTAAGTATACTATCCCATTCAGATGACATACGTGGCTCAGGGATGACAGGGGTGACTACAAATATCCTCACTGGTCAGCCATTTCATAGTTAAAAGCAGCCATAGCTCAATAACCTGTATTGTAAAAACCATTAAAGGAACAGGGATCACGTGATTTCTACATTATTGTCTCATGTAGGCTCCAATACCACACACAACTCCAAGAAGATGCCTCTAGGAAATCAAAACTGGCTTATTAGACCAACATCATCATGAGCCAAAAATTCATTGTGATCCTTGACAACTTACTTTAGCCTGTTATTGGTGATATCCTCCAAAAGAGCTAACATTGCCATTACACAACACATTCTTTTTAGACACAACACGTAGGCTACACATTAAAGCAATTAACATTAAGTGCATTCATTATGAGTTATTACCAACACTGAAGACAGCTGTATAGAGAAGGCATGTCAATAAACTGTGATATAATTAGTTCAAGAGCATCGGAATGTGACTGACATACCATTGAAATAAGGAATGAAATGAGATTTTCTTTTCACTTCATTGTTTTGTCACCTGGAGTTAATAAAATGCCAAGACCAAAAAAGTCGGAGTAGGACTTCTGGATGGTGGAAACTTGTCATAACTTTAAGCCAACTTCCATGCCAAGATCGTGTTCCGAATGTAAGCAAGTATTATACATGAGGCCCCAGTGCATACATTGTAAATTGGATATATTTGTGCTGATATTGGGAATCATTCAATGCAAACACCAATTCTTTCCTTTATTTCATTTTGTATCACTTTTCCCAAGTGAGCATTGAAGTAACAATGTGATATGCTAGACAGATTAGGTATTTCCATCCTTGGCAATATTTACCAAATCCCTGCATTTCCTAGGTCTCCCCCAGTAGACTGTGCCCAGTACACTTTGTGAAATGATTCTACAAAGCACCCTTAATACATTCCCCATACCCTCTGAACTGGCTCCACTCAACCTATGGAGGCAGTTGTTGTACTCCAAAGTCATCCGGGATTGCCAGGCTCCTTCTGAGCTGGGTTGTGTGGAGACTAAGCCAGCACATTTAACTCATTGGGGCTGCTTGTACTCATAATCACATTTTTTTGGTTACCAACCAGAGCTTATGACAGCGCTACGAGTGAGGAATAGGGATGTAGGCCGATGTACCCAAAGAGGAGGGAAAACTAGTAGAAACTGATAATGATTTCCTATCCATGAAAATCATGGAAGACACCTCAGTCCTATTAGAATCCATCCATCATTTGAGCACATTTGACTTAAGGTTCACATCAGTGGCCCGAATACCCTGTTTCCTTGTATATCCTTCCACAAAGTTCTCCTTAGACAGGCAGTTTCTGAACTGAGGAATTTGAAGCTACGAGGTCACAATGCTAACCACTGCACCACCACAAGACTTAAAAAATTATAATGCATTAATACTCATTTCACATGAAGTACAATGTAATTTAATGATACCATTGAAAATGTTAAAGATGTACTTATATATCTCCACATAGTCTTTTTCATTCAGTTTAGTTTAGTGTCAGGAGCAAGTCACAATAAGTCAATGCAGTTGGTTGTTCTTCATTCCACAGATCCACTTCTAGATGTCTTTCTTACAATATGTTCACGTGTAGCACTTTGACTATGGCAAGCATTTGTCTTGTTAATTCCTTTTCAGTCTTGTGGGGCCAAACGTGACTCTTGAGTTTGTTGCCCCTGTGAAGACTCCACTTAGCAGCATTCACTTTTACCACTACTCCATTGATGTCTTCAAATGCCAAAGTATCATCTGGTTTTACAGAAAGGTGTTTCCCTTGTAACAGTTTATATTTATTTTTAACATGTGCAATATGCTTTCCGCAAATGAAATGTACATTTATATGTTTAATAATAGGCAATTCATCTTAATCAGAAGCTTGCCCTCTGTCAGACCAGGCTATCTAGAGCACCAGTGCGCTTTGCAGTTCAAAATCACTAACACTATTTTGAGCGCTGCCTTCATGAGACATTGGATTGGTTTAGAAATGGGATGTTCAGTGAGCCCTCTAATTGTTCCCACCCACTTTTAAGCAAAATTCAATCATAATTGTCTCCAGACTTATTTATTATATGTCTACTTCTGTAAGATTATATGCTTCTAGAGTTTGCTTGGAAAATGACAATGTTGTATCAGCATAAACCAGAAATTGTTTTTGACTGTTTGCTTCTTGAAATTTAGCATCAATTCTGTATTTGCAATAAATGTTCGTTTTATCTGCATGTTGTATTTATCTTCATAGAACAGCATTTTTCAAATACCTGTCAAGGACTGAAGATGAATGAAAGAATGATAAGTTGGCCTTGCTGGTTTATTGGTATTTGTTCAGCAACCAATTTTGGCATCTGCAGCAAATTTTACAATTTTGTTCAATATATCTGTGCAAGGTGACAGTTCATTGAGGGGCACACACAGCCATCCATCCATCCATCCACATTCACATCATTTCAGTTGAGAGTTGTCAGCCAACCAGCCTGCAGGTCCAGAGACACAGCAACAGGACAGGCTAGGCCTGTGTTGGGTATCCATTTACATAGGTACACATTGCAATGACAGATCTGCGGAAATCGTCTTGAAACATAGCATTGAAACACCACAACAACACAGTCAGAACCCACCCCTGGGGGGCCTATTTGCTGTTCCAAGAATGTTTTCAATAAAAACTACTTTGTTTAGTACTATTAAATGTAATGCATGCTGTTTTAATAAATCATGAAGAGGAATTACATGTTTTTAAACAAAAAGTGGAATAAAAAAAAAACAAGAACAGGAGGAAAAGAAGAAGTTCAATAGTGGTATGTAGTAAAGAACCTGTAATGTTGATTCCATTAAGTATGCCCCTGCAGGAGTGTCTCACATATTATGAACATGCGGACGGTGTGTTTTATAGTGGCAGAGGGGAATAGGTGATAACTTAGAGAGAGCAAAAAAGTAATTTAATCCATCAGTAGAACAAATATTACAGTTGGAATGACTAGCAGAAGAAACCAAAGGCAAAAGGCACAGAAGCAACTGAAAAAAACCTTAACAATGATTAACATATTGCTAAACATAAATTCAATTTGTTCTGTGCTTGTCAAGGGCACATTTACTGTATATGTTGTGTGTCCTGCAATATATACGGTATATACAGCTTAGACATTTCGTCAGGCAGATACCTTTGCCTACCAAAAATATATGGCTAAGGGTTGGTTGGGAAAATACACGCTTAGGAGGGTCACATTAGGAACTTATGAAACTCCTTAAGTGACATAGGTGAAGAAAAAAAAACTGATATCGTAAAAATTTTTTTTACGGGAGTAACTTTTTTTTTTTAATAGGAAATCGCTTACCTCATCAGTGCCGGAAGGTGGTCTTCATACAGAAATGCGTGACACCTCATATATCTAGAATTATTTGGAAAAAAGTTAATTCAAATACTTTTACTTCTGCATCCCCAACATGTCATAGAGCAAAAAAAAAATGTGTTATTTTCCTCATAAGAAATCAGAGCCAGAGAAAGCAGAGGTGATTCTGGAGACCCTGGGGGCCTTAGGCAAAAAACTCCATGAGGGTCTCCAACTCACCCTCCCCCATGTCCTGATATAAGTATAAATTAATAAGATCAACAGGGAGAATGTATTAAACACAAATCCTTTATTTTAATTTTATGAAAAACAGATTTTATAAATATAACAACACAATAAATATAACAGTCCTATAAAAAAAACAGAACAACAACAATAACACAATAAAAAAATACCAATCTAAATATGTAAAAAAGCAAATTAAATTCAAAATAAATGTAAGATGTACATGGCAATAAAGATAAATATTACATTGTAATATTTAAAAAAATTAATAAAGTACACATAACATTAATTAAAAAAAAATTGCTTGTAAACGTTTAAGTGTAATTTTAAAAACTGCAGGTCTAAAACTAAGCTGCACATGCCACAGAAGTCAAGGCATACAACATTCAAACGTGCCCTTGACTAACTGAATGGCAAGCTCATCATTGTCTATGTGTATCTAGTTGCTTCTGTGTTTTTGAAGGACATTCACATTCAAGCTTTTTCTGTCGGCTGGATGCTCAACCTCCGGACTTTGGTTTCTTCTCTTTGGGTTCTTCTTATTTTTTAATTGACGAATTTGATTATTTTTTTACTCCAGATTAGTTATCAGCTCCTGTGCTTCTGATTCTGCAGTTCAGTTCTAACCCCCACCAAATAAGTATCCATTTAATTGAATTGACATTATAGATTTTCTACTTCTTATCATTGTCCTCCTCCTTCATATTTTCCTTCTGTTCTTGTTTTAATTTTCCACTTTTTGCTTCCGAACATGTAAATCCTCTTCTTGATTTATGAAAATGTCACTGATTACATTTAGCATTACTAAAAAAGTAACATTATCCCAAATACTCTCACAACAAAGATTGGGGTGACCCACTTGGGGAGGTTTCCGTGTTGTTGTAGTGTGTCCATGCTATGCTTCAAGAGGGGTTCCTGCAGAGGTTTAGTTTCACTGAGCAACTTTCCTGTGTAAACACCCACCACGGGCCCCCACACAGTTCAGGGCCCAAGGCAACCGCCTGCCTTGCCTGTCCTGTTGTTAGGCCTCAAGAGAGACACGGTAGACAGGGAACTTAACCACAGACCAATAACAAAGAGCTGCCACTCATTTTTATTTTAGGTTAGGATTTCAGACTTACAGGAGATCCTGCAATGCCAGGCTCATGAGTTTACTTAGTTAATAGTAAACCCTTTCCTTGAGGCACGCCTGACTTTTTCATTTCAAAATTCTTAACCATTGATCTTAGTTTTACCTTCTTTTTACCTTTGTTTGTAAAAACTAGGCTTGAATTTTGAATATAGCTTACCTTCTGCTTCCTGTCATTTTCAAAATCTCTTACTTGTGTATTTAAGGCGTTTGTATGCTAGTTACAGCTTTAAAATTTTGGAGTACTTCTTGATTTCTTTCTTTTTTATTTTACATTTTACTTTAATTTGGTGATCATCTGGTTTATTTTCCTATACCCTCCTGAACTGTACTTTTATTCCTCATTTAAAACAATATGCAGATTAATCTTTTAAGACCTAATACCATAATATATTTGGTAATCCACTTCTGTCATTTATTGTATGTTTTCATTTTGGCTGTCACTGGAATTATACCATTTGCAGCTGAATAGGAAGTTCTTTTTTCTTAAGATTCTTTTTAAAGCATACTATTGTATTTTCCTTGTTATTTTTATTTGTGTATTTGAGTGGTAATGCTTCATCTTCAAATAACACAAATCTGGAAAATAAGAAATTGCACCATTTATATAATTCATAATAGAAGTGTTTCTGTTTTCCCATTCCGCATTCTCCAGGTGTTCCTTCATTCCTGGGGAGTCTGTTTTTCACAGGTTGAATTTCTTTGCTTTGGTGTGCTTTTGTGTATTTTCAAAGACTGACTCAGATGTTACCATACTGTAGTCGCTGTAGCTCAGAGGATCGATCACTTCTCTTCCTCTTATGTTTTCCTCTGTCTCTAGCCACACTGGATCATTCTCTGTTGTACAAAATGGTGAGAATTTCATTACAGCTTCCTCACTTTAAAAACTAGAAAATATGTTGCCTACTGGATGTTATCATTTAAATATTCTTTACTTCTTGCCAGATACTTGTGAATAACTTCTGGATTTAAATACCTGCTGTAAAGCTCTGCACAATGTTTTCATCGTCCCTTTCTGAGCAAAAGGCCAAGGCTATTAATCCTTTTCATGTGAGAGGAGGATTTCCACATCAAAAATGTGTGTGTTCCAGTATTTTTCATAACTTTGTTATGTAAATGAGATTTAACATTTTTCAACTTTTTCTGTTTGCTTGTTAATGTAAGCAATACTTCATCTGAACTTTGTCTCTTATATTTTGAAATAGAAATGTTGTATGACTTATGAACTTTACATACTTTATTAGCAATCTCAAGACACCTGTATATACTACTTCTGTATTGTATGGTAGCTTATAGAACTGGCAGTGTTTCCATTACCTTGACTCCTTCCATTATTAAAGATGAATACAATAAATATTAATTTAATTAATTCAAATTTAGGAACAGATATAAAAATTGTACTTTTCATTTATTGCTTTTTTTTCTAACACTGAGAAATACAAAGCCACATAACTGGTTTGCATTTAATTTACTCTGGTAGAAAAAATGATAGATGCCAAGCATGAGCTTGGAATAAATAAAGCCAAAGTTTATGTCTGATTGATTTTGTCTGTAACTGGTTCATTTGCAATTTTTTAAAGCTTGTTGCAAAATGATGTAATGTAGGCAGGAAAGGATCTGTGATAGTATCAATTCACAACTTGATTTTCCTTATTTATAGAAACATGCATGCACTCTGAGGTGTAAAAATGAGACCGGTGTTCGTTGTATGAAGTGTCAGGTTTTTATCTCACAGTTACAGTAAAATGATTGCTTATTGAGACTAGTTTGGGATGGTGTGCATGGAACTACTCGCAACTGTGGAGAAGATACTAAATAAATCCTTGGATTTCTATTAAATAAAGAAAGAAGAATGAAGCAAAATCGAACAGACATCACCATTTCAACTTAAGCAATAAAACACTTGAAACATAAAGACTGGAATTGAAAGTTACACAGAATAGCTTTTTGTAGGAAAGGAATCTCTATAACTTTCCTTTGTACAGAATGCAATATGGATTTTTACACAATACATTTTGTTCATTGTTTGCAAAGTACTACTAAGCACATACAAATAAAAAATCAGATGCTCCCATTATATAATTAATACATCAATCTTTGTATTTCATAAACAAGATTTTTTTTATTACAGGATGATAGGGAGCCACAACCTGTTTTGACTGCAATGCAGGAGCTACCTCAGTACAGGTAGGCAGTTCAACATGGACTAAAAGCATTCATACTGGGACAATGTGGAGTAGGCAATTTCTCTAACCTGCATGTTTTTGGGATGTGAGTGGAAGTTCAACTACCTAAATGAATTTCGTAGAGGAAGACGTGCACATTTAACAGAGACAAAGTCAAACTCAGGTCTCTAGATTAGTGAAACATCAATGATAAAACACTTTGCTATTAGTGTCACTTATTTGAACCTAACATCTTGACCTTAAGAACCTTCTACAGTCATTTGGAGAAAATGTCTAAGTGTGTTTTTGTTAAATAAATTGTTTGGGTGCTGTTGGAAAATGATGAAAACTGTTGCTCTTACTGTAGTATTTTTCAAATATTTAAACCTCACTAGAATCTGTTAGATATTATATTACAGTGGAACTTCGGTTTGCGAGCATAATTAGTTCCGGAACCGTGCTTGTAATCCAAAGCACTCGTATATCAAAGCGAATTTCCCCATAAGAAATAATGGAAACTCAGGTGATTCATTTCACAACCCACAAATATTTATATAATAACAATTAATACAAAATACTTGTATAAAGTAAAAATACATAAAACAAAATAACCTGCACTTTACCTTTCAAAAGAATCGTGGCTGGTGTGACGGAGACAAGAGAGGAGCAGGAGGAGGGTTATTGTGTAGGATGACTTTCACTACTCACGGAATCACTGCAATCTGTTGGCTCGCTGGAGTTTTTTTCTTTTCGTGCAACTTTAACAAGGAAACCATCCAATGATAGCTGCCTTTGCCTCCTTTTGAGGATTTTGCAGAAATGCAACATTGCATTGTCATTAAAAAGATTCATCGCTCGCACTGCTACCGCCTTATTTGGGTGGTGATTTTCTACAAAGTTTTGCACTCTTTCCCACATTTTACACATCTCCCTGATCTCATTTGAAGTGAGGGATTCCTCTGTCTTTTTCTCCTCCTCCTCAGACGAGATGTCCTCCATAACCTCTTGCTTTTGCTCGCGATGCAGATCCATCAGTTTGTCGGTGGTCAGCTCCTGGCCATGTTCCTCCACCAGCTCTTGAATGTCGTCCTCATTTACCTCCAGTCCCATGGTCTTCCCCAAGGACACAATTTCATCAACAACTGGCGGCTCCTGTTCATAAGCAAACCCCTCAGAGTCATGTCCAAAAATGCAATCGGGCCACAGTTTTCTCCAAGCAGAATTGAAGGTTCTCTTGGTAATTCCTTCCCAGGCTTTATCAATGATCTTGAGGCAGCTCACGATGTGGAAATGATTTTTCCAAAACTCTCGGAGTGTAAGGTTTGTTCCTTCAGTCACCTCGAAGCATCGCTGAAATAGTGCTTTGGTGTTAAACTTTTTAAAGTTCGAAATGGCCTGCTGAGCCATGGGCTGGAGTAGGGGAGTGGTGTTGGGAGGAAGGAACTTGACCTTAATGAAGTCGAATTCCTCCAGTAGGTCATCCTCCAGACCTGGAGGATGAGCTGGAGCATTATCCATAAGCAGTAAGACTTTGAGTGGCAGATTATTTTGTAAAAGGTATCTCTTCACTGCAGGACCGAAGACCTTGTTGATCCACTCAACGAACAAGATACGAGTGACCCAAGCCTTGCTGTTGGACCTCCACATAACATTTAACTGGCTCTCTTGCACTTTGCATTTCTTGAAGGCTTGTGGATTCTCAGAATGATACATGAACAGGGGCTTGACTTTGAAATCCCCGCTTGAATTAGTACACAACAAGAGGGTGAGACGGTCTTTCATGGGCTTGTGACCGTGCATTGGATTCTCCTCTGCTGTAATGTAAGTCCTCTTTGGCATCTTTTTCCAAAAAAGCCCTGTCTCATTGCAGTTAAAAACTTGCTGTGGCAGGTAACGTTTGGAAACCATGAGCTTCTGGAACTCTGCAGTGAATGCCTCAGCTGTCTTAACGTCCAAACTCGCAGCCTCTCCATGCCTCACAATACTATGGATGCCACTTCTCCTTTTAAAGTTATCAAACCATCCCCTGCTGGCCTTGAAGCCTTCTTCATTTTCTGTTGACGTACCTGGCAGTTTACTTACGAGGTCGGCGTACAAGCCCTTTGCCTTCTCGCAGATCAAGTTCTCGGTCACAGTATCACCTGATAGTTGCTTCTCATTTCTCCACACGAGAAGCAACTTTTCTACATCTTCCAGAACATGTGGACGTTGCTTTGATACACTTGTGACTCCTTTTGCTGCATCTAGCCCCCTTATTTCTTCTCTCTTCTTTAATATCGTGCAAATCGTCGAAGTAGACTTGTTATAAAATCTTGTAATGTTGGCCACTCGCACACCTCGTTCATGCTTCTCAATGATTTACTTCTTAATTTCCACCGTAATCATCTCCTTCTTCTTACCACCATCCTTTTCAACTTTTTTCTTCATGGGGGGCATTTTCACACACACAATAATGCAATATACTAGCACAGATGTTGATTTATACAAGTGAGCCACAATCCCGCAGTGAGTGAGTGAGTGAGAGAGAAGTTGTGATCACATGAGGCTCGGCAGATGAAGTGTATGCATACTATTCATATTGCAAGACCTCGCTCGTTTATCAAGTCAAAATTTATTAAAATTTCTTGCTTGTCTTGCAAAACACTTGTAAACCAAGTTACTCGCCATCCATTGTATATATAAATAGCTTATATACATATTTAAACACAACACCCAATTCTGATAAAACACTAATAGAGAATGACAGCCAGCCATTCATATTGGCAGTTATAAATATAGGGCAGCCTACCATCAGCATCTGTACAAAGCCCCCTATGGCTGACCATCTGGATGAGCAAAATCATCGCCACTCTGACAGATCAATTTTTTTCATTGCTTGTGTCTAAAGTGATTTATACATCGGACCCCAATTGCTTTTAATAATAAGAAATTCACAATAACAAAGATTACGATACATTTTCATTTCTTCATAAATACTCAGTCCACTTATGCTTCAGTTTTTACTTACCAACATTGAGGAAGATATACAGTAAAGGGAAACTGAAATGTCTAAAAAAATCTTAACCACTAAGAATATTCCTCATCATTCAGATCATTGAATGCAATTTCGTTATACACAATCTTGAAACATAACTAAGTATAATTCAAAGATTAAGTAAACAAACTGAAAATGGGGTTAATTCAATCATTTATATTTTGCAAATGACATGCTTTAACTATATTGTGCCTCATACTCAAGTAGGTGCTTTTTTTCTTTATTAGCAAACAGTAAGAAAGAATTACTTTTTTCATTCATTGATTCTTGCAGAGATGTCATATTTCCATGGATCGACAATATCATATCAAGTACTGAAAGATCACTTGAAATCTAACTTCTTAAACCACTAATTTAACGTGAAGGATTACATTAGAATGGCAAATTAAGTGTTCCAGTCCTTGTAAAAGGTGTCTTTAAAGTGGAAAGGAAAAAATGAGTGGAATATAAAATATCTGTGTAGTATAGTGTAGAATTATAACTCTGTAATACAATAATGTGATGTTTTAATGTAATGAATCTTAAGTAAAAATATATTGTGTTTAAAGAATTAAAACATCACACACAAGGCCAGCTGAATCATTTAAGAAACACATTTAAAGTGTTAAGACAATGACAATGGTTTTACTGTGTGCTTCTGTTTAGTGAAATGACTGAAAGATACCCAAGGTTTCTGTTGTGGATTTATTTTTATATCATCACTGAAATCACTCCAGCAATGGTTCCAAATAAGCTTCTTTTATTACAGCACATCTATTGGAGTACAGCATGTGAACTGCTTTAGTTCTGTTTGGCTGTACTAAGTACACAGCGAAATTCCTAAACTTATAAAGCCATTGATAAGAAATATATTCATGGAAGTCATCCATCCATCCATTTTCCAACCCGTTGAATCCGAACACAGGGTCACGGGGGTCTGCTGGAGCCAATCCCAGCCAACACAGGGCAGAAAACAATCCCAGGCAGGGTGCCAACCCACCACAGGACACACACAAACACACCAAGCACAATTTAGAACCGCCAATCCACCTAACCTGCATGTCTTTGGACTGTGGGAGGAAACCGGAGCGCCCGGAGGAAACCCACGCAGACACGGGGAGAACATGCAAACTCCACGCAGGGAGGACCCGGGAAGCGAACCCAGGTCCCCAAACTGCGAGGCAGCAACGCTACCCACTGTGCCACCGTGCCGCCCTCATGGAAGTCAGGAAGCAGATAATCATCTTATAAAGAGGGGAAAGTTACTGGCAATCACAAAGTGTTAAACGGAAGAAGGTTTAACCTGCTCCATCTTTAGGAAGCGGTTGGCAAGAAACCTGTGTTATACAAAAAAAGCAACATGAATATGCACATATGTAAAAAAAATATAAAAATAGATTTTTATATCATTTTATACCATCTTGTGATAGCTACACCACTGGGTTGGAGCATCTTCCAAAATGGCTGGTCTTGTGGGGTGTTCCCAGTATGCAGTGGTTAGTACCTATCAAAGTTGTTCACGGAAGGACAGGGTCATGGACACCCAGCTCATTGATGTGTGTAGGGAGCGAAGCTAAGCCTGTCTCATACTACAGAGGAGCTACTGTAGTACAAATTGCTGAAAAACAAAGCTGGCCATGGGAGGAAGGTATCAGAACACACAGAGCATTGTAAACTTGCTATGCATGGGACTGCACAGTCACAGACCACTCAGAGTACCCATGCTGACCCGTATTCACCAGCAAAAGCACAATGGGCACATGCGCATCAGAACTGGACCATGGAGTTCTTTTCTAATGAATCACGTTTTCTTTTAGATCTTGTGGATTGCTGGGTGTATGTGCATCAATGGCAGCAGGACGCACTATAGGAATAAAGCTAGCCAGAAGGAACCCTGGATCTTGGCATTCATGCGTATGTTACTTTGACAGATTCCAGTTTTTTTTTTTTTCAACATTTTATTAATTTTATCAGAATCAAACAACAATCTATACAAGCAAGTTAAGTTTAACAAAACAAGGTTCGAAACAAATCAACCCCCACCCATGAGAAAGACAGGCAGGCCACCATGGCAAAACTTTAACAACAGTAAAAAATGTAAATAAATAAAGTAATAAAAATAAATAGAATAAAAACGAGGGGAAAGAATCTGCTTCCCCAATTTAAATGCTTATTCTAAAATGTTATTGATTAGATCCTGCCAAGTTTTGAAAAAGTTTTGTACAGATCCTCTAAGTGAGAATTTGATTTTTTCCAATTTTAGATAATATATAATATCAGTTACCACTGACTTAAAAGAGGTGAGTTAGCATTCTTCCAGTTGAGCAAGATAAGTCTACCTAAAGATTGTTTTGCAGACCATGTAAACCCCTTTACAGCAACAATATTCCTTGAAACAAGTGACTTATTTCAGCAGGATAATGTCCCATGCCACACTGCAAAACTTTTTCAGGAATGGTTTGAGAAACATGACAAAAAGTTCAAAGTGTTGATATGGTCTCCAAACTCCCCAGATTTCAATTTGATCGAGCAAAAGTGCATACACCTGACGAACACCAAATACGGAGAAATATGTGTTGTGTACTCTTTGTATTATTTGGCAAGTAATATATAACATGTCTATGATCCGGTTCTCCCAACTGAGAGGACGTGGCAGATGTCTGCCGGATGGCCAACCAACCTCACACGTTACCTGATAGATAGCAAATTAAATATCAGATTGTGATCAGACCTATGCAGACCTATATCTACACCAGTCAAATGCGCAAACAAACCGCTGTGGTGCAACATCTCATCCGAGATTCGATCCCTGCAAGGGGAAGCAAAAGTGCATATACTGTACCTGATGAGCCCAAACAAGGCGAAACATCCATCCATCCATCCATTTTCTAACCCGCTGAATCCAAACACAGGGTCACAGGGGTCTGCTGGAGCCAATCCCAGCCAACACAGGGCACAAGGCAGGAAACAATCCTGGGCAGGGTGCCAACCTACCGCAGGAAGGGCGAAACATGTGTCATGTATATAAAAAAACATTTTTCACCATTTTAATTCAATGCACTCAGAAAAGACTTACAGTGAAATCATATGCGCAAAACATTTCCTAGCAGAGCGGTGCCTCTTGAAATAGTAGAAGGAGGATCTGAGAGCTATCCAGTGAGCTTTTAAACACATGCAGTTCACTATTACTCTATTCTATGCAATTAGAACCAAAAAACTCACACAGAAATATAAATGGAGCAGTAAATGTCCCAAAGAAAGAAATAAAACTGAAAAAACGCAAAGTAACATTTTACATTGTGTCCTAAATACAGTATATGTAACAAAATGTAACACTATAGTTAAATATTCAGATACTCAATTGTAATTGTTATTCCACCATTTATATAAGTAGGTATATTACGATTACAAATGTGTACGCATCTATAGCATTACTTTGTGTTACACAGTAAGTACATGGTAATAACACCTAGTTACACTGTAATTTTACAGGTAATTATATCGTAAGTACAGTGTAATTAGAAGCACATAATGCAAAGTGTTACCAAACACTATTTTAGCATGAACTGATAAAATTGTATTAACCGACAATGGTTGCCTGCATAGAATGCAGGATTTTGTCATTTTTTTGTGACCATTGCATTTGTCTTTGTTTTCAGTAAATTGCAAATTTTTCTGGTTAAAAACATAACTAATATGGTATTACTTTGAACTATCTGCATAACTGAACACTAAGACTACTATTTTCAATGAACATTTATTTTCCTTTTATTGTCTTTGATCCTCTTTATGGCCCTTTTGTTCTAAATGGGAAACATATATGTGTATGTGGTTTTGTGTGCCTGGAAAATGTCTGTAAACAAATGTTTAAGTGCTAAACAAGTTGACATATAAATGTAAATCCCTTAAGATCTTTTCTGGTCTATCATCTCTTTCTAGTAAACAGTTTAGGTCTATTAAGACCTGGACTACCTTATTTCACCCAAAAGATGGAACAATGAAAAATTAACATCTGAACTAATATTATTTGATGAAAATGAATGTTTTTAAATTGCTCTATTTGATGAAAATGATTTTTTTTTAATTACTTCTTTAGAAGCTGCTGGGAAATGTCGATTACTGTTGTTCTTGTGTTGCAAATTTTTATGGACGTTTTATTTGTAAGCCCTTCTTCAAATTTTATAAAAATACAAAATTTTAGAAAGGTTATTTAGCATAAAACTTTAGGTGCATGTTGAGATTAACATAAATAAAGTATCCCCTAGGAAAGTTAATATGTTAATTTTTGCAATTAATGTGTTCCGTTTAATGCATTAAAAAATATTGTTGCATCCAGGGCCAGCAATGAGGTAAATGCTTCAGGTGGTGCTTTGGTCTGGATGGCATTTTCAAGTAATTTTTTTTCTTTTTTACCTACACATCCAGTACCATATTTATATACTATCTTTAACATTTTATAAAATAAAATTTTCATTGAAAGTTTTAAAATTTCGTATTACGCCATTTACAATGATACTCCACATGTCAATACATAGCACTGGTGTTCATTTTCTTGATTTATACACACTGACAGAGGTGCATGGGAGTGGGAGAAAAGATGGCAGGGAGGGGGCATTCCTGGTGTAATGCTAGCACAAAGTTGCAATGGTAAAAATTATGCTTTTTTTTTTTTATTTGATTTCATCTTTCTGTGAGAAGATCAATTCAATGTCATATCACATTAAGTGCTAAATACCGTAGATACTCGCGTATTAGTCGATCTCGCAGATAAGTCGAGTGTATTTTTAAGCCGAAAATTACGAAATTTGTTATGACCCGCGTATAAGTCGAGGGTAAAACTTGACAGCTATCAGAGATAGAGGGCGACAATCAACTGTTAATGGCGACAAAACTCACTGTCATGTCACAGGCATTCCCTCTGTGCTTGGAGAAATGCTAGATTCGTTGACTCGGCAACTAATCCTTGCGTGTGCGTGAGTTGCAAAATGTAAACAAATGTAAACAAAGGCAAGATGGCATCGACATGTCACAAGGGAGCGAAGCGAGTGCAGAAAAGAAAACACTTGGCAGACGATGTTTTGCACATTATCGCTGAGTCGGACTCTGATTTTTCAGAATCGGATTTTATTGACAGTGATCAGGAATCGAGCAAGAGAGTGAGAAGCCAGCATCAGCTGATCGGACACCAGCCGATGCCGCGCCAGCTGATCGGCTGCCAGCTGAACGCATTTGCGCAGCCGATGCACCTACGGCAAGGTTCGCGTGGGAGGAATAACCAGACATTGATCCGTGGGAGCCGAACTGGCTACCGGACTTCACAAGACAGCATGGCTTGCTGTTGGACACGACAGATCACCCGCTGCTGGACTACTTCAGGCTGCTCTCTCCTGATGCTGCTTTTCAGCTACTGTCAGACGAGACAAACAGGTAGGCAGAGAAATTTTTTGAATTGCGTGCGTTGCCTTGGTTCTTTTGATTCCAAATCTTTTTGCACATGGCAGCTAATGGTATGTTTGTTATCCAAAACCTGCAAAAGCTAATGCTCAAATTCAAGTATTTCACAGTTTAAAGAATTATTTAATGAAATTAGAAAAAAACTAGCTAATTAGCAATAGTATTGCTGGCTTATAATTATTTCAAAGACCATGGGAAACGGCAGATGACCGGTGACTTAACACCGTGAAGCGTTGAGTGTACAATGTCATTACCCAAATTTTTTGGACAATTGTGTTGCCTCGTGGATAAGTCGAGCCTGTTTTTTTGAATGAATTTCAAGGCATACATTTTTCGACTTATACGCGAGTATCTACGGTAAGTTATCTTCGAGTGACATTAAAACCAAAATAAGTCTGTAGTATCTCTGCATTTAACTCACTGGTCTACCAGGCAGCTTAGAGTGCTGACTGTCCTAATAAAATGACAAAATTCTATGATATACAAGTGTAATGATTATCCCTACCCATTATTCCAGTTTTCAGTATCATATGCAAAGAATGAAACATAAGCATCCAAGTAATGCACAGTGTCAGTTTTTAAGTGAAATATCAGCTATGGAGCATGCCAGGAAAAAAGGTGTACGTACAGCAGTGTTTCCAACCGTTTTTCTCTGGTGGCACATTTTTGTAACCCAAATAATCCCAAGGCACACAATGATTCTACCAACCACAAAAGCATTACATGTCTTAGATGTGTTAAACTGTGGCAAAAGAAAAACAGCAAGTACCGCTGCCCCGGGAGAACAACTAAACCCTGTGTTGCTGCACAATCAGAAAACTGCTAGAGAAAAGCAGTTTGCTATTGAAAATCTTTCAGGGTAACGTGACCAATGCTTATCCTTATATTTGACCCCTCACCACATTCCCTAGCTCAGTATTAGACAAAAAGCATTATCACAAGAAAGAAGAGGAAAAAATATATGCATATATATTTACATATAGGCAGAAAAAAACAAACAAGTACCTAACATAGAATCAAAACAACCTTTCACAGATTAGGGAGTGAGATGTTCTCGCCTAAGTGAAACCGGTTTTCAAAACTGTTTACTGTCCTTACAGTTCTTGAGCAAGATGTAAAGTGGAAGTCTACTGGTCCAAAGAGTCGATTGCCCTGGCGAAACCAAAAAAAGTCCATCTTCAGAGATGCATCTCCCTTGTATCACCGAGTGAGAAAAAAAATCTTCTTCCAACAGGTGTATTCTTGCCACTACCTCGTTGCTTCTCCTTGCTCCACCACACAATGTCTCTCTCTCTCCCCCCCCCCCCCCCCCCCCCCCCACTTCTTTTCCGGTTTAAAGGCTTCAGCACCAATCATCCTGTCCGTGTTATGACCTCCCCCTTAAAGGTGTATTATCAGTAACCCCTTTCCTTGAAGTACACCCTAAGGAGCTGTAAACTGCCAATGGGACAATAGCACTTGTGGCACCCACTACAAGCATAGAGATTGACACAGCAGCTGTGTAGAGTATAATTTTCAATCAATGATGGTGATGAACAATAGAGGATAAAATTTGTGGAGTTTTAACACAGGTTTTAATGTTTGCCCATTTAAGAGATGCATATTCTTTCAGGTTAATCAGTCTTTAGCAGCGCATTCAAAATCAACAGTTATTTTGGTTGTTTTTTACTTCGACATATGCTATGCCAATTTGAGAAGGAATACACTGGCCTCATTTTCTTATTGCCTTCTTTTCAACTTGCCTTTTAGGAAGGCATTCAGATTCAGGTTGTACAGTACTTGCTCAAGTAGTATTTTGTTAAAAGTTCAGGTTTAAAGTCATTTTTTAAGTTTAAACTATGCCTTTAATTTTTTATAAGTCCTTTGTGTTGTTTCTACAATTTTGTGATTCTGTGTGTATTTACTTCTTGAATTATGTATTCATTTTATACTTACATGTTTTAATGTTAGATGTGATTACTCATGATTAATTACATACATTTATGCAATTAATTTGTTAATCTTCTGTAATCAATTTCCAGCCCTAAAATGGTAATTAATTTAAAGTATAAAGTTAAAAAAAAAACTTACAGTTTCTGGTCATATAAGTCTTAAAGAAAGAAAGAAAATCATGCAGCATAAAAGTACAAGCCCTTTACATGCAGAGATACAACTCATCACATATGCTTTTTTTACAGTGTGAGCACAAGCCAGTGTAGTGACTTGGAGTCACACAGCAGGTCAAAGACTGGAATTTATTCAACAATCAAACGATTTTTATTCTAGTGTCTTATCAGGTATATCAGAATGTCTGCATGGAGCAATATGGTTGTTTCAAACTTTTTTGTGATTTTATTTTTTATTTTCCTGTAAGTACTCAGCGTTTCCTCTCATACCCCAAAGTTGTGTGTGAAAGATCAATTGGAGACTCTCAGTTATCCCAATATGACTGAAATTGGGTATGTGGCTTGGTTTTGCTCTGTGATGGACTGGCGTTCCATCCAGGATTCATTCCTGATTTATGCTGGATGCTTCCAGGGTAGACATCTGTTCTTTAACCCTTACCTTGGTTTAGGCAAGTTTTGACAATGGGCTAATTGATCTATGTAAAAATATGCAGCATTTCAGTACCAATAAAAAATTTTGAGGTGTTAATGGAAGCTTTGATTTTTCTATGTTTCTAAAACCCAAAAAAATTAAATGGCAATTGCTATTCGTGACTTTTTTCTGCAAATATACAGCCTCAAAAGTCTGTTTAAACTGTGGTTTCTAAAGAACATACTAGAAATGTAAGTTATGAGGAGCATAGTGTTTATTCTGTATAATGTTTGTGATGTAAATGGGGCGCCAGTGAATCCCAAACCTCAAACACAACTACACAAGTACAGGCCAGAATTCAAATAAAGGTGTTTATTATACACAATACCTTCAAATGAAGCACAAAAACCGCAAGTATAGGTAATCTGTTCTCCAATTCACCTCTCCTCTCACCACCACACTGCCCTCCTCCAGTTGAGTGTTGCCTTCCTTCCTCCCAGCATCGACTCATCTGGACAAGGGAGTGTGGTCACTTTTATTGGGGACCTGGGAGTACTTCCAGCACCAGGGCTACTGCCTGTTGGAAGTTGTTCCGGGTCACACGGAAGCCCTGTATAATAGGGAGTATATCTCCATGCATTGCCCTATTGCGGCAACCATGGACCCCAGCGGGGCTGTGCTGCCGGACTACAATTCCCAACATTCCCTGCTTGTTCCCAAATGGGTGCAGGTATGAATGGCTGCTGCCATCTAGTGCATGGGTGGAATAAACACCCTTCAGAGTGTACTTCCCTGTCTTCTTTCATCTTGACCAGGGAAGGTGTGACACATGTGCCCAGTCGGGACACAAGTCCATTTGTCTGGGGCTTCCTGTCTGGGTAAGGAATCATCTTCTTCTCCGACTGGGATGTCTGTCCATCCATTAGAGAAGCCTTGTCTGGGTGTGACCTCATTCCCTCTCTCAGCCGGGATGTCCTTCTGTCCATTCGGGGCCACCCATCCTGGTAATCAATCTTCCTTACTCCCTACTGGGGTACCTGTCCATCTTGTGTGCCACCTACTCTTTGCATTGCTGAGTAGTGTATTTTACACAGAAATAAACGTTTGCAGTTGTGGAAAAGATGGACATCAGAATGACTTGTTTGGGTGATCTTAATAAAAAGCAGAAATCAAGAGAGATCTCTTTAGAAAACCTTCCAAATACACCCAGCATCTTGAGGAAAAGCAGCTAGAACATCAGGAAGATGTTTTTACATCAAATCAGAAATTGTTATCCCAGTTTGTTCTGTTACTCTACATGGCCTGATGAAGTGAAAATACTTTGACATTGCTCCCTTAACACTAGAATTACCAGAGTCTACAAAAAAACTCGTAGATCCGGCCCACCTTAAATCGCTTCTTAAATCCGTTCACACCTCTCCGCCAGCGTCTTTTGTCCTCTAAATGTGCTGATAAAAGACAAGCTGCCAGCAGCCGGCTATTCCATCCCCCCTCCGACTTAGAACGTGAACGCACTTTTCCCAGCTCATGCCTTGATTGATTGTCTGGGAGTGAACTGGAGTTTTAGAGTTGAAATAATAGATCGCTATTTGGAACACACGCATTCCATGTGTGTACCGTTTCTACAGTAATCTGTGTAAACACATTGTTAAAACAGAAACTTTTTCATATTTTAGTAATAAATGTTACAAAATGTAGGCATAAACTATAGAATGTGTAAAGCCCGAGTTCCAAAGATCAAATAAACACTTTCACAAAAGCTTCAAAGATGATACAACAGTTTCTGTGGCGTAGCGCGCTAAGAGTTGCCTCTCAGAGTGAGTATCTTCTCTCTGCCTCACAAACATGAGTTCAATTCCCCGCTGGGGATAAAGTGTTACTTCTTTTTTTTCTTTTTAACCTCAAACGGACATAAAATTTGTAAATTGGTATGCACTGTCAGTTAATGAGATCGTTATATTTTCATGTGGGATGCTCCTTTTAAAATATTTTTTTTAACAATTGAGACTGCAATTAACATGAACAACTGTCCTTATAACTTATTTTTTCAAGATCCATAACACACAGACAGACAGAGCACTGCGTAATACAGAGACAGACAGGCAGAGATATACAAATAAACAGGGAAGGCACATGTACTGAAAGGAAAAAAAAGATCAACATGTGCGTTGTTCCTGCAGCACTGAATGAGCTCACGTGCTCTAACATCACCCCTCCCCCGATCTGACTCTCTAAGTAACAGCGCAAGTACAGACACAAATCAAGTGCATGTGTGTACTGTATAATATTAACAAAAAGAGAAGCTTACTACTGAAAACGGCAAATATAGGAGTGAGTGGGGATCGAACCGGGACTCTTGATAACACTTGGTTTGCTTGGTTAGCTTCTCACCCTATCTTTAAGGGAAAGCCCAGACACCCTGCGGAGGAAACTCATTTCAGCCGCTTGTATTCGCGATCTCGTTCTTTCGGTCACTACCCATAGCTCATGACCATAGGTGAGGGTAGGAACATAGATCGACTGGTAAATTGAGAGCTTCGCCTTGCGGCTTAGCTCCTTTTTCACCACGACAGACCGATGCAGCGCCCGCATTACTGCGGATGCCGCACCGATCTGCCTGTCGATCTCACGCTCCATTCTTCCCTCACTCGTGAACAAGACCCCGAGATACTTGAACTCCTCCACTTGGGGCAGGATCTCGCTCCCAACCCTGAGAGGGCACTCCACCCTTTTCCGGCTGAGGACCATGGTCTTGGATTTGGAGGTGCTGATTCTCATCCCAGCCGCTTCACACTCAGCTGCGAACCGATCCAGAGAGAGCTGAAGATCACGGCCTGATGAAGCAAACAGGACAACATCATCTGCAAAAAGCAGTGACCCAATCCTGAGCCCACCAAACCGGACCCCCTCAACGCCCTGGCTGCGCCTAGAAATTCTGTCCATAAAAGTTATGAACAGAATCGGTGACAAAGGGCAGCCCTGGCGGAGTCCAACTCTCACTGGAAACGGGTTTGACTTACTGCCGGCAATGCGGACCAAGCTCTGGCACCGATCATACAGGGACCGAACAGCCCTCATCAGGGGGGCCGGTACCCCATACTCTCGGAGTACCCCCCACAGGATTCCCCGAGGGACACGGTCGAATGCCTTTTCCAAGTCCACAAAACACATGTAGACTGGTTGGGCAAACTCCGATGCACCCTCCAGGACCCTGCTAAGGGTGTAGAGCTGGTCCACTGTTCCGCGACCAGGACGAAAACCACACTGTTCCTCCTGAATCCGAGGCTCAACTATTCCATGGACCCTCCTCTCCAGGACCCCTGAATAGACTTTTCCAGGGAGGCTGAGGAGTGTGATCCCTCTGTAGTTGGAACACACCCTCCGATCCCCCTTCTTAAAGAGGGGGACCACCACCCCGGTCTGCCAATCCAGAGGCACTGTCCCTGATGTCCATGCGATGTTGCAGAGGCGCGTCAACCAGGACAGTCCTACAACATCCAGAGCCTTGAGGAACTCCGGGCGTATCTCATCCACCCCCGGGGCCCTGCCACCAAGGAGTTTTTTGACCACCTCGGTGACCTCAGTCCCAGAGATGGGGGAGCCCACCTCTGAGTCCCCAGGCTCTGCTTCCTCATTGGAAGGCATGTTAGTGGGATTGAGGAGGTCTTCGAAGTACTCCCCCCCACCGACCCACAACGTCCCGAGTCGAGGTCAGCAGCGCACCATCCCCACCATATACAGTGTTGACACTGCACTGCTTCCCCTTCCTGAGACGCCAGATGGTGGACCAGAATCTCCTCGAAGCCGTCCGAAAGTCGTTCTCCATGGCCTCCCCAAACTCCTCCCACGCCCGAGTTTTTGCCTCAGCAACCACCAAAGCCGCATTCCGCTTGGCCTGCCGGTACCTATCAGCTGCCTCCAGGGTCCCACAGGACAAAAGGGTCCTGTAGGACTCCTTCTTCAGCTTGACGGCATCCTTCACCGCCGGTGTCCACCGACGGGTTTGGGGATTGCCGCCACGACAGGCACCGACCACCTTATGGCCACAGCTCCGGTCAGCTGCCTCAACAGTAGAGGCACGGAACATGGCCCATTCGGACTCAATGTCCTCCACCTCCCTCGGGATGTGGTCGAAGTTCTGCTGGAGGTGGGAGTTGAAGCTACTTCTGACAGGGGGCTCTGCCAGACGTTCCCAGCAGACCCTCACAACACGTTTGGGCCTACCATGCCTGACTGGCATCCTCCCCCACCATTGAAGCCAACTTACCACCAGGTGGTGATCAGTTGACAGCTCCGCCCCTCTCTTCACCCGAGTATCCAAGACATGTGGCCGCAAGTCCGACGACACGACCACAAAGTCGATCATCGAACTGAGGTCTAGGGTGTCCTGGTGCCAAGTGCACATATGAACACCCCTATGCTTGAACATGGTGTTCGTTATGGACAATCCGTGACGAGCACAGAAGTCCAATAACAAAACACCGCTCGGGTTCAGATCAGGGGGGCCATTCCTCCCAATCACGCCCTTCCAGGTCTCACTGTCATTGCCCACGTGAGCATTGAAGTCTCCCAGCAGAACGAGGGAGTCCCCAGAAGGTATGCCCTCTAGCACCCCCTCCAGGGACTCCAAAAAGGGTGGGTACTCCGAACTGCTGTTCGGTGCATACGCACAAACAACAGTTAGGACCCGTCCCCCCACCCGAAGGCAAAGGGAGGCTACCCTCTCGTCCACCGGGGTAAACCCCAATGTACAGGCTCCAAGTCGGGGGGCAATAAGTATACCCACACCCGCTTGGCGCCTCTCACCGTGGGCAACTCCCGAGTGGTACAGAGTCCAGCCCCTCTCAAGGAGATTGGTTCCAGAGTCCAAGCTGTGCGTCGAGGTGAGTCCGACTATATCTAGCCGGAACCTCTCAACTTCGCGCACTAGCTCAGGCTCCTTCCCCTTCAGAGAGGTGACATTCCACATCCCAAGAGCCAGCTTCTGTAGCCGAGGATCGGACCGCCAAGGTCCTCGCCTTCGGCCACCACCCAACTCACACTGCACCCGACCTCCTTGGCCCCTCCCATAGGTGGTGAGCCCATGGGAAGGGGGACCCACGTTGCCTCTTCGGGCTGTGCCCTGCCGAGCCCCATGGGTGCAGGCCCGGCCACCAGGCTCTCGCCATCGAACCCCACCTCCAGGTCTGGCTCCAGAGTGGGGCCCCGGTGACCCGCGTCCGGGCAAGGGAAAACGCTGTCCAAAATTGTTGTTCATCATAGGAGGTTTGTTTAACCGCTCTTTGTCTCATCCCTCACCTAGGACCAGTTTGCCTTGGGTGGCCCTACCAGGGGCATAAAGCCCCGGACAACAGAGCTCCTAGGATCATTGGGACACGCAAACCCCTCCACCACGTTAAGGTGGCGGTTAAAGGAGGGGTACTTACAGATGAACAGTGTAAATGCTGATAAAATCCATAACGGCTCGATCGCGCTCGCTAAAATAAATTGTAGAAATCTTTAATGGTAAAATAGCAATCCGATGTACACGGTTCGTCCGCCTATTAAAAAAATTAAAAAACGCAGTTGGTGAGCTGTGCAGCTGTCCCTATCACTTTGCCTAAAAGATTAAAAGTTAAAGGTTTTGGCAACCCACCCCACCTATATTGTACTACTAAAAGTATCATGCCGTGTGCTAAAACACACAGAACTTATTGAAATCGTCTTATAAATATAGCTTAAAGTTCGAACCTACGATAAGCTAGTGTTTAAAAAGAAACTATAAACGGTGTATACAAATATCTAAAATGTAAAAGAGCTCTAATAACAAATACATTTAATTTTAATTTGCAATGAGAAACATTCCTCTGTGACCTTCCTGTAAGTACTGGTCATACTTTTAAGAAGGTATTAATTGGATAAGTGTGGATTTAAAAATGAGACAGTTTCTCACATGACAAAGAAAGATAATTATCGATATGTGTAATTGGGTTAAAGCAAATAGAATGTTTCCACCTTTGTTTAAAGCTTGTAAACGTGCAAAACATTTTTCCTTTCAAACCCTGATCAAGTTTAAAGGAAAAATGCTGTTTTGATAATACTAAATGAGAAGGGAGACAAGTTTTTGCGAGAAGCAGAATGTGCCTGATGTGTGTGAATGGAGGTTGTGTATTTTAGGAACTATAAAGGTGAAGAGTATAGTGGCGCAGTGGTTAGCACACTTGCCCGGTGATACGAAATAAAGGTTCAAGCATGTATGTTTTCCTTGTTAAGTCAGGATATTCTTTGTGACTGCGTAACTTTTGATGGGAATGCTTTCTTGTTGTGGAATTGTGCTGCGTGATTTCCCAATGGGTGAAACCATAGAAATAAGTTTCCTTGATTATCGCTGAAACCGGTTTCGCCACGGAGATTTCATGATCTGGAGACTAGCGCGTATGAAACTAAGGTAAGATGTACTCCTAATTTAATGAAAGTGATACCAGCTTGCGGCATGAGAAGTTGTTTGATTGTAATAGTAAGCATGAAGGAAAAGACGCGTTTAAGTGCGTTGCATGGTGAAACCTCATAAATAAACAAAAAAGCAAAACCTCGAGTGAGTTTATAGCACGTATGATACAGATCTCTGTGAATGAAATACAGTTGTAAGAGAACTTTATTCTGTGAATGAAGTGCAATTGTAAAAGAGAACGTGAGTATGAGAATATGTGAAGATAGTTGAAAGAATGAAGCAATTGCCAAATACTGTATGTTGAAATGACTGTAATGAGTGAAGGCTGTTTGTTTGTGAACAGTTGCTTTCTCCAGAGTGCTGAATGTTGTTTAAAGAACTTCTGCCTTATCCAAGTAATCTTTTTGGGCATGAAGTGGGATAGAATCTAGCAAAGAAAAAATAAAAGAAGATTAATTATTCTTATTCAGAGTCTGGGGTGGCAGATGCTCTTTTATGTCATTTGTAAGTCTGTGTTTCTGTGTTTGTCAGCTGACTAATCAATAATGTGAAGGAAAACTTTAAAAGATGGGAGACGTCCCATATAATAATATAATACTATAATAACATAATAACATAATTGTTATAGTAATAGGGGACCATATTCAAATTTTAATTGTATTAGTAATAAATGTGAATATCTGCCAGTAAAATCAAAAAAGTGATCATAAGAATATTTGTAATGCAAACTGTGCTTAGTTTAGTGAAGCCTGGAATGTCTTTAAAGCCTATAAGCAGATGCAGTGATAAATAAAGATGACCTATTGAACTTGTAAGTTTATCCGAGTACAGGATTTACAGCCTGTAGCATGGTCAGTTAAAGAGTTAAGAATTTTAAAATCTGAATTTCAAGAAAATATTATAAGAAATAAAGAATATGTAACTTCACAACTATAGATGTTCTTTTTCTCCAGATTCAGCAAAACCTGTGACAAATAGATGAAAAATACAAGCTATTTTTTCTATACAAGCTGCAAGAAATAGCTTAACAGCAAGTTTGGGCAGAGAAATTAGAAATAATCTAATCAAAGGGTGGTGAATGTTTGATTATCAATCATAAATTAATGAAAAGCAGTTATTGGAATTATTTCCCTGCATGCTGATTAGTGTAAGGGTATAACATCTTGTATAATAAAAATGTTTAAATGAAAAATGCAAAAAAAGTTAAATGTTGCCATATGAAACTAGACTAATTTCTTTCTCTAGTATTCATATCAAATACAGTGAAGAAGGTTACATATTTTGATGTATATCAAATGATTATTATTATCACTTCAGTAATTACAAAATGTATTAGAAGTGAATACATGTATTGATTTGTATCTGTTAATGATTAATTTTATGAAGATTTGTTATTACATCAATGTATTAAGGTTAATGCTCAGTGATAATGCACATAGCTAAATGGATTGTTCAGTTATACATTAGAACCATTAGTCTATATAAACTGTGCTGTTGTAATATCTTAAAGAAATTTAAAAGATTTATCTCTTGATAAGATAAACTACAGTTTGTTATATGGTATAGATGTTATAAGATTTTTGTTCTATGAAAACACTCAAGTTGAAATATGTCACATCTTGTTATAATTTAAGACATCTGTGATGTATAACTGATGCAATGTGTTAATTTTGTTTAATGTATTTTCCTACTGAAGAAACATTTTCATTAGCCTGGTTTAAATGTAATAATTTGCCATATTTAATTTATCTCTAACTGTTATTTATGATATGAGACTAAGAACTGTGGGTCTAGAATTGTCATTAATAGTGCTGCATTGTATTATACATATGATTGATAAAGAATTGTTTTATGTTATGTATTTGCTCTACCTTTCACCCTTCTTTATTTATTCTAGCAAGTATTTTAGTTTTGGCCACTCAATTTAGTGGTTGCCAAGGCCTCTCCAACTCAGCGGTAGAGTTTTATCAGTGAAGAAAAGGTGGTGTACTACGAATAAAGATTGACAGAGACTATACTGCACTAATGATTCTTGATCTGCTGCACATACCTGATAATAGCTGGTGAAGAAACGACTTGCTTTTCCAGAGTGGAAGAAGTGCGGAATCAAAGAAAGATTGTAAGTCCAGCTGAGTAAATCTGAAGCCATGATATGTGCAGACATTTTTGCTGCAGAAACAAAGTTTTTATGAACTCTAACTGAAACAGGCTGTGAACATGCCACTGAAGTGAGATGACAGCTGTTGAAGGCTCCCATGAATGACTACTGAATCCAGTGCAAGCCTAGAGGGAAGTGTTGCTCTGCTAAAAATGGACAGTCACCATGTGTGCATCTCATGACCTCTCTAATGGTAATCGGACTGTTTAGTTTTTTATTCCAGTAATGGCAAAGACTTTAGTTTCCTGAAGCAGTCACATGTTTGTTCAGAAGAATCTGCAAAGCCACCAAGCAAAATACTTTGTCTACAAACCACTGGGTTGGACATGGCATGAATATAGAAAGCTTAGTAATATACTTGGAAATGTTATAAGAGGGGCTCAAAGGTATGAGGATATAATAATTTACCACCAATAATGTTAAATTGTAAACTAAAATGGAATAAAACATCCGATAGTGAAGTTGGGGAGGATACAAATAATGTACAATTATGCAATAATATTAGTTAAGGACAATTAATCATAGCAATAGATCTAGAATAGTATCTGAGTTATGTTACAACTATTATAACTCATAAAAGGGATTAGACACCAAAGAGTGGGGCACATATAGCAACATACTGAAGTTAGAAATGTTATGAGTGCCAAAGAATAGTAAAATCCATCAAGATGCTATATAAAATTATAATATAATCTGATGCTATGATATCAACTGCATGGATTCAGTGGTATTTAGATTCAACACTGATTATGTAAGACATAACAGGAGATCTCCATCTACACCACTGATGAGATACAATGATCACTACTTAGTAACACCATGTTAAATGTAATTGTTTGCCCAAATGTACTGTAACTTGTCATTGTTAATATTTATGCTGGTATTAGATGAATGCTACAGGAGCTATAGTGGCACTACACCTCACATTTCCATAAATGATCTTGAAATGTCTACACTGTGAAGGGGGGTCGAGTACTTTTTGCTTTGTGGATATGACTTTCAAGTATTGTTTTTTTGTCACAGGTCCAGTGACAAAGGGTGGTTTGTTATAATAAGTTTGTTTTTTTATAATATTAAGTTTGGTGTCACTGTCTCTGTGCGAGTTGTTTTATGGATTCATTCACACGTGCAGGCCAAGTATGGCACACAGGGGCTAGGCTGCATTTAGAAACCTCTAGTCTAGCAGTTTGGAGAATGAGACAACTGCAAATAGGCATTGTGCTATTCCTGTATTTTTGGAGGTGGGGTTGAGTCCTTTCCTGTCCTTGTTTGGAGACCAGAGAGAGAGCCTGCACATGGTGAAACCAGTATATAAGGCTTGGACTGCTGCCAAGACACATGAAGCTGACGGCCGAATGAGTGATATTGTCATTCGTCCCGAAAATCCTTCCTGCGCAGTGGACGAAAGATGGCAGACTGCATAGATCAAGATCCCACCTTGATAAAGTTTGTCATAAGCTTCCCGTCTGTAAAGCCGCTTAAATAGTCAGTAAAGAAAGCTAAGTTAATCTTCTCTTATGTGATTCTTATTCCGCCGTATCACTATGGGAGGGATATCGCCTTTTAATATCATATCTCTATATTTTTCGTTTACTTAAAACACCACAATTTCAAAAGAACATATTTCCGAAGAGCTAGTGCCTCTTAAGGAAACATAATTACAGAATTTCTTCTAGATGCAGCACTAGACAAGGCAAAGCCATTTTGCAAGGTAAATGTCTGCAGTTTGTAAATGTGCATAACACACAAATTAACATAAAAACGAAGATAAAGAATTTCTTAAATAAATTGGTGCCCACCTCTAAAAAGTCAATATGTTAAGATTTATAAAAAATTTCAATCGTGTAGGAAATGTCTTCAGTTTCTAAAGAGAAATTACTTCAGCGTCTTTTATTATGATGGCAACCACATACATATGAAACAGAAAGGCATTCCATATTTTAACAACTTATGCAGTGTTTGAAGGGTGGCACACAAACAAGCAAGTACTGAGTTTAGCCCTGAATGGGGCTGTTTATTGAGTAGAATCCTAACGCTCCTGACTATCATCTATTGTTATGGCCTAATAATGAAAAGTCCCACAGTTCCCCAATCAGTTTAAATGATGAAGGTGGTCTCTTTTTTCACTGTAATCTCCATCATCAACTCCAACACAGTTTCACATTGGCGTTTTCCCTGAGTTCTTCACCCAGGCCCACACAAATCTGTCACTGTCTCTAATCACTGAATTCTCCATTTCAGAAACCTAACCACATCTGGAATACAGGGGCTGCTGGATGCTACAATATGTTTTGTGCATTTTGCTAGAATAGAGTAGAACTAAAGCACAGTGAACAAAATAAGAGACTTTTGTTAGGTATTGTATCCATCCAAAGATTCAATGTTGAGATTTTGATGAATCTCAACATTTTAGATCTCCCTGACTTTCTCATATACAAAGTACAGTATAGGGAGAGTGTTGGAATCCTCTAAAAATTCCATTTTAAGATTTTGATGAATCTCAATGTTTTAGACCTCCCATTTTATTGGAATTATGTCTGTGTGTGTGTGAGTGTGTCTGCGTGTATGTGTGTGTATTGTAGAAGATCAGCCCAGCTACAGACAGACACACAAACCAACAATGTCCAGAACACACACATTTATTTCTTTTTGGCACAACACAATGCACAAACCCCAATGAACTCAGTCCTCTCTTCTGCCACCTCCACTCCTCACTCGCAAGCTCCATCTTACTCCTCCCGACTCCGGCTCCCCGAGTGGAGTGAGGCGGCCTCCTTTATACTACATCCAGGTGCTTCCTAATTAACATCCGGCAGCACTTCTGGGTGTAGCGGAAGTGCTGCATGTGAGTTCAGCTCCTCTTCTGGCAGCACTTCCAGGTGTGGCGGAAGTGATGTATGCTAAGGCTTCGGAGCTGTCCAGGCACCCCCTGGTGGAGGCCATGGGCCCCAGCAGGGTTGGCCTTCTAAGCCCCAAACCCGTGGCCCTGATACAAACGAGGGGGGCTACCCTTTTGTGTCCTGGGGGAGGTACTATTGTTGACATGTCCACTCCCCCTGTCCTCTCCTCAAAAGGGCGTCCTGACTGGGCAAAGTCCCCAGCTGTCTATCACAGTATGTAAACATGATAACTTGAGGACGTTTTCATTTAGATCAACCACTTTACGTTTTATTCATGCAGCTGCAGAGTACGATTTATTCAACTTTACTTTTCTAATAATTGTTTAATATATTATTAATTTGATTTGATTTGTTGTTGATTGTTCTTTAATGTATATTATATAAAAATATAATCATAGTTTTGCGGTATACTTCTCAAATATCCATCCCCATATCTGAGTATATAAGAAAGTCTAGGGGAGATCACTCCCGATTTTTTTTTTTTTTAAGAGACCGAACTTTTGACCTTTGTTCTCTTTATTATTTGGTAAATATATTTTCTCTATGTCTTGCCTATAAATGTTGTGTAACTATCACACAATAGTTTTGTGTGCCTCAGCCCTTTACAGCAGGCCTTTGTGTAGAAAAAAGTGAGACAGGATTCTCGTCAATAAGCCAGCCTATAGTGAAATTATAACCTCATTTGGTCTCATAGCTCCTGATGGTAGTAATTGCGAGTGACACTTATTGGCAGCTTTCTATTTAAGAACGGAACTTTGACGAGTGACATTTTGCATGTAGTATTGATAGAATAATGCCATTGTTGGAACCTTACTATTTAAGCATTAGCAAGGTAAATGGCTGCAGTTTCTATTCAGTTTTTGCTTTGGTCCTGATGTACAGATGCCTTAAATTAAGAAGCAGTGATCTCTTGCTGGACACAAAGGTTGCAGTTAAATATTAAGCATTGACATAAAACATGAACAGTAAAACAAAACAGTCAATATCAACTTGATGTCTGCTACTCTTAGGATTTTATAGATTACTTTTTTATTTATTTTTTTAATTTACTTGATGGTGTTGGAGTTTGTCCTGCTGAATGCTTATGGGTTCTTTATCTGGGGTTTTAAGCTGTTCCCAGTTTTTCAGGTCTTTTGTAAGTATATATTTGCTGTTTAGATATACTGTAAATATTGTTTTAATGTCAGCTGTTTTAAATGTGCTTCACTTGTTTATATTAAATCATATTGTGTGTACTGTATGTGTTATTTATTACTTCCCTATTCTAGCAAATGGTAAACAACTATTAGTGCTCACTCCACTACATTCTGGGATGCAGCACCAATCACCCCTTAAGTCCTGGCCACACAACACAATGCCTTCTCAGTCTCTGGTCCGCCTCCACTCCTCTCCACCGAGCTTCGTCCTCTTCCACCCGACTCTTGCCATTGAATGGAGGGAGGCGGCCCCTTTTATACACCCCAGGATAGACTCCAGGGGCCTCATGTATAACGCCGTGCATAGAACTCACACTATAACATGGCGTAAGCACAAAAGTGGGATTGTGCGTAGGCACAGAAAAATCCAGATGCAGGAATCTGTGCGCACGTAAAATTTCATGTTCTTCCACTACATAAATCCCGATCAGCGTGAAAAGTAACGCACGTGCACGCGCCTTCTGTCCCGCCCTAACTCCTCCCAGAATTACGCCTCTTTGAATATGCAAATCAATATAAATAGCCTTCTGTGAAAAGACAATGGGAAAAGCATAGGGGAAAATATAAGAATTTCAGCGAATACCAAGTGGAGGCAAAGGAAAAGCCTACTATTTGTTGGTTTAAACAGTGGTATAATCAACAAAAGAAAGTTGATCGAGTGACAGAGTGTCGGAGAAACTCGAAAGATCAAGTTCACAAAGTCGCACAGTACCCGAAATAAAAAAGAAATCACATATCAAAGTTGCCGTGAAAAGGCGACTCGCAGCGGACCGTCTGAGTGTCATATGAAAGCTTATTAGGGTACAGACAAAAAAAATTGGCACACAGTGGGAAAAAAGCACGAAATCTCGAAATTTCCACTTTAATCACGTAGTTTATTTTGCCATTAAAGTAGAACATCATAAACTTCATCTTAAAATCGTTTATTTTACTAGTTTCTCAAGTAGCACGTTAAATGCTTTGTTCTGTATTTGATCTTCTATGTGTGTGAATCACTACGTGCTTCCGTTCTTTCTCTTTCTCCGACAGGACACAGAATCCATTACATTTGAGATATTACAGCTCTCTGAATAATTAAAATACTGAGATGTATACGTGATATCATTTTCATGATGATAGCAATGAAAGCATGTTATTAAACATGGGAACACGGTGGCGCAGTGATTGTTCATATCTCACGCAAGAGGCTTGCTGCGCCATGTGCGACCTTCGATGAAATAATTTATTACAGAAGTACTGTCTCTTTCAAACGTACTTTTCTTTCTCCAAATACCCAATCGCCACACAATCAGCTCTGTAATAGATGTTAAGCCATCTGTAAGCTTAGAACGCCGATTCTTCAATACTTTTAAGGAACATTGAAATATCTTCGTAGTACATGTTTAATTATTCTATCCGTCTATCCTTCCAGTGTCGCGTCAGCACCAGCAATAATACAGCACAAGGCAGGAGCTATCCGTGAACCAGCTATATGCTGCGGCACCGTGTCCTCACATGTTTAATTATTAACAATGCAGATTATTTAAATAAAGTTAAAGTTTTATCTGTATACTATAAACAACATATTTTGCTGCATTTCATCTTAAAAATGATATTGTCATCATACGTGCTTTATAAAGTAGCGCAGGTTGTGCAATATTATAACTGTAGTGTAAGTTTACAGTGAGGTAATTGTACTTATAAGTACAAACAGTTCTACAAGGAGCACTTGATGGACTGATTGAGTGCGTTTACAGTTCTTGGGATGAAACTGTTTCTGAAACGCGAGGTCCGTACAGGAAAGGCTTTGACGCTTTTTGCTGTGGTTGAGGTAGTGTGTACTTGAAACTGTATACCGATAATTCTCTTTCCAATCAGCTGCTGCTGTGATTCACACTCAGATACAGTGATATAAATACTCCGAGTGGTGCAGTGAGAGTAATATGGAAAAAGATGATCCGCAGTGGCAATCCTTAACGGGAGCAGCAAAAAGAAGAACAAGATGCAGTGAGCGTAACAATGCTAAAGCAGTTATGGTATTTGGAATACTATGGCTATTCCCTGGACCATTATATTGCTACAGGTTCATTACAATCAGATGCATTACACTAATAAACAATATGCAGTTAATTTCAGTGTATTTATAAAGCCGCGTCAGGAATGTGGATCTAAGAAAGAAAGGATGAGTACACAGGAACAGTAGCACTGCTTTGACGCTGGGTGCCGCCAGTCTGCAAAACCGAGCGGAGAAATTGCGTACGCCAAGGTATGAGTTACCGTGGAAATGTGCGTGGCTTTACGCCAAGTTTAGGTTTTATACATCGCGATTTGAGCGTGGAAACATTCGTACGTAACATTTCTGTGCGTACGCACCGTTTATACATGAGGCCCCAGGTGCTTCCCGAGGAGCCTCCATTGACACACCCCTGTGTGGCGGAAGCTCTGGCTGTGTACCCGGAAGTCCTCTGGGTGTCCCCAATCCTCTTCCCCCCAGGTGTGGCGGAAGTGCTGAGGTCCAGGGCTCCCAAGGCATCGGGGCGCCCCCTGGCGGTGACCACGGGCCCCTACAGGGTTGAGCTTCCAAGCTCTGTACCCATGGCCCCCAATAGAACCACGGTGGTCGCCCCCTCATGTTCTGGAGGAGGCACAAGCCCTCCTCCGGTCCTCCTGGGCATCCCAGCCGGGCATGAACCCCAGCCGGGTGCCACAATACATTAGACAATAAATTAAAGACATTGAACTTGATTGTGTGTATTTGTATAATATAGTTACATGGGACTGATAAAAGCATCAGGTAATTAAATTGTCTTAATAGGATAATGTGGCACCTGAGTTACATCAAAGCACCTTGGCACAAATTCTATACTGTAAGTGTCCTGAATTATATTGAAGGGATAAAATATTATTCTTCACTAAGCAAATCCAATTTTAGTGATTTGATATGCTGTTGGTGATAGAAAAGACTGCTTAAGATACCATGCCTGAATCTTCCATAAATGCTCAACTGGTTTATGATCTAATGACTGACCATGGTATATAATTTACAAGACTGTTAGGTTTTTCAAACCATCTGTCACTCTCCTGTGCTTCGTAGATTTGGGACATTGTTAGATTGCACAATTCCATATCCATCAGGACACAAATACTTCTACAGAGAGGAAATGTGATCACTCAAACTTTGTATTAGTTGGCATGAAAAGCGCTATATAAATGTAATGAATTATTATTATTATTATTATTATCTACCTTGCTTTCTCAGGGAGTCAATGTACCCGACCTGTGTAGGAAAATGAACATCTTGGGGGTTGACAAGTTGACAGTCAGTTATACCAGACAAAGACAAAGTCAGACACAGTCAGAGTCCTGGAGACCTATGCCCACTGGGTGCCCACCCACTCCTGGGCATTCTGCTGTAGAGTCTGTGCTAATATAATGACAGAATCTTTCCATTTTTTGATCCCAATGCTCTCAAATGACTTTTCATGGGCAGGATGTAATTCCTTATGTTTTTGTACAAATGACTAATAAACAGGGATGCAATATACACAGCTAATCAGCAGCTCTAATCAGGCTATGCTAGACTAAAGTAGTGAGTTTTCAGCCAGCCTTCTTGTATTTCTAGGTTGTTACGTACAGATAAAGCAGTGATAATTGCACTCAATGTTTCATTTTCTGTTTCTCTGCCTTACTATCATGAGCAGATGAAATTGCAGACGTCCAGCACTGAAAACAATCTGAGGTAGCGCAGTAGCTGGCATGCTGTTAGTGTTCATGGTGGTCTATTAGATCACACAACACATTTATTTTTATTAATTTTGTATGGAGCAAATTCAAGATTTCAATTGTTTGCAAAATTAATTTGAACAGCCAAGCAAAAATTGGATTTGAACCAAAATTTGGCATTGAGTCACTTTTTAGTTGCAGTGTGAACAAAGCCTTAGCTATTTGTTTAAATGGTAACTCCTATTAAAAAGGATAAGATGACTTTTGAAAAGGACCATAATAATTATGATTTTAAAGGGAAAATTAATCCTATAAATGTAGAGACTTGGTGTTTGATTTCTTGTGCCATTGTGCTTCTTTTGGATTAAGCGGGTTAAGAAAATTAATGGATGGATGTTAATATACAGGTTTACTAAACTTCATGTATATTTTCTAATTACCAAAAAAAAAATCACAACAATGAGTAATGTGGCTGTTAAAATAATGTCTGGGTCAACTGTATGTGTTGTACAAATGTATTTTTAAAATAGGAAAAGAAACTACTCATTAAAATATGATGGGATTAGTCCTTTGTTAATAAACTCGAATTAAGCAATACATGAGTGATCGTATAAATTGAAGTGTACTATTTTCATTTTAAAATTATTTAATACTAACTATAAATGACTTTCTGTGCTGAACAATTATTCAAACCTTAATGCTTTTTAACTGTTTACAAAAGAAGCATGTTTGCACAGAAGTGTGTAATGAATGGTAATATAAACATTGGACTTAGTTTTAAAAACCAGGGGATAAATTCTGATGCTACAGGAGAGCCAGAGATGAGACTAAGCACAATATTCAACAAACAATATTTTTGGCCATCAATTCTTATTTGTCCATCCATTTTTCAAACCATATTCTGGCAGCTAGATGTGCAAAGCTAGAGCTTATCTTAAACACAATGCAAATTATCAGGAAGTACACACAGATTTACTCATTAAGTGCTGGCAGTCTGGCTGTTTGTCTGTAGACTGTGGAGGAAACCTTGAAGAACTGGAAGAAACCTTTGTGAAAGTAAGAAGAAAAAATAAGTTCTTGACAGAACACACTTTAAACATGTAGGTGACGTATGTATGCCATTTTGCCGTGCCACTTGACTCTGTAAAAAGCCTGAAAAATAGTAGCATTGGACTAGTAGCATTGGATATTGGATGGGATGATTTCATCAATCACATAATATCTTTATACACTGAATTCTCTATTAGCATTTTTCTCTGTTGTTCTTGTGTCTCACATGGCACTTTTTAATAATATTTGAAGATTTTGTAATTCTGTAAAACATTGCAATTGTGAGAAATGGTGACATAAAGGATGGAAAACTAAAGTTTGTGTAGCTATTACATCAAAATGCAGTTTAACATACTCTTTATTCTATTTTTTTTTTCAGGGAAATGTAATGCATTTGAATAGCTACAAGGTTACTAGTCATGCCAACTTTCTGACACACAATCCCTGACTTTTATTAGATGTCTCAATTTCCCAGGACTGCAGTAAACATTTAAAATCTCATCAGATCTAATTTTCAAACTTGTTCAGAACAATGGGAGTACACTGCAGGGCCACCTCATACAAATATCCACAACGTGACAATTTGTAATAATTTGGGGGGTTGCCAATCGGGATCCCGAGTTGTTTCGTTGTGTAGTGGTTGTGGCAACGCACTGTACCAGTGCATGCTCCCCAATTTGACTTGACTTGAACTACTAATAATGATGTTTGCTGATGACATTGTGATTTGTAGTGAGAGTATGGAGCAGGTTGAGAAGACTCTGGAGAGGTGGAGATATGCTCTAGAGAGGAGAGGAATGAAGGTCAATAGGAACAAGACAGAATACACGTGTGTAAATGAGACGGAGGTCAATGGAATGGTGAGGATACAGGGAGTAGAGTTGGCGAAGGTGGATGAGTTTAAATACTTGGGATCAACGGTACAGAGTAATGGGGATTGTGGAAGAGAGGTGAAAAAGAGAGTGCAGGCAGGGTGGAATGGGTGGAGAAGAGTGTCAGGAGTGATTTGTGACAGACAGGTATCAGCAAGAGTGAAAGGGAAGGTCTACAGGACGGTAGTGAGACCAGCTATGTTATATGGGTTGGAGACGGTGGCACTGACCAGAAAGCAGGAGACAGAGCTGGAGGTGGCAGAGTTAAAGATGCTAAGATTTGCATTGGGTGTGATGAGGATGGATAGGATTAGAAATGAGTACATTAGAGGGTCAGATCAAGTTGGACGGTTGGGAGACAAAGTCAGAGAGGCGAGATTGCGCTGGTTTGGACATATGCAGAGGAGAGATGCTGGGTATATTGGGAGAAGGATGCTAAGGATAGAGCTGCCAGGGAAGAGGAAAAGAGGAAGGCCTAAGCGAAGGTTTATGGATGTGGTGAGAAAGGACATGCAGGTGATGGGTGTAACAGAGCAGGATGCAGAGGACAGAAAGATATGGAGAAAGATGATCCGCTGTGGCAACCCCTAACGGGAGCATCCAAAAGAACAAGAAGAAAAAGAAGATTTCTCTATTATTAAAAAAATCCTGGGAGAGAAAGACGAAGGAGACGAGACGTGATCTTCACGTGAAGATCACGGAAGACACTTAAAAGACCCGTGAGACGAAAGAGATTGGCCACGGAGCATCTCGCGGGGACCTGAAACATGAGGCTTTGTACCAAGTGATTGACCCAGGACCGTCTTGCGGGGACGTAGAACATGAGGTTCTTGCAAGACACACCCTACTTACAAACAATATCAAATAAGACTATGGGCAACAAAACACTCAGTCGTGCAAAGGCTTTGAGCACACACAGATCCAGGGCTCTCAGCACATATAAAGCGCATAAGGACAATACATTATAGATGAAACATTGACGACTAAGCAAAGAAGAAAGAGCAGTGCGGAGAAAAGAGACTCAAAAGCGTTGGAGAGAAAAAAATGCAAAAAAGATAAAGAATAATCTAGGCGCAAATTCAGAAAATAAGCAAAGTAATTATCAGCCCGGAACAAGTGGAATTGAAAAAAAACACGTCTAATTGGGCTCAGAATTAAAAGACAAAGCAGAAAATTCATAAAGACATTCAAAAATGTTGTGCGCTATACACATGCAGAGCAGCTTAGAGATTATGAAAGCAGTGGAATTCGAAAGGCTCAAAAAATACAAATGCAGAGAAAGTTAAAGAATATGAAAGCAGGAAAATTAGAAAGTATCAAAAAAAAGAAAGTAAAGATCGCAGTAGTGCAAACAAATGGAAAAGGGAAAATAATCAGCACGGACCAGGTGTCATTGAAAAAAAGCAGAACAAAGCAAGGTCAGAAGTAAAAGACAAAGAGTAGAAAATAAAGTAAAACGTCATAAAGAGGTTAAAAAACAAGGGGGCCAAACACATGCAGATCAGGTTAGAGATAATGAAAACAGTGGAATTCAAAAGACTCAAAAAAACGTAGGCGCGAAACACATGTAGAGCAAGATACAGAATATGAAAGCAGAAAAAAACGAAAGTGTCAAAACAAAGAAAGTAAACATCACATTAGCGCAAACAAAGAGAAATTATTACTTGGAGAAATAACAAAAAGGCGAATAGAGATCGAATATATGGACATAGGTGATATGTCAGTATGTAAATATTGTAAGGCTTTGAAGTTTAAGTCAGAGAATTTCAAAAACAGGGTTTACCTCACATGCATTTATTGGTTACTTTGTAAAAAAAATTATTAACTGCTGATGATGTAGATCGTTTTGCCTGTGCTGAAATTCCAAACAGAGAAACCTATCCTGAATTATGGTACAAAGTCATTAAACACATGTCTCACAGACCTCATTTAAAAGATTCAGCATGATGGGACTTGAAAGATTCCAAATATTGTTTTTAACGAAGTTCTGAAATAAAAGTGAAACTAATGAAATAGCAACAATTCAAAGAAAAAAAAAATCTTAAAAGTGTATATCCGGAAAACCAAACACGGGGGTTGGCGAGCAAAGTGAGCAGTGGGCGAAGCCCCCTAGTATTATATTATATTATATTATATTATATTATATTATATTATATTATATTATATTATATTATATTATATTATATCAGTAAAGGCACACTGCACGATAACGTGCAGTGAAAATACTTGACTTAAGTACTTATAGTTTTCATACTCTTTCTCTGTACGTTTAGCATTCATTTGCTCAGAGGTTGCTACGCTTGCTGCTTCCTGAGCAGCTCTTCTTTTCTCCACCCTATCAGCCCACTTGTTCTCTTCTTTCATCTGCATCTTTTCACGTTAAAAGTGATTAAGTCAGTGTTTCTGTTGCAGTTACTTAGTATGTTTTCCTTAATTTTTTACTTAAGCTGGCACTTAAGTCTTCAATCTGCCTCAAGAATGATTTAAGATATGAAGAGGTAGGGGAAGTGATGGCGAAGGTGGTAGGGATGAGAATGACGCCCATACGCACGTGCTGCACGGCTGCTCTGCTGGCTGCTGCTGAGACTTGATTGTACAATAAAATAAAATTAAAATAAAAAGAGGAATAACCTTGAAGGTCAATCATCACCCCAAAAGTGTATAGTAGACATCACGTAGTATATGTGAACCAAATTTCAGGTCAATAGGTCAAATGTTTTGCGAGCTACAGGTGATTTAAAATCCTGGACAGACAAACGAACAGCCACAGTGGCGTATTATATATTATATTATATTATATTATATTATATTATATTATATTATATTATAAACGTCTAAACATGAAAGTGTGTGTGTCTGTCTGCCTTAGAAAGTGCAAGGCTTTAGCATGAAGCTCAAAGAGCTGGTAAGGCAGCCCCAAGTTAATGAGTTGTTGGAGGGGCCAAGGAGGTCGGGTGCAGTGTGAGTTGGGTGGTGGCCGAAGGCGGGGACCTTGGCGGTCCGATCCTCGGCTACAGAAACTGGCTCTTGGGACGTGGAATGTCACCTCTCTGAAGGGGAAGGAGCCTGAGCTAGTGCGCGAAGTTGAGAGGTTCCGGCTAGATATAGTTGGACTCACCTCGACGCACAGCTTGGACTCTGGAACCAATCTCCTTGAGAGGGGCTGGACTCTCTGCCACTCTGGAGTTGCCCCCGGTGAGAGGCGCCGAGCAGGTGTGGGTATACTTATTGCCCCCCAACTTGGAGCCTGTACATTGGGGTTTACCCCGGTGGACGAGAGGGTAGCCTCCCTTCGCCTTCGGGTGGGGGGACGGGTCCTAACTGTTGTTTGTGTGTATGCACCGAACAGCAGTTCGGAGTACCCACCCTTTTTGGAGTCCCTGGAGGGGGTGCTAGAGGGCATACCTTCTGGGGACTCCCTCGTTCTGCTGGGAGACTTCAATGCTCACGTGGGCAATGACAGTGAGACCTGGAAGGGCGTGATTGGGAGGAATGGCCCCCCTGATCTGAACCCGAGCGGTGTTTTGTTATTGGACTTCTGTGCTCGTCACGGATTGTCCATAACGAACACCATGTTCAAGCATAGGAGTGTTCATATGTGCACTTGGCACCAGGACACCCTAGACCTCAGTTCGATGATCGACTTTGTGGTCGTGTCGTCGGACTTGCGGCCACATGTCTTGGACACTCGGGTGAAGAGAGGGGCGGAGCTGTCAACTGATCACCACCTGGTGGTGAGTTGGCTTCGATGGTGGGGGAGGATGCCGGTCAGGCGTGGTAGGCCCAAACGTGTTGTGAGGGTCTGCTGGGAACGTCTGGCAGAGCCCCCTGTCAGAAGTAGCTTCAACTCCCACCTCCGGCAGAACTTCGACCACATCCCGAGGGAGGTGGGGGACATTGAGTCCGAATGGGCCATGTTCCGTGCCTCTATTGTTGAGGCAGCTGACCGGAGCTGTGGCCGTAAGGTGGTCGGTGCCTGTCGTGGCGGCAATCCCCGAACCCGCTGGTGGACACCGGCGGTGAAGGATGCCGTCAAGCTGAAGAAGGAGTCCTACAGGACCCTTTTGTCCTGTGGGACCCCGGAGGCAGCTGATAGGTACCGGCAGGCCAAGCGGAATGCGGCTTTGGTGGTTGCTGAGGCAAAAACTCGGGCGTGGGAGGAGTTTGGGGAGGCCATGGAGAATGACTTTCGGACGGCTTCGAGGAGATTCTGGTCCACCATCCGGCGTCTCAGGAAGGGGAAGCAGTGCAGTGTCAACACTGTATATGGTGGGGATGGTGCGCTGCTGACCTCGACTCGGGACGTTGTGGGTCGGTGGGGGGAATACTTCGAAGACCTCCTCAATCCCATTAACATGCCTTCCAATGAGGAAGCAGAGCCTGGGGACTCAGATGTGGGCTCCCCCATCTCTGGGACTGAGGTCACCGAGGTGGTCAAAAAACTCCTTGGTGGCAGGGCCCCGGGGGTGGATGAGATACGCCCGGAGTTCCTCAAGACTCTGGATGTTGTAGGACTGTCTTGGCTGACACGCCTCTGCAACATCGCATGGACATCAGGGACAGTGCCTCTGGATTGGCAGACCGGGGTGGTGGTCCCCCTCTTTAAGAAGGGGGATCGGAGGGTGTGTTCCAACTACAGAGGGATCACACTCCTCAGCCTCCCTGGAAAAGTCTATTCAGGGGTCCTGGAGAGGAGGGTCCGTCGGATAGTCGAGCCTCGGATTCAGGAGGAACAGTGTGGTTTTCGTCCTGGTCGCGGAACAGTGGACCAGCTCTATACCCTTAGCAGGGTCCTGGAGGGTGCATGGGAGTTTGCCCAACCAGTCTACATGTGTTTTGTGGACTTAGAAAAGGCATTCGACCGTGTCCCTCGGGGAATCCTGTGGGGGGTACTCCGAGAGTATGGGGTACCGGCCCCCCTGATAAGGGCTGTTCGGTCCCTGTACGATCGGTGCCAGAGCTTGGTCCGCATTGCCGGCAGTAAGTCGAACCCGTTTCCAGTGAGAGTTGGACTCCGCCAGGGCTGCCCTTTGTCACCGATTCTGTTCATAACTTTTATGGACAGAATTTCTAGGCGCAGCCAGGGTGTTGAGGGGGTCCGGTTTGGTCGGCTCAGGATTGAGTCACTGCTTTTTGCAGATGATGTTGTCCTGTTTGCTTCATCAGGCCGTGATCTTCAGCTCTCTCTGGATCGGTTCGCAGCCAAGTGTGAAGCGGCTGGGATGAGAATCAGCACCTCCAAATCCGAGACCATGGTCCTCAGCCGGAAAAGGGTGGAGTGCCCTCTCAGGGTTGGTAGCGAGATCCTGCCCCAAGTGGAGGAGTTCAAGTATCTCGGGGTCTTGTTCACGAGTGAGGGAAGAATGGAGCGTGAGATCGACAGGCGGATCGGTGCGGCATCCGCAGTAATGCGGGGCGTTGCATCGGTCTGTCATGGTGAAAAAGGAGCTGAGCCGCAAGGCGAAGCTCTCAATTTACCAGTCGATCTATGTTCCTACCCTCACCTATGGTCATGAGCTATGGGTAGTGACCGAAAGAACGAGATCGCGAATACAAGCGGCTGAAATGAGTTTCCTCCGCAGGGTGTCTGGGCTTTCCCTTAAAGATAGGGTGAGAAGCTCAGTCATCCGGGAGGGGCTCAGAGTAGAGCCGCTGCTCCTCTGCATCGAGAGGAGTCAGATGAGGTGGCTCGGGCATCTGATCAGGATGCCTCCTGGACGCCTCCCTGGTGAGGTGTTCCGGGCACGTCCAACCGGGAGGAGGCCCCGGGGAAGACCCAGGACACGCTGGAGGGACTATGTCTCTCGACTGGCCTGGGAACGCCTTGGGATTCTCCCGGAAGAGCTAGAAGAAGTGGCCCGGGAGAGGGAAGTCTGGGCATCTCTGCTCAAGCTGCTGCCCCCGCGACCCAACCTCGGATAAGCGGGAGACAATGGATGGATGGATGGATGGATGGAAAAAAGAAGTATGAGGCTACAGCATGAAGCTGGAAGAAAGTAACTCCGTCGCCAAAGTGAAACTGCCGAAGAAACTCACTTAGCCGCTGATAGACAAGGGGGGCGAGCACTTCCTCAAATCAAAACTGCAAACTCACCATTTCAATTTTTTTTCTGATGATTTTAATAGTTTCCAGGAGCCCGGGCTTTTTACAGCTAGGGCTTACACAGCTAGTTATATTATATTATATTATATTATATTATATTATATTATATTATATTATATTATATTATATTATATTATATTTCTCTCTCCAGGTCTCTTGAGCTCCTATTACTATGACTAACTAGCACCCACAGAGCCTGTGATGGAAGAAATCAGTGTTATAAATTCATATGGCTTGGCTGTCCCAGTCACTACTCATTCTGTGCTACATAGTGAGGAGCATAACACACAACATACAGGCAATCTATGCAGAACAACAAAGTATTTTCATAGTATTCTCATTATCAGCTAATGTACTCCTCAAATCAAAATACTACTTTTTTTAAATGAATGCAGGGTACAGATCCGGCTAAAATACCGATCAGGTAGTGACATCATTCAAACGTGTATATGCCATAAATTATTAACGTATACATAAACCAGATTATAAAATGTGAGATGTATGCTTACAATACACATGTGTGAAAGTTCTGTATATATTTACACAAATCAGACAGGTAGTGAAGATCTGGTAGTGACATCCCCACCCAACATGGCTGCTGCAGCTCTGTAATGTCACACTGGCCTTGGAAAGCGTCATGGTGCGATGGGAAAAAATGTTTGTCAAAGATGAAAAATTCAGTGAACAAGATCAACCAACAAAACCAGCAATTTCACTGGTAAAAAAAGCTCTGGCAAATTTCACCAATCTATACTACTTATCATCTTAGAATTAAACAAAGAATTATGTGCAGAATATGTCAGCACACCAACAGGAAATAGAAAGTGCAGATTTATTAAAGGCATATACAGTAATCCCTCCTCCATCGCGGGGGTTGCGTTCCAGAGCCACCCGCGAAGTAGGAAAATCCGCGAAGTAGAAACCATACGTTTATATGGTTATTTTTAGAATGTCATGCTTGGGTCACAGATTTGCGCAGAAACACAGGAGGTTGTAGAGAGACAGGAACGTTATTCAAACACTGCAAACAAACATTTGTCTCTTTTTCAAAAGTTTAAACTGTGCTCCATGACAAGACAGAGATGACAGTTCTGTCTCACAATTAAAAGAATGCAAACATATCTTCCTTTTCAAAGGAGTGCAAAGCAAGCAGTCAAAAAAAAAATCAATACGGCTTTTAAGTATGCGAAGCACCGCCGGTACAAAGCTGTTGAAGGCGGCAGCTCACACCCCCTCTGTCAGGAGCAGGAAGAGAGAGAGAGAGAGAGAGAGAGAGAGAGAGAGAGATAGCGAGAGACAGATAAAAAAAATCAATACGTGCCCTTTGAGCTTTTAAGTATGCGAAGCTCCGTGCAGCCTGTCCTTCAGGAAGCAGCTGCACACAGCCCCCCTGCTCACACCCCCCTACGTCAGCGCAAGAGAGAGAGAGAGAGAGAGAGAGAGAGAGAGAAAGTTAGCTGGATAGCTTTTCAGCCATCTGCCAATAGCGTCCCTTGTATGAAATCAACTGGGCAAACCAACTGAGGAAGCATGTACCAGAAATTAAAAGACCTATTGTCCGCAGAAACCCGCGAAGCAGCGAAAAATCCGCGATATATATTTAAATATGCTTACATATAAAATCCGCGATGGAGTGAAGCCGCGAAAGGCGAAGCGCGATATAGCGAGGGATCACTGTATATCCTATAGCTTACATTTTTTTTCCTGAGAAAAAAATAACTAAAAAGAATCTTAATGATAATTTTTCAACAAGTGTCTGTTTTTTCTATTGTAAGCACTCTCATTATTGAAAGAAGGAATACAGAGTAAAAATCAGTGCAAATTAACATTGTCAGCTGCAGTAGAATATCAATAACTATGTTAAAATAATCGGGAAAAAACAAAGCTAGAAATGGCAGACATCATGCATGTATAATCAAATTAACTGTGTTTTTTAAGACAATGGACCTCAGATACAGTGCTATTGATTAATCAGATGTATCAGAAGTACTACTGTACATACCTAATTCAGTTTTTTCTACCAGGAGCTAATATTATTAGTGCACTTGAGCTCCTTACTGTTAAACATACTGCATATCTGCCATAGATCAATTCTTTCTTTTCCTAGTGACTTTTTTTATGGTTATTGCACAACACAAGTTTACAGGCAAGTGTACTCCTTTGAACTGAAACATTTAATCTGTAAGAATAGTATGACTTTTGAGCATATATTATTATTAGACGTTTATGGCTTTCATTTGTTTATGTTGTTCACTGAAGCATTTTTTTACGTGTTTTTCACCAGTTATATGTTCAGACTTCTATTTTTTTTGCCATACCCAGAGCCAGACAATAAAGGTCTAATGATGAATCGTGTTTTACTTTAACTTATGATAAACAGAAATGACTTTTACAGGGTGTACAATATGTATATATAGATTGATATTAAACCAATAATTAGTATATTTAGTATCCGTCCATCCATTTTCCAACCCGCTGAATCCGAACACAGGGTCACGGGGTTCTGCTGGAGCCAATCCCAGCCAACACAAGGCACAAGGCAGGAACCAATCCCGGGCAGGGTGCCAACCCACCACAGGACACACACAAACACACCCATACACCAAGCACACACTAGGGCCAATTTAGAATCACCAATCCACCTAACCTGCATGTCTTTGGACTGTGGGAGGAAATATTAGTATATTAGTATACAGTCATCCCTCACCTATCGCGGGGGTTACGTTCCAGAGCCCCCCGCGATAGGTGAAAATTCGCGAAGTAGCGACCTATATTTATTTTTATTATTTATACATATTTTAAGGCTTTATAAACCCTTCCCACACTCTTATAAACATTTCTCACTCTCTTGTTAACCTTTCCCACACTCTTATAAACACTTCCTATGCTCTTAAACACTTTCTACATTCTTAAACACCGCAGACCAACTCGCTTTGTGAAGGGGGGCAGCTGAACTCACGCTGAGCAGAAATGGACTTTGTGCTGCTTCTGCCAAAATGCCTGCTTGTCGCTCTGCGCGTTCGGAAGGAGGAGGAGGAGTGGGTGTGTGTGAGGGCTGAACACACGTTCGCTCAAACCCCCCTACCGAGGAGGCGCAGTAGCTCCTGCTACTTCGCATTGTCAAGGGGGTGGGGAGCTGAATGAACGCTAAAGAGAAGTGGACTTTGTGCTGCTTGTCGCTCTGCGTGTCAATAATTTAAAAGCCTGTACAGCACCTATTTTCCTGTCTCACTGTCTTGTCTTGCGTGAAGTTAAAATGTTTTATAATAGTGAGATGTTACTCATATCCTTAGCCCGACATCCACATATCATATGTGTTAACAAAGTGTGTTTTATAAGTTTACATGTGTTTAAAGCATGTGGGATTGGTATTTTAAGGCTTAAACTATAAAAATGCTTATTTATATGGTCTTTCTATATCGCGGATTTTCTCCTGTTGCTGATGGGTCTGGAACATAACTTCCGCGATAGGCGGGCAATCACTTGTATTTAAAAACCCGTGAAGTCGTGAATCCGCGAAAAGTGAACCGCGAAGTAGCGAGGGATTACCGTATACTAATACATTTTAAAAACTCATTAAGCATTTTTGTGAAACAGCTCACTATGGCAGGTGTTAAAAATTTTTAGAAAAGCTGTGGCATAACATGGTGACACAGAGGTTAGCTCTAGAAATCTGGTTCAATTGAATGCACAATATATTTTTGTGTGGAGTTAGTCATTTCACTTGATTTGGCCCTGATTATCTCCTATACCCCAAAGATATGTACCTTGGTTTAATTGGCCACTCACCTGGATTGAGTTAGTGTGTGTGTCTTAGTATGTTTCTGGAGGGAAAGCATTTTGCTCCCTATAAATCTGAAAGGGAAAGAGTGGGTTCAGGACTTCACTGTTGGATAGAAAAAAAACCAAAACAAAACTTATTACAATTTGCTATAAAGCATATTGACAAGCCACAATGCTTCTGGGAGAATGTCCTATGGACAGATGAGACAAAAATGGAGCAAATCATATCACCTCTATATCCACAGATGAAAAAATGAAGCTTTCAAAGAAAAGAACACTATACATACCGTAAAACATGGAAGAGGTTTGGTTATGTTTTGAGTTTGCTTTGCTGTGTCTGGTACAAGGTACCTTGAGTCTGTCCACATATCTTCATTTCCTTGCTAGTAATGTTGTGGAAAAAACTTTCGTCCATCTTCAAAGAAGGTAGTCACAGAGCCCAGATGAGAATGCAGAACATTTCTTTATTTGTACAGAATTATGCACAAATGTCTCCGTCCATGCAGTGAGCAATCAATTAAACAATTCATCTGTGTTTATATGTTTTCTAATTACCATTGCCTCATGTAATACATCATGTCATATGTATCTTAATATAAAAAACTTAATTCCCTCCAATAATCAACTAACGCCACCTATAATTTCTGACTCTGAACACTGTTTTGTTAAGTGCGGCAGTTTGCAGATTGTCCTCTGGATCTTAGCTTCACTTCATAGGAGGGGGTGTATGGAATTTCCCATTAGTTTATCTCTGCTTTTACTCATTTACCTCATTGTTATCTTGAAAAATGATGTTGGTAGTGTGGAAAGCCAGCCCCCAGACACAGACAGACAGACACCAGAATGTCCAAAAGCACATTCCTTTATTACTCTAAGCACCACAATGCCTTATCCCCAACAGTCTTGTCTCTTTCCCTTTCTTTCTTTCTTTCTTTCTTTCTTTCTTTCTTTCTTTCTTTCTTTCTTTCTTTCTTTCTTTCTTTCTTTCTTTCTTTCTTTCTTTCTTTCTTTCTCTTTCTCTTTGATCTCCACTCACCTCCTCACAAGCTCTGTCTTCTTCCTCCCAACTCCAGCTTGTCTACTGGAGGGAGGTGGCCCCTTTTATAATGACTCGGATAAGCTCCAGGTGCTCAGTCTGACGACACTTCCTGGTGTGGCGGAAGTGTTAGGAGAGCACCCGGAAGACACTCCGGGTGCCCCTGGGATTTCTTCTGGCAGCACTTCCTGGTGTGGTGGAAGTGCTGCCATCCAGGGTTCCATAACTGTCCGGGCGCCCCCTGGCAGTGGCTACCATCTGGCACAGTAGCTTCTCTAAGAGACCTCTTCCACTTCATGTTACATTTAGTTAACCATTGAGTTACATTCAATTTCCTTGAGTTATGGCTTCAAATATATATATGTATATATATAAATATATATATATATATATATATATATATTGTGACGTGTGAGTCCCTGTCTTAAAACCCAAAACACGAGGCTGAGTCTCAGTACTTTAGCAAAACCAACTTTATTCAGCTTGAAACAGGAACAGCACGGTTATTTATTGTAGCAAGATCTACCACTCTCCTATACAGAGACATAGCAATCAGGAGAGGTTGTGGCCAGGATAGTGGCCAAGTAATACTGTTCCCTGCAGTTATAATTTTCCTTGCATCACCCATCGACGGCAAGCGCTTATAGCATGACCGCTATCGACTCGGATCTGCTTTAGATGCGAGCTGCTGTTGCGTTGGGAGTAACTGACAAATTGTCTTCCACGGACATGGCGATCATGCTTCGGAATGCTCTTCAGCGTGTTGTTCCATTGGGGGGAGTCCCAAACAAGTTTAGAAACCTCTTATAATATATTGTAAAAGATTGTTATGTATTAACTAGAGAAAAGCCAAGCAAAATAGACACCTTTTATTGGCTAACTAAAAAGATTACAATATGCAAGCTTTCGAGGCAACTCAGGCCCCTTCTTCATGTACACATGATTACATCTTGCCTGAAGAAGGGGCCTGAGTTGCCTCGAAAGCTTGCATATTGTAATCTTTTTAGTTAGCCAATAAAAGGTGTCATTTTGCTTGGCTTTTCTCTACATTCATAATGGCTAACATGGTACAACACCCTAGTACTATGTATTAACTAAAAATTCCATAATAACACTTTCACATCCCAAAGACATTCATGATTAGCTGCATTTGTTCAGAATTTCCAAGGTTCTGCAGCTTTAGCTTAGTATCTTCATTTTAAATGTTTTAGTAAAAATTCAAAGCAAAACAGTTCACACAAAAATAGAGAAAAAAAATGGTATTACAAAAAAAAGTTCTTGTCTAAAGAATGTTTTGTTTAAGGCTTACTTATCTTGGTTCATTTCTCTCTATATTTGGTCATACAGTCATACTTTAAAAATTTCTTATATTCATTAAAGGTTGTAGAAAGATAAAGAGACAATCAGAACAGTAAGAAAACTGTATAATACAATAGTTTATTTTTATATAGCCTAAAATCACACAGGAAGTGCCGCAATGGGCTTTAACAGGCCCTGCCTCTTGACAGCCCCCCAGCCTTGACTCTCTAAGAAGTCAAGGAAAAACAAAAAAAACCTTGTAGGAAAAAATGGAACAAACCTTGGGAAACGCAGTTCAAAGAGAGACCCCTTTCCAGGTAGGTTGGGCATGCAGTGGGTGTCAAAAGAAGGGGGTCAATACAATACAATACACAGAACAGAACAAATCCTCAATACAGTATAAAATAAAAAGTTTTTTTTTTTTTAGAAGTAAAACAAAAATAAGAATTACAGAGCAGAATTTAACAGTAGATGATATCACATAATAAGATTTGGATATTTTTAGAGTCCTGGAGACCTCATCCATCAAGCTGCCTCCCCCATGTGGCCATTCCATGGGTGAAACAGTGCTGGGCCAGCCAATCTGATGAAAGGACCCCTCTTTCCCACGATTCCTGCGCTGCTCCATTAGGGATGACTTTACCTTAGGCAGGCAAAACAACATGGCAGGTAGGCTGTGGCACCAAGTGCCACATTTGAGTACCAAGAAGATATGCCAATGTTCTGTTTGTAAACTAATCTAACAGTCCATGCTTCTAGCAGTGAGACTATTTTTTTGACTGGCTTAATGAACACTTTGTTTTTACAGGAATACATAATGAACGTCTATTTCATGTTAACATATAGGGGGTAAAAGATTATACCATAGTCTAAGTAACAATGTTAAACTGATATTCTATTCAAGTTAACAGACACTTATATGAATGTAGCATTAACTTTAACTTTCTAAGATTGGCTCTTACAATTAGATTGGTTAATGAGTCCTGCTTTGTGTTTCATTTCACAGGGATAAGCCCCATCCCTGAATTAACTGTGTTCAAAAATTAAGTGGATGCATGGATAGAATTTCAGCTGAAACTCATATGTTTTTTATACTAACCTGCAAGGCTCTTCTTGAGTTTTTTTACTACCAATAAGTATAATTCAGATGAAAACATTTTAAGAACTTTTTATCCTAGAAAGTCTTTTGGGATCACCTCTCCTTAAAATGTAAATTCCTTTTCTATAATCTGCAGATTCTTTTAATGTGAAACTGCTCTGTATATCTAATTCTCTTTTACTCCAACATTTAACAGCACTTGGGTACACAGTATGCATAGTGAGGAAAGCGCTATATAAATATAATGAATTATTATTATTATTATTATTACTACTGAATCACAACTTGCACATGAGGATAAGTACATCAGAGTCTTTAGTTTGAGCAACAAATGCCTTATAGATCCTCAGTTGGCTACTCGGTTAATACACAAAAATACCAGTGTCTGCAACAGCTTTGTCTTTTTCGGTGTCCAATGTATTTTCCTAAATGCTTCATTATAGCTATAGTTCCTCTGGTGCATTCCATTGGCTCTATTGTTCTGTTCTTAGATACCTATCTTAGTACATGGACATTAAGGAATTACTTGAATTATCAAAAATTAATAATATTGTCTTCTTCAAGTTCTAAATACAAAAAATGAAAAGTTTGTTTTCCACAATTTCTTTTGAGATACGTTACTTTTGTATTCACCACCAGAGAGAGGCTTTTGGAAGTTACTCCTGCCATGTCCCTTTACAGAGGAAAATGTTGATTAAATACACATACATTATACTAAAAGAATATGAAACTCAATGTCCACTTTCCCAGTGTTTTGACATTCTCCATAGCTTGCTGTTTAAAAGCTGAATTTCCATCAATATTTTTTTTAAATGGCATAATTAAAACAATGAATAAGAGCTTATTGCATTGGTAAAATGAAATAAAGCTGTACTGATTAAAATGTTTGTTTAATAAATGAGCAGATGCATAAAGAATATGCATGTAACAAACACTACAACACTAAAAAAACACAAATTTCATTGACACTGGATCAATCAGGACAAAAAAAAACTGGGCTCAAACAAGCTATCCAAAGCTTCCAAAATCAATTTCATTGGATAATGTTCTTTAGAACTATGACTGGACAGTATCTGACCTTTTATACAGTAACTGCATGAGGAGCAAAAAAAGGCAAAAGGTAGGTAAAAATAATAAAATATAGCAAAAGGAATGAGAATGAAAATGCATATTATTTCAAAGCTAAACGTATTTTTTGTAATTGTAGCACTGCTGAAACCTGTTGTTCTGTTCAACAAGCACGTAACTTACAGTTTGTTTCCTTTGGTTGCAGGACACCAGCATTTGTAAGTGTTCAATTCCAGGCTCAAAAATATTCTAAATGAAACAGCTTTCTCAAGAATCACATCAATCTGTTGTTGTTTTGTGAAATGATAGTTGTTCCATGTGTATGGTTAGAACTGGGGACTTACAAAACAGTACAGGGGTACTAACAGGCTAAAAGAGCTGCGGCCCTGGACGTCGGAAGCAAAAACCCAGTCGTGGGAGAAGTTTGGAGAGACCTTGGAAAGCGTCTTTGGATCAGCTCACGGAGATTCTAGCAAGCCATCAGGCAACTTAGAAAGGAAAGGCATGGCATAACCCAGGCTGTTCTCAGGAAGGGTGGAGAAGTGCTGACCCGTATTCTGGTGCTGGAACGAACACTCTGAGAAGCTCCTGAACCCAATGAACACACCGTCTGAGGTGGAGGTAGAGCCAGAAGCTGATAGAATATCAATGCCCTGCAGTAGGTTACCAAAATAGTTAAGTGACTCCACAGATCCACCCATAAATTCTGAAGACTCTGAACATTGTTGGGCTGTCAATATTGCGTGCCCCTGGAGTAGCAGAATGGAGTGATGGTCCCCTTTTTTAAAAAGGGGGACAAAAGGGTTTGCTTCATCTATCACCCAATCACAGTCCTCAGCCTCCCTGGGAAAACTTATGCCAGGGTATTCGAAAGGAGACTCTACCCAGTCATGGAACCTCAGATCCAGGAGGAGCAATGTGGATTTTGTCCTGGCTGTGGAACAGTGGAGCAGCTCTTTACCATCATGAGGATCTTGGAGGGGGCATGGTAGTGTGCTCAATCGGTCTACATGTGTTTTATGGACTTAGAGAAGGCGTATGACTGTGTTCCTTGACATTGAGAATGTTGGGAGAGTACATAGTTAATAAGAACTATTCGATACCTGTATTATCAAAGTGAAAGCTGTGTCTGGATATTTTGAAAAACATCTGCATCATTATCAGTAGGTGTGGGACACCGTCAGGGCTGTGCTTTTTTTCCTATCCTGTTTTTCATGGACAGGATAACAAGGCACAGTTGGGCAGGGGGGAGTGTCCAGTTCAGTGGGCTTAGAATTGCATCACTGCTTTTTGCAAATGATGTGGTTCTGTTGGCTTCATTGGGCTGTGAACTCCAGAACACATTGGGATGGTTTGTGACCGAGTGTGAAATGGCAGGGATGAGGATCAGCACCTCCAAATCTGAGGCTATGGTCCTCTGTATGAAAAAGGTTGGACTGTCCTCTCCGAGTGGGAGGTGAGTTGCTGCCTCAAGTGGAGAAGTTTAAGTACCATTGGGACTTTTTCACAAGTGAGGGGAAAAGGATGGTGATATCGACAGATAGGTAGGATAAGGGTGGATAGGGGCAGTGAACACAATTATGTGGTCACTATACCAATCTGTAGTGGCAAAGAAGGAGCTAAGCCAGAAGGCGAAGCACTCGATTTACTGGTCAATTTATATCCCTATTATCACCTATGGTCATGAGCTTTAGGTAAGGACTGAAAGAATGAGGTCATGGGTACAAGCAGCTGAAATGAGTGTTCTCTACAGGGTGGCTTGAGGTTTAGCTACTGGCCTTCTGTACCAAGAGGAGTCAAATGAGGTGGTTTGGGCATCTGATATGAATGCCTTCCAGGCGCCTCCCTGTGGAGGTTTTATTGGCACGACCAGCTGGCAGGAGACCCCAGGGAAAACCCAGGGCTCACCAAGAGGATTATATCTCCCAGATGGCTTGGGAATGCCTTGGTATACCCCAGTGTGAGTTGGTAAGTATGGTTGGTGAAAGGGATGTGTGGGCCTCATTGGTAAGACTTTGGCCCATGCAACCCAGTCTCCAAAAAGCAGTAGAAAATTAATGAATGAGTGAATGAAAAATATGTTTGTCTGTTATGTACTTACTTACTGTATGCACTTTTTGTAACAATGAAAGCTGCTATTAAAAATCAGAGCTACTGAATTGATACACGTAGATACATGAGATATAGACCTAAAGCTACCACCATAGACCACACCTTCTAGCTACCTTGTGGACAGTAAGAACTTTTGCATCAATTTTACAGCTTCCTGCTCTGATACTTTTTGCTTATTGTGGTTATGCCGCTCTCTTACATGCAACACATCTTCCATCTCAGTCCACTCTTGATCACAGCACAGGTCTCCCTTCTAAACTCACTTTGATGTCAGGCTGGAAGTGCACATCTGTTCAATGCAGTCCTTTAACTTCATGCTGCCAGTGATGTGTGCATAAGTGCTAAGAGACTGCCTGCTGTTAATCGATCTTCATGGGTAAAGGAATATTATGGATCACTGGCTGAAACCTGGGATTTTGTAACAGAAATCCTGCATGGTTAGATTTTAATCTTACAATTTTTAACATATCATAAATATATTTGGGAGATGAAAAGCAGCATTACAGTAACAGGTGACTCACAGACCTCCACTGTTAGATTTTACTTTGTCACTATGGTTCCCTCTCCAAAACACTTTGATTACCACTGTTCTAGAAGACTAGAAGGCATGGAATCCTAAAACCAAAGCTTGGATGAAGGCTTTCAAAAGAGGTGGACAGGGTGCAATTACTGTTTAATACTAAAATATGAAACACACTTTTTCTTTAAACAATAATTGTAGCTGCGTTTGACAAAGATTTCCAAATGGTTCAAAACAGTTCAAATGCAAATATATGCAGATAGATATTCTAGATAGTATGACGAGTTGTGCAAAAAATACTCCACAGTGTAAAGTGTCTCAGTTTTTAAAGATTTTAGTGAATTTCAAAGCAAACAGTTCACACAAAAAATATATAGGGAAAAAAGTTGATAGTACAAAAGGAAAAAAAAAGAATTTACGATATTCTGTGTAATTATCTAGGATACACTTCTTAAGGTGTCTATGTTTTTATGCAGGAGACGGTCAGAAAACTGTATGCCTTTAATGTCTATCTGACCATTCATCTTCTTTCTAGCTGTCTAACTTCAATCTATGGGGCTACTCTACTGTCACACAGAGTTAAGATTATGAACATTCCATTTTCTATAAGTCAGTCAGTCAGTCATTATCCAACCCGCTATATCCTAACACATGGTCTCGGGAGTCTGCTGGAGCCAATTACAGCCAACACAGGGTGCAAGGTAGGAACAAACCCCGGGCAGGGTGCCAGCCCACTACAGGGCACACACACACCCACAATTTTAGGATCGCCAATGCACCTAACCTGCATGTCTTTGGACTGTGGGAGGAAACTGGAGCACCCGGAGGAAACCCACACAGACACGGGTAGAACCTGCAAACTCCACGCAGGAAGGACCCAGGAAGCGAACCCAGGTCTCCTTACTGAGAGGCAGCAGCGCTACCACTGCACCACTGTGCCGCTCTTTCTATAACTCATAAGAGGTTAAACTGAATCTTTCATTATCTGTGTTAAGCTATATTATATTCAAGTTCAAACTAAGCAGACTGAAGAAAATTTACCATTAACATTAACTTAAAGGATTTGGCTCTTACTATAATCACACATCATTTTTAAAGAAGTGATAAAACAGTCAGATGAATTGGCCACTAGCTACCCAAATGAGTTTAATGGATATCTTTATCTATAAGTTTTTTCTTAATGTCATCTGAGTTTTTTGATTATTTAGCTCTCTGTTCCACCACGATCAACAAGCCATTCAATAATCAATTTTCTATATCCTTTGCAGCATATGATGTGGGGCCCAACAGGAACCTAAACATTTTTTATCTTTAACATAACACTTGCCAATTACATACATACAAACACACAAGTATACACAGATAAATCAGAAATAATAATAAACCAAATGCTTTTGAATTCTTGTATGAGACTCAGTAAAGTTCAGGGAAAAGAAAAAAAGAAAACACAAAAGGCAACCAAATCAAGATACCTACTTGGGCATTAGTGACATTCATTTCTGTCCTACTGTGTTTCCTTATTTTTGCTTAATGTGCTTAATGAAGGCTTTTTGTTGGTTAATTACTGAAATCTTGACTGTGTGTGGTTCTTAACAAAATGTTTAATCAGCACTATTTTCAAGTACAATGAAAAAATATATATTCTGGAAAAGAAACACAAATTGCTTTATATACAAATACACTTCTTTTTTAAAATTGTTCAGTAAGTGTTGAGTACAGTTTAGGGTTTTGAATGTAATAAGAAAAAAAAACGATTTGAACCAGATACCAATAGATTAGTAACCATAACTAAACTCTTGTAAAATTATTGGTTAGTAAATTTGGCTTAATAGTAATATATACAATATTTTGCATATATGACTATTAAAAAAAGGCTTTTAAAAAATGTCAATCAAAAACATAAAATAATTTGTAGCTCTGTACTCTATGAGAAAAGAGTCCTGTCATGCAACCATATCTTTAGACTGAAGGTTGTGGTGATTGGTAATCAGATTCAGTTGCTCTTCAATTTTTTGTAAAACTGGAATCATTAGAGTGGCAGGTCAATACATTATTTTTTGCTTGTTTGCTCTGGCCCAATTGGCAGGTTGGGGGTTCCATTAATCTTATGAGATATGTATATCTCCACACAATGAATAATGCAACATTGGCCCTATATACGAAATGTGACGTTAAAAACTATTTACACATCCTATAAACAAATTGTGAAACCTCTTGTGTTTTTGACCTATCCCTTTTAATAGGGTTGGATGTCTCTGTTTCAAGTGCCTAGATAGGACACTAGACCAGGGGTAGGCAACGTCGGTCCTGGTGAGCCGCAGTGGCTACAGGTTTTCATTCCAACCCAATTGCTTAATTAGAAACCAATCATTGCCAATCTCAGACCTTATTTAATTTTATGGCTTGTTAGTCTGTGCAATGTAAGGCTCTTATATCGTAGATTTTTTTCCTTTCCAAGGATATCATCCAAATGATATGAAGCCTAAAACAGATCATTTTCAGTCTGTCACATTTTTCTATTAAGTGTTTTATTAAATCAAACAGTGCATGATGAACACACACAGATGTAATTGGAAAAAAGCTAGCTGGAGAACTGCTGGCTGCTTTGTCTTTTACATCTTATTGCTAATAAGGAGCAATTAAAACACTGAATGCAGCAGTTTAAGATTGAAATAAGCAATTAAGGTTGGAGAACCTTAACAAGCGAGACCACTAAAATGAAGCATCAAAATGTCACTTAAGTAATATGTGCTTCATCAGCAATAATTGAGTTCTCGTTAAGGAACTGGGTTGGAACAAAAACCTGCACATACTGTGGCTCACCAGGACCGACGTTGCCTACCCCTGCACTAGACCTATGAAGAGATATATAGAATTTATGAACTTTGTGTGAAGGTTAATGTAAATCAACCTTCACTTTCTTTTTATGTGGTTTAAATGTAGTGATAAACTATTTAACAAACAACCCAAACGTTAGCTAAAATTAACAAAAAGAATATTTTTTGTACATAAAGATAATAGAAGATGGATATATGCAAGTATATTTGGCAGCAAACAAACAACACAAAACATACATATTCTTATTCCTTTCTAAATTCTTGTCTAAAGAATTACCTACAGAAACATTATTCAGTCAGGATTAGGGTAGGGGATATGGCCATATAGGCAAGCACTGGTACACTAGTCTGTGGATCAATATTAATTTTGAATTATTTGTACCCATCCATAAAACTAACATGTCTATAAAATGTAAACCCATAAAACTGTCCCTTAATGTGTTTCTAATCAATAAATAAATAAATATTTTAATATATTTACAATCAGCTAAAAACACTGCATAAAATTGGACTCATCATGCAAGGGTTCATCTTGGTATTGCAGGTAGAAAACCTTAATTTATATTTTTTAATAAATATTTATATTTAAGAAATTTACTAAAAAACACCTTTCTAAGGATTCCTAGGGTTATAAATATTTAAAAATTAGGGATTATAAAAAGGTAAGATCATAAAATTATTCAGTCAGGTTTGGCTTTTAAATACTTTCATAAGAGATCTACACCTGAATTTATCAAACATCTCAGAGTAGGAAAATGGTCCTATATGTCTCAAAAATCTCAGTGTAACAAAAACTTCGCTCTACTCTTATGAGTAGGACTATAACATCTATATAGATAATTCACTAAGCCGCCGACAAGTAGCCACCCATGGAAAGCACGCAAGACAGCCACGCCCACCGTATATAATTCACTAAGCCTACCGACAAGTAGCCACCCATGGAAAGCACGCAAGACAGCCACGCCCGCCAACTCTAAGACCATTGGATACAACGACAACTCGCAGAGCCACGCCCACCAACTTGGACGCGACGCCTCGGAAAACACGCTGTCATTTATGTTCGTCTGTGCTACAGTCCACATACACCTCTGAGCCACATTGACTTTTCGGTTACGACGCACGACCGCGTGCACCATCGCAAACTGTTTTACACGCTACATACAGCAATTTGCATCTGCGACAAACATGCGTCTTCTTAGATGGTCCTGCAGGAGCACGGAAAACGTTTCCCCGCCCACCAACACTCCTTATTCCCCGGCCCGCGTCCACCCTCGCTCTCTAGGCATTCACACTGCCTGCTCATGTGCCCGGACGCTACAACTCACTGACCACCCCATAAGTCGCTTTCGTCTGTGCTAGGAGTCCACATGCACCTCTGAGCCATGTTGACTTTTCATTATTCTTTTCGGTTATGACACCCGACCACGTCCACCATTGAAAACCATGGGAAAGAAACAACGAAGCCCCGCCCAGAAACTCTACCCCTCCTCCCACATGATAGGGAACGCACCTTGGAGCACTGCCCGCCAACTCGAACAGCTCATCAAACACATACTCACTTGCTTTGGTCTGTGCTGCAGTCCAAATCCAGCTGTGAGCCAAGTTGACTGTTCATTTGCACTCCATGGCTACCGCTTCAAATGTTTTTCATGGAAACAACACTTCTTTCAATGTTATACAGATTCCTGCATCAGGTAATTGCACGCGCTACACTGAATGGATCAACGTGTGTCTACCCGGCGCAGAGAGGCGTGGGTAAGCTGTTGAACGCCATTCGTGCTGGAAACCGGGGCTTGCAATTGTTCCCCACGAACGAGGAATTCCCAGTAAGTGCGGGTCATATGTTCGCACTGATTACGTCTCTGCCCTTTGTACACACACCCCCCCCCCCCCCCGCTACTACCATGGTCGGGTGACACAAAACACGGCGTCAATCCAGCTGTAAGCCGCGTTGACTGTTCATTTGCCTTCCATGGCCACCGCTTCAAATGTATTTCATGGAAACAACACTTCTTTCAATGTTATACAGATTCCTGCATCTGGTAACTGCACACGTGCTACACTGAATGGATCAACGTGTGTCTACCCGGCGCAGAGAGGCGTGGGTGAGCCGTTGAACCCCATTCGTGCTGGAAACCGGGGCTTGCATTTGTTCCACATGAATGAGGAATTCCCAGTAAGTGCGGGTCATACGCCCGCACTGATTACGTCCCTGACCTTTGTACACCCCCCCCCCCTCGCTACTACAATGGTCGGATGACTTGGTGGATTATATATAGAAAAGCAGCCAGAACCGCAAAGAACAATGAAAAGTCTACGTGGTGCAGAGGTGCATTTGGACTGTACCAGAGACAAAAGCGAATGAGGTGCTGTTTGGAAAATGAACAGTCAACGTAACACAGGTGCATGTAGACTGTGCAAAGATGAAAACGACTCAGGTGACGAGTTGGGGGTAGGCAAATGAGCAGGCAGTGCATACTGAATGAGAAATCAGCAGACTAGCATGATGGAGGGGGCAGAATGGATGTCCTTCCCCTCTCCTCCATTTTCCGCCCTCTGCGCCCGAGCGGGAGGAGAAGGCGTGACGGCGGTCCTCCAGTTTTCAGTCACGGACAATTGTATGTTGGTTCGTACCGTGCATTGTTACAATGTTACTTTTCTTGGTGGTTTATTAAATTACGGATTTTTCAAATGTTAATTTTTTCTCTGTGCTTAAAAATCATTAAAAAAGCGGCCTGATTATGCGGCGTATGCTACGCCGCGGGTTGGCTAGTTTTATGAATTTTCTAAATTTAGGAAACTACTAACTTCACCAGGATTTAGGAGAGCTTATGAGCTGTAATAAACACACTAGGAGCTGGTGTAAGATGATGTTCAAGCAGAAATTGTCACGCACATCCTAGGAAAGGCTTAACGTTTTGGAAACGTTAGACAACAATTAACTCATGAAAAGATTTGAAGGAGATTGAATAATTTTAGTAACAAATCTTCTTTGTTACATGATCACTCCATCTGCACAGAGGAGCCACACACTCTAGACCAAAATGAAGGTGTTGGTAACGTTACATTTTGTTGGCCTCAGGGAAAGGCAGTTTTGCAATAGTGATGATTATGTCAAAAATGGCTTTTGGTTTGTCATAACTAATCATTTCTCAAATTTTGCACCAAACTTTGAAAAGTTGCATAATATGTGAGGTAAAAATGCAGATTTATACATATCCCCACCACTCCACATGAAGTAATGTTAAAACAAACTGCATTTGTGCAAACCACTTGTTTTGTAGTGGTTGGTGTGATTGATGTCACACACATAAAGATCATTGCCCCAAGTCTGGATGAGCATGCATATGTGAATTGCAAATGATATATCAGTATCAACACACAGGTGGATATGGATACAAATTGTATTGTAGAGCCAGCATATTACCCTGAAGATATGCAGGGCTGAATGGGTGATTGACATCGAAATGTCACACAGGTCTACACTGAGCTCTGTATTCCATGAGCTCCTGGAACATTTGTGTTATACTTTAAAAGCCCATAAAGGTACAAGAAGACTGGCAGAGACTCCTTGGGACACTGGATAAATAGAGCCTCAGAGAAGATAATGGGAGATCGCAGAGATGATTGGGAACACTGGAAGTGACTTCAGTAACAGCACCAGAATTGCTGTAGCTAATTTCAAAAACTGTCACATTGCAGGATGTTTCCTCTGGCAATAACAGAGGGAAAGTGATCCTTCTGAAAGTATGGCTGTTAATCATTCATTGTTAGATAAATGTGCCTGTTATTGGGCTTTTCACTCATTTAGTTCTCGTTACAGTAGTATTCTGGATGTTGTTTCAAAGTGGCAACACTTATATGCAGCTCATGTTTTTAAGCCTCTTCCTCTACTACTTTGATTCTTCTTTTTCTTCTTCTTCTTCTTTTTATTATTGTCTTTGTGGTGAAGCCGAGGCGTTAGTATCAGAAACCCTCAAAACTTCATCATCAGAGCGATTTTGTGTCTAGGGGTATAAAATTGTGACATCATTCATTCTCAAATGTGAACTGTTACTCCTACCTGGCAGTAGCTGTAGTGCACTTCATAACATATGGTACTGTTCTCTAACCTGCTCTTGGCAAGTTAGGTGGACCAGTCCTTATTTAGTTTTAAAGTTCTCAGCCTCAGCTGCCTTGATAGAAGCGTTGACCTTTTTTGCAGCTTGCCTACATTCACTCACTCCCACCGCAGCTCCTCTATTGCTCCTCTCATTGTTTGAAACTGCTGTGTGACTGCTCTGAATTACAGAAAGATTAGTTTAATGTTCATATTGGATTCAGGTGGAGAAACTTATAAAAGTATGAGACTTATCCTTCATACAGGTGTTTTCTTTCAGTAACAGGTAATGCTAATAAAAAGAAATAAACTGGTTAATACATTCACTTACTTTACCATGAGTACAACATTACTTGCAATACATCCTCAAAATCAAAATATAGAAAGAGTACTTTTAAAGGATGGAGGCCATGCTATACCTTGATTTCTGTAGGCTTCAAGGAAGGATTGATGGGGAATATGAACATTTTAAAATATGTAATACATATAATTTTGTTGCATATGTTAAAGTATTAAAAATAGTATAGACGATAAGTTCGCAATACATTTTTTTTTTGTTTTATTTGAACTTTTGTATCTTAGCCGTAGTAACTAGTCTAAACCACACAAAAGAGGAAGTACATACAAGGGGCTTTTTCGCTGTTTAAGGCAGATAAGCAAAAGATTGAGAATCAAATAAAAGATTAAAATTATTTTCTTTCTTTTCACATTTAGGGTATGTTTCCTGAACCACTGGACACCAACGTGCATGTAAGCAATATGAATATTCACTGATTATACAATTTTGTGCATGCACACCATGTGAACACTGCACTGTTTTGAACACTTGTTTTTGATTTGTTTTAATAAAAGCACTTAACACTTTTCCACCATCCCATTGCTTGGAGTGTTTTGTCCCCATCTGCCATGCTCATCCGGTTATGTTATCGACAGTGGCGGGTTCAAGAGGCTCCCAAATCTGGTAAGAAGGAGCATGGAGCAGGACTTGCACCGTCACACCTGGTTGCTTGGTTTTAATGTCACATTAATTTGCTTTGTTACTGCTTCAGGCATATTAGAAATTTTAAATCCATATAAACTAAACAAAACGCCTTGCTTCCCCTGCTTGCCTTTTTGCTCTGTATTGTTGCATAGTGTTTTAACACCTTCTATTGGAGAGATTAGGTCACATTAGCAGTCACTCATGGGTGAATTCAGACCGTAGTTCCAGGTGCAAGTGCACTGCAGCTGCAGACTGTACCTCTTTCTCAGTGGTGGGTTCAAGTATAGGAGGGACAAAAGTTGAGGAGGAAGACATATGTGAGGGTCTAAATAAGAAAGAATCCGAGTGTGGGAATAAACTAATCTATGTTTTATAATAGGGTTTTAGGATAGATCACTCCAAAATCCTTTCACACTAAAACAAGGATGTTGACTGCAATTTGACTTTTCTACCAGATGTTTTTCTCCCTCTTGGCATTAGTCTTTCCTTGTGCTTGCTAAATGCACTTTAATTTACAATCTTTATAGGTTTTACATACAGTGGTCCTCTTTTGTTAAATTTCATCTCTTGAGGAATTGTTGGTCAGCAAGACCTGTTGTTTTTATATGTAGTCTTCCTTGATTTTGCACTTCACTGTCTTTTAGCCAGGTTGGGTTCCATGAGGCACCCACTGCCAACTCCATTACAGCCTTCTGTTCCTTCTGTCTGGCGCTAGGTTATCATTTAGAGTGGAAGAGTCGGTGCAGTTTTTGGTACATTCACTCTCTAGCCAACTGAGTTCCTGCAATTGATCAGAAGCCAGGCAGGGAGTAGAAAGGAAGCCCAGATCTAGTGCTTATAGTGAGTCATAAAGTAAAAAGTGTATGTTCTGCCGTTGCTTTCAAAACTTTTGGCTGACAACTGGTGCAAAGTTTGGTCCATCAAGTGTGAAGGTACATCAGAATGTTGGTAGAGTTATTTTTGGAGCATTTCAATCTATTTTAACAATGTTTAATATACTTATTGTTCTGATTGTTATGTCACCTTGATACTAGTTAGTTCACAGTAATTATCACCCTAGTTTAGAAGCAAATTCTGAAAAAGAATATAAAGTAAACTTCTTGAGATTTAGGCTAGTTAGGGGCAAAGAAATGCAGTTTGTGTTAGGACTTTTTGACTAGATTTTTTTGTGTTTTGGCAGTTCAGTTAGCTTCTTGGTTCTCAGACCCAGCATGTTTTTAGGTGCATTTGAATATAATTCAAAAAGCTCCAGCTGTAATAACTGTATCTGTTTACATAAAGGTTGGCAAAATTTGACCTATGACTTAACTTGTTCAATGACCATGGTGGTAAACAGAGCAATACAGAGACATCTCTGACCCAGTGTCAGTATCATTTGACCATGATTGATGTAGTTTTTTTTCAGATTGTAGACCTGGAAAGTGCATTCCAAAGAGAGCCTCAGTGCCACATCTGTGAAACTCCCTCTTTAGCTGAAGTTAAGGGTCAATTGTCAGTGAAGAGGCTGCAGCTGAAGCCTTTATATGTCAGAAAAGAAAAGAGGGCAATGTCACTTTGTCCAACAATAGCACAGGACTGTAAATACACAGGCTCAAACATATTTTGACAGCTTGTGGCTCTAAATTGGCCATGACTATGTTGTCTTTGGTGTTTCTTATGCCTTTCTGCTAAAATTAATTCTTCTCACTGCCTCCAAAACAAGCTTTGCAATGTTTAAGCAGGTACTTAAATGCTTTCACACAAGTCAAATATCAGTATAAATTTCATGACCCATCCCCACAATGAAGGTGCAGAAAAATAAAGTATTAAAAAGCATATGTTTATTCTGGTTTATAGAGTCATGATTGTTAAGTGTGCAGAGTACGGTCAAATTCTTACTTGCATGTGCTAATCAACATGTAATTCATTGACACTCTCTGGTGGCAAGATTAGTGAATATACAGTACTATAATTACCTTACCTTGAAACTTCTGTCTTCTCAATTTTAAAAATGTCAGAAAACAGCTAATAACACTATCTAACATTATGGCACACATATATATTTTGTAAGTTTAAGTTATAGAGTAAACATTTTTTTCTGTTTGGATAGACTAACAAATTGCCACTCGCAGCATGTTCTATCTAATCCAAGAAAAAAAGTTGCAGGATTTTACATCTAACGCAAGAAAAGCTCATTTGAATACTCATACTGAATAGGTATGCAAGTATTTATCAACTTCACAAGGCTTATTCTCATCTGGACAAAGCTGGTAGCACTGTGAAGATTAAGTTTTTTTGATTTCTCTTCAATACCATCCAGACATCCCTGTTAAGAGGTAAATTCAGATATATGCAGATGAATGAGCCCATGGTGTCCTGGATAATGGACTATCTGTCAGGCAGACCGCAGTTTTGAGAGTCAAGAACTGTGTCTCTGATATGGATGTGAGCACCACAAGGAACAGTCCTGTCTCCTTTTCTCTTCACGCTGTACACTTCAGACTATAAATATAACATCAGGTCATGTCACTTGCAGAAATTCTCAGTTGATTCTGCACTTATGAGGCACATAGATAAAGGGGATTAGACAGAGTATAGCATTCAGGTGGGGAACTTTGTTTCTTTGTGCAGAGAGTATTGTGTGCATCTTAACATCAGCAAAACCAAGGAACTGGTTATTGATTTTTGCCGTATCCAAGAACCTCAATGTGTGGTCACTATTCAGGTAGTGAAAGCAGAGTTGGTGCACTGTTATGAGTACCTAGGGGTCCACATTAATGGCAGGTTGGACTGGTCTTGGAACACAAAAGAACCATATAAGAAAGTGCAGAGCAGACTCTTTTTCCGATTTTCAACTCTGTGGTGTGCTGGGCTGATAACATCAGTTCAAGAGAAGCCCACTGAATCAATAAGCTAATTAAAATGGCAAGTTCAGTTATAGGACTCATTCCGGAGGTAGTACCAAAGGAGAACATTAAAATAAACTGTGCCATTATGAACAATGCTGCAAATCCTCTCTCTGACACACTAGCACTGAGTACTTTCAGCCTACAAATTATTCAGCAGAAGTGACTCAAGAAACGTGACTGGGACCCCTTTATATCAACAGCAATACGTCTGCATAATGCCTCACAGTGACTGTGACAGCCAAATCAGTTTTCTTTCTTTTTAATTTTCTTGCTTTACAGTCATTCTGGTGTGTTTTCAGACCAAAGTGTGTGTATAATTTATGGTGATGAACCTACAGCAGACTAAGTTTGAATTCCAACACAATTGCTGTCTGTACACTCTTGGTCTCCCTTTGTGAGTTTTCTTTATGTATTCCAAGTTTCTACGCAATCTTGAAGACATATTTATTAGATTAATTGGTCGATTTTAAATTGGTGCAGAGTGGGTGAGTCTGTGATGGACTTCAATCCTGCCAACTTCATCTCTGAGCCTGGACTAAACTGCACAAAATGTGAATTGGTGAATTGAGTGAGTACACCCTTTGTGTGTGGAAAGATCTTTTAATTGAACTGATCTATATAATCTGATATAATGGAAAATGTAAGCATATAAAACTGCAAGGATTTGGATTTGGAATTTTAAATGTTGCTCTGGTGATAATAGTAGAAGAATTATGTATAAGGGGACAGAGCTTTAAAGGGCTTTGTGTGCGGTTAGTAAATCTTAAAATCAATATAATATCTGGTATTGCCATTTCTGAATTGCAAATGTAATTTAGCCACAGATGTTATATAAAAGTAAGCACTCCAGCTGGACTGTTCTGGACCATTTGAAGCTGAACAAGAAGGTTATTTGGAATTTCAACACATCACAGGAATCCAACCATCTAGTAATAAGTGCATGTAGTAGTTTATTTGCATCTAGGATGGAAAGTGATAACAATTTTTCGTAAGTAAAACTGTGAATCCTTTTTGATTGTAAATATTGCAGATTGAAGGAGACATAGGAGTCAAGTGTTAATGCCCAAATTTGTACCTGCAAACCTGGAAGTGATTAGTAAGCTATCTAAAGAAATATATGAGATCAGTTTTGCACAAATTCCTTACAAACAATTGTTTACTGTTTTGTTCTTCTGCAGTTTAGCTTTTTTTATGTATATTGGAAAGATGCTATATAAAGAAAATCTATTAATATTGTAGCAAACAACTAGTAGTGACTGTGATGAACCGGATCGGGCTCCATGCTCCCTTTTGCATTCAGGAGCCTTTACAACCCGAAACCATTGATAGTCATAGACCGAGATGAACCGTTCAAATAAGGATACACACATGCAGCAAGGAGTAGGTGCAAAAGTGTCCATGTGCTTTTACTTAAAACCATCAAAAAATATGCAGTGCAGAAAATCTATAAATAAATAAATAATCCATAAAACCAGAGCAAATCCAAGGAGGTTAAAGTATTCACAATAAATATGTTCAGTGAAAATTAATTTAAGATCCACAGCAGGTAAAAACTCTTTAAAAATGTGCAAGCCATGTTTGTCTCTTTCTTGAAACAAATGTCTCCCCGGCTTACCCTCTGTGGATCAATCAGCACGGGGAGATGTCCCACTGACAGGCATGGCCACCTCTATAATCCAGGCTCAGGTCCCCTCCATCTTCCGCTGCATCTCCTTGGACTTAGCTCAGCCAAGTAAACCCTCTTCAGATCCCTATAGCATCCACCTAATGTTTCCCTTGGGACTCCTCATCCAGCTGCCTGCCTCCATCCTATGCACATTGGCTTATATACCTCCTGCTGCCTCCGTCATCCCTTTCTTCATTTCAACTTCTGTTCTCTGCTACTGCTCCGTGTCTATTTTTCATTTGTTCTCTTTTTGTCTTTGCCTCTCCCTGCCATGCAGGCTCCTTATATTGGCCTGATTGGGCACAGGTGTAGTCCTTCGCCAACGCCAAGGGATGAATGTGACACCTAACTGATCCATTCGCTTTTCCATGTGAGTATGTGATCGGCCAAGCTACCACAATCTACCCCAGAGTGGTGCCATCTTGTGCACAACTACGCCCATTCCAAGCCTACACTCTCAGACCCCGATTGAGTATCACACACCTCCCTCCCCAATGTAACCAGTTGCATTCAAAGGCTCCACTCTACTCCCAACCCAGTGCAACTGGTGGCTTGGATTGAGGCTCCAATCTCTCAGTAGGCATAGCTTTGGATCCCACTGCTGCCATCATTTTTGATGGTGCAGGTTTGCTCCATGCTTCCGTTTATAGTCATAGCTGAGGTGAGCCGGGCAAATGAGGACACATACATTAATCAAGGGGTAGGTTCAAGAGTGACTTAGTGCTTTTATTTAAAAACAATCAAACAAAGAATGTTTCATAGTGCAATGCTTCTAATCTTCATTAAATAAATAATCCATAAAAACGGCATCAGTGAAAGTAAAGGTTAAAAATACTGCAAATAGATAATCCAATAAAAACTGCGAGGTTAAAATCCAGAGACAGATTGTCACAACTATAAGCTCCAATGCTTCCATCTAAAATCTGGTGTCTCCTTCTGCAAGGTCAGGACAGGATAAAGGGAGGAAATACCAGATTTTAGATGGAAGCATTGGGGCTCATAGGTGTTATGATATATCAGTTATACAGTCAACCATCACATCCAAGCTTGGGTCACCCTCTCTCCACCACATATCAGGCCGCTCCTACTCTCAGGAAATCACTCAGTGGGAGCATCCCTTTTCTCAGCATCCAGCTCAGGCATTCCTGAGGCTTACACACAACAAGTTGCCTCTCGCTCCTTTCAGCACGGGTGTTCTCTCTCTTCCTCTCTCTTTCTCTCCATCTCTGTTTACTACTTCTCTCATTTTAACCTCCATTCATTCCTTCTGTTATCCCCTTCCTTCTCTTCTTCTGCAACTTTCTATTTTCTTGCTATTTTTTCCTCCCCCTTTTTCTGTGCAGGCTCCTTTATACCTGTCCCGTGTAATTGGGTGCAGGTATGACACTCGACTCCCTCCGAGGTACAATTGCCTGCCTCTGAATGTGTATGTGGCATGATCAGCCAAATATCCCAATCGCCTAAGGAATGAAGCATGCTTGCACACACCCCCATCCAATTGGTGTTCTGCACACAATTATTTATTCAAAACCTGCTCTATGCCACAAACCACTTATCATAGTGAGTCTAATAAAGGAAGTCACTTGCAATGGGATGAATGTCAAAAAAAGAAATGCAGTGTTTCTGCTGTTTGTTCAAATGTAGCAAACAAAGTACATGAAAAACAATACTGTAATGAAATTCTTGTGAAACTGGAATAACTTAACTACCCCTGCTGTTAGTAGCCAAGAGGAATGCCCTATTTGTTGTCAAGTGTAAACGGCCTTGGAACAAACATCATACACTCTACTACAGCTGTGCTGTACACTGAAGTTGTTGTTTGTTTCATCTTTGACACCCTGTAAAACTTGATCATCCTGTACAGTCATTGCAATATTATTTTATTAATATTGGAGCAGCATTTAATCAATTTACTAACCCAGCCACAGTGGATGCACAAACCAGTGTGTTTTTTCGTGCCGGTCCCAAGCCCGGATAAATGGGGAGGGTTACATCAGTAAGGGCATCCAGTGTAAACAATTTCCCAAGTCAATATGCGGACAACAATACAAATTTCCAAACCAGATCGATCAAGCCCCGGGTTATCAACGATCACCACCAATACTGTTAGCCAACAGGGTGCTGGCAGAAATTGGGCTACTGTTGGCCGAAGAAGGAGAAGAAGAGGGGGAAGACGTGTCCGGAGGCAGGAGGAGAGGAGGAAAGTAAAGAGAGTGGAACTGAGGGTAGGAACTTTGAATGTTGGCAGTATGACTGGTAAGGAGAGAGAGTTAGCAGATATTATGGAGAGAAGGAAGGCTGATATATTGTACATGCAAGAGACTAAATAGAAGGGGAGCAAGGCCAGGTGGATTGGAGGTGGATTCAAATTGTTCTATCATGGTGTGGATGGGAGGAGAAATGGGGTAGGAGTTATTCTGAAGGAACAGTATGTCAAGAGTGTTTTGGAGGTGAAAAGAGTGTCAGGCAGAGTAATGATTATGAAGCTGGAAATTCGAGGTTTGATGATGAATGTTGTTAGTGCATATGCACCGCAAGTTGGGTGTGCAATGGGTGAGAAAGAAGATTTTTGGAGTGAGTTGGATGAAGTGATGAACAGTGTACCCAAGGGACAGAAAGTGGTGATTGGAGCGGATTTCAATGGGCATGTTGGTGAAGGGAACAGAGGAGACGAGGTGGTGATGGGTAGGTATGGTGTCTAAGGAGAGGAATGAAGAAGGTCAGAGGATAGTGGATTATGCCTCTGATGGACATGGGAAAAGAATGGACATGGCTGTGGTGAATACATATTTTAAGAAGAGGGAGGAACAACAACAACATTTATTTATATAGCACATTTTCATACAAAAAGTAGCTCAAAGTGCTTTACATAATGAAGAAAAGAAAAATAACAGACAAAATACAAAATTAAAATAAGACAACATTAGTTAACATAGAAAAGGAGTAAGGTCCGATGGCCAGGGTGGACAGAAGAAAACAAAAAAAACTCCAGAAGGCTGGAGAAAAAAATAAAATCTGTAGGGGTTCCAGGCCACGAGACCGCCCAGTCCCCTCTGGGCATTCTACCTAACATAAATGAAATAGTTCTCTTTGTAGTTAGGGTTCTCACGGAGTCACTTGATGCTGATGGTCATACAGACTTCTGGCTTTTAATCCATCCATCATTGTTGGAACATCATGGTGCTTTGAGTAGATGGTGGTGGCACAAGCCACCACCAACAGGACACCGGAAAAGGAAACAGAAGAGAGAGTAGGGGTTAGTACAGATTTTGAATGAATAGTTATTATAATGAATTGGATATACACAGTATCAGGATTAAATTACAGTGAAGTTATGAGAAGGCCATGTTAAAATAATGTGTTTTCAGCAGTTTTTTTAAAGTGCTCCACTGTATTAGCCTGGCGAATTCCTACTGGCAGGCTATTCCAGATTTTAGGTGCATAACAGCAGAAGGCCGCCTCACCACTTCTTTTAAGTTTTGCTCTTGGAATTCTAAGGAGACACTCAGTTGAGGATCTGAGGTTACGATTTGGAATATAAGGTGTCAGACATTCCGATATATAAGATGGGGCGAGATTATTTAAGGCTTTATAAACCATAAGCAGAATTTTAAAGTCAATTCTGAATGACACAGGTAACCAGTGTAGTGACATCAAAACTGGAGAAATGTGTTCGGATTTTCTTTTCCTAGTTAGGATTCTAGCAGCTGCATTCTGCACTAGTTGCAAACGATTTATGTCTTTTTTGGGTAGTCCTGAGAGGAGTGCGTTACAGTAATCTAGCCAACTGAACACAAAAGCATGAACTAATTTCTCTGCATCTTTCGATGATATAAGAGGTCTAACTTTTGCTATGTTTCTTAAGTGAAAAAAATGCTGTCCTAGTGATCTGATTAATATGCGATTTAAAATTCAGATTACAATCAACGGTTACCCCTAAACTTTTTACCTCCGTTTTGACTTTTAATCCTAATGCATCCAGTTTATTTCTAATAGCCTCATTGTATTCATTATTGCCAATCACTAAGATTTCGGTTTTCTCTTTATTTAATTTGAGAAAGTTACTATTCATCCATTCTGAGATACAGGTTAGACATTGTGTTAGCGAATCAAGAGATTCGGGGTCATCAGGTGCTATTGATAAACACAGCTGTGTGTCATCAGCATAGCTGTGGTAGCTCACGCTATGTCCCAAGATAATCTGACCTAATGGAAGCATGTAGATTGAGAAGAGCAGCGGACCCAGGATAGAGCCTTGTGGAACACCATATAGGATATCATGTGTCTGAATTATAATTACCACAACTAACAAAGAATTTTCTTCCTGCCAGGTAGGATTCAAACCAATTTAAGACACTGCCAGAGAGGCCCACCCATTGACTAAGGCGATTCTTAAGAATATTATGATCAATGGTGTCAAATGCGGCACTCAGATCTAAGAGGATGAGAACAGATAAATGGCCTCTGTCTGCATTTACCCGCAAGTCATTTACTACTTTAACGAGTGCAGTTTCTGTGCTGTGATTTGTTCTAAAACCTGACTGAAATTTATCAAGAATAGCATGTTTATTGAGGTGCTCATTTAACTGTATAATGACTGCCTTCTCTAGAATTTTACTAAAGAAAGGCAGGTTAGAGATGGGTCTATAATTTTCAAGAGCAGAGGGGTTGAAATTATTTTTCTTAAGTAGGGGTTTAACTACAGCAGTCTTAAGACAGTCTGGGAAGACCCCCGTATCTAATGACGAATTTACTATGTCAAGAACATTATCAATAAGCACGCCCAATACTTCTTTGAAAAAATTTGTTGGTATTGGGTCAAGGGCACAGGTGGAGGGTTTCATTTGAGAAATTATTTTATATAAATCAGGTAAATCTATCCTAGTGAAAGAATTTATTATGGAGTACTGGGGTTTAGGAGGATCCTTAGTGTTGGGGAGATATACTGTGTTATTTCTAATATCATTAATTTTTTGATTGAAAAATACAACGATAGCCTCACAGGTTTTACTGGAAGTACTTAGGAGGCATTCCTTTGAGTTACCTGGGTTTAACAGACGATCAATCGTAGAGAATAAGACTCTGGGATTACTAGCATTGTTATTTATAATCTTAGAGAAATAGCAGCGCCTCTCAAGACGGACTGTGTTATTGTATTCTGTTATTTTAACTTTTAATATTTCATAGTCAATAGTTTAGTTTTCCTCCATTTACGCTCAGCTCTACGGCATGTTCTCTTTAAATCAGACACTCTTTGGGTTTTCCATGGTATAACAATGCTAGAAAATTTTTCAACTGTCTTTTCAGGTGCAACTAAGTCAACAGCAGCCCTCACTTTAGTATTAAATCTTTCCACCTTACTATTTACATTCTCCTCGCTATTATAGTTGGCACTATAAACGGACTGATTGCTTAGAATGTTTGTAAGTTTTAAAGCTGCTGATGAGTCAAAGAAGCGTTTTTTAACAATATGCTTCTCATGAGTGTTTTCTATCATTATTTCTATATTAAAAAGTAGAAGAAAATGGTCTGATAGACCCGTATCAATGACCTGTTTTATATCAACTTTTAGTCCTTTAGTAATTACTAAGTCTAACGTATAACCTGCATACGGGAACATAGGGTTACGTACAAGAGTGGAGGAAGATGCACACAGGTAGATTACGTCATATGCAGAAGAGTTGATCTGAAGGAGATTGAAGACTGCAAAGTGGTGGCAAGGGAAAATGTAGTTAAGCAGCATAGGATGGTGGTGTGTAGGATGACATTGAAGATCAAGAAGAGGAAGAGAGTGAGGGCAGAGCCAAGGATCAAATGGTGGAAGTTGAAAAAGGAAGACTGCAAGGTTGAGTTTAGGAAGGAGGTGAGACGGGCACTGGGTGGCAGTGAAGAGTTACCAGACAGCTGGGAAACTACAGCAGATGTAGTAAGGGTGACAACAAGAAGGGTGCTTGGCGTGACATCTGGAAAGAGGAAGGAGGAAAAGGAAACCTGGTGGTGGAATGAGGAAATACAGGAGAGTATACAGAGGAAGAGGATGGCAAAGAAGAAGTGGGATAGTCAGAGAGATGCAGAAAGTAGAGAAGAGTACAAGGAGATAAGGTGCAAGGTGAAGAGAGAGAGGTGGCGACGGCTAAAGAAAAGGCGTATGATGAGTTGTATGAGAGGTTGGACACCTGTACCGATTGGCTAGACAGAGGGACTGAGCTGGGAAAGATGTGCAGCAGGTTAGGGTGATGAGCCACAGCATGAAGTTATGGGAAAGAGTAGTGGAAGCTAGGTTAAGAAGTGAGGTAATGGACCTGGAGAAAGCATATGACAGGGTGCCTCGAGAGGAGCTGTGGTATTGTATGAAGAAGTCGGGAGTGGCAGAGAAGTATATAAGAGTTGTACAGGATATGTACGAGGGAAGTGTGACAGTGGTGAGGTCTGCGGTAGGAGCGACGGATGCATTCAAGGTGGAGGTGGGATTACATCAGGGATCAGCTCTGAGCCCTTTCTTATTTGCAATGGTGATGGACAGGTTGACAGACGAGATTAGACAGGAGCCCCCTTAGACTATGATGTTTGCTGATGACATTGTGATCTGTAGTGATAGTAGGGAGCAGGTTGAGGAGACCCTGGAGAGGTGGAGATATGCTCTAGAGAGGAGATGAATGAAGGTCAGTAGGAACAAGACAGAATACATGTGTGTAAATGAGAGGGAGGTCAGTGGAATGGTGAGGATGCAAGGAGTAGAGTTGGCGAAGGTGGATGAGTTTAAATACTTGGGATCAACAGTACAGAGTAATGGGGATTGTGGAAGAGAGGTGAAAAAGAGAGTGCAGGCAGGGTGGAATGGGTGGAGAAGAGTGTCAGGAGTAATTTGTGACAGACAGGTATCAGCAAGAGTGAAAGGGAAGGTCTACAGGACGGTAGTGAGACCAGCTATGTTATATGGGTTGGAGACAGTGGCACTGACCAGAAAGCAGGAGACAGAGCTGGAGGTGGCAGAGTTAAAGATGCTAAGATTTGCACTGGATGTGACAAGGATGGATAGGATTAGAAATGAGTACATTAGAGGGTCTGCTCAAGTTGGACGGTTGGGAGATAAAGTCAGAGAGACGAGATTGCTTTGGTTTGGACATGTGCAGAGGAGAGATGCTGGGTACATTGGGAGAAGGATGCTAAGGACAGAGTTGCCAGGGAAGAGGAAAAGAGCAAGGCCTAAGTGAAGGTTTATGGATGTGGTGAGAGAGGACATGAAGGTGATGGGTGTAACAGAACAAGATGCAGAGGACAGAAAGATAAGAAAGAAGAAGAAGAAGAAGAAGAAGAAGAAGAAGAAGAAGAAGAAGAAGAAGAAGAAGAAGAAGAAGATTTAATCAATTTACTGTTCAGGGTACAATAGTCCTAGCATTAGCAACCAAATTATATTTCAGCCCAAGCTACATGCTGCAGTATCCAACAGGATATAACTCCGCTATTTTTAACAAATACTGTGGCCCTTTATAGACTCAACCTCAAGAATTAGGTGCAGAGCTCCTTTTCTTTTTTTGGCTTTTTTCTCTTAGGCTATGATGGGGTGTAGATTTAATGGAGAAGGAGAATATATACAAAATGAATCACTATATTATATTTTTACTGTTTAATTGGCTACTCTCAGTGGCATTGTAAGTTGTTCTTCTAAGATTTAATAAATTACACTCAAAATCTCAGTACTACATTGTTTTCACATAATTTCAGCATTAGCAGTTTTGATCATACGATATGCGATATCAAGCTTCATGGCCTGTGGTACATTCAAGTTTCTAGTAAAATTGTAATTGAAAGATGTGCTTTTTACTTCTTGCCTAATGTTAAATATTGTTACATTGTTATATATTTTTACTTTCAAGTTATGTTCTTCTGGCAACATTGACTTCACTATTTTGAATAACGTAATCTTAATTATTATCTTCATTTTAATTGCATTCATTTATTTTATAATTTTTCTTTATTGTGTAAATGTTAATAATTTACTTAAGCTTTCCATTAATGAAACATGTCTGTAGCCTCACAGTGAACTGTAGATGACCATGTTACAGTACATTTAGCATGTATGCTGAAGGCAATATGTTGAAATTTTACCTTTTATCTTTCATTTTTCTCCAGGTTTCATACTGGAAAAATACTGTTGTGTGACATTATAAAAATGCTGATTTAAAAGATTAATTTAATATTGAATTCTGATGACCCTCCTAACATGTTTTACTAAAATAATTTCTAAAACCCCAATGGAAATTCAGGCAAGAACTAGCCATCATATAAACACTCATAAGCCAGGATGTTTGATGTACCATAGTGATTTAGTTTCTAATTTGCTGAAGGTGTGGCATTAGGATGCTGGCTCATATTGACTCCAGTATGACCCATTGTGGTAGCAATTTAGCTAGAGGTTGTGTTCTACTCCAAATAGTTTGTTTCAACACATCCTATAGCTGCACAACTCAATTGAGATCCAGTGAAAATGAAGCAAATCATTAAGCAGAGTTTTTCATCATTCACCTGAAACCATATCAAGATTTTCCTAGCTTTGTAGCTGTTCTATCGTGGAAAAGCTTTTTGGTAACACCTCTACTCAAAACATACACCTTTTTTTACCTGCAAAGATTATTTTTAATGTGAACAAACCGTATAATATCTAACCAAGCAGGGATGTTCAAAATGTTTCCACACATTTATATTTTTGTTGGCAACAGTGAATGCGGGAGGAGTAGTAACTGGGCATTAAGAAGTTGGTACGACGCTGGAAAAATTGCATTGCAAACAAAGGTGACTATGTAGGAAAGCGACATAATTTGTTTTTGAAATTCTTAACAAATATAGTTTAAAAATAGTGCAGAAACGTCCCTCGTAATTTGGCTATTCTTACACTCCCCACCTTTGGAAATATATAGTTCACAATTGCAATGCACTTGCACCCAGGACTATAGTCCACTATCTTATTAGCATGGCTCTTTCAGACTTCACCCAGGTATGACTGTCACAGCAGTTACTGTTGAAAGAGCTCTCTCTCACCACTGATTTACCAAGCTAAGAAAGGAACTTAGTTCCCAGCCTCTGGTGGTGGAATAATGCAAATGTGCAGTTAGGAAAGCAGGCTTCATAAGTTTTAATTAGGCCTGGGAAAGTTAACACTCTAATTTTTGTGATTAATGTGGCCCGTTTAACACATTAAAAAATATTGTTGCATCCAGGGCCTGCAATGAGGCAAATACCACAGACAATGCCCATAGTCAGAGCAGCATTTCCATGTTTTTTTTTTTCTTAACATTAGAAAACAATAATACAGTAATGATGAGGCTGGAGATGCAAAGGGCAATGTAACTGGACAGCTACTAAACACTGTGCTTTCAGAAGGCGCAGTGCATTATACAAATGAAACATCTAAGCAAGAGGAGGAAGTCCCGATAAAAGGGTGGAAATAGCAGGAGAGATGGGTTTGAATGCGGAAGCTGCTGAAATGGAAGTACTTTTGCTTGGATTTGGTGACAGAGCACAGGAGTCACGCAGTGCATGGATATGGATGAGAAGGAGCAGTGCAGTGTGTGCAAACAGCATGGAGTGAATGAGTGAGTAGAGGGGAGCAACAGTGAAAGAACAACATGCTTCTGGGTTGTAACACTGAAGCGGGAGACAGTACAGATGGTTAGACAACTCTGAGTGTGATTAAAGTTAAGGCGTTCACAGAGCTGCATTTATGTTGGCTTTTCCAGGTAGTCCCTTCCTTCTCAGACAGAGTTCGACCACCTGAGTAGTGTTCTCTCTCAGGTCAGGACCTAGGAGTATTACACTGTTATTTCTAGGGTGCACCAGTTGAAAAACACTTGTGTAGAGTATAATTATTAAGTTGTTGATGGTGGTGAAGAACTGAGGATAGTATTTGTGGAGTTTTAACACAAGTTTTAATGTATGCCCACTTGAGAGATGCTTATTCTTTCAATTAAATAGGTCATCATCATTCAACGTTAATAGACATTTTGATCATTTAATTTTTACTTGATATTTCTGTGTCTCATATGATATGACAATTAATATAGTATGTTGTTAAAAGTTCAGGTTTAAGGTCATTATTTAAGTTTAAACTATGCCATTATTTTTTTTAATTGCTTTCTGTTGATTCTACATGAAATTTGTGATTCAATGTGTAGTTACTTCATTATTTATGTACTGTATACAGTATACGCGCATTTAAGTCGGGGCTTGATTTTACTGTATAATTTCCAGTATTTTATAATGTTGGTCGAATAAGTCAAATGTGGAAAACTCACGCTATTGGTCCAAGTGATTATAATATGCTAACACCCACCTGAGAGAGTAACCACGGAGCATACTGCCTTTTTTTTCTATGTGTTGTGCCTATGTGACCACACAGTAATACCCGAACTATTCTGAAGTGACATTTGCACTGTTTTGTGTTTTTTGTATCTCACACCCTTATACACCTTCATCGTAAGAGCATCCCTTATCTACAATGGAGCATTCAATTAGAAGAAAATATGAAGCTGGTTTTAAATTAAAAATCGTTAAAGTGGTGAAAAAAATTGGTAACTGCGCTGCTGCAACAAAATTTGATGTGTCTGAGCAACTGGTGCTAGATTGGAGGAAGCAAGAAGATGTAAAAAAAAAAATTAAGTGTCAAATTTTTGAATGGGCATATAAGTCAGGGTCTGATCTTATGATCAATTTTTTAGGTTTCAAGACCTGACTTATATGCGAGTATATACAGTATTAATTTTATGCTTACATGTTTTAATATTAGAAGCAATTAATCACAATTTGACTTCTCCCCGTCCTCTCTGATCAGCTCAATTGTCTGATCTTGTATAACTATACTTAGGAATGACCATCATGTATCACAGGTAATTTTGCTTTTATCTGAAACTCATAAAATTATAACCGTGTTTCTAAAATCGGTCACTTTCACTCCTGTTTTGACCCCTTGCTGCTTATTTTAACCATGTCTTTTGGCTTCCTTTTCATCTCCTGGACTCTTTGCTCACAATAATCCTTGAGTATGATATGTGTCCTATTACAATCTGACCTTAGTTTTCTATATTTTAGTTTGTTTTTGTTCATTTTTGTTAACTATTTTGAGTTTTTTTCTGTGTTAATGTCTTTGTTCAGCTCTTTTTTGATGTTTTGTTTTGCATTTATTGTTTTTTGAAAGTACTTGGTAATTGATTATTAAGATACTAATGTTTACATTTTTATTAGTTTATTTACTGGGGACCAAGAAGGCAAAATGCTGAGCCATTAGCTCTTTCATAATTTATGTTGCTCGGCTTTGTTTGCTGTTTTGATTTTAAAGTTTGCTTTTTTCTTCTGTAGTTGCTTGCATATTTTGGATGCTAGACTACTTACCATCCATCCATCCATTTTCTAACCCACTGAATCCGAACACAGGGTCACGGGGATCTGCTTGAGCCAATCCCAGCCAACACAGGGCAGGAACCAATCCCGGGCAGGGTGCCAACCCACCACAGGACACGGGCCAATTTAGTATCACCAATCCACCTAACCTGCATGTTTTTGGACTGTGGGAGGAAACCGGAGCGCCCGGAGGAAACCCACGCAGACACGGGGAGAACATGCAAATTCCATGCAGGGAAGACCCGGGAAGCAAACCCAGGTCTCCCAACTGCGAGGCAGCAGTGCTACCACTGCGCCACCATGCCGCCCTAGACTACTTACCTGTTTGCAATATTTATTCTGTTTTACTTTGACCTTTTTGGGGTCTCTTCTTGTATTCCTTTGGTTTTTATTTTTGAATTTTTTAAATATATTATGGATATTTTTGCTGTGTAGATCTTTTAAAATTAATTTAATATAATCAATTTATTCCTGTTTTTCTTATTTTGGGCCTGGGCTTTGGCCCACCCACTCTCCCTTTGGATATTTTTGAGGCTCCAGTGATTTTTGAGGTTTTTAAGGACTTAGGTTATTTTGTTGTTGTCACAGGCCACACTTAAATGGCTAGGCAACACTCAGAAAGCCTGGCTACTACAATATAGTTGGACACAAATGTGGTAATGGATTCCTGCTGCAACCTATCATATTATTGAACATCTTTCAAATTACTGTACATTTCCAACTGCCCTGAACCTATTTCCTTTCCCTGGAGTAGATAATTTTGGGGTACATTGTACTGTCTTCTGGAAGTATTTTGTTTTGTTTTCTCCTGAACCTCCCTTGTCAGAAATGACAGTTTCTAAATGACACATCTTTATAGCTTTTACCACCTACTTGAGCTGTTGACAGAATGGATTCATGAACTCATGAGATTTTTATTATATCCTGGTGATACCAGATGTAGTGCATTTACCACATTTTTCTTTGAATGGAGGGATAGACTAAATATCAAAAACTTTTGCATACAATAGCCTCTTTCACAAGAATATGGGCTGCCATGCACAGATTTTAAGCTTCACTTGGTGTTATGTGTATTGAGTTAACAGTTGTAGCAGAGGTTCTGATGCTTTTCTTTTATTATTGGGAGTGCATTCCTCAAGGTGACTGAAACATAGATAAACAAATGAACACTCCACATGATGAACAAAGCACACTAATCCCAAAAAGGACTGTAATCCCACAAGCCAATGAAAATTATTTTAGGATTTCATAATCCAAAAATAGTGAGTAATGATTCTGCAGCTCCCGAGAGATCAACCTCCTGAACTGCCAGTGTCCCATTTAAATACTAAGGAAAAACTAGGCCTCTTAGCAGTCCAGTGTAACCAGGAAAGCACGACATGATGGGAATCCTAATCCAATTAAAGTAGAGCTGCAACAAGTTAATTTTATTGAAACAGGGACAAAAATTTTGTATTGAGCAGGGGTATCTTAAAGAAGTTTATATTTTTTATTTATTTATTTATTTTTGCTCATGTCCAGGTCACTCCTAGTAGTACATATGTGTTTTTTATCCAGCTGAGATATGTTTTCTTTTTCAATGGCTGCAGTATGCTTTTGCATTGTGGTTTCTGGAGGTCAGTTAGTCTTAGTAAAACAGCAACTGCTTAGTTTCTCTGCAGCAATCCTTGTTTTTGACAGGCAGTCAACCATTCCCTTTCAACTAGCTGACCATTTTTCAGATGGCACTTTTGCTGTTATTCAGTTGCTTGACAGTAAAGCAGCATCAATGTTGTATCGTATGACTTCTCTGTCATGACTTTGTTTCCATTTTTGCAGCTGAAGGTAACCCACTAACACCTACTTTTACAAATCAATTTCTTGTCTTCGAAGTTACATATGAGTCCTCTCCTAGGACTGTGAATTTGGTGTGTTCGGAATACTTGTGTGCCTCAGTGGTCCTTCTATCTATGTTGTCGGGAGATGTTCAATTCTGAGCCACCAAGATTGTGTCTGTAGAAAATATTTTTATATGATGGAACAGGAGATGAACATGTAAACAGTGTCAAAAGTAAAGTCAAAGTCAATTCCAAAATTACAGATTATGAAAGCAATGAAGCCTAAACAAACATCTAGAATCTTAGTTGACAGAAATGTTAAGTTAAAGGTCTTATGATGAGATATTTGCAAAACATGGTATTCCAAGAGTCTTTATTTTTTTCTTTGGGATTTGTCCTATAAACTTTCACAGGAAAAAACCTGCAGCACTGCTTTAAATATTGTTGCATGAATGAGGACACTCATCACGACTTTCAGGACTGCACCCTCTAACATTTAGTTGTTGCGTCATAGAAACAATGACAACACTCACAAGTAAAAAAAGAGGACTTTGCATAATTTTCAAAACATAACAAATATGAATATTAAATTAGGATTTCAGTAAAAGATACACAGAAAATATTTTTTTAAATACTCTGACATTTAGACTGTCCATAAAAAATTATCAAAACTCCAAGAAAGACTTGTACATTAAAAAAAATTAATAAAGTTTAAAAAATCATAACAAGAGACATATTCCTATGAGGGTTAACCATAGCTAATAGGTCTAAAAAGAAATCCCAGACAAAGGACAATCCATAATTAATCCTCGGGAATGTTCTAATTAAATTGAAGATAACTTTGTGCAGACAAATGATACCTGAACCATGACTAAGAGGGTTGTTCAGAGATGAGTCTGTGGTGGCCAGTTAACCCATTTAGCCCTGTCAGCCCAAAAAAGCTGTGTAGAACCACCATGTGATCTTTTCATATACAGAGCAAAAGCTGAGGGTCAGATGCAGTGCCGGTCAGGTAACATGCATGTGTGGGAAAAATCCAGATGCATTATGTCTTGACAATTTATTGTGTAGGCAGATGGAAAAGTTGGCAGCCCACTTAAGCAGAATAAAGAACCAGAAGATGAACCTGGGCCCATTAACAAAGCAAGGGTCAAAACTGTAAAGTCAAAATATTGAGTTTTCAAAAAGTAAATTACTAACCAAAATACAAAGTCAAAAGGATCCTAAGCAGGTGTTAAAAAACTAGAAAAAAAACTATTACAGAACTCAAATCAAAGTCTTTTAGAATGCATCTATAATCTTGAATCTTACATAAAATGCTGCAACAGTGTTTAAGGCATCACACACGGGAGTTTACGTGGTGCGACTTCTTTGAACTGTGTACCTGACAATAGAATACTGTTTGAATACTTGGTACTAAGTTGCAGCCATTTAATGTGGACATTGGACCTTCCAAAGAGAGTTTCTTGTCTACTCTAGTCTTTATAAATTTAATTTAAAAAGTATCAATGTTCAGCCAAGGTTTGGAAGGTATCCAGTTTGAGAACGTAACAGTTACATGTCTCCTGTTTACAAATTATGTTGCAATTTCCAGTGTGCACTGAAACATTTCACAGCTGTATGTGATGCAGTTGGGAATAAAATTTGCACCTCCAAAAATGTGGTCAAGGTCTTCTCCAAGAAAAGAATGGTATGGTACTTACAGATGGGCATCGAACAGCAGAGGTAATTTTGAGATTGACAGATGAATTTGGAAAGCAGGAACATGAACATTATTCTGGACCGTGATGCTAAGTGGAGCTAAGAGTGCAAATAAAGTCTTCATTCCTACCCTTACCTATGGTCGTGAGCAATCTAGAATAAGACTGGGAGCGCAAGCAGCTGTGCAGGGTGAGGATCTTAAAAGGCTAGGAGGAAATTGGAGTAGAAATGATTAGTCAAATCAAGAGGAGCCAGTTTGGGTTCTTTGGCATATATTTAGGATGCCCCTTGGACACTGTCATCAGGAGGTGTACAAGGCACAGCTCAGTGGAGAAAGACCTGAGGCCAGACCTAGGAAACAATAGAGAAATCATACAGTATCACTTGACTGACCTGGGTATTCCCTAAAAATGACTAAAGAGTATTGGATAGGGAGGCCTTGTTCAGTCAAGCTACCGTACTGCGACTGTGGATTTTATTTGGATATTTTGATACTGATCAACGTGAACGTCAAAGTGAAGACAGATCTCTTAATGGTGGTCTAAATTAATTACAAATATTAAATCCACTGTGATTCAATATTGTATAATAATGAAATGTGAAAACGTCCAAGTTGGTGAACACCTTTTATAGGCAAAGTAACATTGGAGTCTCTAGTTTTGTCCAATTTACTGTACATCAGTATGTTTGTGTTTTTATTATGCATCTTTATGAACTTAAAAATTTCAAAAAGAGAGATAAAAGTCAACACATAAAATGACACTAGTCCAGTCAGGTTCACCAAACATTATGTTAATTTTATTTTTTTTATTGATTTTAATTACCATACAGTATATACTCGTGGATAAGTTCTCACGCGGGACTTGATTTCATCGTATAATTTCTTATATTTTATAATGTCGGTTGTATAAGTCGAATGCGGAAAACTCACGCTATTGGTCCAAGAGATTATGATATGCTAATGCCCACCTGTGAGAGTAACCACGGAGCACACTGCCTTTTTTTTCTATGTGGATGAGGCAATGCGCTGTATCAGCGTGTGCTCCTGACCTCTCTCTCTCTCTCTCTCTCTCTCTCTCTCTCTATTGTGCCTACGTGGTCACATGGTAATACCCAAACTATTCCAAAGCAACATTTGCACTGATTTTTGTATCTCACACCCTCATACACCTTTATTGTAAGAGCATCCCTTATCTACGATGGAGCGTTCGATCAGAAGAAAATATGAATCTGGTTTTAATTTAAATGTCATTGAAGTAGCGAAAGAAATTGGTAACTGCGCTGCTGCAACAAAATTGAGATTGGTGGAGGCAAGAAGATGTAAAAAAAAAAAAGTGTCTAAGTTGTTTTGAACGGGCGTATAAGTTGGGGTCTGATTTTATGATTGATTTTTTGGGTTTCAAGATCCAGTTTATATGTGAGTATATATGGTAGAAGCAAATAATATTCCATACAATCATGTCAACCTTAACAAACCAAAATTCAACCCCCACACACGAGAAAGACAGGAAAGTCAACAACCAGAGCAAATCTTTAAAAGCAGCAAGGAAGAAAGAGTATCATTGTGACACCAAGGCTGTCTGATAGGCATTCAAAGATTTTTGTCCAAAAAGATGTTAGTTTAGTGCCCAGTGAGGCTGCAGCTAGATTGCAATGTTAACAAATTAAATCTTGCAGTGGATACATTTTGGACAATTTTAAATGGGATAAATGCTCTCGATATAAGATTTTAAGTTGAACGATTGAATGCTTTGCCCATATAGAGCAAAAGTGTATTCTGTGAATGGCTGCTTTCCACTTCTTTCCTGAAATATTAAATGAAAAAACCTTTCCCCATTGTACACTGGGCTCTTTGAAAGGAAGGGATTTTAAAATGTTTTATATATTTTGGAGATGCTATATGAGTCTTCAAGACTGATCAATATTTCTTCTGGAATAGAACTATTTGGGTGGTGAGGAAATTTGGGCAGGTTCCATATAAGCAAAGTTTCTATTTTGAAAAGTAGAGGAAAAACTGTGTGAGACGTTTAATTTGAAGCTTAATTGTTCATAGGATGCACAGACATCTGTGCACAAGTCTCTAAGTGTTCTAATCCCAGCCATTTTCCAAACGTCAAATACTGTATGCTTGAGAGGGTAGAAAAAGATGTCAAGGTGAAACAGATAAGAGGTTATCTGTCTTAAAGTGCTTCCTACATTGGCTCCATATTCTGAGTGAATGAAGGGCAACTGGATTAGTAATGTACTGACAATAATTTGTATTTACTGGGGCACAGAGCAGACCATATAATGAAGAACTGCTAGATTTTATTTCTATCAAAGACCAGGCTTGTGTATATTTATCTATCTGTGTTCATGTCCAGGGGCCTCATGTATAAACAGTGTATACGCCCATTTTCACGCTCACATCGTGATGTATAAAAACTAAACTTGCCGTAAAGCCACGCACATTTTCATGCCATCTGAATCCCTGGCGTACCCAAGTTCTCCGCTCGGTTTTGCAAACTGGTGGCCACCCATGGAAAGCACGCCGGAAGGGGCGTGGATTCACTAAGCCGCCGACAAGTAAGCCGCCCATGGCGCACGCAGGAAGGAGCCACGCCCACCAACTCTAAGACCATTGGATACGACGACAACTCGTAGAGCCACGGCCACCAACTCGGACGCGACGACTGGGAAAATAGCCATCATTTATGTTCATCTGGGCTAGAGGCCACATGCATCTCTGAGCCACGTTGAATTTTCATTAGTCAACCTCAGTCGAACCTCGGTTCACACAGAGGCAGCGCGAGAGAGAAACAGAGGCACACACACAGGCAGCACCAGAGAGAGACAGAGGCACACAGGCAGGCAGTGAGAGAGAGAGCCGCGCACACACACACAGGCAGAGCCAGAGAGAGACAGAGGCAAACACACAGACAGATAGATAGATACTTTATTAATCCCAAGGGGAAATTCACATTCTCCAGCAGCAGCATACTGATACAATAAACAATATTAAATTAAAGATTGATAATAATGCAGGTAAAAAAAACAGACAATAACTTTGTATAATGTTAAATGTTAACGTTTAATCCAGTGGAATTGAAGAGTCTCATAGTTTGGGGGATGAAAGATCTCCTCAATCTGTCAGTGGAGCTGAACAGTGACAGCAGTCTGTCGCTGAAGCTGCTCTTCTGTCTAGAGATGATTCTGTTCAGTGGATGCAGTGGATTCTCCATAATTGACAGGAGCCTGCTCAGCGCCCGTCGCTCTGCCACAGATGTTAAACTGTCCAGCTCCATGCCAACAACAGAGCCTGCCTTCCTCACCAGTTTGTCCAGGCGTGAGGCGTCTTTCTTCTTAATTCTGCCTCCCCAGCACACCACCGCGTAGAAGAGGGCGCTCGCCACAACCGTCTGATAGAACATCTGCAGCATCTTATTGCAGATGTTGAAGGACGCCAGCCTTCTAAGGAAGTATAACCAGCTCTGTCCTTTCTTGCACAGAGCATCAGTATTGGCGGTCCAGTCTAATTTATCATCCAGCTGCACTCCCAGATATTTATAGGTCTCCACCATCTGCACACAGTCATCTCTGATGATCACGGGGTCCATGAGGGGTCTGGGCCTCCTAAAATCTATCACCAGTTCCTTGGTTTTGCTGGTGTTCAGGTGTAGGTGGTTTGAGTCGCACCATTTAACAAAGTCCTTGATTAGGTCCCTATACTCCTCCTCCTGCCCACTCCTGATGCAGCCCACGATAGCAGTGTCATCAGCGAACTTTTGCACGTGGCAGGACTCCGAGTTGTATTGGAAGTCCGATGTATATAGTTACAGTTGGTGGGCGGGTCTCTGTTAGTTGCTTTTGCGAGCGGGCACATGACCAGGCAGTGTGTATGCTTCGAGAGCGAAGGTGGACGCGACAGCACCATCTAAGAAGAATCATATTTGTCGTGGATGTGAATTGCTGTATGCAGCGTGTAAAACAGTTTGCAAGGGGTATTCCATGGTCTTAGCAGTGTCTGTACTTCGATGTGAATCGATGTATGCAGCGTGTAAAACGCTGTATTGTATTTTGCCCTCTCCAAAGTTACATCTTTCATTCACCTACAGTCGTATCCTCAAAACCAACCCCATTTGGACAACTGTGTCTTTCAGGAAGTGTTCACCCATCAATACATAATTATGCGGCGGGTTGGCTAGTATTGTTTATTAGTTTAAGGCATCTGATTGTAATTAACCTGTAACAATATAATGGTCCATGGAATGGCCAAACTATTCAAAATACCATAGCTGCTTTAGCGTTGTTACTCTTAGGTATTTATCCCACTGTATCTGAGTGTGAAATCACAGCTGTACAGCAGCTAATTGGAAAGAGAATTATCGGTATACAGCATCAAGCACACACTGCCTCAGCCATGCACTATTTGAACTGCTCCAATACAGCAAACGCTTCAAAGCCTTTCATGTAAGGACCTTGTGGTTTAGAAACAGTTTCATCCCGAGAGCTCTAAACGCACACAATCTATCCATCAAGTGCTCTACAAGAACGTGGAAGTTGGCGTATACATAGATTCATACATCCGGGTGTTTTTGTGCGTACGCACATTTCCAATTTTGTCCATACGCCATGTTTTAGTGTGAATTCTACGCACGTAATTATGCATGAGGCCCCAGGTCTTTACGGCCTGTATATTTAGCGCCCAGTAATAAAACTGAAAATTAGGTAGTGCCATGCACCATTTTACTTTATGTCATTGTTGAGTCACCCTTTGGACGTGTTGCTACTTCGAATTCCAAAAATGATTGAATCTAGTTTCTTAAAATTGATTTGCTAATGTACAGTATTATGGGGATGCTCTGAAATAGACCGTACTAGGATCATCCTCAATAGGATCCGTGATCACATGCTCACCTACCAGTGACCGGAACAGTCTGGTTTTATGCCTAAGAAGTCTACCATCGACCGCACTCTGGCACTGAGGGTTCTCATGGAGCGCAAACGCAAATATCGGCAGAGTTTCTTTGCAGCCTTTGTCGATTTTTGTAAAGTGTTGATTGAGGTGCCCTGTGTGACATCCTGAGGGTTCGCAGGATCCCCGTGAGGTTGCTGGATATCATGGTCGGCCTGTACACTGGTACTGTGAGTGCTGTGCAGAGTGGAGGCAGAACCTCTGCGTTTTTCCCAGTTGATTCTGGGGTTCATCAGGGGTGTGTCCTTGCTCCTACTCTGTTCAATGCTTGTATAGACTGGGTTTTGGGCAAGGTCGTGGGGTCCAGCGGATGTGAGACATCTGTTGGTGAAGAAAGATTTACGGATCTTGACTTTGCTGACGATGCTGTGATCTTCGCGGAGTTAATGGAGACTCTGATCAAGGCGCTCGAGAGACTGAGCGAGGAGTCTGAGTGTCTGGGCTTGCAAATGTCCTGGAGAAAAACCAAGATCCAGGCCTTTAATGACCTCTTGGGCACAGCCATCAGCAGTGTGTCTGTTTGTGGAGAGAGTGTCGACCTTGTCTCTGGTGAATCTTCCTATGAAGTCAGTCGCTTCAAAAGGGTGTGTGGTGCTCCTGATATCTATGCAAAAGGACAAAGGCCCAAGTCTTTAGAGTACTGGTGCTTCTTATCTTGCTATATGGTTACAAGACATGGATGCTATCCTGTGACCTGAGCCGAAGACTGGACTCCTTTGGTACTGTGTCTCTCCGGAAAATCCCTTGGTACCATTGGTTTGACTTTGTGTTGAATAAACGGTTGCTCATAGAGTCCCAAATGAGGCACATTGCCTGCATTGTGAGGGAGCGTCAGTTACGGTACTACAGCCATATGGCGTGTTTCCCCAATGGTGATCCAGCTCGTAAGATCCTCATTGTTGGCGGACCTGACTGGTTGGACCAAGCCAAGGGTTCGCCAACCGGGATCCCTAGTTGTTTCGTTGTGTAGTGGGTGCGGCAACGCACTGTACCAGTGCATGCTCCCCAACTTGACTTGACTCTGAAATAGAAAAAGAAGCTTGGGAAGCATGTTCATCTTCTCCCTGCTAATGTAAGATGGAGAGCAGACCATCTATTCACATCTTGTATAAACAGCAAAATTTTGTTGAAAAGGAGCTTTATAATTTAAGGGTGAGTCAAATTTATGTTAACATTTGAATGGCGGAAACAATTTGTTCACAAAATATACTTCATATGTGTAAGATGATTTACAGGAATGTCTCAACCTGTTTGCCATCATGTTCAATACATGTACCATATGTGGCACATAAATTGTCCATAAAAATTGTATATAAATATATACATAGCAGTACCATTAGTGTTAACATAATTTTGACTCACCCTGTACTTGTGATATTTATCCCTAGATATTTAAATTGATCTGCTAAGATAAATGGGTGGGTGTCCAGTCTAATACTGTGTTGTAGAGAGTTCACTGGAAAAAAGAACACTTTTATTCAAATTGATTTTGATTCCAGATACCTTTTGAAAATCTGCTAGTGATTTTAGGATTGCTGGCATGGAATTTTGTGGGTCAGATATATACAGTACCATATTGTCTGCATATAGTGATATTATCTGTTCAAGTGTTTCTCTGAAAATCCCCTTAATCTATGATGCATTTCAGACGTAAACAGCCATGGTTCAATGGCGATTGCAAAGAGCAATGGCAATAGAGGGAATCCTTGTCGAGTACCACACTCTAGTTTGAAATAGTCTGAAATAATATTGTTAATATAAACCTAGGCTTCTGGACTAGTATAGAGTAGTTTGATCCATGCACATATGTTTCGGCCAAACTCAAATTTGTATAATGTGATGAATGGGTAGTCCCATTCAATCATATCAAATGCTTTTTCTGCACCAAACATAATAGAATCTTTGGGGTGTTAGATTTAATGGGTAAATATATTATATTAAACAAATGTATGAAATTAGAAGCTAAGTGTCAGAATTAATAAATCCAGTTTAGTATTATGATATTATAGAAGGAAACACTTTCTCAGCCCTGGCTAGAACTTGGGAGAGTATCTTAAAGTCATTATTCAGGAGTGAGATTGGTATGATGTATATTGTAGTAAGCCCTTATTTTTCTTAGGAAAGATGGTAATTAATACTTAGCAAAAAGTTTGAAGTATTTTGTTGTCTTTAGCTTGTATAAATGTTGCTAATAACAGTGGAGCTAACTAACTTGAAATTTTTTTTATAAAATTCCACTGGGTAGCCATCAGGACCTGAGAGTGAGAGTGTCAGAGGTTTATTCAGTTCCACTGCACTAAGAGCATCTAGCTGTGGTATGTGTAGTGCGTCAAAAAAAGCACATTAGATTGTGTCCTTTCTTCTTTAAAATGAATAGAATATAAGGAATTATACTACTTTAAATGTGTGGGTTATACTTCTATGGTCAATGATTTTATCTCTGTCTTTGTTGATAATTACTGTTACTGCATTAAGGATTTGATCTTATTGGCCTTCTCAGTGTCCATTAAAATGATGTCACAATTTAAAAATGAGCTGTTCTGTTTCTTTAGTTATTAAGAGTTTAAATTCTGATTGCAAAATTTTGTCTTTTCCTATAAAGTGACTCATTTGGAGACCTCAGGCCTCATGTATAAACAGTGTTTTGTACGGCCGTTTCCAAACTCACATCGTGATGTATTAAAAACTAAGCTTGGCAAAAAGCCATGCACATTCTCACAGCAAACTCCAGCATCAAACCAGTGCTACTGTTTCTGCGTAGTCTTCCTTTTTTCAGATTTGCATCAGTGATGTGGGATTTATCAAATGCACCAAAATTAATTGCATAAGACTTACAAATTTAATTCACTTGAATGTAATCATTCTGTGGTGCACGGAATGAAAAACAATTCCACATACCATAACTGCTTTAGCGTTGTTATTCTCAGTGCACCACTCAGAGTATTTTAATCTATTGTATATTTGTGTGGTATCATAGCTGCACAGCAGCTGTGAGGAAAGCTCTATGGCGGGTTGTAGTGAGAGCGCACAGGATTATCGGGATATAGGTTGCAGCCCCGGATGACATTTATAGCACACGCTGTCTAAGGAAAGTCATCAGCATCTGCATGGATTCCACTCAGCCTGGCCGCAGTCTATTTTAATTTCTCCCATCCGGCAAATGCTTCAGTGCCTTTCTTGCATGGACCTCGAGGCTCAGAAACAGTTTCATCCCAAGAGCTATAAACACACTCAATCAGTCCATCAAGTGCTCCCAGTAGAAATCCATCCATCCATTATCCAGCCCGCTATTTCCCAACTACAGGGTCACGGGGGTCTGCTGGAGCCAATCCCAGCCAACACAGGGCCCAAGGCAGGTAACACACCCCGGGCAGGGCGCCAGCCCAACGGAGTCCCAATAGCTTGTACTTATAATTACAATTACCTCACTATAAACTTGCACAACAACTGTAACACTGCACAACCTGAGCCACTTAATGAACCATTTGCACCATCTGCACTGTATTGTACTTATGCTTTCACATTGTATATTTTTCAATATTTTTATTATATTATTATTGATAATTTATCATTTTATAGGAAAATACATTTATGGAGGACTTGCATATTGAATCTCATTGTACCATAGGAATTCAGGTCAATTCAATAGAAGAGAGTGCATATTTACAGATGATGTTGACTGGCTTCAAAGTTGATTTAGATTTCCAAGATCTATCTTCTTGGAGCTGTGTGCTGTTAGAATGCTAGGATGTATACCTGATATCACTTTTATGATGAAATGCATTAAAATATGCATATTACATTTTACAGATAAATCATTAACTTAATTTAAATAACGTATACTGTTAATAATTAAACACGTGAGGGTGCAGTAGCGATGATTTGGCACCCCAAATAGTGGATTGTTCCTGCCTCATGCTTGATGATGCTTGCGGGGACCCTGGATAGTTGGAAGCGTCTTGCATAAGGCAGGAACAATCCCTGGAAAGAACAATTCACCGTGCCCCCACATGTTTAATACATGCTTTAATGCATTTCATCATGAAAATGATATCAAGTATACATCTTATTATTCTAAAATGTTCAAAGAGCAGTAATATCATGAATGTAATGTATTCTGCATAGCGATCAGTGCCTGCATGCTCCTGCCTACGAAAGAGAAAGCCCATTTAAGAAGCATGTAGTGATTCACACACACAGAACACATAGAATACAAAGCATTTAACATACTACTTTAGTTACGGTGAGATTTCAGAAACTAGTAAATTAAACATTGATTTTAAGATGAAGTTTACAACATTCTATTTTAATGACAAAATACACTACAAGATTAAAGTGGAAATTTCAAGATTAAAGTCTACATTTCGACCTTTTATTGCTTTACTGTGTCCCTAATTTTTTTCTTTTCTCTTTGCCCTAATACGCTTCCATATGACATTCTGACGGTGGACTACAACTCACCTTTTAATCTTGACTTTGACATCTGACCACTTGTTTCTTATTTCAGGCACTGTGTGACTATTTGAACTTCAACTTTTGAGAGCCACTCCATCAATTCCCCTTTGTTGCTCACACCACTGTCTAAGCCACCAAAAAGTATGTTTTTCCTTGCCTCCACTTTACTGAGTAGGACGTTCACTTTGCATTCAATGAATTTTTTTATTCCCTGTGCTTTTGCTATTGTCTTTTCACAAAACGCTGAATGTAAGGGGCTATTTATATTGATTTTCATATTCAAAGGGGCGTAATTCCGGGAGTAGTCCGTGTCGGGCAGCAGGTACACGCATGTGCATTACATTTCACACTGACTGGGATTTATGGAGCGGAAGTATGTGAAAGTTGGTTTATGCATGGTTTTGTGCATCTGAATTTTTTTGTGCATACGCTCATTTCCACTTTTGCGCGTCCACCATGTTTTAGTGTGAATTCTACGCACAGCATTATACATGAGGCCCCTGGTGTATTGCAGATCTATTCTGGTAATTTCGCTGATTAACTCAGATGCTTTCTTGGTTTCCAATTTATTTTTGTGAGAAAGTTATGAAATAATATGTCCTTTTAAAAATGTCTTTAGAGTTTCCCACAGTATTCCTGCAGAGACCTCTGAGGATGCAGTTGCCTCAAGAAAATAATTAATTTGCTTGGATATGAATTCTGTTTAGTTATTATCAGCTAATAACAAAGGGTTAAGATGACAGCTGTGAGATGTGTGTCTAGGGCAGAGTCATTTAAGTTCCATGATCAGAGGGTCATGGTCAGAGATAACAATAGCAATAGCGTTGTACTTACAAAATTTGATAAAGGGAAATAAATTATTGTCTATGAAGAAATAATCAATTCTTGAGTAACAATGATGTACTAATGAGAAAAAGGAATATGCTCTTAGGTTAGGTGTAAAAACCTGCATGGGTCTGATACATTATGATACATCACAAACTGTATACTTACTTTTGCAGTAGTAGATGTTATCACCGCTGTAGTTGATGAACTATCCAGGTCTGGATTTAAAACACAATTAAAGTCTCCTGCCATTATAATTTTATGAGTCTTCACATTAGGAATAGATGCTAATACATTTTGGATGACATCTCTATCATCCACACTAGGTGCATAGATATTTACCAAAATCACTTTAGTATTAAATAAATTTCCCATCTATATGACATATCGGCCTTCAAGATTAGATATTACGTCTAACACTACAAATGGAATAGTTCTGTGTAGCCTCACAGGTGGCGCAGTGGTAGTGCTGCTGCTTTGCAGTAAGGAGACTGTGGGTTTGCATCCCGGGTCCTCCCTGTGTGGAGAGTGCTTTGAGTAGTGAGAAAAGTGCTATATAAATGTAAAGAATTATTATTATATTAAGATTCTCACACCTCTAGTTTTCTTTGTATAGATGGAGTTGAAAATTTGGCCAATCCAATTTGTTTGCAACTGAATTTGTCCTTAATTATTAAATGATTCTCCTGTAAAAATACCATCTCAGCATTTAGACCTGTTAGATGAGAGAATACTTTCTTCGGCTTTAATTCATGATTGACACTTTTGACATTCCAGCTCACAATGTTCACTGTTTGGTCATAGAGCCAATACAAATAACCTAGGGAATGATGTTAAACAGTTCCCGTTGAGACATTTCTGAAAATGTACATATATTCAATGGAAGAAATGTCAATATAATAACTGAAGTTTAACCAAAAAAAAGTGACCAAAAAGGAAATAGCATACATAGTTATGGCGAATTATCAAGTTGCATGTTGCAAGCAGAACCTTCTTTGCCTTGCCAGAACAAGGTATGACTCATGATCATGTTTCAAAAGGATTCAGGATCAGTCTTAGTTCTTTGTCTTCTTTATCTGGAGAGCTACAAAAGTAAAACTGACCAATAACCACTTTCAAATTGGCAGGGTACAGGAGTCAGTATCTGATTTTAGCATTGGTGAAGGTGCTGTTAAATGCTGCAGAATGTGGTGTATTTAGCAGCTGTTGCATGAGAGAAATCTGGGAAAATACAAATTTGGTTATTTTCAAATATAATCTCCTCTTTCATTCTGAGAAGAGACACCATGTTTTCTCTAACCCAGGGGTCCCCAACTCCAGTCCTGGAGGACCCCAGTGGCTGCAGGTTTTCATTCTAACCCTTTTCTTAATCTTAATTAGTGCACTGTTTTTGCTGCTAATGAACTTCTTTTGAAAATATTTTAATTGACTTGTTTTTAAAATTTGTTCCCCTGAATTTCTTCATCGTTCTTCTGAATTGCTTCATTTCTTTCCTTAAATGGCACCCAAACAGAAATGAAATCTGAAGTGAGTGAACCAACAGAAGACCAACTAAGTCATGGCCTCAAACTCCAACCAATTTCACTCCAACCAGTTGTTTAATTAGGCTCTGATTCATGATGTTAATTAAACCTGTTCTTTAATACTATGACTTGTTGCTGCTCTCATTGAGCAATAGCAGACATTTCCAAAACTTTTGATTTTCTGTTTTCTAAGAGCACTGTTAAAATGTTCTGGGAATCTGAGCAGATCAACATTCATGAGACCTTCACCTTTCTTTATTTTCAGATATTATATGATCAACGCAGTTTACTGGTCATGTTTTGGTTAATTTCATATCTCATTATTGTTTGGCTGCTAGAAAAAGAAACAATTAAGGGGTCTGAGTCTTCAAAAGCAAGTCAAATAAAATTAATTCAAAAGAGTTAATTAGGAGCAAAAACAGGTCACTAATTAAGAAAAGGGTTAGAATGAAAACCTGCAGCCACTGGGGCCCTCCAGGACTGGATTTGGGGACCCCTGCTCTAACCTGTAGTTTGTTGAAATGGACAATCAGACTTCTTGGTTTTGAGGCATTCAATTTGTGTATATGTTAGGCTGCTGAGTCTTGGTGTCTGATTTGAACTCCTCTCCAGTTATATTAGAGAACAAATCAGCTGTGAATTTCATTGGGTTTGGGCTTCAATGCTTTTCAGGGTGACCTTCAATTCTGATGTTGTTCCTTCTACATCTATCTTCCATTGCAGTCAGTTTGTCACCAAGCACTTTGCATTCTAATTTTCTAATATACATAAAGATATACTGATAAAGACAGATCAAGAGCATGAACACATTTTATTAAGAGCAAGAACTAATTACAAATTCTGAAATGTATTTTCACAAAAATAAGCAGAAACTGTAGTCCTCCAGGAACTAAAATAACACATTTGAACAGTGCAAAATTTCATGCAATGAGGAGCTTTAAAAATGAAAAGGTTCCAAAGTTCAGCTTATCAGACTGACAGGCAATATCAGTTACTTTCTCTTTAGTATCTAAAAATATTTTTTTAGTTTAAAAGGAAGCAAATACAAATATTTTACATTACAGCTGTAAGTGTGCCCCTGACATAAAAAGTAAGCAATCACTTAGAACAATTACAACAATAAATGACTAAATATTACTCAGTTTTAATCACTGTGGTCAAATATTTCAAAATGATGATTTCCACCAGGTATCGTACTCTCACTGCCATCATGTATGTGTTGAGCAATGTAAACACTTCAAATATAGCCTAACCATTTTTGACAAGTGAAACAGAAGGCATAAAATACCTTTGTGGTATCCAGAATGCCTAAATAAGTCTTTTAAAAGTAAACATCATACTATTTAAAATTCCCTGTTGTTACGTAACTCTTCATCACAGCTTACAAATGCATAAATAGAAATAATCAGAAATTAAACATGAAAACTGACAAATGATGGCAATCCCATTATGTAAAGTCATCCTGAAGTTTTTATTAGATTTGGATTTTATAATTGGACTATAACTATGACTTTGAAAGCTGTTTTGGAGGCTTCACTATTTAATCCAGGCTCTCATAAGGCAGCTTGGAATTTGAGAAATAACCCAAAGAATTACTGGTTTATTTATCATATTATACCTTCTATCATTCTAGAAGCCAATACAGGGTTGTAGGAAGCTGGAGCCTTTCCTATTAGCAGTGTGTGCAAGGCAGTAATAGAAGTGGTGTATCTGGTTTACTTTAGTATATATTTTGTTTACATTTTTCTGCAACATCATTTAGTTTTCCTAATGGGGGCTACTATTTTAGAACTGTTTGTATTTATCATTTTCCTGGCAATGTGTTCCAGAAAATGTGCTTGTTTGTGATGTCTTCAGAACAATGATTTAAAGGCCATCCTTGGCAGTGCAAGGATATACAAGTTTGATGGATTTTTGCTTGAATTTTTGCTTGACTCAGCTACTGAATCTTTGCCCTTGTTTTTTTGGTCTCGTTTTGGTCATGTTGACTCCTGGGGCCTCATTAATAAACGGTGCATACACACAAAAATGGTGCATATGCCCGTTTCCATGCACACTTCGAGATGTATAAAAACTAAAGTTGGTATAAAGCTATGCAAATTTTCACGGCTGCCTTACATCATGCATATGCATGTTTCTGCTTGGTTTTGCAAGGTGGTAGTACCCAGCGTCAAAGCAGTGCTACTGTTTCTGTGTGGTGTCCCTTTCTTTTTTTTAAATTCACATCCATGATGCTGGTTTTATCAAATACACCGAAATTAATTGCATATCGTTTACGAATTTAGTTCACTTGACTGTAATCATTTTGTAACAATATAATGGTGCACAGAATGGCCAAACTAGTCCAACTACCATAGCTGCTTTAGTGTTGTTAGGGGATATCACAAATGGAAGAATTAGAAGAGAGCGAGTATTTATAGATGTTAATGACTGGCTTCCTAAAGTGATTTTGATTTCCAAGAGCTATCCTCTTGGAGCTGTGGGCTGAACTGGCGCCGGCTTTACAAAGGCAGACTTTGAAGAATTGTGCTCTACCTGCTTCTTTTCAAGTCCTGTCCACTCTTGGGTTTTTAGCCACAGGAGATTCTCAACGTAAACTTGCTGACCAATTGGGTATTTCAAAATCGTCAATGAGTCGCGCCATGCCAGCTGTATGGGATGTATTATCCACTTGTCATCCAGATATATAAGATTTCCTTACACTATGGTTAAACTGGCAATGCATGTTGTGTGTGAAGGGAAAGTGCATGGAACTTTGCTTACACATAGTTTTATACATCTGAAGTTTTTTTTGTGCATATGCACATTTCAAGTTTTGTCCATACTCCATGTTTTAGTGTGAATTCTATGCATGGCGTTATACATGAGGCCACTGGTTTTAATCTTTTGCCCGTCCATTGACTACAATTCTCCCAGTCATTTTTTCTTTAACTGTCTCTTGTAAGTCATTATACAGGCACCAGTCCACATTAACACAGAGACAAAACAAAATTACCAAGAAAAGGTTCTGGCATTCTAGAGGTTTACATAAAAAATGTCTGAACTGATGTCCAGAGAGTCCAAGGGCAACCAGAGGCCATTGTGACCTGGTATTACCAGAACTGCATTAGGTGGTCCCTTACTATAGAAAATCCTCACAGACAGCTTTGTGTTGAAATGTAAAGTGCTGTTGTACGAGCTCAGTGTAGCAAGAAAAATATGACCAAATGTGATCAGATCAGATTAAAATGACAGTAAAATGGCTATGCACAATATACATTTTTAGGAAGCCACTTACAGGCATGGAGGCATTCACGGATTTATGTAAAAATACTTTGCATTGTTTATATTTCTGCAGATAGGTCCAATTTTGTTGTGTCCATGTCTGGTTTCCTCTACCAGTCATGCTTTTGTGACAATAGTCTTCTGTAAATTGCTCTTGCTAGAGAGTGGAAGGCTGAGTTTTGAGTATGTCCGACGCTGGTTCCTGCTTTGTGCTTTTGTTAGTACACAACAGTCTAGTACCAGCCATGTGCTAATAACCATAAATGATAATAAAATGTTCCTCACTCTAATGTACAGATGATTAATATCGCTGAAGTAATTAAATTTCATTAGGCAGAGGTTCACATGCTCAAGGAATCAGTGCAAGGTTTAGTAGATCTCATGTGAGAATGAATACTAAAGCTTTTTAAAGCTGTGTTTCACAAGGAAAATCCCAAAGAAACCTGTATTAACTTGGGACATCTGCTTGTTGTGATGGTTGGAGGTATTGATGCATTGGATCATTTAAAGGGCAGCATGAACTCGTGTTTTTGTGTTGACAAGGACCTCTCTCCAGGAGCTGCTAACTCTCACTGCCAGACTAAAAAAAGCAAGCTAAGAGAGCCAAATCGCTTTTGCACATTGGCCTTAACTTAGAGAAATGTTGCTAACGATATAGTCACTGATGAGGGGAAACAGCATTTTGCCTCTGGCCATTAACAAAAAAATTACAGTTAGCAAACTTCTACCTTTCCTGCTGTTTTGTAGCTGTACATTTCTAAAAGGTTGCCATTACTGTAGTCCACAAACTGTTTGCCCTTTTTAGATGGCCACAATAATGGCCCACTTGGGAGACTATAGTTAGGCATTACAGTCAGTGCGGCCAGGTGCCACAACATAAGCATTTCATTAAATATTAAAGCTATGAGTTTTAGTTACAGTGGCAAAGAGGAAATCTGGCCACTATCCAGAAGCAACTAAAATATGAGCGTTTTTTTCTTTCAGCTTCTTCTAATCACATTCTGGTTTTGCCTGACCTTTTTTCTACTAATTAGCTGCCATTTTGAAAAGCATTATGGGTAATATATCTTAGGTAATACAGTTTGCCACTTTATGCACTGGTAATCATTCTTAATGTATGAATGATTTATTCAGTGGAACCATTTCTTACAATCTTAAAATACACAAACCATAAAATTCACCTCAATTATTACCTTGGCCTTCCAAACTGTAGAAACATACAAGATTTTGTGTAATTGTAATAACATTGAAACCAACACTGTTTCTACAATCTGCTGAGCAATTTAAAGTTAAGGAAATGATGCTGATCTGCATAAGACATAATTCAATAAATTAATAGGAAAATGTTTTATATATAAACAATATACAATGCTTTAAACAGATAAAGCCTTCTGAACTAAATAACATATTTATGTTTAATTCTTAGAAACAATTTCCACAGCATAGTGTTTTAATTGCAAAACATCATGCAAAGAAATTCTCAAATGGATGTGTTGATGGTGGTTTGAGATTTGTAACACTTTTTTTATAGAGTAATAAGTACAACCACTAATTAAAAGATTTTTGTGTTAAAATGTTCATGGAAATGCTTTTCTGATTCCTAACCCAAGACATGCAGATGTGACCCTCTTATGATTATGATGTTCTTAAACCTACTGGCATGGCCGTAGATTGTTTGACGTAATCTGTGAATATTTACTTGTTCAGGTTCAGGTTCAATCATTATTATAAGCTGTAGTGGCAATTTGGTTACCATAAAACTGAGAGGAACGAATATACATAAAAAAACACTAAAAACAAGTAATAGTTTAAAAAAACTGCAATCTTTCTCAAAAATCTCTATTTAGTAGTCAGATTTCAAAGGGATATAGAAATGTATGCACACTGGAAACCACCTGGAATACCTAAAGCGATACCTGTACACCGAGTTTAAACCACTTGTTAATTTATTAATCTCGGTAAAGGCAATTCAGTTTGCTAAGGAGACAGTCCATCCCAGAACCGTTAGCCATAAGGCATGTTGCTACAGCCAATTCTGAAATGGATACAGCCTAGTACTGTACTGTCACACTTTAAAGTTTTCAATCAACTCAACATGTATGACATTGGGATATGGAAGGAAAACCAGAGGAAAATTCCTAGACAAGAGGAGAACATGCAAACTACATGAGAAGCCAAGCTGAGTCTCCTGGGTCCTGAGACAATAGTACTAATCACTGTACTATCATGCCAGCCATAAACCAAGTTGAATAACACATTTCATGATACAGAAATAAATGTGCTTTCAGTGCTTTCTTGCCCATTACATTCATATACAGTGTTAAATATATTCAAGTTTTTTTATATGTTTTGTGGAAGATGACCCGGACACAGACAGGCAGACATGTTGAACTCACCCAACACACATTTATTATACATATTTACAAGTGCACAACAACCCCAATAGTCCCCAAAGTCCATGCCAACAACAATGCCTTTTTCTTCTCTTCAGGCCGCCTCTTTCCTCTCCTCCTGAGCTCTATCCACTTCCACCTGACTCCAGCCAACGAACGGAGGGAGGCGGCCCCTTTTATAATCACCCGGATGTGCTCCAGGTGCTTCTCAGCAATCTTCCACTGGCACTCCCCAGTGTGGGGGAAGTGCCGGCTGCACACCCGGAAGCACTCCAGGTGTCCCCGCTTCTCTTCCCCCCAGCACTTCCAGGTGTGGCGCAAGTGTTGAGATCCAGGGCTCCAAAGGCATTGGGGCGCCCCCTGGCGGTGACCACGGGCCCCTACAGGGTTGAGCTTCAAAGCTGTGTACCCATGGTCCCCATAGGTACCAGGGTGGTCACCCCCACGTGGTCTGGGGAAGGCGTAAGCCCTCTTCCGGTCCTCCGGGGTGTCCCGACCGGGTCGCCCATTCCCCCCCCCGCCGCCTACGACAGTATAAATGTCATTTTTTTATAAAGTGTTTTATAAAATTTAATTCACAAAAAACATCATATTCTATACATTAAAGAGTTTTGGAGTAATATACAATGTATACAATATATATACAATATAATGACCATCTTCTAAAATTGCTTAATATCCTTTCATGAAGTGTGAGTTCAGGGTATTGTGTGTAAATGGATGTAAAATTGTCTCAGACACAGGAAAACAGGGGTTATGGTACGAGGAACACTATCAGAATTGTCTGATGTTAAGAGTGGTGTCCCTCAGTGATCAGTGCTAGGGCCACTGCTATTTTTAACACATATAAATGATTTGGATTGGAATATAAATAACAAGCTGGTTAAATGTGTAGATGAAGCCAAACTATGTAGAGTCACAGATAATCTGGAATCTGTTGAATCATTACAAAGGGACTTAGACACAGCATACAGATGTATGGACAGATCTGTAACAGATGAAATTTAATGCAAGTAAATGTAAAGTATTACACATAGTAAGTAAAAACAGTAGGTTTGATTACATAATGGGAGTTCTGAAAATAAAACCTTATGAGAAGGATTTAGGAGTGTGATATCCTGTGTAGTGGGAAACTGGTCCCAACCTACACTCTGGATATCTGATAGTTCATGAGCCAAACGGAATCAGAGGAGAGAAGAGACAGAGGTCCAAAATTGAAGGGTGAAAGGTGCAAGTTAATTTACAAGACTGCTGTACAACAAAAACACAGCAATGTCAGGCAAACTTTTGTTTCACAGTCCTTCAGTGCTGATATGCCATTAAAAGGCAAATTAAAACAAAAAGAAAAAATGGATGTATTTAGAGTAAGTACAGTGCACTCCTACAAAAACTACACATTCACATACCAAAAATAAAGGCAGACTTCCTTCTTTATCCCTGGCTTAGGGAGGTCCTCAAAATGGGAAAAACCAGAGGAAAATTATGTGCAAAAAAAAAATCAAATGTTTGTGTGTATATACAAAAAGAAAATCAATTGCACTAATCCCAAAAGAAAAACTAACCCAACACCTAATTGTATATATACCTCCACCACAACTATCACTCGGAGATAAATATGTACAAAAAATATTTACAAAGCAGTCAAGAAAAACAACTGTTCCCTGTATAGCTCAGCAGTGCTTAACCATGTCTTGCCATTAGGCCCACTGACGAACCACGCAACCTATCGAAATGTGCTTTTGCACATGCACAGTATACATTTAATCTAAAATGATGGCCAATAAATAAGTTTCTTAAATAAATAAATAAAATTAATTAATTAAAACAGACCCTACTAAAATTATTATTTGTTGTTTAAGCCATTGACAGCAAACGTATCCAATGCCTCAAACCAATTCCTTTCCCATTTTAATCTCTGTTTTTGGCCAGAATTGTTGTAATTTTAAGGCGAATGTGATTGGTATGTGCAACATCAGAAAAATTTTCAATTCAATTCTTTATTGTCATGTGTACAAGTACAAGTACCATGTACAATGAAATGCTTGCTTGCATGTACCCCCGCAGACAGTGAACATAGACAAAAAACACACAATAAATAAATGAATATACAGTAAATAAGTAAATAAATAAAACCAGAATCCTAGGAATAAATAGAGACAGTGGAAGAAGTATATGTGCAGGTAGCAGTGGAGGTGACACAAGGTTACCGATTGTTCATGAGTCGGATTGCAGTTGGGTAGAAACTGTTCCTGAACCTGGAGGTGCTCGTCCGAATGGACTTCAGTCGCTTCCCAGATGGGACAATGGTGAAAAGTGACAGTGCAGGGTGGCTGGGTCCCGCCTGATATGGTTCACTTTCCTGAGACAGCGTGTAGTGTAGATGTCATGGATCGCAGGGAGCTGTGTGTCCGTGATCTGCTGTGCTATATTCACCACACGCTGCAGAGCTCTGCAGTCCTGAACTGAGCAGTTGCTGTAACAGGATGTGATGCATCTGGTCAGGATGATTCCACAGTACACCTGTAGAATCTGCACAGGGTTGTGGGAGACATCTGGGCCTTACTCAGTCTCCTGAGGAAGTAGAGGCGTTGTTGGGCTTTCTTGACTACTACCGCAGTGTGACTTGCCCATTTAAGGTCATCAGTGATGGTGACTCTGAGGAACCTAAAGCTGCTGACCTGCTCCACAGCCTCACCTTTGATGTAGATGGGGCTGTGCTCTGTTGCCTGTTTGCGGAAATCCACAATCATCTCCTTGGTGTCCTGACACCATTCTGCCAGGAGTGTGACCTCCTCCCTATATTAGGCTGTCTCATCATCCTCGCTGATCAGACCTATTACAGTGGTATCATCAGCAAACTTGAGGATGGTGTTAGAGCTGTACTTAGCTACACAGTCATGGGTGTAGAGAGAGTAAAGCAGGTGGCTCAGCACGCTGCCCTGTGGGGTGCCAGTGTTGATGGTGATGATGGAGGAGTTTTTTCCACCAATACGCACTTGCTGAGGTCTGCCGGTGAGGATGTCCAGTACCCAGTTGCACAGTGAAGAGCTAAGCCCCAGACACAGGAGTTTAGCAATGAGCTGGGATGGGATGACAGTGTTAAATGCAGAACTGTAGTCTACAAACAGCAGCCTGGCATAACAGTTCTTGTTCTCCAGATCAGACAGGGTGGTGTGAAGTGTTATGAAGATGGCATCCTCAGTGGACCAGTTGCAACGGTAGGCAAACTGGAGGGGGTCCAGACTGTCAGGGATGATGTCCTTGATGTGTTCTAGCACTAGCCTCTCAAAGAACTTTATGGCTATGGGAGTAAGTGCTATGGGGTGATAATCATTAGGGCAGTCTACTTTATTTTTCTTTGGGACAGGGATGATGGCTGTGTGCTTGAAGCAGGTGGGGACAGATGAATCCCTCAGAGATGTGTTAAAAATATCCATAAAGACAGCAGCTAGCTGGTCACAACATGTTTTTAAAACATGACCTGAGACTCTGTCTGGGCCGGGTGCTTTGCGGATGCTGAATCGAGAAAAAGTCTTCCTTACGTCATCCTCGGAGAGCCTCAGGCTGGAGTCTTGCAGCGCTGCGGAGGGTCACACAGGCCTGTTCGTGTTAGTCAGGCTTGAGGCGAGTGGAAAACACGTTCAACTCGTTTGGGACTTAAGCGGCGGTAGCTGTGGCCGTGTGTGTCCGGGGTTTGTAGTCCGTGATCAGCTGGATACCCTGCCACATCCGATGAGCATCTGCTGTGCTGTTAAGCTGAGAGTCCAGTTTGTGGGCGTACTGGCGCTTTGTGTATTTAATGGCTTTTCGGAGATCATACCTGCTCTTTTTGTATGCTTGTGTATCTCCGGAGTGGAACACACTGCTGCACTCACGGATCCGCTGGCATACTTCAGCACACATCCAGGGCTTCTGGTTGGGAAATACGCATACAGACTTTCTGGGCACTCAGTCATCCACACATTTCCCGATGAAGCCTGTGACAACTGCAGCATATTCGTCCAGATTCTCAGAGGACTCTTTGAAAACATCCCAATCCACAGATTCAAAGCAGCCCCTAAGTTTCTCCTCCGCTTCCAGGGTCCAACAGTGCACCTCTTGTAAGACCGGCTCTGCGCGCTTCAACTGCTGCTTGTAAACAGAAAGGAGCAGCACAGAGCAGTGGTCTGACTGGCCGAGGTTTGGCCGCTTGAGTGAGTGGTACGCGTTTTTGTGTGCAGTGTAGCAGTGGTCCGTGTTAGCACCCCTGGTGGGACAGGGGGATGTAAACAGCTGCCATGTGTACAGCTGTAAACTCCCTAGGCAGGTAAAGTGGTTGGCTTATGGTGAGAAGTCAAGCAAAATGACACCTTTTTATTGGCTAACTAGCTAATAAATTATATCATTTTCTCACTATATCCATAATGGCTAACACACCCTAGTACTACAGCTTACACTAATACCATAAAATGTTATGTTCATTCTGACGTTTTCACTTTTAAATGTGTAAATACTTGCATGTGTGGCTTATTTTGACAAAGCAGCACAAATCGACAGAATACCGACAACTCCTTAAATATAACCAGCAAGATTATCTAAACAATCTTCTCCCACCAAGTCTGCCCCACACACCTATCCTGGTAGACGCTGGCACGTTCACACCACACACCACCATACGTCTTGGGCAACTTTATATTTAAAATCAAACTCCTGCTGGTCATGCACATGTAAGGCCCACAGATGTAAGTAAACTTTATTCACTTAGAATACAGGATTCCCATCTCTGACTCAGCTTTGTCCTCCAGGCACGCTGCACTTTAACACCAGAATCCCTGAAGCTTACGAAAACACTCGTAATCCCAGGCCACCTAAATTCTTTTGCACCTCTCCATCAGCATCTTTCGTTTTGTAAATATGTTGATCAACACAAGTAGCAAGCAGCCTACTATCCCATCCCAGTAACCCGGTGGAGCTCATCTCGGGCAAAAAGTTCTCCAAGCTCAAGGCTTTTTATCAGCATTTGAGGTGCCTGGAGTTGTATAGGGTAAATAATATATCGTTATTTGGAACGCATTAAATGTGTGTTCCGTGACTACAACGATCTGGGTAAGTGTAGGATGAAAGGAAATGCGAAGCAAGAAATGTTCAACACATGCCTAAAGCAGAAACTTTTTCCATGTTATACTAATAATTACGTGAAGTGTATAATGTGTGAATACCATTCATCCATCAATTCTCTTCCGCTTATCCGAGGTCGGGTCGCGGGGGTAGCAGCTTGAGCAGAGATACCCAGACTTCCCTCTCCCTGGCCACTTCTTCTAGCTCTTCCGGGAGAATCCCGAGGCGTTCCCAGGCCAGCCGGGAGACATAGTCCCTCCAGCGTGTCCTGGGTCTTCCCCGGGGCCTCCTCCCGGTTGGACGTGCCCGGAACACCTCACCAGGGAGGCGTGCAGGAGGCATCCTAATCAGATGCCCGAGCCACCTCATCTGACTCCTCTCGATGCGGAGGAGCAGCGGCTCTACTCTGAGCCCCTCCCGGATGACTGAGCTTCTCACCCTATCTTTAAGGGAGAGCCCAGACACCCTGCGGAGGAAACTCATTTCAGCCGCTTGTATTCGCGATCTCGTTCTTTCGGTCACTACCCATAGCTCATGAGCATAGGTGAGGGTAGGAACATAGATCGACCGGTAAATTGAGAGCTTTGCCTTATGGCTCAGCTCCTTTTTCACCACGACAGACCGATGCAGAGCCCGCATCACTGCGGACGCCGCACCGATCCGCCTGTCGATCTCACGCTCCATTCTTCCCTCACTCGTGTACAAGACCCCAAGATACTTGAACTCCTCCACTTGAGGCAGGATCTCGCTCCCAACCCTGAGAGGGCACTCCACCCTTTTCCGGCTGAGGACCATGGTCTCGGATTTGGAGGTGCTGATTCCCATCCCAGCCGCTTCACACTCAGCTGCGAACCGATCCAGAGAGAGCTGAAGATCACGGCCTGATGAAGCAAACAGGACAACATCATCTGCACAAAGCAGTGACCCAATCCTGAGTCCACCAAACCGGACCCCCTCAACACCCTGGCTGCTATTTTGGAAGAATTAAGTGGATAGAACTATCAAGCTTTGTTTTTTCTGAATGGCTTGTTCTTGTCTAGATTGTTCTAATGTCCTAATCAGTACTACTACACTACCAACTGTGGGTCTTCATATTAAGCTATTACTTATCCTTTACTTAGATTTTACTCCTGTCAAAATGGTATAATGTTTTTTATTTTTGTTTTTATTCTTCACAATTTTTCTTACAAAAATAGTGCCATTTTTATATATAAAGATAAGAGTATTGCAGGCAAACATAATCATCATTTTATAATGGAAAAGCCAGAGTATTAAACAGTAGATAATTTTTGCTGCAGTATATAGTGTCTTAACTATAAGGCTGCTTCTGCACATGTTTTAATCCTCTCCTCACTCAGCCATGAGTATTAATAAAATAAATATGTGGTTTTGGCTCAGAAAAATGTGGGCAGCATAGTAAAACAGATGGTAGCACTGTTGTCTTACAGTGCCTGGATGCCAGTTTGAAAGCTGGCTTGACTGCCCTTGACTGATCTTACTTTAAAGTGTGCGTGCTGTCTCTCTCACAATAATTTTCTTTGGAAGACTTAATTTTCCTCCCATAGTTCAGAAATATGTAGTCACAGTACGTTGATTTGTGATTCCAGATTGATCAGTTAGCATGTGACATGACTAAATTTGCTCAATCAAAGGCTTGGCATCTCATCATTTACAAACTTCTAGAAAGGTAAAAGAAAAATGTATTCATAATGTAAGTGTATTCTGTTGAATTTTAACATTGAACTTACTCTTGGTATAAAAATATTTAACTTGAGTGTAAGCAATATTTAATTCTAGCTAACATTAAGAATGCATTCTGAATGTGTCAATTACATTGTTTTGTCAACACAATAATTTCCCAAAAGACAAAAAAAATTAAGAAAGTTATATATTAAAAAAGCCAAAACTGTAAAACATATTTCAGTAACATGCAGATGAGGAAAGAATTTTTATTTCATAGGTTTACAAGTGAGGCTTCCAATGGAGTTGAAAAAGTGGATAATTTAAAAAAAAGAAAAAAAACCTCTTGTTGTTTTCTTATCGTTTTCAAATTTTCTTATTCCGGTTTCAAATTAAATGAGTTATGTTTTAGTCATTACAATGCTTAATTTATTGAATTTACCACCCTGTTTTGTAATTGCTCAAAAACATAAGTTTAGCCGTCATTCTCTTTGCTATTTCTCTCGTTATCCTGCAGTGTTACTGTGAGACTCTGCTGCATTGGCAATCTAAATCTCCAGACCTTAATAATGACACAAGAGACTGGAAGACTTACAAGTCACCATGTTTCGATCTTCTTCTCATTTTTGTTCTTATATTGCTGGATTTCATTATACCATGAACTTATGATATTGTTGAATACCTTTGGTATTGACCAGTTGGGCTATTTCATCAGAACTGTGTCTTTGAAGGTTATAACAGACTATGGACCCTCAGGTTTATTTTCCCCAGAAATTTAGGTAGCTGGAGTATTTGTCACTCCCTCCTCTGTTGTCTCCACACCATAGCACAATTAACATATTGATGTAACTTATTGATGAGACTGGCATCATTTACAATATGTTAACCATTGGAATTAATTTCTGTTTTTCTGTAGAACATAATTTGTGGCTTCATCTACTGTATGTAAATGTTACATGGCTTAGTAATTGTGATTGCATTACAATTGATAACTTGTGTAATCTCCCTGAGCCTGTACTGACTAACTGAACCTACAGTGTCTCCTTCATGCTATTTTAAGATATGAGCAACTATGCTGTGGAATAGAGAACTTAAATGAATTTGTTGGAGAAAGTCCTGGGGCCTCATGTATAAATGGTGCGTACACACAAAAATGTTACGTACTCCAGTTTCCATGCTCACATTGCGATGTATTAAAACTAAACTTGGCGTAAACCCATGCACATTTTCACGCCAGGTCAATCCCTTGTGTATGCAAGTTCTCTGCTCGGTTTTGCAAACTGGTGGCACCCAGCGTCAAAGCAGTGCTACTCTTCCTGTGTGGTTTCCCTTTATTTTTTAGATTCACATCCCTGACGCGGCTTTATCAAATACACTGAAATTAATCACATATTGTTTATTAGTTTAAGGCATCTGATTGTAATCAACCTGTAACCATATAATGGTGCACCAAATGGCCAAACTATTCCAAATACTATAGGTGCTTTAGCGTTGTCACTGTCAGTGCACCACTCAGAGTATTTGACCCACTATATCTGAGTGTGGAATCACAGCTCAACAGCAGCTGATCAGAAAGCTGTACCGCAGATTGTGCGGGGAGAAATATCAGCATAGAGCTTCTAGCACACTTTGCCTCAACCATGCGCACAGTCTATTTGAACCTCTTCCATTTGGCAAACGCTTCATAGTCTTTCCTGTACGGACCTCGGGGTTCAGAAACCGTTTCATCCCATGAGCGATAAATGCACTCAATCAGTCCATCAAGTGCTCCCGGTAGTACTTTTTGTACTTATAAGTACAATTGCCTCACTGTAATATTGCACTGTTTTTTATCCTATTATTATTATTATTATTGTTATTTTACCATTTTATAGGAAAATAGGTTTATGGAGGATTTGCATACTGAATCTCATTGTACCATACAATAACAATAAAGGAATTCAATTAAATTGACAGCGCGTATTTACAGATGATGACGACTAGCTTCTAAGTCGATTTAGATTTACATGTGTTTTCTTCGTGGAGCTCTTGATATCATTTTAAAGATGAAATGCATTAAAGTATATATATATATATATATATATATATATATATATATATATATATATATATATATATATATTGTGGTGGATTGCCGGCTTCTTTCTCCGGCCCTCACCCCCAGGCCGCCAGGAGGAGCTCTCCCAGCAGCGTGGACATGCCCCGAGTTCCAGCAGGGCCTCATGGACTATGTAGTTTTTATACACAGCCCTGCTGGATACCTTGGGGGCCACCAGGCGTCGCTGTAGGGGGGCTCGTAGGCTCGCATGTGCCCTATAACCCGGGAGTACGTCACGGTCACGTGACAGGAAGAAACGATGTGCTCCCGGGTTGAAGAAAAGGACTGTTTACCCTGACCCGGAAGGGAAAAGGAACTGTGGACTGTTGAATGGGAACACCTCCGGGTCAGGGTGTATAAAAGGACTCTGGGAAGCCCAGTACACTGAGCTTAGCTGGGAGGTAGGGTGGCAAAGTGTCTGGGCGAGGAGGATTGGTTTGTTGGAGAGTTTGATTTATATGAATGGGGTGTGGAAAGTGCTTTGTGCACAATATTCTTATAAAATAAAGAATATTTATACTTTTACCTGGTGTTCAGAGTGATACCTGAGGGTTCAAGAGGTGGACAAAGCCTCTATCTGTCACAATATATATATATATATATATATATATATATATATATATATATATTACATTATACAGATATATTTTAAACTTCATTTAAAAAATGTATATTGTTAATGATTAAATATGAAAGGCTTCGGTGGCGCAGCAATGAGAGTGGTGCCCCGTTCAGGGATTGTTCCTGCCTCGCTCTGTATGCTTGCTGGGGCAGGTGCGACCCTGAATGGATTGATGAATTGAATAATTAAACTATGAAGATATTTCAATGTTCCTTAAAGGTTTTGAAGAATCAACGTTCTAAGCTTACAGATGGCTTGGCATTTATTAAAGAGCTGATTGTTTGGCGATTGGTTATTTGGAGAAAGAAAAGGAAGGACAGGAATTAGTATGTTTGAAAGAGACTACTGCTGCAACAAATTATTTTATTGAGGATCGTGCATGGGGCAGCAAGCATCTTGCAGGAGACAGGAACAATTTCTGGAAGGGCACCAGCTTGTCGCTACCACTGTGCCAACGTGCCTTAATGTTTTATACATGCTTTAATTTCTGTCATCATGAAAATGATATCAAGTATACATCTTAGTATTTAAATTGTTCAGAGAACTGTAACATTGTGAATGTAATATATTCTGTGTCCTGTCTGCGTAAGAGAAAGCCCGTTTAAGAAGCACTTACTGATTCACAGTACATAGAATACAAAGCATTTAACATGCTACTTTAGTTACGATGGGATTTGAGAAACTTTTAAATTAACCGATTTTAAGATGAAGTTTAGGATGTTCTACTTTAATGACAAAATAAAATATGCGATTAAAGTGAAAATTTCAACCTTTTTTTCACACTGTGTCCCAGTTTTTTTTTCTTTTCTCTGTACCCTAATATGCTTCCATATGACACTCAGACAGTGGGCTACAAATTGCCTTTTCACTGCGACTTCCATATTTGACCACTTACTTATTTTGGTCACTGTGTGACTTTCTGAACTTGAATTGTCACTCGATCAACTTCCTTTTGTTGTGTATATCACAGCTTAAACCAAAAAATAGTATGTTTTTCCTTGTGTCTACTTGGTATTTGCTGAAATTCTTCTTTTTCCCCGTGATTTTGCCATTGCCTTTTCACAGGATGCAAAACATAACGGGCTATTTATATTTATTTATATAATCAATGAGGTGTAATTCTAGGAAGAGTCGGGGTGGAACGACAGGCGTGTGCACGTGCGTTACTTTTCAAGCTGACCGGGATTTATGGAGAGGAGGAATGTGGAAGTTGGCATACGCACAGATTTATGCATCTGGATTTTTTTTGCTTTTGTCCATACGCCATGTTTTGGTGTGAATTCTACGCACCGCATTATGTATGAGGCCCCTGGGGTTTTTTTCTGTACATCGCTTAAATCATCCGAGATCAGATGCCTCATCTTGGATGAGTTAATGCCGGTGACACTCATCCAGGATAGGTCGGTTTTTCAAACGCAGCCATGTAGTAGATTAGTTTAGCTGGATCTAATCATCCGAGATGAATGAGCGCGCCTGTGCTAATTGAAAAGCCCATATATACTGACTCTAGAAAACATGATCAGCAAGTCTTTGATAGGCTGTAACAAAATGATGAAAGAACGGGCACATTTTTTTTTTTCACACAAGCGGAGCAAGACCTTTTATTCGAAGGACTTGAAGAATTTCAGGATTTAATATGCACAAGGGGTAACACTGCAAAAACAGCCCAAACCAGAAAAGACGGCTGGCAAAAAGTGGCCGACAAATTAAACACGTGTGCATTGTACTTACTGAAAGCAGCGTTTCATTTCCTATGTGTTAGATTAATTATTATTTAATATGTCATAATTCCAGATCAAACGTGAGCACAAGGAGAATACGGGAACAGGTTAAAGTGAAGTGCAAGAATATACTTCAAACTGGTAAATATTGGTATATAACTATTTAAAGAATTGTTGACATAAAGAATTATATATAATGTAAAGAACATTAATTTTAAAGCTAATAAGAAGGCAAACAAGCAAAAAACAGGTGGAGGTCCACGCGGTCCAGACCTAACCCCTGCAGAAGAGTTGGCTCTCCAGCAAAATGCCCATCACCCTGTTTCTGAGGGCATTCCAGGGGGAAGCTCCTCCTCAGTGGCAGGATGCAGTGGTCACTTCATTTCAGGTAAAGGATGCTCATTGCATATATTTGTCCTCAATGTGTGCCATTGGTATGTTCCATATAGCCCTCTTTTTTTTTTTGGGTCAGTTGCAGGGAATGTCATATCCCTAGAACCTGTCTCTGACCAACGAGATATTGATGAAGGTCAAATATTTGAAGAACTGTGTCTGATTATTCATCAGGAGGAGAGGTACATTTTCCAAATAATGTTTGATCAAACTCCACTCTGATCAGTCCCATGTGCCCCAATCACATTTGGAAATCCTGGGTAATGAGAATGTTAGGCTAATTGTGAGATTCTTTATGGAACTGTGGGTGTTTTTACCTGAGTATTACCTACCTGCAATGGTATGAAACACCTGTTTTATTGTCTGCACATGCAGGTGTCCAGGAAACACTATGAAAACCCGAAGGAAATATTTCAGAGCCAAACAGACTTTACAAATTGCCTGGCAAACTGCACTTTTAGATAGATTTTCCGCATCACCTACAGTATATAAAAAAAGTGCTGCTTGCAAAAAACCTCAAAGCAATGCACACTGTCTGTGTGGTTGTGAGAGCCCGACTTCGCCGAGTTTGACTTCGAATATAAGGTCCTAATAAATTTTGGAGGTACAATATTCCCCCTCGGCTAAAGCGGTATTTTTCGAAAAGAATTTCCTCCGGGAGCAATGAAGGATCTTGCCGATCGCGCAAAACCCTCTCTATATGAAATTCTCTTCGTATAATTTGCGCACCGATATCAATTGGTCGATCATTTATGAACGGTGAAGCCATGACAGAATGAATTCCACGCATGGACACTGATTACGTGTGTAAACTAATCCTTGTTTATGTAGAACAAGGTTTGAGGATTAGGATGTGTTGCTATGACAACACTTCCAGCAAGAGTTTCGAAAAACCGACAGATCCAGGATCAGGCCAAATCGTCAACAATTACATCCGGCTAAGCGAGTAATCCACGTACGAAAAATAACCCCCTGGTCACTAATTTGTAACAAGAGAAATGTTAAAAAACACTTTGCTAAAGCCTTGTGACTTTTAAGGACTATAGTGCTCACTATAAGTAACATGCTTTGTGTAGGTCATAAAACTGTCATATGAGTATCAATTTTACCTGTCTGAATTATCTGCATGCATGTTATTTACATTAATTACCTTCTTGTTTGTGTTTTTTGCATTTTTATTCCGTTCCATAACTCAATTGTTTAAAATTATTACATTTATCTACAATACTTACAAAATTATCTTTTGTGTTTAATTTCTTTATACTTTTATTTTATTTCTTACACTTGCAATGTGCTTGAGTAAAGTGAAATTTACTTTAAATAATAAACCAATATGAATCTTAATGAGTGTGATGAATCTCAGACTACCTCCAGCTAAAACCTTATTGACTACTTCTGTTGCTTTTTATATTTATCTCTGTTTTTCATTTACATAATTTACTGTCTAATTTACTTGTCTTAGATGTACCTCTGATAATTAGTATATATTGTTTTAACAATTTACTAGTTACTGTTGTTGGGGGAGAACTATGTGTTTTGGTATGTCATGCTTTTCAGCATGACAGAGAACTCTGTTTCTAAAGTGTTTGATTTTAGGATTATTTGGATAGGCAAGGTGGGTTGTGGGGATAAGAGAATAAGTTGTGTACATCTAATGTTATTGGCATTCTGAACTTTTCCTACATAAGATAGCAAAGCCTAGAAGCAGGAAGTGAATGATTTTTCTGATAACAGAAAATTTTAAAGAGGTTTTATTTTTCTTTTCCCATCTAAAATTACTTACTATATAATAAAACGCTACTGTTATGCACTTGAGAGTTCCCAAGCACAAAAGACCAAATAACTGCTCAAAATGTCTACTAGAGGGAGAAACTAGCTATTCACACAAAAAAGGCAACTACGATGCTTTATAAATAAAAAGATTTATATAACAAAAATGCTCTACAACACAAAAATAAGCTCCTTAGAGCAAAAGGCACAGGATGCATTGCCTTGAAAATTAACAAAAATGCTCTACAACACAAAAATAAGCTCCTCAGAGCAAAAGGCACAGGATGCATTGCCTTGAAAATATGCAATCTAAATAACAATCACAGTCCCAATATGAAATACCAGAGGTAAAGGCAAAAAACAGCAATGGATCAGAATATCCAGAAAATCACAAAAAGCACAGAATAAACTCAAGAGGACTCACCACACAATGAGCATATTCAGAATGAACCACAAGGGATTGTGGGTTGCCCAAATGGTGCTTGGCAGGTGGCCCTGTCTCTTGGGGAACCACCCACAAATACATAGGACAAGATACACAGATACATAGGAAAGTAAATTACCAACAAATACAACATAAACAAATGAATAAAAAATGAACATAACAAACATAAAAACAGCGTTTGAACCTGAGTCAGAAGGGAAACGCTGGCTGAAACATAACGGCTATAGTCTGTCTCTTTGCGAGTGTATGGCTCCACTCCTTCTGAGCAATCTGATTGGTCAATTTAGCTTTGGTTGCTTAGTCAAACATGATAGAGAGAGGAAGCACCAGAGGAGGTTGAGACACATGAGAATATCAAAGATAGACACTTTGAGAGTCACCTTTAAATACTGGAAGTATTTGCAAGAATACGAATCATGTTTTCACAGAAGGTAATGGGGACCTATCTGCCGTTGGGGGTAGTCAAAAAGTGGACAGGAGGTGATCAAGGCACCTTGAAATAAGAGTCTGTGAACCAGATTAAACAAAAACATGATCAAGTGAGGAAGTGCCGGGCAAGAGAGGTTGACACACATAAAGATACTGAAGAAAGGTGTATGAGGAACCCTGAGAGTACACAGAAGTCAGGAGATATATCAAATATTTTAAAATGTATTCTTTTATCCATCTTCAATAGGTAATGTAGCTAGTACATTTATAAGTTTCATAAGTTGGAATGTTACAAGGTCTTAATCATGAACTAAAAAAGAAAAAAAAGCATTTTTAGATCTTAGGTCCCTGTACGTACATATAGTACTTTTCAGGAGACCTATTTAAGTAATGAGGGTCAATTTTGGTTGAAAACAGTTTGAGATAGTCAAGTTTTTCACTCTAACTAGAAGACACAGAGACTGGGAATTCTGAATTACAAAGCAGTCTCCTTCATAGTTACTGAAGTACCATCAAACCCTAAATGCTGCTATAATGTGGTTGAAAGAAAAATATATTAAACTAAAATAATTCTTGTGATATACAATGGTATGCCTCAAATTTTGTATTAATTCATAAAAAAGATGTCTCAAAAGTGAACAATTGCAGGATATCTTGATTGTGCTTGAAATTCCAATTTAGATCATCAACATCTGTAACTACAATATCTAAACCTGCTAGAATAATAACCTAGTTCTTCATGTTTCAGCAGGTTCATCATTGCTGTTCACAAATACAATGTTACCATTGTCTCCATTAACACTAGAATTACCAGAGTCTACGAAAAAACTCGTAGATCCGGCCCACCTTAAAACCATTCGCAGCTCTCTTTTGTTTTCTAAATGTGCCGATTAAGACGAGCCAGCAAGCAGCCGGCTATTCCATCCCCCACCGTCGCAGAGCGTTCACTAAGTTTTCCCAGCTCTTGCCTTGTTTGATTATCTGGGAGTGACTGAACTGCTAGAGTTTTAGTGTGGAAATAATAGATCGCTATTTGGAACACACACAGTTCATGTGTGTTACATTTCTACAGCAATCTGTGTAAACACATTTTTAAAACAGAAACGTTTTTCATATTTTAGTAGTAAATGACAAAATGTAGACATAAACTATTTAATGTATGAAGCCTGAAGTCCAAAGATCAAGTAAAAACACTTCCACAAAAGGTTCAAGACTGATACAATAGCTTCCATGGCATAGCGGTAAGATTTGCTGACTTGTAATTGAGAGTCCCCGGTTCGATCCCCACTCACTCCTATATTTGCCGTTTTCAGTAGTGAGCTCCTCTTTTTGTTAATATTATACAGTACACACATACATTTGGTTTGTGTCTGTAACACACGGTGTGCATTTATAGGACTTGTAAAAGTTACCGTTTTTTTTTTACTTTTATTCTCTCTAAATCACAATCACGATACATACTACCGCCCCCCCCCCCACCAGGGATCTGACGCTGTTACTTTTTATTTGAAACGGAATAACTGGAGATGTGAGTGGTGTTTTGAGACAATGGAACTGGACATTCTCTCATCTGGAGGGATAAAAGCTGACACACAAACGCTGGCGAATCTGCCTTCTTCGTATCTCACCGTCACTTGATTTTTTTATTCGGTTTTATTGAGTGTTCCTGCTCATGCTGAATTAGAGTGCACCTTATGGTGAATGATGTCAAAACAACAAAAAAACACAGACGTAGGTATATATGATATTTGGAATTATTCGTTTTATGACCTGTATAGTACATTTCGGAAAACTTTGTGGCACGGATGCAACATTATTCATATTATTCATATTCATTCGCATAACATCTTGCGTTTAGTAATCAGTGAATGCGTATTTTTTTTTCCCGATCTTGCCAGTCCCCACATGTTGCTGTATGCTGTTTCTTTTGTACTCCAGGACATGCAGAGGATAGAATAGTACAGAGCAGTAAGTTCAGCGTTATATGCAATAATCAGATTCAAATGTTAACTGTTCACACACACGCAAGGATAGTCTTTCCTACATTTACAACGTGTGTACCTGTTACAATGTACATGCTTCTCTCTATGCTGTGGTTCCTATTACACACCTGAAAGAAAGGGACAATATATGTGAAAACATCATCGCACTAATGCAATATTATTTGAAAACGAACAGCGTCAGATCGGGTCTGGATTTATGTTGGCGCTATTACTGAAAGAAAAAAAGATCAACATATGTGTTGATCCAGCAGAACTGAATAAGCTCACGCGCTCTAGCATCCCCACCCCCGATCTGACTCTAAGAAACAGCGCAAGTACAGATGCAAACCAAGTGTGATCAAGATTTCCCGGTTCGATCTCACTCACTCCTATATTTGCCGTTTTCAGCACTGAATAAGCTCACATGCTCTAACACCCCCCCCCCCCCCCCAAAAGAGCAGCTTACTACTGAAAACGGACATAAAATTTATAAATTGGTATGCACTGTAAATCGTTAAGTTTAAAATGTCGATCGTGGTTATTTCTGTTAATTAATTCATGCTTTTTACTTAGAGTCAGAACAGGAGCTTGTTCAGCTTATTCAGCTTCTGATCTGACTCAAACAGCGCCAGTATAACTTCACACCCAACCTGACGCTGTTCGTTTTCAAATAATATTGCATTACTTCGACGATGTTTTCTGATTGGTACTATTCGCGTCATAAAATGATTTCTTCACATATATTTGTCTCTTTCTTTTTTAAAATGTGCGTTGTAGCACGCAACAACTGGCCACCTGCATGTTCTTGCGCACACTGAATAAGACAGCGCTATATGCAATCATCAGATTCAAATGTTAACAGTTATATAGCACAGAATGGAAATCAGCAGTTCTTAGCATTGCACCACGCAAGCTGTCATATCAACCGCCTACTGTAACTTGCTTTCTTTTTTCTTCAGTTATATTCTTGAATAAAAGTGCACTTGTTTTATTATACTTTTACATGGGGTAGGGAAGGATTCTGAACACGACTGAGACAATGAAAAGTGTATTAAAAAAAAAAAAAAAACAAAGCTAACCTTTGCAAATATCATAAATTACACCGGCTGTTACAGATTGAAATCAAATGTATCTTTTTATTCTAAAATAGTAAAAATAAGAACACTTCACTTCTCATAAGGGAATCATGCAGGATCAAACTCATGACCTTCTGATTACCAGTCAGCAACTGATACTGTTGCGCCACGGCGGCAATCATAGTAAATAGGTGTCAATGTCCCACACTAAGGCAGCTTTTTTTGGCGGCGGCTTTTTTTTTGTACCTTTTATGAAAGTGTTTCTTTGATATTTGGACTTCAGGCATCATACATTATATAGTTTATGCCTACATTTTGTCATTTGTTACTAGAATATAAAAAACGTTTCTGTTTTAAAAATGTGTTTACACAGATTACTGCAGAAACGCAACACACATGAAATGCGTGTGTTCCAAATAGCGATTTATTATTTCCATTCTAAAACTCTACTCACTCCCAGATAATCAATCAAGGCATGAGCTGGGAGAAGTTCATTTACGTTCTAAGTCGGTGGGGGGATGGAATAGCCGGCTGCTGGCAGCATGTCTTTATCAGTACATTTAGATGACAAAAGACGCTGGCAGAGAGGTGAGAACGGTTTTAAGAAGCGATTTTAAGGTGTGCCGGATCTATGAGTTTTTTCATAGGCTCTGGTAATTCTAGTGTTAATGGAACACCTGGTCTATATCTTTCATTATGCTCCACTAGTGCAACTTGTGAAAAATAACTTGAACTGTATTGTATTTTCCATGGCAGAAGTTAAATACCTTTCAGTTAAACAAATTTGTGATTTAAAAAAAAAAAAAGAAGTTGAGGCAATTTCCAATAAATCTTTCCCAAAATATTTCTTAAATCTGGAGGTGAAACGAAGAATTTGTTAGGAAAAATAAGGGTCAGAACTAGTGAATGTTACAATAAAAGTAAATGCTGCTTTTGCAGGTTGCCAGCTGACCAGAATGTCAGTCAGCCAGTCAGTCAGTCATTCTCCAACCCGCTATATCCTAACACAGGGTCACGGGAGTCTGCTGGAGCCAATCTCAGCCAGCACAGGGCGCAGTGACCAGAATGAACATAGCGAATAAAGACGCTGTATTTAAACTGTATCTAAGGCAGCCAATTAGATTAGACAAGACAGCTCCCACATATTTGGATTGGCAAATTTATCATAATGAAGACAGCCACATTGGTCAGCTAGCTAGGCCATCCTTAATATCCTTTGCCAGTAGAGTTCTGCCATTTGGACAAATAAGGCAGCTGTTACCCATGTAGATCAGTTGACTAGAGGGATACAAATTAGTCATCACCTAGACAACACAAAAACAAAAACACCATATTAAAACCAAAAAGTCTAAGACAAAAAATATACATATATTCTCAGTTATTTCTTAAAAACAAAATAATCTTATTTTTATATTTACTGTAGAAACAGTTGTGAGGAGCCACATCTTCACCTGCACTTACTACACAAAGCTATACGTTGAGAGCCTGAAGTTCCATATACATTTTCACAAATGTGGCTCATTCTATTTTTGGCTGTTTTGTAGTGTGATTAATAATGTTGTCAATGATCAATACCAAGTTTGTCAAAACACAAAACAACAAAAGGTGACACAACAAATCCACAAAATAAAAAATAAAAATGTCAGAATTGGTAAAAATTCTCCTAAAAGTGCCAAAACCCTAACAAATTGTATCACACCTTTCATAATATATATATGGGTTTATTTGTTGTTAATAACACTATCATGAAGCTGGGGTGTATTAACAACTGCAAAAGAAAAGATAAATTTGAGTTTCATGTTAAAATAATAAAATTTTATAACAGAAATATTTAGCCTGTCAGTCTTCATTAATTGTGTTTAAACTGAAAAATAGATGTTTCTGATATTTATTTTTCATTTGGAAATTTACTGTTACATTTTATAAGGTCACCCATTAGAAATATGTCTTCTTATTAATGCACCAAGAGGAATTTACATTTACCTTTTATGTAACGTACCTTTTGTAACTAATTGCAGACCGATTGCTACTATTAGTTTCCTGCAAGTATTGTTCGATTTGTTTTCCATAATACATTATTAAAATTATTCTGTATCATACCTATCATATTTTCCCTAATGTGATTTCAACATAAAGTACTCAAGTGCAGCTCTTTATCTGGCACATATAAGAAACATTATTTTTGTATTGAAAATATTAAAAACCTATTAAATAAATTAAAATAAAATAAATAATAAAAAAAAAAAAATCTACTTTTCAGCACTAATGCACATTAAGAAATGGACACTTTCTCAAGGTGTATTACAAAGTTGCAAAGTAAATATCTTGATTTGTTTTTTGCATTTTAGGATAAAATAATATCAAAGTTTTTTCTAAATGAAACACAAAATAATTACAAACAACAACAATGCTTGCTTGGCGGAGATGTGTACTAACAGTAGATACCACAAAACAGACATTTCCAAAATCTCAAAAAACATTTTTATACTCCTCTAATTCATTTTTCATAAAGCATTTCAAGTATTTACTTGATAAATCCAAAATACATTGTGGGATACCTGCACAATATAAAATGAAGACATTGCTAAACAATGAGATGAGTTCAGAGCTCGGTCAGAGCAGAACATTCAGTGTGCATTTTATAATGAAACAAAGCTCAAATAATCAGAACTTGCCTGAACAGTAGAATATGAGATGTTAGCATCTCATATGCAGTTTTCATACAATTTTTGAAATTAAAAGATGAATACTGGGAAATATTTATTCGCTTTTCAATTTTTTTTTAAAGAATTACTGTAGATGGATTACATTTGACTTTTGACTTATTTTGGTCAAATCAGTTAGAAAGTAGTGAAGTGTGAGGTTTATAAAGCTTTATATGAGGTTTATAAAGTTTAAATACATTTGTGGTATTCTGAGCTGCAGTAAGAGTATTTTTGTGAAAAATATACATACAGTAACTTTCTTTAGATGGGTTGGGATTCTGCCAAAATTAAATATCAATTTTGTTTAATTTGTTTTAATACAGTGATATGAATTTCAGAACCCAGACCAGAGCAACAAACAGGTTTAATGAACTTGGAATATTCAGTATCAATACCAAAACCTACCATGTAAAAAAAACTTTTGAAACACCACCTTCATAGAATAGATATCAGTATTTCTAATTAATAAAACTACAACTTTATCTTATATCATGTTAATTGAAACACATTCTGTGTAGCTGTATCAATATGAAACTGTTTATTTTTGCTTGCTTGACTTAATTACTGAAGGCACATGCCTTGCGCCCTGTGCTGGCTGGGATTGGCTCCAGCAGACCCCCATGACCTTGTGTTAGGATATAGCGGGTTGGAAATGAATGACATGTAAATGTTATAACTAAAATAAAGACATAACTGAATTACACAAAATATAAACCCAGATGACACTTTAAATGTTTAATTTAAGTGACTTGTATAACTCTGTGTGCTAAAAATGTAATTCTGTAATATGAGTTGGAATTGGCTTTCCACTTTGTTAATGTATATTACTTTGTTATGAAAGATTAATGATTTTCTGTTTTGTTAAGTTTTACAAAATTATACACTTGGTTCAGATTTACAACAAGTGAACTGCAGTCCTCAAAATATCAAAGTGTATAAATTTAAAATATGCATCTGTAATATGCACCTCAGCAAGGAACATGCATTAAAACTTCATGTTATTATATACTGTACATTTTATCTTAAAATTTAAGGGTGGCATAGTGGACGAGTGACTAGCACTTTATGTATTTCTATTTTTGCCATTTAAGTGTTACTCCTGGAGCCTAATGTATAATGCCATGTTCACACTAAATTCACACTAAAACATGGCGCATGGAGAAAAGTGGAAATGTGTGTATGCACAAAAAAATTCAGATATACAAAACCGTGCGTAAGTCAAATTCCATGCACTTCACTTTCCTAAATCCCGGGCACCGTGAAATATAACACAAGTGCACGCGCCTGCCGCCCCACCCTGTCTCTTCCCATTATTTTGCACATTTTAATATGCAAATCAATTTGATTATCACCTTCCATTCAGTGTTCGGTTAAAAGAAAGTGTCAAAAGCATGTGAAAAAAGAAGAAAAAAAAGAAGTGGAGGCAAGGAAAAACATACTATTTGTTGGCTTAAGCAGTGGTATAAGCAACAAAAGTGTGGCTGAGACACTTGAAAGTTCAAGTTCAGAAAGTCGCACATTGCCTGAAATAAAAAATTAGTGGTCAGATATCATAGTCAACGTGTAAATGTAAGTTGCAGCTCGCCATTTGTTTATTCTGTTTCAGACAGTATTGCAAAAGCTGACCCCCGTGCAATGGTCAAGCAGTGATTGTGCTGCTGTGCCAAGCATGTCTTCGGGTGTTGGCTGCACACACACCTCTACCTCATAAACCGGTGGGCAACCATCTGGCTGTGTACAGATGGACGCTGTTCTGATTCACAAAATGCAATATTGGATACTGTAAGAGATGTGATCAATGAACTAAGGAATATAAGGGCTGTACTATGTGATATTGACCACAAATTAAATGAATTGGTTAACAAATAAATGCTGCCTCTGATTACCTGTTTTTACATTCTGCTAATTACCTTCAAAGTTTGGTGGGTCAAGGTCTGGTTCATCATACAGCGTCTCTTCAGGTACAGGCAAGCCATGATTGTATGTCACATTATATATGCAGTTTTTTTATTTTTAATGAATTTGCAAAAATCTCAAGTAAACGTTTTTCACGTTGTCTTTATTGGGTGTTGTGTGTAGAATTCTGAGGAAAAAATGAATTTAATCCATTTTGGAATAAGGCTGTAACATAAGAAAATGTGGAAAAAGTGATTCGCTGTGAATCCGGATGCACTGTACATGAGGCCCCTGGAAAGCATCTGGAAGTCGCACAGGCACAAATTAAGCACTGTCTTTTAAGTGAATATGCATGTGTGCATGGAACTTGCTTCCCATTTAGGGATGTTTCCAAACTTGAGTACACTGTTGCTGGGTATAGTTACTGTCTTTCTGTAAATCTGTTTCCATGTAGGCACATTAAGAAAACTGATGGGTGGGCTATATAAATGTAAAATTATTTTAAAGTTACCATGCAGCATTTTTTTCAAATGTGTCTAGTATATGCTCTGCCAACACTTTTTTAATGGAAAAAGTGGGATTATAAAACAAATTGGTGAAGTAGTAAAATTAATACAAATACTTGTATCAAGGCAGCAGATTGCTTTAGTTGACTTTTGTGAACCTCTAATCTGGGCACCACCGCCCAAACCCGGCACAGACAGACGCAGAGGCACAACTCCAAAGCACATAGTGTTTTTTATTTTCTCTTTCCCTTGTGGGAAATGCCTTCCCCGTTCCCCACAAATATAACACAGTCTCAGGCACAGCACAATACACAATTTTTCTGCTTTTCTTTCTCTTTCTTTCTTCTCTTCTCCTCCACTGCTCCTGGCAAGTTTTGGCTCCCTCCTCCCAACTCTGGCTCACCAAGTAGTGTCTGCTGGACCCTTATATAAGGCACCTGGAAGTGCTACAGGTGTTTGATGCTTGATCTGCTTCCGGCAGCACTTCTGGATGTGGCTGAAGAACTCAGTTTCTGCAGAATCTCCTGGCAGCGCAACAGACCCCAACAGGTCAGTACCAAACTCCAACTCCTATGGAGCCCTGCGGGAGTCCTAGGCACCGCTGCAACCCTGGGGGGCTGCCATCTAGCGCTCCGGGTGAGATAACACTCTGGCCACACTTGCTCCCCTGATCCTCCCAGTATGGAGGCATCCTGGCTGGGCAAGGGCCCCAGTCGTCCACCACACTCTTTAATGCAGTTTATGAACATTATTACTAAAGCATGGAACTGAGGTATGTATCAAACCTCAGTATAGCAGAATTGGCAACGCTTACCTTCTGACAAATAAATAAGTATTCATCTCACTCAAATAGGTTGAATGCACATCAGCATCCTACAGTCTGTTGCAGTCATATTTTTTTTCCCAGATGTGTTGCTATTGTTTGTTTTGGAAGCGCATAATACTCTCCTTCCACAAAAGCCATTAGTTTTAAGCAAGCCAACACCTTACTCCCTTCTTCATCTGTTTTCTTTTGTTCTATCTGAAATTAAGCTTTTTACAGCTTTTTACTTACAATATTAAAAGTAGTATTTGAAAGGAGTCTCCTTTTGTATTCAGCGTGCTCTCATTTTTTAAATCCATTTGAGTATTTTTTTTGTACCTCTTTTTTCCAGGATGTAGTCTTTCGGAGCTGGAGCAGAATTAGGAGTCACAATGTAGCACCCTTGTTTGTCTGCTAAAAGGCACAGCTCTCCCGTTTTTGTTTCTCTTCAACTCCCGTCACAAAATCTCCTGAAACAGAGATCTGGCACCCAGCCTTTCTACTGACTCCCAGAAATTCGAGTGTACAGTTAGTTTATTGTGGTGTATTAATAAAGTGGAGTCTATTAGTAAATGACTTCATAGCAAAATACTGAAATATTTGAAGTAGGTAGGTTTTCATAAATATAGTATTTCAAAAACTCTAAACTTACTATAAAACAAGTCCTCTCCAGGATGGATTTCTAGGACCTCAGAACAGTTAAAACCAACAATACTGACTGACTATAAAGAGTAAAATATCAAAACAGGTTCTTGCAAAAGTGTATCAGTTAGTTACTTAATTCTTTTCTTGTTGATTTGTAAATACAGTAATCCCTCCTCCATCGCGGGGGTTGCGTTCCAGAGCCACCCGCGAAATAAGAAAATCCGCGAAGTAGAAACCATATGTTTATATGGTTATTTTTATATTGTCATGCTTGGGTCACAGATTTGCGCAGAAACACAGGAGGTTGTAGAGAGACAGGAACGTTATTCAAACACTGCAAACAAACATTTCTCTTTTTCAAAAGTTTAAACTGTGCTCCATGACAAGACAGAGATGACAGTTCTGTCTCACAATTAAAAGAATGCAAACATATCTTCCTCTTCAAAGGAAACAGAGAGGAAAGCAAACAAATCAATAGGGCTGTTTGGCTTTTAAGTATGCGAAGCACCGCCGGTACAAAGCTGTTGAAGGCGGCAGCTCACACCCCCTCTGTCAGGAGCAGGGAGAGAGAGAGAGAGAGAGAGAAAAACAAAGTCAAAAATCAATACGTGGCCTTTGAGCTTTTAAGTATGCGAAGCACCGTGCAGCATGTTGCTTCACGAAGCAGCTGCACACAGAAGGTAGCAACGTGAAGATAATCTTTCAGCATTTTTAGACGAGCGTCCGTATCGTCTAGGTGTGCGAACAGCCCCCCTGCTCACACCCCCTACATCAGGATCAGAGAAAGTCAGCGCAAGAGAGACAGAGAGAAAGTAAGTTGGGTAGCTTCTCAGCCATGTGCCAATAGCATCCCTTGTATGAAATCAACTGGGCAAACCAACTGAGGAAGCATGTACCAGAAATTAAAAGACCCATTGTCCTCAGAAATCCGCGAACCAGCAAAAAATCTGCGATATATATTTAAATATGCTTACATATAAAATCCACGATAGAGTGAAGCCGCGAAAGGTGAAGCGTGATATAGCGAGGGATCACTGTATTATTAAGTCATAACAAAGCTTTGATAGCCCCTATTCTAAAGTATTACTCAAATGAGAACATCAATTGTGCTCACAGCACTACTCAAGTACTATTTGGAGAGAAACTTAATTGACCACCAGATTCTATTGATAAATTATTCCATATAAATTGTTACAGGTTGGACAGAATTGCTTACGCTGTTTTGAAATGTTGGGGCTCCAGCCAAGTGTCCCTATTTAATAGGCACAAAATAACAAAAGCTGTGGTCAATGGCACCAGCAACAGAAAATTATGTTGCGTTTGCCAGTTCAAAAGAAAAGCATTCCTCTTTGGGAGCCTCAGGAATATTGTAGGAGTTTTCTCAGGCCAAGTTTGGGTCCAAAAACTAGACAACCTCATCTGCAGACCATCAGGTTTTTATTGGCAGGCAGCATAGAGTAGTGTTTAAGACTTTGGACCTAGAATTTTAAACCCTGAGCTTGTGGGTTCAAATCCTGTTACTGTCTCTTCACTTCACCTGCCTGTATCGCAAATGTTGTAAGTCACCTTGGATGAAGGTATCAGCCAAATAGGAAATATTATTAAGTTGCTGGAACTGCTTGCTTTTAAGCTTGCTATACATAATTGAACATGGGGAAAACATTCCTGCATCAGATCAGTTCCTGCTTTTCCTAGCGACTTGGCTGCTTTTGATGGTTGTAGTAAAACAGAAACTGTATTCTTTTTAATTGAAATGGGTAATCTGTAGGAATAATGTGAAATTTGAGTATACAGTATATTATTATCAATACTAGATGTTTACAGTTTTCATGTTCATGCTTCTTTTTTTTTTTGGCCATAGGCAGGCAAAAAGTGCAAATACTGAATCCTGTTTTACTTTGAAACACTACAAGCAGCAGTGACTTTTACTGGATCCACATTTAGGCTTCCCATGCAATAATTTGAATGTTTTACTTTTAGGGTTGTTTTCTGTAGTGCCCGAAGTGGAAGAAAATAACTGCTGATACTTGGTTTGGAGGCTTCTTAAATGACTGGGTGTCTCCTTTAAAGTCCACAGATGAGATTGAATATGTAAAACATTTTGGAGAGCAAGGAAGCATTTCTGTTCAAAGTAAGACTATATGCATGCAAATTTAAACAAATTCAGAAGACACGGTAGGGGTCTCCTTTTAATGTCCATAGATGGCTTAGAAAGGGACACATCTGTGTACAGTATACAGTATATAATACAAGGTCCCATGATTCACACTGCATTGTCAGGATGACAATTTTAGCCATGGAATTCTCTGTATACCTCCACAATACAATTGTTAGTGAGGCACAGCTCAGGGCAACTGTATAAATGCATTTTTAAAACTTTGAGTGTTATCAGGAACACAGTGTTTAGTGGAATTACTAGGGTTTATTCATGGCAGTCCAGCCAAACTAAGTAATTGGGCAAAAATGCCCTTGGTCAATGAGGTGACTAAGAACCCAATAGTCATTTGATAAGAACTCGAGAACTCCTGTGCTGAGATGGGAGAGCCCATCCGATGGACAACCATCTTTGCAGCACTCCATTAAACAGGTGTTTATAGTAGAATGGCTAGATGGAAGCCACTCTTGCCAAATGACATTTAAAGGACACTGAGAGCATAAGGAGAAAGATTCTTATTGAACTCTTTGGGTAGAACTCCAAGCACTATGCCAGAAGAACACCAGGCAATGCTTATCATTTGTCAAATACCATCCCTACAGTGAAAAATTGTATGGCAGTATCATGCTATGAATGTGCTTCTCAGTTGCAGGGACAGGGAAATTGTTCAGAATTGAGGGAAGGACGAATGCAGTTACAGTAAATACAAAAAGGTCCTTTAAAAAAAAAAACCCAAAACATACAATCTTAGAATTGGATGGACAGTTTCACCATCTAGCACAACTAAAGCATATAGCCAAGACAATGCTGTAGTGGTTTTAGGACAAGTCTCTGACTGTCTTTGAGAGGCCCAGCCAAAAGCCAGAATTAAACCCCATAGAACATCGGTGCAGAGAAGATGGAAGTTTACAGAGGCTTACCATCATGTCTAACTCTGCTATGGAGGATCTGCCACAAAAAGTGGAATAAACTGCCGAAATCCTGGTGTGAAAAGCTTGTAGAGGCGTACCAAAGAAGACCTGAAGTTGTAACTGCTGCCAAACAGGCTCTCCAAATTAATGAATTAAGGGTCTGAATAGTTATATGAATGACAGATTTCAGTTTTTGATTTTTAATAAATTTTCAAACTTTTCTGAAAACATTTTTTCAGTTTGTCGCTATGCGTTATTGAGCATAGAATTAATTGAGGGCAAAAGTGGCAAAATGTATCCATTTAAAATTAAATCTACACACAATAAAGTGGGCAGAAAGTGAAGCTCAATACTTTTCTGAATCCACCGTAAGAAGAAACTGAATTAAATGAAAAGAAATTTGGCATGCAGACAACTGCATTATTGTGTTTTCTAAAATTATGTGACCAGACCAATAGACATCTTTTTCATCGAGCCTCTAATTCTGTATTTATGTTTCTTTGCCCAAGTACAAAGTAGCAGGTCTTCAGTCTCTTCAATTTTCTTTTATGTTGTGTTGGTATTAAAACCACATGGTGCATGCTAATTATGAAGTTGGCTGAAACAAGCTTTTTCTCTTGCGATTCCATTTAAGAATTGATTGTTTACTATCTTTTTCTGTAAGTATAAAATTTTAATTATGCCACTGACAGGAACTGTGCGTGATACAGTGCCCTACATTTATCACTAGGAGAGGGCCAGTTGCAGAGCTGTTTGACTTTGGAGAAATCCTGATGCGTTTGCAATGTTGAGCAGCAGGTGCCACATTATTATGTACAGAAAAGCAATTAGGAAGCATATTGGATGAATGGGGAGTGCATTAATATTAGCAAGTACATTTGTCAGTGGTTTTGATGCAAGTCTTTTTCTTTTCTTTATGCAACATTAAGATTGTGGCTCTCATAAATTCTCTCCTTAAACTGCCATCTGTTCCCCTGTCATGAAGGAGTAAAAGAGAGAAAAGTTTATATGAAGAAAACACCATTTATTTATTTATTTGCTTTTTATGTATTCTTTTAAAGAATCACAGTTTTCTTTCTTACCTGAACAATACCCACCCAATATTTTTAACCCAAAATGTGTCTGGTTGGCCAATATAAAATGCATTCATATATAGTTGTTATTTATAATGATTTTTTATGCCATTTTTTTGTTTAGCATAATAATAATATTTTAATTAAATATCCATATAATGTAAAAATCTTATTTAATACAATATTCAAATAATTTAATACATTTAGGAGATGCTTTTAATTACATTTCTTCAATTTATTGTACTTTTGGGTTATATATATATAGAGAGAAGCCAACAATACATCACAAGTTACTGATTCTGCTTAATGTCAGTAATATTTTATTCATTAATAGTTTCAGATGTTTTCAGTCATTGTAATAATGGGAATGTACAGTAACATTTACACACATATAGCCATGTTTACTGTGTTTATACTCATAATTTTATTAATTTCAATATAACAATGTCAATTAATCTCATGATGTTTATTTTAAACCCTTCTAAATATTTTTAAACAAATACAAGCTGTAAATTTCACTTTTTTGCGCATGCTTGAATATATGGTATATCTTAGTAGACAAGGGCTTAACTTACTGGGACTATCATGTGATGTTAATAGGAGGTAGCTGCAAAGGCAGATCCAGAAGTAAACTAACAAATGCATGGATGGCAAAGGACTTGCAGGTAATTTATACAGATCCCCAAGATAGCAGTATTTTTTCTTATTTACAATAAACCACCGTTTTATTCATTTTATTCCATCGATTTTTCGAAACCACTCATTTCATAACAAGATCATGAGGAGCATGGACCCATTTCAGTAGCATCAATCAATCATTTATATATACTGCATCTTTCACAGAGCACATTATAACAAGCTGTTTTACAAAGCAAACAAGGAGGCATTTGAAAGTAACAGGACAAAAACCAAGATAATTTCATAATTCAGTTCAATTCATTTTATTTTTTTGTGGCACTGAGTGCAGACCCAGTGCACTGTAACATGATCATATGGTACAACACAATTACAAGTCATTAATTGTATAGTGTACACACATAAAGATGAAGCTTAGTTTAAACACTCAATAAAACTAAACTGCTTCAACATGAAAGACATGAAGGGATATAAACAATATATGTTCATTACCATTGTCACTGAGATCTAGTTAATTGACAGTGGAGAAGAAAAAAAAAGACAAACTCCAGTCAGCAACATGCATTTGGACCTTTGGGGGGGTTCCACAGTCAGATATAAAAGACAAAGGCAGACAAAGTCCCAGATCTGAAGACCTGGGCCACCTGGCTATGACATCAAATGCCAGAGCAGTATAAAGAGAAGAGAAAAAGAATAGAAGTGAGATAGTTACTATTTTCAATTATTACAGTACTTACAGTTAGGTCCATAAATATTTGGACAGAGACAACTTTTTTTAAATTTTGATTCTGTACATTACCACAATGAATTTTAAATGAAACAACTCAGATGCAGTTGAAGTGCAGACTTTCAGCTTTAATTCAGTGGGGTGAACAAAACGATTGCATGAAAATGTGAGGCAACTTAAGCATTTTTTTAACACAATCCCTTCATTTCAGGGGCTCACAAGTAATTGGACAATTGACTCAAAGGCTATTTCATGGGCAGGTGTGGGCAAGTCCGTCGTTATCTCATTATCAATTAAGCAGATAAAAGGCCTGGAGTTAATTTGCAAGGTGTGGTGCTTGCATGTGGAAGATTTTGCTGTAAACAGACAACATGAGGTTAAAGGAGCTCTACATGCAGGTGAAAGAAGCCATCCTTAAGCTGCAAAAACAGAAAAAACCCATCCGAGAAATTGCTACAATATTACGAATGGCAAAATCTACAGTTTGGTACATCCTGAGAAAGAAAGCAAGCACTGGTGGAACTCAGCAACGCAAAAAGACCTGGACGTCCACGGAAGACAACAGTGGTGGATGATTGCAGAATCATTTCCATAGTGAAGAGAAACCCCTTCACAACAGCCAACCAAGTGAACAACACTCTCCAGGGGTAGGTGTATCGATATCCAAGTCTACCATAAAGAGAAGACTGCATGAAAGTAAATACAGAGGGTGCACTGCAAGGTGCAAGCCACTCATAAGCCTTTAGAATAGAAAGGCTAGATTGGACTTTGCTAAAGAACATCTAAAAAAGCCAGCACAGTTCTGGAAAAACATTCTTTGGACAGATGAAACCAAGATCAACCTCTACCAGAATGATGGCAAGAAAAAAGTATGGAGAAGACGTGGAACTGCTCATTATCCAAAGCATACCACATCATCTGTAAAACACAGTGGAGGCAGTGTGATGGCTTGGGCGTGCATAGCTGCCAGTGGCACTGGGACACTAGTGTTTATTGATGATGTGACACAGGACAGAAGCAGCTGAATGAATTCTGAGGTGTTCAGAGACATACTGTCTGCTCAAATCCAGCTAAATGCAGTCAAATTGATTGGGTGTTGTTTCATGATACAGATGGACAATGACCCAAAACATACAGCCAAAGCAGCCCAGGAGTTTATTAAAGCAAAGAAGTGGAAAATTCTTGAATGGCCAAGTCGGTCACCTGATCTTAACCCAATTGAGCATGCATTTGACTTGTTGAAGACTAAACTTCGGTCAGAAAGGCCCACAAACAAACAGCAACTGAAAGCCGCTGCAGTAAAGGCCTGGCAGAGCATTAAAAAGGAGGAAACCCAGCATCTGGTGATGTCCATGAGTTCAAGACTTCAGGCTGTCATTGCCAGCAAAGGGTTTTCAACCAAGTATGAGAAATGAACATTTTATTTCCGGTTATTTAATTTGTCCAATTGCTTTTGAGCCCCTGAAATGTGTTAAAAAAATGCTTTAGTTGCCTCACATTTTTATGCAATCGTTTTGTTCACCCCACTGAATTAAAGCTGAAAGTCTGAACTTCAACTGTATCTGAGTTGTTTCATTTAAAATTCATTGTGGTAATGTACAGAACCAAAATTAGAAAAAAGTTGTCTCTGTCCAAATATTTATGGACCTAACTGTAAAAGACAAAGTAAGAATTAAAATAAAACAACATTAATTAACATAGAATAAGAGTAAGGTCCGATGGCCAAGGAGGACAAAAAAAAAAAAAAACTCCAGACGTCCGGAGAGAAAAAAAAAATTCTGCAGGGGTTCCAGCCCCCTCTGGGCATTCTACCTAACATAAATGAAAGAGTCCTTTTTGTACTTAGGATTCTCATGGAAGGACTTGATGATGATGGTCATGCAGACTTCTGGCTTTTAATCCATCAATGTAGGAACATCCTGATGCTTTGATTAGGTGGTGGTGGCGCAGGTCGCCACCACAGAAAACCGGGAAAAGAAACAGAAGAGAGAGTAGGGGTTAGTACGGATTTTAGAGCCACCATGAATAGTTATTATAATGAATTGAATATACAGAGTATCAGGATTAATTTAAAGTGAAGTTATGAGAAGGCCATGTTAAAGTAATGTGTTTTCAGCAGTTTTTTAAAATGCTCCACTGTGTTAGCCTGGCGAATTCCTATTGGCAGGCTATTCCAGATTTTAGGTGCATAACAGCAGAAGGCTGTCTCACCACTTCTTTTAAGTTTTGCTCTTGGAATTCTAAGCAGACACTCATTTGAGGTTCTAAGGTTACGATTTGGAATATAGGGTGTCAGACATTATGATATATAAGATGGAGCTAGATTATTTAAGGCTTTATAAACCATAAGCAGTATTTTAAAGTCAATTCTGAATGACACAGGTAACCAGTGTAGTGACATCAAAACTGGAGAAATGTGCTCGGATTTTCTTTTCCTAGTTAGGAGTCTAGCAGCTGCATTCTGCACTAGTTGCAAACGATTTATGTCTTTTTGGGTAGTCCTGAGAGGAGTGTGTTACAGTAATCTAGTCGACTGAAAACAAAAGCGTGAACTAATTTCTCAGCATCTTTCAATGATATAAGAGGTCTAACTTTTGCTATGTTTCTTAAGTGAAAAAATGCTGTCCTAGTGATCAGATTAATATGCGATTTAAAATTCAGGTTAGACTCAATAGTTACCCCTAAGTTTTTTACCTCCGTCTTGACTTTTAATCCTAATGCATCGAGTTTATTTCTAATAACCTCATTGTATCCATTATTGCCAATCACTAAAATTTCAGTTTTCTCTTTATTTAGCTTAAGAAAATTACTATTACATTCAGAAATACAAGTAAGACATTGTGTTAGTGAATCAAGAGAATCGGGGTCATCAGGTGCTATTGATAAATACAGCTGTGTGTCATCAGCATAGCTGTGGTTACTCACGTTGTGCCCCGAGATAATCTGACCTAACGGAAGCATGTAGATTGAGAAGAGCAGCGGACCCAGGATAGAGCCTTGAGGAACACCATATAGCAGTGGTTCCCAAACTCGGTCCTGGGGACCCACTCTGCCTGCAGGTTTTTGTTCCAACCAGATACATAATCGGTGATAATAATTGATAACAACTGATCTCATTTAATTAGCTGGTCTTTTTCACTCTTGTCTTATTCTGCTTTCAAAAAACACAGCAGTATGGTGTTTACATTTATAAGACATTTAGAAATATTTCTATTTTTTTTCTAAAGCTGTAAATGCTTATGTAACTCTCTTTTGTTGTTTTCCTTTTATTTTCCCCTTTTCCTGTGTAGTTTGCTCCCTTCATTTAACCCTAATAGTGACAATTAACACCCAGCATAGCAGACACCCAGGATGATGAAAGCTACAATGACTTCAGTGTCAGACCCGCTAATTAGTAAATAATCAATTAAATAACCAGAACACCCGGAAAAGCAGAATGAAGTTTAGGTTGAAAATACAGTTAAGGACTTACAAAAAAATACATATTCCCCATATAACTTCTTATTACATTTTAATAAAAATCTACCAAACTTAGTTTGTATTTCTACATTGACTCCAAAACACATAAACTGGGAAATAATGACTCACTTAATTAGGCTAAGAGTCCAATAAAAAACGGAAGTTGGTTGGAACAAAAACCTGCAGCCACACTGGGTCTCCAGGACCGAGTTTGGGAACCACTGCCATATAGGATATCATGTGTCTTTGAGTTGTAATTACCACAACTAACAAAGAATTTTCTCCCTGCTAGGTAGGATTCAAACCAATTTAAGACACTGCCAGAGAGACCCACCCATTGACTAAGGCGATTTCTAAGAATGTTGTGATCAATGGTGTCAAATGTGGCACTCAGATCTAGGAGGATGAGAACAGATACAGTAAATGGCCTCTGTCTGCATTTACCCGCAAGTCATTTACTACTTTAACAGTGCAGTTTCTGTACTGTGATTTGTTCTGATACCCGGCTGAAACTTATCAAGAATAGCATGTTTATTGAGGTGGTCATTTAACTGCATAATGACTGCCTTCTCTAGAATTTTACTTAAGAAAGGCAGGTTAGAAATGGGTCTAAAATTTTCAAAAGCAGGGGGGACAAGATTATTTTTCTTGAGTAGGGGTTTAACTACAGCAGTCTTAAGACAGTCTGGGAAGACCCCCGTATCTAATGACGAATTTACTATGTCAAGAATGTTATCAATTAGCACGCCCAATACTTCTTTGAAAAAACTTGTTGGTATTGGGTCAAGGATGCAGGTGGAGGGTTTCAGTTGAGAAATTATTGTTTGTAAATCAGGTAAATCTATCCTGGTGAAAGAATTTAATTTGTTTATAACGGAATACTGGGGCTTAGGAGGATCCGCAGTGTTGGGGAGATATACTATGTTATTTCTAATATCATTAATTTTTTGATTGAAAAATACAGCAATAACCTCAGTACTGGAAGTACTGTATTTTGGAGGCATTCCTTTGCGTTACCTGTGTTTAGCAGACGATCAATTGTAGAGAATAAGACTCTGGGATTGCTAGCATTGTTATTTATAATCTTAGAGAAACAGCAGCGCCTCTCAAGACGGACTGTGTTATTGTATTCTGTTATTTTAACCTTCAATATTTCATAGTGGATAGTTTAGTTTTCCTCCATTTACGTTCAGCTCTACGGCGTGTTCTCTTTAAATCAGACACTCTTTGGGTCTTCCATGGTATAACAATGCTAGAAGATTTTTTAACTGTCTTTTCAGGTGCAACTAAGTCAACAGCAGCTCTCACTTTAGTATTAAATTTTTCCATCTTACTATTTACATTATCCTCGCTATTATAGTTGGCACTATAAACAGACTGATTGCTTAGAATGTTTGTAAGTTTTAAAGCTGCTGATGAATCAAAGAAGCATTTTTTAACGATATTCTTCCCATGAATGTTTTCTATTATTCTTTCTATATTAAATAGTAAAAGAAAATGGTCTGAAAGACCAATATCAATGACCTGCTTTACATCAACATTTAGTCCTTTGGTAATTACTAAGTCTAACCTATGACCTGCTTTATGTGTAGGCAGATTAACGAGCTGTCTCAAATCAAAAGAGTCCAGGAGGTTCATGAATTTTTTTACTTTTTGGTCACACTGATTATCGATATGAAAGTTAAAGTTGCCGACTATTAAGAGTGTGTCATAGTTCATAATTAAAATTGACATTAAGTCTGAGAATTCCTCAAAGAAAGGAAGGTCTATACACGGATAATACTAGAACGTGAGAATCTCCATGAATAACAATGGCGAGATACTCAAAGTATCCAAAACTGGCATCTTTACACTTTAACCGGCTTGAGTAAATGTTTGCTAAGCCATCACCCTTCTTTCCTTGGCGATCCGCACGAGTAAAACTGTAATCCGGAGGCACAGATTCGATTAGAACAACCGTGCCATCTGAGCTAAGCCATGTTTCACTTAGTGCAATGAAATCAATTTTTCTATCACTAATATGATCGTTGATAAAAAATGTCTTGTTAGTTAAAGCTCTAACATTTAATAGTGCCATATTTAATATTTCGGAGGGGCAGAGCTGAATTCTATGTGCATTATTGATATTTGGAACAGAAGCTAAGTTATTTTTGTTAGTGCCGCTCTGTGTGTATTTTTTATTTAATCTATAATCTGTTTTTATAGTTTTAATAATTTGTTCATCTAAAGTAGTAATTGTAATTAAATTATTGGTGTTTATGCCGCACTGCCTAAATTTTTTACGTGCATTGAGATTGGTTATTAGAGTATTAATGTTGTGCACTTTTACGGAAGACTTTATTAAGCAATTATCATGTCCTAGCAAAGCATTAGCATTATGAAAGGAGTTAAGAGTAGGTATAGACAGTCAAGAGAGACAAATTACCTTAGCAATGTTTTCAGAAAGGCGCCGAATCTATTCAGATGCAGGCCATCCCTCTTGAAGAAATGTGGCCTTTCCCAAAAGAGGTCCCAGTTGTCAATGAACCTGATGTCTTGATTCTCGCAGAAGCCTTTCAGCCAGTTGTTTAATCCCAGCAGACGACTGTAGTATTCATTTGATCGTCTAACGAGAGGAATGGACCCGAAATGAAGATCCTTGCCAATGGGGTCCTCTCCTTCGTGTCTTTGATTAGTGCTGCGAAGTCAGCCTTGAGAATCTCCGACTGTCGGTGCCTCACGTCATTTACGCCTGCATGTAATACAATGGATCCCACTGCCCTGTTGTTGTGCTTCTCGTAGATTGTCGGCGCACGTCTCATCACATCTCAGATACGAGCACCGGGAAAACAAGAAACAAAAGATTTCCAATTAAGGCATGCGATATTGAGATTTCTTACAATCGAATCACCTATCACGATTACATCACCCGGGGTTGAAGGTAAACTGGGGACGCGGAGAGAGTCAAATCAGTTTTGGGTCGAGATGCTCGCCTGTGCCAATGGAGGAGTTCTATCCTTGAACCCCCCGCCTGCATAGCTGAAACACGCCAAGGTCTTCATCAGTGTCGTCGTCACTCCGACGAGGCGCGGGGGTGAAGCTTACTTGTCCTTGGAAGTAAGCGGCACAACGCGGGGTTGATGTTACTAAAACCCAGCGTGTAATGCCGATTTCAGATGGCGAGGATGGTTTTTCCAGCAGCCGAGCTTTCAGCTCCCTAAGGTACCTTCGTCTGGACAGGAGTTTCTGGATCTGTTTGTCGAGAGCCTGGAGTTCTTCTACGACGACGGCAATGCGATTCATCTCACTGTCGGCCATTGTCTGCTTCTGCTTCCGCTTCTGCCTCGTGCCCTAGAAAGAAAAGAGACGGAGAGGTTAGGAAGAGGAGGATTCAGATGGTTGGACCTTCGATGTGATATCATTGATGGAAAGGTGTCAATTTTTCATTCTGGAGAGAGAGGAGAGGAGATACTGCTATTGGTCAGAACAACCTTATCTCTCAATGGAAAATCACAATCACTCAAGCCCTTGAGCTGTTCCCCATGTGCACATGTGTGACAATACCCTGCCCACCACCCATTAGCCCAGAACCATTGGTTTGGGCATTCTGAGCCATGAGGTCATATACGCGAGACAGTGCATTGACATTGGCATGGAGAGAATCGCCGCAGTGTAGGAATTTGGAAAAGGCTGCAGGTCTAAGAACCATCTTGTGATACAGGGAATCAACTCCTTGTGTAGAGCCGTGCACTGTAAAGGTGCGTGGTCTGTCACTAGAGTGAACTCGCGACCTAGAAGGTAATAACAACTGGTTAATAGCTCATTTAATCATAAGAGCTTTGTGTTCCACCACCACGTACCTGGTCTCCTTATCCAACAATTTCCAACTCAGATACATCACAGGGTGTTCAACACCATCGATACTTTGGCTTAACATGGTGCCGAGACCTGTGACCAAAGCATCAGTCAGCAAAACAGAAGTCAAATAGTAAGGAGGTGTTTTTAATGCTAATGCTGAAATGAGGGCCTGTTTTAAGTCATGGAATGCGGCCTCTGTTTCCCCAACCCATGTTACTGTGTTGGGGGGCCCATTTCTTTGTTAAATCTGTTAGAGGCATTGCCCTCTCTGAGAAACAAGGAACAACCATCAATAGTACTGCGGTAAACCTAGAAAGGCCTGGACCTGCCTCTTTGTTTACGGATTGGACCAAATCATAATGGCTTCAACTTTGGTACACTGAGGATGTACAGTACCTCTGCCCACCGAGTAACCTATTTACCTTCATTTAAACCAAAATAGCACTTCAGGTTTATTTTTTGTCCCACCTCGCTTTTTGTTAAAGGTACTACCTGCACCAGTTGTATATGATCCTCCAAGGCCACGGCATAGATGTGTGAAAGAAAATTTAATTGCTTGCAAGCTACTGAGGGTTAAAAGCTGTTTTATTATAACGGCAGGTTATTCATACAGGCATCTGTCATAAGACAGGTTGCAGTAAGCTGACCCAGGACTACCTCCTTCTTTAGGAACGTGTCTGTTAGACACAGGAAAGATTACCTTTCCTTCTTTGGGGCCCCCCTAATATAAAATGAAATGCTTAGATGCTGTTTCATTAGTAAGGGGAAGGGAGAAAAATGAATATTAAAAGCCGATTGAAACAGAGGAACTTTGCTCTTCTGCCTTGCAACGTAGAATCCATGTACTCATCTGTGACTGAATAAAGACTGATTGATTGAACAATTCCTGTCTTCCTCGGGGGTTACTTCCACAGATGACAATGTCTTTGAGATATGCAGCAGTATAGGCCTGGTGGGGACGAAGCACTCTGTTCATCAGAATTTGGAAAGTCACTTGTGCCCCATGTAATCTGAGTAGGATGATCCTATATTGCCAGTGATCACTTGGGGTACTGAGCGCAGTACTGTCATTGCAGTATTATGCCCTGTGGGCATTTCTTAGCAATTTCCACCTAAGGGGGAGGACACTGCAATAAAGCATTATTATTCAATACATAAAGGAAGGACAGCCATTTTTCCACAAAAATTTGACCTATAACTTCTCAGGTGTGAAAGAAATTGTGTTTGTGCCAAATTTAAATATTCCTTTACTCAAAAACTGAGGCCAAATGTTTCCAGACATACTAGCTGTTCCAGTGAAACGTTTCATGTTGATAACACAAAGACACACATAGTTACAGCATTTGGCACCATGAGCACCCAACTACCTCCAGAACCTTTACAGTTAGGAATGCCCAAACTTTAAATATAAATAATATAAAACGTATATAAAATATTATAAGACATTTATATATGAAATAGTTTCTCATATATATACATACACACAAATATATTCATCAAATGTGCACACAGACCCCCCTCCCACTCTCTCACACAATTCCCGACACTCCAAAAAAAATGCAACTTTTTGTTTATTTTGTTCATCTTTACCACTTTCGTTTTTATCCCAAATGTGGAAATGTTACACATCGTTGGAAATGTCTTGAGTATACAATGGCATAAAACTTGTGATGGCATGATCCGGTCTGGTCCCTCTGACTCTGTGGAAGTGCCAAATGGCCACAGCACAGCAGGAACAACCCCCACTAGAAACGGCAGATGTTAGGTGCCAACTTCGTCTCCATGTCGTGCCTTTGTGTTGGATTACTTGGTGCTGCCTCCACTGAGCGACATGTGCAATGGCTTATTTAACTCATGGACAACGTGATGTAAATAAAGATAAGTGTTTTTGTATATTTATGTTAGTTATATGTGTGAACATACGAAAAATCAGACTATCGTTGTGTCAGTATTGTCCAGTTTTGGTCCCGTGTGGGCCGGGTGTTTGGTTGAACCGACAGTTGATGGCATTGATTGAAATCTACTGCTCAAGACCTTCCAATTGATGTATGATACACATGGTTATTCCTTGTTTAGAATAATTACTACGCTGATTTTAATTTTTTTTTGATGATGGTTCATTACGTGGCATACGTATGATTTCATGCCAGATTATAAGTCAACTGTACATACTGTAACAATGCGATCACTATGATTGTGTAGTAGACCCCCATGGCTTTCGAAAAAGGTATTGTTTATGTCTGTGTGTGGCGTAGATCATCTGTATGATGCAGCAAAATATGTTTTAAAGAATTTATTTAACTTTCATCGGCCCAGCACCAAGCGCCTCAGTCTAGTAGAGGAATTTGCCAAAATCTTTTTGTCATGTCAAGAATGGTCAAATACTGTGCCCTTCCAAGACACTTGAGGAGCTCATCAGCTCATGGCATTGGATAGGTATCGAATCGCGAGACTTGATTCAATCAACACAAGTCACTGCAAAAGCGCCAACTTCCATCTGGTTTAGGGACCAGTAAAATGGGGCTGTTCCAGGGACTAAAACTGTCCTCTGTAACACCACGATCCAGCATACATCTTATCTCAGGCTCAAATGCGGTTTGTTTAGCTTCCATGAGGCAATAGGGGCATTCTCTGATTACCACTCCAGGTTCTGTAACAATGTCATTTTCAGTCAGGGAGGTTCTTCACTGTCATTCATTAACTACTTCTGGAATAGACAAGATCACTTCTTTAAGCTCTTGTCATTGACAGGGACTCAAATTAGAACAAAACTTAATGGTTTTGCAAGCGAAGAAGAGGTGAGGTTGAGCGGAGTAGGGGTCAGGATCCCTTTCCTAAAACAGCTTCAACAAATCGACATGGTAAACACACTCGGCAGGTTGTCTATTTGGTTGTTTAACCAAACAGTTCCTCTCCTTAATTACGTATGAGCCTTGCCAATAAAACAATAATTTATAGTGTGAAGTGGGAATGAGAGCCATCACCAAGTCTTTGGGAGAGAACTCATGAAGTGAGGTGCCCCGGTCTTAATATTGAGCCTGGGTTGACTGAGCACGGTCAATATTTTCTTTTAGAATTGGTCTGATTTTGCCAAATCTATCCCGTAACTGCGCAATATATTCCAAAATGTTAGTAGAAGGGGCAGCCTCCTCTTCCAATCTTTCTTTTAAGATTTTCAAAATACTTTGTGGTTGTTAACTATATAACAATTCAAATGGAGAGGCATCTGTGGAGGCTTATGGAACTTCCCGATAAGCAAATAAAATGAGGGAAAGTAACTGATACCAATTTTTGACCACTTCACACAGCATATGTTTGATTATTTGATTAAATTGCTCCATCAGTTTGAGGATTGTATACTGAGGTTTTTAAATGCTTAATAATGAGTAATTTGGCCACTTCCCTGAACGTTTTTGAGGTAAATAATGTACCTTGATCTGTTAGGACTTCCTTAGGGATGACTACTTGCACAAAATTCCCCCCTGACAAGTTCCAGCATGATGGTTTCAGATTTGCTACTCACAATGGGGTCGCTTTGAGATATCGGGTTATATAATCCACTATAACCAGAATATACTTATGACCTCTAGCTGAGGGTTCTAGAGGTCCAACAATATCCACCCCTAATCACTCAAAGGGAATATCAATGAGTGGGACGGGAATGAGGCGAGCACAGTCTTTCTGGTGAGTCTGTTTCAGTTAACACTCCTGACAAGAAGTGGAAAAACGACAGACCTCCTCATTGATTCCTGGCCAATAAAATTAGAGCTTAATGCTCTCCAATATTTTCTCAGTACCCAAGTGGACACACATGAGATGGGTATGAGCCAGGTCACAGACTTGTCATGGAAAAGTCCATGGAACCAACAACAATGATCGCAACTCGTCTTCATGCTGCACTACCTAATAAGAGTAAATCACTTCTTAATTCAAAGAAGGGGTCCCTGTGACATGGGATGATTAGTATGTTGTCCATCAATCAATGTAACCATATTTTAAGGAATCATCATTCCACTGCTCCTGATTAAAGAATACTGGAGTCTGTTTAAACTTAAAATATAAACTTGAGAGTGGGTCAGTAGTGACCACAAGGAGCGGAATTATGTCCTATGACATCGAGGCTTCTGCTTCCATGGAGACGTCAAACTGCGATGGTGGCATGTCAGTCTCGTCCCAATGAGTTGCCACGTGACACTGTACAACTACGGGATGCAAATGTGGTGTGAGAACAGCTTGAGATGGATTTAACCCATTGAATACTAGGCCCAGTGTTTTACTAGAGAAAGAGTGTGTTTTTCCTCTTTTGATCTTTGACTAGTTTCACCTGTGTATTATGTGATAGGGTAGGCTGGACATAACAGCTACCCTAATGTTGCGAGCAATTTTAAGTAATGATACATTAGGTGGACCAATACTAGCGGACTTCCCAAGGTCAGACTGGTCATTCCTGATTCCCACTGTCGCAGAAGCACATATTGGTAGGCAACAATAGAAATGTTGCTGCTGGAGTCTGTAAGTGCAGAGACCTTGTACCTATTCACCACTACCACCTAATCCTGAGGAAAAGAAAGAGGATCAGTGAATAAACAGTACCTCACTTTTCATGCATACCTGCAGTCCATCTAGACTTGCCGAAATGAGGACAGTTGGAGTTGGTATGCCCGACCTCCCCACACTTGTAGCAGTATGGAGGAGCTGTGTGCTTCTCCAGGTGCACAGTAAATTCTGTATCATGATGGGAGGGCGGAGTGGTGGCTCTGAGGCTAGAGATCTGCACTGGCAATCGGAAGGTTGCCGGTTCGAATCCCGTCAATGCCATTAGGGACTCTGCTCTGTTGGGCCCTTAAGCAAGGCCCTTAACCTGCAATTGCTGAGCGCTTTGAGTAGTGAGAAAAGCGCTATATAAATGCAAAAAATTATTATTATTATTATTATGGGAGGGCTCTGGACTGATGAGACTTATTGCAATCAAGCGACCTGGTAAGGTTTGAGTGCTTTATAATCCTGCCTCCAGACCGGCAGAGCAAGATAATCGGGGAGGGCATGAACCAGGATTTCACATGTGATCATCTCTGTGATCACCTTGACATGCCCTCGACTGCTGGTCTGGAGTAATAACATAGCGAACAGATCCTAGGCATTCAGTTTGTTATAATCCCCGGCTACCTCCTCATTGAGGACATAGTACGTTGGCTGTGCTGGTCCCCTGAAGAATGGTGCCAGTATATGTGCCCATTTTGTGTGTGGTTCTTTCAAACACCAACAAATATGGCTCAATATAGTCATCAGAATGGACAGGCAACACAACCTGTAACAGTCCCATTTGGAGATCCCATTAGAGAGCCCATGAGCTTGCCCACTCACCTCTACCTCTGCAAGCTGGGTTCTTAGATCCCCCCAACCTGGACTTTTAAGGTCTGTATCTCTTCAGCCATAGCACGAATGATTGCTTCAATATCCTGGGTCTCAGGTCTTCCATATAGCAAGGATTTTGGAGTACTAGGGTGTATGGATGTAGTGAGAAGTTAAGCAGTGTAAATTTTGCTTAACTTCTCACTGCAAGGATTCTGGGAGGAAGAGGCAGTTCCAGATGGTCAGACCCCAGAAGTGATTTCATTGATAGAAAGGTGTCAATCTTCCTTTATGCATAGGGAGAAGAGAGATCACTATTAGACAGGACCACATCATGTCTTGGTGGAAAATTTAAATCACTCAAGCTCTTAAACAGTTCCCCAAGCGCATGTGTGTAACAATATACTATAAAAATGTAGTACAGTTAAAGGTAGTAGACTGGCAGTACAAAGTGACATTAAAGTAAAGCTGACTATAATGTGAGAGTGAAGAGATTAATTTTTAAATTTGATTTAAATATGGCCACCATTGGAGCTTCACAAACAGGCATAAGTAGACAGCTCTACAGAGTAAAAGGTAAATTTGAAATGTAAATGAGAACAGGACGAGAAATTTACAACAATCATTTAGAATAGTCAGAAGGTTGACAAGAGGGGATCTAGGGTATTTTCTAGATTGTTATGATACAATTAATGATGACAGGTAATCTGGAGAATTTGCAAGTAGATCAACATTAGTAAGACAAAAGAAAACCCTATAAAAGACTCCAGTCCTTTTTTTCATGAGACTAGTGGTTTTCAATGTGTTCAGCATGTTGGCATGGTGGATAGAATTGCCATTTTATGATATTGTATATTGACCCCTGTTCAGTTCCAACTAGGAGTTTATATAGAGTGTGAAGACTGCACATTGTCTCAGTGTTGCATCCCAAAGTCTTAACACTTGTTGGACTAAAGGATATGTCACATTCCACAACTATTCCAGCTGTTTTCAGTCATAGTCTTCATTTGCATGATCTGAGCAAGTCTAAAGCAACTGGCTGCACACTTTTCTAAAGACAGTCACATGATGTGACATGCCTAGAGACTCATTCCAACTAGTTCATGACTTGTCTGATAAAATCAAACTTGACTGATTTTGTCTTCAGTTGTACAGATGGGCTCTGAGTGCATGACATCTGATAATGAATACTCATCTGGAAGTACAATGCACAGAAGGCAGCAATGAGGAATAAGGAACACTGTTATTTTGCACATGACAAACAGAAGAGAGTCTCATCTGTCTGATGTTGTGTATTTTGCATAAAAGGCCAAAGATTCGGGCTGAACTTGCTGTTCCTGTTAACTCTCTGTACTGTGCCAGCTCCGTCAGTCAGCCCATTCTTGGGTTTCAGAAAAAGTGGCAAGCACGGCTATGCTAGGAGGTCAGCAACCAGTATGTGGGCAGTGATTATCAGTCATTTCAATTGACATGGTCCATGCAGCATCTTCTGGCAGCACCCACGGTACCCAGCAGGGCTGTGAAACCGAACTCCAGATCCCATAGTGCCCTACGGGAATCCGGGGCACCGCTATACTGCAGGGAAGTCTCCATTTTGGGGGAGGCAGTGTCTCACTGTAGCTGTCTTCCCCATCTTTCCATTCTCTGGGCGTTGCGGCCGGGTTGAGCTACCAGCCGTTTATCACAGTCGATAATTTCATCAGCTGTGATTGGCAAAGCTAACATACCCCACAACTAGAAGTTGTGTAATATGACATTGACTTAACAGGTGCCTCTAAATTAGCAAAATATGTACATACACGTCTTGGTGAGTTTCAGGGTGCCAGAGCCTTTCCCAGCGCCACTAAGCACAATGCAAAAATCAACCCTGAACTGGGAGGCAGTCTTTTGCAGGACCTGTACAATATTTTTTGAATATTTAATCAAATCATTAGTATAACCTTATTCTATTACTGTAAAATGTATCTTAGAAGAAAAATAATAAATTGAAGTAAAACTATATCAACAGATTTATGTACAAATTAACCCTAATTTATTCCAAACTTTGGGCCAACCAGTTATTTTAGCCACACTGCAATCTGTTACAGTATATCTCAAAAAATATCACTGAATAATATTACTGCTCACTTAAAGATAATAATATAAAGTCTGACTTCCTTTAGAAAGTAAAATTATTCTGTACTTTTAGTGTTGCTCTTTGAAAATATGCCAAGTATTCATGTTTATCATTATAAAAAAACGATAAAATTATGCCCCTTTTACCATATTCATTTTGTATGAACTGATTTGCCACATAGCTAAACTTTTTCAGAAAGGTCTCTCAAGTTATAGCATATATGACAGCTATTTTATATAATCACAGATTAAACAGATTTTTAAAGTTTTTATACTTTTAGAAAAGACTTGGTGTCTGGCAGCTTTTTGAAATGCAGGCTGTCTTTCAAAGAGATTCAGTAAGTATGTTTATGGTCTGGAAACTCAAAGTTTTCTCTTTGAAAATCATAGACTTGGCATATTTGTTATTCAATACTTAATGCAATAAATTAGATATTGACTTACTTGTTAATCGCTTTGTGGTTTATATACTGTAGAAGCAAACAATTTTTAAGTGTTTTGCTGTGCTATACTTTGAAATTTACAAGGTAGATTCAAAGTTCACTTCTGTTAACCTCTCAGGAGTTTCTCTGTATACTCTTACTCAGTATACTGTAACTTTCCATTACATGTTTAAATACTTATACAATTTCTAGTATAAAACTTTTGTAGCATTTACATTTGGTCTGCCATCTATTTTATTTGATCTAATTTAACATTAACAGTTCTTCTGCAATATTATCATATTTAAGTTGGAGCCAGCATTTGTGAATGTGTTAATACTTTTATTATTATAATTGCTCTTACTCGGATGGTCACTTTTAGAGTAGGTGTGGATTTGTAACTGGAAGTGGATCAATGCACCCCCTCCTTCTTTTTGGAGTCGGGAAGCTTAAGCTCACTCTTTGAAGCCAGAAGACCATCATTGAACCTCAAACCTGAAAACTGTTTACTTCTTAAGGCCCTGGTACATTACATGATTTTTCCAGAGATTTCCAGTCACAGACTTCATTTACATAATCACAGCGAGTCGAGCTGTAGACATGCCCCCATGACTGGCAGTCATATAGTCTCACATCCACATCAACTCAGTCTACCAATGCAACATTCTGCAGCAGGTTTGATTTTGTCTTAAGTCATAGAGAAGGGCTTGTGTGTATGTGAGAGATGACAACCAATGAGTGAACCAATGAATTGTACTTGGAAGTACAATTTTCATATAATGCAGCTATGTGGAAAAAAGAACATGGGTGTTTTGAACCTTGCAAACAGAACAGAGGCTTGAATTTGAGTTAGATCACATCTCTATATCCCTTGTTGGAGTTTGCTCATTCTCTTGGTGATTTTTCCTCAGGTACTTCAGTTATCCTCCCACAATGTAAAGTTCTAAATGATAGGCTGATTTGTGACTCTAAATTGGCCCAGGATGAATGAGTTTGGGTGTGTATGTGAGTTTGTCCTGTGATGGTTTTGGAACCTTGGTTCCTGCTTTGCACACAATGATCCTTATGTTTTTGAAAGCTCCACCAACACTTGGAGTGGTATTATGGGGACTTAAGATCCTCAGGTAACTTGTTTAACAGGTTTTTCCAGTCTGTCAAATAACATAAGGTACAAATTCCACTGTGTCATCCATCCATTTTCTTAACCCTCCTTTTCAACTGACAGTTAATTTAACACTAGAATTACCAAAGCCTACGAAAAAAACCGTAAATCCGGCCCACCTTAAATCCCTTCACACCTCTCCATCAGTGTCTTTTGTCTTGTAAATGTGTTGATAGGCAGCAAGCAGCCTGCTATCACATCTCCCCAATGCCACAGAATGGGCACAAAGTTTTCTCAGCTCAAGTCTGTTTACCTGCTTGTCAGTTGCTTAGAGTTGTATAGAGTAAATACTATATAGTTATTTGGAACACATGCATTTCATGTGTGTTCCGTGTCTACAACAATCTATGTAAACACATCGTCAAAACAGAAACATTTTTCATGTTTTAGTAATAACTGACAAAATGTATACATGAAGTGTATAATGTGTGAAGCCTGAAGTCCAAATATCAAATAAACACTTTCACAAAAGGTACAAGTATAACAAAAGAAGTGCACTTTTATTCAAGAATATACAGTAACTGCAGAAAAAGAAGCTGCATTAGGGTGCAACATTGACATGCTTTTCATACGACTGCTTTGGTGGGGTAGCAGTAAGAACTGCTGATTGGTAATCAAAAGTTCACGGGTTTGACCCCAGATGAGTCTGTTTTGAGAAGTGAGCTGCTCTTATTCTTACTATTTTAGAATAAAAGCATGCATTTGATTTGAGTCTGCCAGGACATGTCATTCTCTGACAGACTCGGAACATTAAACCTTGTGACTCCATGGGAACTTAATCCAGTGCTTCGATTTATCAAGCATCTCAGAATTACCCCTGGGAATTGCACTAAATGTCAAACTATGATAAGAACTTGTTCTACTCCAGAGTAGAACATAAGAAATATTTAAAGAAGGAAAATATAGTAAGGTAGGATATTTCGTTAAGCTACATGTAACTGTTACCACCTTGCAACAATGCTGTAATGAGCATTGACCAACACAAATAACAAGATTAAGATAAGCCCATAATGGGCATGTTTATTTAAAAATAATTGTTTCACAGCCTTACTTTTAGAACAATCACCTTCCTACTGTATTGGCCATGGGGGATGTTTTATAACAGGCATGTGCAACCTACGGCCCGTGGGCCAAATCCGGCCCGCATACTGATTTTATACGGCCCGCGATGACTTTTCCAAATATCATTGAATCTGGCCCGTTAACCCTCTTGGTGATGCCTGTTTGTTCTTGTGGTATTGTTGAATTATTTTTGATAGTATGATGCGGCCAGTGCTTTCTGAAGTACAGTCGACCCTTGATATACGACCGGCTTGACATGCGAACAACTTGATTTACGACCAAAATTTTTATTTTGATTTACGACCAACATCTTGCGTTACGACCTGAATGCGGTCACGTGTATCCGCTTGCGCGATTGTAAACAAACAGAAACATTCCTATTAATGCGGCACTCATTCAATAAAATGTCAGGTTTGTAAACTCTCTTGGGACCTCCCCCAACTAGAAGACATGCCAAAGTCCAAACTCCGTATGGAAGACTGTTTATCTGTTGCTGGGGCAACAGCCGGCTTAAAGCTGTGCTGAGTCTCTCAGCCAAAGCAAACAGAAAAGATATCGATGGGTGATATGCATGTGATATCCCTGCCCGGCAATGGACAAGCAAGCTTCCACAGTCGCGGCAATCGCGCTTCAGGACGCACTTCAGCATGTCGTTCCCATTGAGTGGGGAGTGGGGAGTGGGGAGTGGGGGGGGGGGGGGGGGTCTCAGAAGAGTTCAGAAACAGTTCCTTGTATCATCGCAAGGAAATGCTGAGAAAAATTCTCGTCAGAATAACTTGTAGGCAGGAGGAGATTAAAATTAACGCAAAAGAAGCTATTGAAATGATTGCAAATGCCTGAGCGCAAGTTAAAGAAAGCCTTTAAAAAGCCTTCAGTTTCATTATCATCCTCCTCCCTTCCTGCAGCCCAAAGATGTCAAATTAAATGGTGAGTACAGTATGAAATTGTTGTTTCTGGTAGGCTAGGCACTTTTTATTACTTTTTGGTTAGTACATTAGAAAAATTATTGGTGTTTTGGTAAATTATGCACATTATACAACCCTTTTTTTATTATGAAAAGGTTAAGTAAGTGTTGCAGTGGGAGGTTCGGACCGCATTATGGGTATTTCCATTATTTCTTATGGGAAAAATAGTCTTGACTTACAACCAACTGGAGTTACAACCAGCCCTCGCGAACGAATTGAGTTCGTAAGTCAAGGGTCCACTGTACTTTATATTGTGCTTCCCCCTCTTTTACGGCACGTCCGGAACTGTCGCACATTTAAAGTGTGCAAGAGCTCGTAGTCACGTAGTCGTTGACTCTGCTGCATCTCTCTGCTCTGCTGTCGTGTGTAGCATAGCGCAGTCTTTTCATGGTTTTTGCTAGTGCTGTACCTATCTGCATGTTGTTTCGAGTTTCACGCTATATCGGCCTACATTTCAATACTTTCAAATACTTGTGAATTTTTGATCAAACCCTAATTAAGATGGCTTCAACAAAGAAGAGAAAAGTGGACGCTGAGAGTCGTACATTTCAAGAGAAATGGACTGACGATTATTTTTTTATAATGCAGAAAGAAAAACCTCTTTGTTTGATATGCTTGGAAAGTATTTCAGTTTTAAAGGAATACAATTTAAAAAGACACTACAATACAAAACACGCTAATTACAACAGTTACAAAGGTAAACTAAGAACAGATAAGATACAAAATTTGAAAAAATGTGTATCGGTACAACAGATGTTATTCCGCAAACATACTGATGTAGCTGACAATATTGTTCATGCAAGTTTTATTGTTAGCGAAAAAATTGCGAAGCACTCAAAACCATATTCTGAAGGTGAGTTTGTCAAGGAATGCCTTACTGCAGTCACGAATGTTCTGTGTCCAGAGAAAAGCCATGAAATGGAAAAGATAAGTCTTTCTCGTTGGACAATAACCCGACGAATCGACGAAATGGCCAGTGACATAAAATTAAGCATTAAAAATATTGCCTCAAAATTTGAAGCATTTTCCATTGCTCTTGATGAGAGTACAGACTCCAACGATACCGCTCAATTGGCTATATTTATTCGCGGAGTTGATGCTAGCTTCAATTGTACGGAAGAATTGCTTGCTCTCCAACCAATGAAGAATACAACAAGGGGTGAAGACATTTTCCAGGAAGTAAAAACTGTTTTTACTGTATTTGATTTAAAGTGGGAAAAGTTATGCGGAATATCCACCGATGGAGCTCCATCGATGATTGGACCAAACATCGGAGTTGTTGCCAAAATAAAAACCGAATTATCAAGTAACAAAATCAGTACCGAAGATTTGTCGGTATTGCATTGCATTATACACCAGCAAAACTTATGTGCAAAATCAGTTAAATTTGCACATGTGATGGGCACAATAACTGCATGTATAAACTTCATTAAATCCAGGGCGCTAAATCACTGCCAATTTCAAGAATTTCTGGCTGATGTTCTTTCTGATCATGAAGATCTTACATTTTATTGTGAAGTGCGTTGGCTTAGCAATGTTGAAAAATGTTGAAACGTTTTTATGATTTGAGAAATTAGGTATCTCTTTTCATGGACATGAAAGGAAAACCTATTCCTGAGCTAGAAAACAAACCCTGGCTGTGTGATCTTGCATTTCTTGTCGACCTAACAACACATCTAAATGAACTTAATGCTAAATTACAAACTCAGGGACAAATGATTCATGAGCTTTATGGACACATAAAATCATTTCAAAATAAGCTTCGACTCTGGGAAAGCCAATTAAAGGAAGGCACTACTTATCATTTTCCCACACTTGCGAACCACGAAGATTTTGATTGTGAATCGTTTGCGAATGAATTAAATTCATTGAGTGGAGAATTCAACACTAGGTTCCGTGATTTTAAAAATCAAGAAGCAAACTTGCAAATTTTCTCTTGTCCATTTGATGTTGATGTCGAACTAGCTCCACTTTCATTGCAAATGGAATTAATTGAACTACAAGAGAACCTTGTCCTGAAATCAAAATTCAATGATATTGAATTACTTGACTTTTATAAAAACTATTTCCCACGTGACAAGTTTCCAAAGCTCACAGCTTTTGCTCAGAAAAGAATGACTCTATTTGGCAGCACCTATAAATGCGAGCAACTTTTTTCAAGGATGAACTTCGTAAAATCCAAAACCAGGACGCGAATTACTGATGAGCACCTAGAAAACACGTTGCGAGTTTCCACGTCCACAATATCTCCTAATATTGATAAGCTTGTGACCACCATGCAATCTCAATCGTTGCATTAATAAAGAGTTTTTATTAAATAATATATTAATAAATATTTGTTGTTTTTTTTTTGGCCTTCTTGCATTTTCGATTTTCAGAAATACATATATATCCTGAAGTACTCCGGCCCGCGTAATCTTTCTACTTTCTAATCCGGCCCATAGTCCTGTCAAGGTTGCACATGCCTGTTTTATAAAGTAACAATTACTGAAGCTATCCAAAGTGCTGTTTTTGATGTCCCACACTCTTGTAGTGTTCCTGATCTTCTTCTGGAGTTGCATGTTGTTTCTGTTAATCTAAGTGATCCCCCTTACATCTTTTTTTAAGGTTCTATTTATCCAATTCTCTGGGAATCTCCACATTCCTTCTTGAACCTTCCCAGGCTTATAAACTATAATGTGATTGTTTCAGGGGTTTGTGAAATGCAGAATTTAATGTCCTTGTGTGACATTTTGCTATCAATCACCCATCCAGCCCCGCTTATCTTCAGAGTATTGTTCTGGCTGTTACAGTACCGTTTTCATTCATGACCATGTGCTAATTTCCAAGAAGGCTGCTTTAGCATTACCTCTCATGGAGTCATGGGAAAATATATAAATCTCTACAGTATATTACCTCAAACTTTGTTACAGAGTTCAAATTTTGAAGCAAAATTTGAGAAATGATTGAGACATACTCAAATCATTAGAAAGCTGTACTGTTACTATCTCTTTCATTTCAGTTGATAGCACATGACTTCTCAGTATATTTGGACCAACCACATAATGTAGAAAATTTATTATGAATATTATTCCATCTCTGTCAAACTAATACTTTTTATGGGTTTATTTGTTTTCCAATGTTTCTAAAATATTCAGCCTTTCCTGAAATGTGCATGCTGATCTCTGCCTGAAATTTTGTATTACTTTGAAATTTTTGAGCCAGTTAGAACTGTTTTACTACTCTGAGACTTTTGATAAATACATGTGCAGGTCTTCAAAGGCATGGATAAAATATATCAGCAAAGTTTTTTCAATTAAATTGTGAATCACATACTCAAAATATACCAGTTGAAATTAACAGGAAGTGCATTTAGGACTGAAACCTGGAACCATTTCTTTATGCAAAGAACTGTAGAAACTTGAAACAAACTTAGAAGCAAAGTTACCAACCTTTAAGAACTATTTGGATTAGACATTGAGACAACTTCACCATTAACAAAACAAACAAGCCTGATGAACTGAATGTTCTCCTTTTCTTTTGCAAATTCTTTGTATTGCTGTGTTTTAGTCAGCGGCATTGTTAGAGAAGTAATAATACATTTTTACAATACAATAATACATACATCTCCACATCATGTGAATCCACGGATGCTGATGTTTTATTGCAAACCTTCTATACTTCCTGCTGTTCTGTGATGGATGTTGTAGCCCCACTCAAACAGAGACAATCCAAAGTCAAGCATGACCCATGGCTAAATGAACAAACTCGCTCCATCAGGCAAAACTGTAGGCGGCTAGAACGTAAATGGAGGAAAGATGGTCTCACTGTTACCTTTGACTGCATGAGAGACATGTGGTCTCAATACCAGAGAGCAGTCAGAGGTGCAAGGAACCGTTTTTTTACTAACATCATCTCAAAAAATTCTGGCAATCAACGTGTCTTATACAAAACATTGAATGCTGTCCTCTCTCCAGCTGCAACTGTTTTCTCTTCTCCCTCCAATGCTCTTTGTAATCAGATCCTTACGTTTTTTCTGGATAAGGTCACGAACATTAGATCCCAGATCTCCATTTCTTCTTCTGGCTCTGTTGATTTAGCCGTTCCTGTACACGGCTCCCTCACTAGCTTTGAACCCATTTCGCTCCCCCATCTGGAAAAAATCGTCGCCTCAATGAAGCCTTCAGGCTCTCCGGACGATGTGGTGCCGTCCAGACTGCTGAAAGATGTCTTTCCTGTGATTCGATATGATGTCTTAAAGATCATAACTAGTAGTCTATCTTCGGCTACAGTTCCTTGTGCTTTCAAACACGCAGTTGTACATCCAATCGTGAAAAAACCTGATCTTGACCCTGCCGTCTTCTCCAATCTTCGTCCAATTTCCAAACTACCTTTCCTGTCAAAATTACTCGAAAAAGTAGTTTATGAGCAATTAATTCACCACCTACAGGACCATCAGGTAATGGACCTTTTTCAGTCAGGCTTTAGGCCCCAACACAGCACAGAAACCGCGCATTTACGTGTCCTAAATGATGTCCTTTTGGCATTGGACTCAGGACTCTACGTGATTATGGTTCTTCTCGATTTATCTGCTGCCTTCGACACAATCGACCACGACATCATGATCTCCCGACTCGAATCCTGGGTTGGTGTATCTGGCTTAGCCCTTGACTGGTTCAGGTCATATTTCTGCAACAGGACTCTTAGAGTCATGCTAGATGATTTTTCATCTGAATCAGTCCCACTCCCATGTGGTGTCCCCCAGGGTTCCATTTTGGGGCCACTACTTTTTTCAATTTACATCCTGCCTTTAGGTGCAATTTTTAGAAAACATGCAATCTCGTATCACCTATATGCTGATGACTGCCAAATTTATTTCTCCCTCAAGTCAACTGACTCCACTAAACCTCTTCTCAACTGCTTATCTGACATTAAGGACTGGCTGGCTGTAAACTTCCTTCACCTGAACGATTCAAAAACCGAGGTCATTGTTTTTAGTCCCGACCGCAAACAGACCCTACCCCTTGACCTCGACTTTCTTCCCATTCCAGTAACTTCGTCTGTTTCCAATCTTGGAATCAAAATGGATATGGTCCTGAAAATGGATGCTCAAGTCAACAGCACAGTAAAATCCTGCCTTTTCCATCTCAGGCGAATTGCCATACTCAAACCAATTCTGCCTTACCACCTCCTGGAATCAGTAATCCATGCATTCATTACGTCCCGGCTCGACTATTCTAATTCCTGCCTATATGGTATTAGTAAAGCCACTCTTTCGAGACTCCAATTGGTTCAAAATGCGGCTGCAAGACTTTTAACTGGAAGCAGCAGAAGCCAACACATTACACCGATTTTAAAAACCCTACACTGGCTGCCGGTTAGCTTCAGAATTGATTTTAAGATACTCCTCTTAACCTATAAGGCACTAAATGGTCTAGCCCCTGCCTACTTGAGTGTCTTGCTCCATTGTCACAATCCCCCTCGTGTTCTTAGATCCGCAGATCAGCTGCTCCTAACCGTTCCCAAGGCACATTTTAAAGCTCGTGGTGAAAGGGCTTTTTCTGTCTGTGCACCCAAGCTCTGGAACTCCTTACCTTTAGTGGTTAGGCAAGCCACTTCAGTCACCACATTCAAATCACACCTAAAAACGCACCTCTTCACATTGGCTTTTAATTCTTAACCTGTCTTATTCCCACTTGCTTTTTGCTATTTCTCTGTTTTATTGGGTCCCCTGACCTGTTTTTTTAGTGTCTCTGTTTTAATTCTCTCTTAATGTTTGTTTTTTTAATATTTTGCTTTTAGTCTTGCTTGTTTTAACTGTACAGCGCTTCGGTCAGTTGTAATGCTGTGTTTTTAAGTGCTTAACAAATAAAAATGGTATGGTATGGTATTTTCTTTATATAGTGCCTTTCAAACCTCTTGGAGTCAGTTGTCTGTTAGAAAGTGTAGAGTTGAATTTAAACCATGGTCCGATGGTGCACTGATAAAAGGAAACCAATTTCATGATTTTCTGGGTCTGTGCTGAGTCTCCTAGTCTTCTAAGCTTATGCTTAAAGGCTGAAGATGTTATTTTGATATTCACTATGATAAACGTTTGAATTATGAAGAAAATGCATTTTAAGTAACTTTATAGGAGAAAAGAAAAAAACAAGCCTTCGTATAACAAAAAAGGTAATCTTTTAAAGTGTGATGGTTGCTCTATTGTTATGCTCAGGCTAGTTTTTCTGTTGATGAACTAAGAAGGAAACATACAGTCACTCAAAGCACTGAAAACAAAAATGGATGTGCACATCCTGCACGTAACATGCTTTTTAACATATAAAAAAGTCACGTACTCCTGAGCTAACAGAACAGTCAATCAGCCTAGTGGACCGGGTTAACACTATTATCCCTGAAGCCTACGAAAAAACTTGTAATGCCAGGCTACCTTAAATTCCCTCGCACCTCCTCATCAGCGTCTTTTGTTCTGTAAATGTGTCAATCAGCACCGGCAGCATGCAGCTTGCTATCCCACCCCCTAGTGACACACCTTTAGTTGTACACAAAGTTCTCCCAGCTTAAGTCTGTTTGTCTGGGTATGAGGTGCCTTGAATTGTGTGGGGTAAATAATATATCGTTTTTTGGAACACATATATTTCATGTGTGTTCTTTGTCCACACCGATCTGTGTAAATGTATGAAGACAGGAAATGCGAAGCAAGAAATGCTGAACACATAGCTAAAACAGAAACTTTCTGTTCTACTAATGTTCTACTAATAATTGGAAAAATGCTGACGAGAAGTGTATAAAGACTTAAGTCCAAATATCAAATAAACACTTTCACAAAAGACACATATACAACAAAACGTGTGCTTTTTTCTAGAATATAACCAAAGTAAAAGAAATTGGGATAGGGTACGACACATACACACTGTGAAAGAATAAAGTAACACAGGTTTAATTTTGAGGGGTTTCCACCCTGGTTTACTTGCAACGTAAAGTATCGTCTCCACAATACAACTCAAATGGTCACACTGGACAAAATACAAAGCAAATGAGGGAACATTCATACAGAGCGACAGGAAATTGAATCAGGGATGCTGGCAAAACAGGGAGGAATGCTGGGATGGAGATATCATTAGTTCGTGACTGGAGGGTATACAGGAACCCGGAAGTATGGCTTCCTTTTGTTTATGTCGCACTTTCTTACGGTGGCGAGTCCTCGTTCTGGCTGATGAGACAAGAAGAGAAAGGTTAGTGTGCCGCCTCTGTCCCTTGGTATGGGTTGTTGCGATGTGGTCTGAGTCCTTTAACTGCTCCCCATGTGCTCGTGCGTGACACGACCCCCCCTCTAGCCCAGACCTACCAGGTCGGGTGGCCCGAACCGAGAGGTTGTGACCCCGAGAAAGCGCATCCGCGTTGGCCTGAAGGTTACCCCGGCGATAAGTGACGGTGAACTTGTACGGCTGCAGGTCTAAAAACTACCTTGTAACCCGAGGGTTCGACTCCCTATGAAGGGCCATCCACTGGAGGGCAGCATGGCCTGTCACCAGGGTGAATTCTCTACCTAACAGGTAGTACCGCAGGTGAGTTACCGCCCACTTGATTGCCAAGGCTTCCTGTTCCACCGCGCCATACCTTGTCTCTCGGTCCAGCAGTTTCCGGCTAAGGTACATCACGGGGTGTTCGACACTGTTGATACTTTGGCTCAACACGGCGCCGAGGCCAGTGTCCGAAGCATCGGTCTGGAGGAGAAAAGGAAGTGCAAAGTTAGGAGTTCTTAAAATAGGTGCCGAAGTGAGGGCCTGTTTTAAGTCACTAAATGCTTGCTCCGCGACTTCATTCCACACCACATGAAGAGGGGCCCTTTTCTTTGTCAAACATATCAAGGGTGCTGCCCTTTCAGAGAAGCGAGGTACAAACCGACGGTAATAACTCGCTAACCCTAAGAAAGCTTGCACCTGTTTCTTGAGTATCGGACGGGGCCATTCCAAGATGACTTTAATTTTCGAGCACTGTGGCTTCACCATCCCCCCTCCTACCAGGTAGCCTAAATATTTAGCCTCTGTCAACCAAAAAAGCACTTCCAGGAGTTGATACATAGGCTGGCTTTCGCTAGTGTCAGGAGGACAGCATAAACCTGCAACACATGCTCCTCCCAGGTGCCGGAAAAAATGACAACGTCATTGAGGTAGGCGGCACAATAGGAATGGTGGGGCCTGAGCACTCTATCTACCAGACGTTGAAAGGTCGCTGGTGCCCCGTGCAGTCCAAATGGGAGAACCTTGTATTGCCACTGTCCACTAGGGGTACTGAAAGCAGTTTTCTCTTTAGTGGATGCCGTTAAGGGAATTTGCCAGTACCCTTTGGTCATGTCAAGTGTAGTCAAATACACTTCTCAACTTCCCAACTTCTCGAGGAGTTTGTCAACTCGGGGCATGGGATAGGCGTCAAACTTAGAGACCAGATTAAGATGCCGGAAGTCATTACAAAACCTCCAAGAGCCGTCCGGCTCGGACACGAGAACAATGGGACTGGATCACAGGCTGTGACTTTCTTCGATAATGTCCATATCCAGCATCCGCTAAATTTCCAGCTCCACCTCAGTCCTTTTTGCCTCCGGGAGGCGATAAGGTCTTTCTCGGATAACCACTCCCGGGTCTGTAACAATATCGTGCTGAATCAGCGCAGTCCTACCTGGTGCTTCGCTGACCACTTCCAGGACGGACAGGATTGCTCCTTCGAGCTCCTGTCGTTGGAGGGGCGTCAAATTGTTGCTGAGGTTAAGGGTTATGTTTTTGGAGAAAAGAGAGAGGGTGGACCCGGAAGGAGGATGTTCCTCCCTGGTCTTCCACAACTTTAGTAAGTTCAAGCGATACACCCTCTCTATCGGTTTGATTGGCTAACCAAATAGTCAGCGAGACCTTTTCTTTCTTTAACCTCGTACGGGTCCTGCCAATGGGCGAGCAGTTTTGAGTGGGAGGTGGGCACAAGGACCAGAATGCAATCCCCCGGCTGGAACTCACGAAGGGAGGAGTTCCTATTATAATTTTGGGCTTGCGCTACTTGAGCTCGAGACGTGGTCTTTTAATATAGGCCGGATTTTGTCTAATCGATCGCGTAATTGGGCGATGTATTCTAACAAATTTGTGTTGGGAAGTGCCTCCCCCTCCCAACCTTCTTTTAATAAATCCAAAATGCTCCGGGGCTGGCACCTATATAAAAGTTCAAATGAGCAAAATCCTGAGGAGGCTTGAGGTACCTCCCGATATGCAAAAAGTACTAAAGGTAGGAGCTGGTCCCAATTCCTTCCGTCCGTGTTGACTTCCTTACGAAGCATCTGTTTAAGGGTTTGGTTAAATCTTTCCACTAACCCGTCCGTCTCAGGGTGATAAACAGACGTGTTGAGATGCTTAATATGGAGTAACTTGACCACCTCCTGGAACGTATCCGAAGTAAAGGGTGTACCTTGATCTGTAAGGACTTTTTTAGGTATACCCACTCGGGAAAATAACCCTACTAATTCCCGTGTGACATTTTTTGTATTGGCAGCTCTCAGGGGAACTGCTTCGGAATACCACGTTGCATAATCCACCATGACCAATATACATCTATGGCCTCTGGCCGAAGGCTCTAGGGGTCCAACGAGATCGACTCCGATCCGCTCAAAGGGAACATCAATAAGGGGAATAGGGATTAAAGGAGCTCAGTCCCTCCTGGGAATCTGGCGTAACTGACAGACGGGACACGACTGCAATAAAATCGGAGTTTATTCCTCTCCAACGTTTTTTCGGCCCTAAGTGGGCGCCTAAGAGGTGGGCATGAGCTAGGTTGCAGACCTCCCACCGATAGGTTCGCAGCACTAACAGCAACTTCCGTACCTTGCCTTTGTGGTCCGCAACGCGGTATAATAAGTCATTCTCTAAGACAAAGTAGGGTCCCAGAGGTGTGGAATTTAATGACGTCAGGCCATCTGCGGAAACAACAGCATTCCGGGCAAACTTTGGGGAATCATCATTCCACTGTTCTCTTTTGAAGGATGCCGGCTTACAGCGAAATTGAAAGTCTAAGCCGGCTAATTCATCAGGGCCTAGGCCCAGAGTAGCGTCCTCCCGAAACGTAACCCCACCCGGTTGTACTTCCGGGTCGGAGTCCGTACCTGGAAGGCATCCCCCTGTCTCGCCCAGATCATTAGTTGCCGATGAGCACGGCGTGGGAGCAGTTTGGAAAGTCCCCTGACCATCCATAAGTAGACCCAGGTTGTGTACGGGAGTAGTGACAGTCTTACCGCATTTAATATTAGACCAATCTTGTCCCAATATAACCAGATAGGGTGGTTTAGGCAACACCGCAACTAAGTTGTTTTGGAGTCCCCTTCCACGTTATATAACACCTCGCGGACCTGTATGATCTAGTATCTCCGTGCACACATTTTATACTTGACTTTTTAGCGAGCCATTGTCGCGGTAAAACATAACGGTGAGCAACAATGGTGATATTGCTCCCGGAATCAAACAAAGCCATCACCGAGTGCCCATTCACCAACACCCTTCCCATATGTGTAAGTGCCAGAGGGTTTGACGGCGCACAGTACCTTTCTCCTCGGGCGTAGCTGCAGTCCATTGGTTCTGCATTGAGGCGGCAGGTGGGAAGAATGTGTCCCACCTCGCCACACTTGAAACAGCTCGGCGGGGTGAGCACTCGGTCTTTAGTCTTGGCTGTCGGCTCTGGGGCTCCTGTGAGGCCAACCGCCCCTATTGGATCATGCGAGCAGGCTTCTCAGACCCCCCAATTTGGTTTACCACCAGCTGGCGCTCCAAGACCTCCAGGAGCCCGTTCATATCCAGGAAGGGATGTCTCCGGACCTGCTGGGCGAGGTAATCCAGCATGGCGTGTACTAACGCCTCACAGACTACTTGCTCAACCACCTTGCGGGCTTGATTGACATCTGGCCGCAGCCACCGCCCTAGTTTGCCCCAGAACTCGAACGCCTGGGCTCTAGCTGGAAGCTCAGGGTTGAATCGCCAGTTTCGCCATACCCTCGCCTGCTGGCCGGAGGTAATGCCGTAGCGTTTATAAAGCTTGGCTCTCAGGAGGTCATATTGGGCGGCTTCCTCTTCAGGAAGGTCATGATAGGCCTGCTGCGCCGGACCCTTCAGGTAGGGAGCCAAAATGGACGCCCACTCTGCCCGTGGCCACTGATTTCTGGCCGCGGTCCTCTCGAAGACGGTCAGGTAGGCTTCCAGGTCGTCTGTCTCTGTAAGAGGAACAATTTGAGGAGGTGGAGGTCTTGCGTTGTTTGGCCTCGCAGCCTCTGCAGCTGCCAGGCGTCTCTTTGTCTGAGTGAGCTCCCTCTGTGCAGTCGCTTGTTCCATCTTGACCGCCTGGAGTTCGTTGGCCAAGGTATTTAGAACTGCATTCAAGTCTTGCCCTTCCGTCATCTTCGGGCTCTATCCTGCTGACTACGCCAGTCTGTGAAAGAATAAAGTAACACAGATTTAATTTTGAGGGGTTTCCACCATGGTTTACTTGCAACATAAAGTATCGTCTCCACAATACAACTCAAATGGTCACACCGGACAAAATACAAAGCAAATGAGGGAACATTTATACAGAGGGACAGGAAATTGAATCAGGGATGCTGGGAAAACAGGGAGGAATGCTGGGATGGAAACATCATCAGCTCGTGACTGGAGGGTATACAGGAACCCAGAAGTATGGCTTCCTTTTGTTTATGTCGTGCTTTCTTACTGTGGCGAGTCCTCGTTCTGGCTGATGAGACAAGGAGAGAAAGGTTAGTGCGCCGTCTCTGTCCCTCAGCATTGGTTGTTGCAATGTGGTCTGAGTCCTTTAACTGCTCCCCATGCGCTCGTGCGTGACAACACACAGATACTGTATGTCTGCTTGGCTGGTACAGGAGTAAGAATTGCTGTCTCCAAGTTGAGAGGTTGCGGGTTCTTCGTGCATTAACTGTTTTGAGTAGTGAGCGGCTATTATTATTACTATTGTAGAATAAAAATATACATTTGATTTACTTGAGTCTGTAACAGCCGGTGTAAATTTATGGTACTTGTAAAAGTTAGCATTTTTTTTATTATTCAGTTTTATTCTCTCAGTCACATCCACACTCTCCCCGATCTGACACTGTTCGTTTTCAAATACAGACGTGCTATAACAAAGGTGAATTCAGATGAGAATGAGGGTTCTACATCAGAGAAAGAGAACAGAAGCCCTCCCTGCGAAAATGTCCAGTCACACATAAGAACCATGCAGCTGCACCAGGCGTAAAGGTGAAAGGTGGCACTGTTTTGATGCAGCAAGAGGTTCGGCATCTTCCTGCAAGTGAATCTGCAACATGCATGTCCTTCAACGAAACAGCAGGGCCTACAGAGCTCGCCAAGGTCTCATTCAAAGTCCTGTTTGTGATTATGTTTTGTGATGGTCATTATATAAAAAACATTTACACGTTACTCTTATACAAAAGCCAGATTGAATGTTATTTACCTATTTGCCTTGATTTATTTATTTGCCTTCCTACAGTGAAAAGTCACAAGTAGACTGCAGAGCTTCTAGTGTTAGGTAATGGTGTAAAAGAAGTTATGTACTGATTCAGTAAAACTATTGTGCAGACCTACTGAGTTTAAAAAGTAACATTCCCCACAGCTTACAACATCTCCGTTCTTTTCTGTGTTCAGAGACAAGAAGTTATGAGACAATCCATCAACTCTTAATGTATTGACAAAATTAATTAAGGGTACTATCACAGAAACTTCATTTGATCTGAAAGAAATGCATACCTGAGTATCATCTGCATTTCAGTGAAAGAGAATATTTTGTTTTCTAACATTTTATAGCAGTACCTTGTTAAATAAAAACAAAGGTTTGAGTACTGAGTACTGAGCCCTGCAGGATTCCAAATCTAAATTCTGAACATAATTACTGAGAACTATCATCACGTTTTTGTACATATGGAAATCCACTTGAAAAATATGAACCAAACTATGCAATGACATTACTGAGAACCCAATGTAATTTCCATGCCTATTTAAAAGCAAAGAGTGGTCAGTGGAGTCAAAGGTTGCACTTAAATCTATCGACATAATGATTATAGCATTTCCTTGATAATAAGTTATTAAAGTGTCATTCGTCACATAAGTACTGTGACCAGTGTGAATGCCAGACTTCTCAAGTAAATTGTAATGTAAGGCTGAAGCTGTGCAGCAACCACCCTTCCAATTGCATTAAAAAGAAGTGGTGAATTTGAAATAATTATTACGCATATTTGGCTCTAGCTCTTATTCATTCAGTAACAGTCTGATAGCTGACACTTTTTTTTGGCATTTAGTATCAAGGGCATCTAGTTGGTTTAATTTTACAAATAAAGTCATGGTTTCCTGTTTTGTTATTGATAAGATTTGTTTTTGGCACAATATTCCTGAGACATAAGAAGATTGTAATATTTGGACATTTTTTTAATTTGTACATGGTACACAATAAAAACTACAAGACTAGCTAGAAACCTTGGCCTTAAACAAAAATGATAGAAGATGAAGACCCTAAAATAACATGGAATTTTGCCCTGAATAGTCTACCAAGAAGTTTGGTTTTTTTTTTGTTTTAATCGGATCCAACGCTAAGATATAGAAGCCATGTGTCACATTATTTATGAGTGAAACAAGAAGTCTCACACAATAACATTATTTCCATGTTATGTGTCCAGCAACAGACAAAGCAACCTCAAATCATAAGGCTGCATTCATGCAAATTGGATCACAAAATGACAGCCAACTGTCATCAAAAAAAAAAACAAAAACCACAAAACTTTGTAGAAGTGACATAATTTTAAAATAAATAATAAAAAAATACATTAATTATGCAGTAATTCCAAAAACGCAATCAGATCAGTTTGGGAAAGCTATAATTCAGATTTTTGACAGTTATAAAGTAAACATTAGTAAGATGGCGTGCACAGGTGGAGAGAGACTCATTGGCCAGGATGAGTGTGATCAATATTTGAAACAATTGATCAACAGGCCATTATCTTAATTATAATCCTGTTGCACTTTAAATGGTCATTGTCTATATTAATAATCAAAACTGTACTCTGCTTTTAAGGTAAAATGTGTGTTTATGTATTTAAATGTTGTATAATTGGTAATTTATTATTGCAATGTTATTAACATTATAGCAGTTAATCTATGAAATCACTCCAAGGATGTACATTGAATGGCACGTGTGAAAAATAATTTGAACATAACTGATGGTGGTGGATGGTGAGGTCAATTTGCAGGTCATCTACACTAAGTGACTTCTTTGTTTGGTCCACTTGCTATCTTAGATAACTGACTTCTCATTCAGTGAGAGCTTCATGCATGTACAGTAGACAATGAAATTTGTGTCCATGTATGATTGCCTGTGTGTACAATTTAATTGGCAAGACTAAAGATCTAAGTGACTTCAAATTGGCCTGGTTGTGGATGCCAGATATTTGGGAATAGGTTTATCAAGAACATTAATTATGCCGATGTTTTTTATGCCTAGCTGTCTCATGAGTGTGTCTGTAATGGACCATCTTTACACAGAAACATAAGCAGAACCTAACAAATACACAATAATTTGAAACATAAATCAGTCTATTTAATCAATCTTAGCATAAAAGCAATACTAGGACAAAATCTCTTGAAACATCCTGTGCCTAGGCACTTCATTACAAATAATCACAAAGTTTCAGACCTTAGATTCACTGTCCATGAAACTGTAAAACCACACGGCCAATGGGGTAACTTTGACACCGTATTGTTACGTAGGGAATCACAATTTTCAATTAAAAACTTTACGTCCTATTGGTCTTAAAGAGTCACTTGATTGGGCCTGTATTCTGTGATATACTCCCAAGTGACTCCATTTTCATTTTTTCCAATTTTTTCATTTTCTTCATTTTTATACATGTTTCACAGATATTTTATTTTTTCTTGGCACTTGTAACACTACCTTGTTTTCTTCATTGGGGCTAATATGTTTTATTGCAAGACATGTTAGATATTCAATAGTGGGTAGTATAAGTTTTGTTAACACTTTGTATTTTGTATTTATATATTTTAATTGTGTTTCATTAAAAGTTAGTTGTCTATTGTGTTTTAATATGCATGCTGGGTCTTATTCATAAGTCTCCTATTATAGATTTATTTATTTTATACTATGCTAGACTGATTTATGTTTCAAATTGTGTATTTGTTAGGTTCTGCTTAACCTTCTATGTAATTGTACTTTTCATAAACAGGTTATTATTCTTCCTTCACAGTTATTTTGGTATGTAATGGACCACTATCAAAAAAAAAAGTCAATAAAAGGGATGACTGAGGCGGACACAGAGTAACAGACAGGCTGCAGTCAGATGAATAACACAGTGCTGCTGAAAGAATTAGAACGCTGAATGCTGCACTGTGTTTGTATCTTGCCATGGTTGACAGTTGAGATTCTCACCAATTTCCACACCTATCAGCAATAAACAAAAAGAAATATTTGCAGTAGTCTGGGAATTATGCATGGCGAATATTGTTAAACAATACCAGGTTTGAATAGTCTCAGTTTCTACTGACAAGTGGTGGCAGTATAAAGATTTGAGGTGGCACATAACCTTGTTCTGGATACATAATATTATTTATTGTATCAGTATGCTGCTGCTGAAGAATGTGAATTTCCCATTGGGATTAATAAAGTATCTATCTATCTATCTATCTATCTATCTATCTATCTATCTATCTATCTATCTATCTATCTATCTATCAATGCTTATAAAATATTCTGCCAGCCGAGTAACCATTTGTGAGTTTTGTACTTTTCTGCTAAATAAGGTTCAACGCAAGTGATTTTTTTTAAAATTTACTCTTTTATTTCTATTGGTTATTTATAGTTTTTTTTTATGGTATTTGGAATTTTCCAAGAATTTTCCCCGTTATGACCTGGCATCTGCATTTTGTTTTTGGTTAAATGAGATACATTTTTGTTGTTAGTTGTTTTCAACCATACCAAAATTTGGAAAAATAAAGGTTTTAAATTTGTCCTTTGTGCACATATTTGCAACAAATTTAAATAGGTTGATTTATTTTATCATGTTATTTTATTTTCTGCAATGCCATGTTGGGTGCGGCTATTTAGAATGTGTTTTTGGGTTTCTACATGACAATGATTGTCACTATGAATTAAGTTTGTACAAATGTATAAATATGACAACAATTGGTATCCCTTGATGGATTAAACTTTGTTAAAACTTTAGCTTTAGCTATTGTTCAAAGGGTTTAGTTCAGGAATCGGAATGATTTTTTACCCAGATTTCATCCTTGACTCTTCCTTTAACCCTTTTATTTCAATTTTGCAACTTTAGTTTTGTTTGATCTTTTGGCTTTGGACTGCAGGCTCCATTATTGATTCTTTTGCCTGCTCCTTTATATGGTCAACATCTGGTTATTTTTCCTTGAGATCATAATAATATCAGACAGACACTCTCATGTCAACAAAAGAAGATTTGTAAATGAAAATAAGATTGAATAAACCAGGAAATAAAATGTACAAAAACACCAAGCAAGGGTTAAAACTAGAAAATGAAGCTTACCTTTTGTTCTGAGCTAAAACAGAGGTCAAAAATCAAAGAAGTCAAAATTCTAGTACCTGTTTTTGCCAGAAGAAATGATAACAGGTTGCATGCAACTCTAGAATATATAAAGAAGTGTCAATAACATTACTGGGCATACCTTCTTTGACCAGCCCATCATCACATCTAGGCAGTGGTTGCTCAAAATGGTGGTGATCATTAAAATACAAAATTGCGTTGTGGAACACTTTTAAAACAAAATAAAAATGATTTTAATGAATTTTTAGCAAGGTTCTATTGTGAAAATATAAAATTATATAGAGTCTCTGAAATTTAAAAAACAAATCTAAGAGTTAAATTGATTAGTTTAAAAAAATGAAAGAAGTAACAAATTCACAACATCTGCAACACCATTTTGTTATTATTGGCTTAAGCCATTTTGTAGGCTTTTGTCTTTACTTTGCAACATTGCAACTTGAGGACAATCAGATGTGTGCTATGTGTGATGTTACAGGTGAGTCAGTATGAAAAGTCAGCATTCTGCACTTCCTGGTTGTGCAAAATGTTGAAGGCAAGCAAACCTTCAAGAGTGTTTTATGTGCTATTGTGAGGTTCTGTGTTTTGATTTCTTTCCTTTGGTTCTCTGACAGCAATTTAGGTTTGTCTTTTGGTTTTTACATCATGAGAATTAGCTTTTCTAGTTCAAACTTTGGCCTGTGTATCAACTCCTGATACTTTATTCCCAAATCATTATCAAATTTCCCATCAGTAGCAGAATAGAGAGATGGGTTCAGATTTTTTTTTATTTATTGAATTTATTAAAAGCATATACCATTTCATACAGTCAAGTCACACTTAACAAAACTAAAATCAAATCAACCCTCACACATGAGAAAAAGAGGAAGGCCAACAAAGAGGAAGGTTGTTGGTTGTTGGGCTCAGATTTTTTGCAATTGGTCCAGAACCATGATTATGCACTCAGCTAATACAATGGTTTCCCCAGCTAGGAGATCTCATTTCAAGGAAGCATTCTGGGATAAAAAGAAACAAGCTGTTCAAATAAGCCGTGTACCCCCATTTAATTTGCAAAAAGTATGGGTAATATTGGAATCAACATGGGTCAGTATTCTCATGTGTAAAGAGGGCAGCAACTAGCTATTACTGCAAGTTGATGTGTCTAAAAATGGTTCTGGTCAGTTTAGTTTATGTTGCGATTGAGCTTAAGTCACGGGGCTTTCTTCCAAGCTTTATGTGTCATAGGCGATGGCCAAACAACACAAACACCACAACCAGCTATAGTAAAAAAGTAAGTAGGAGTGAAATTAACACGTTGTTTTATGGTTTGGGTTGTGATGTGCTGTTTCTCATTGTATGATACCTCTGTAGTGTTCAGTACACTATAATATACTTTACACAAATCACAGCTTGTCAGCATCAAAACAGGAAGCACTATGCTGATATTATGTAATTTCTTAAATTCAAGGCAAATTGTTTTAACATAAATGGGTTTACAAAGGATAATAGACTAGCTGTACTTTTTAAAAATCCATCCAACAGATATCAGGGATGTGGTCACTGTAGCCCATCCACACCATCAGTAGTATTTAGCTCATGATTTTATGTTGTAATTTTCTATGATCAATACAACACATTTTGTGGGACCTTTAATTTCACCCCATTACCTTTATTCTTACATTCTTACACTGCTGCAAGTAAGTTAGAAAGTGAAAGTTAACATTATTTAGGAACTCTGCATAATATATCGTGGAACAATCCAGAAGCAATACTTGCATTTTGGAAAAACTGCAGCTTTAATAATTTCATTTGTAATTTTTACCATAGATTGTTTTCTATGGTGATTCTGGACTTGTTTGCAAACCACCAAATATAGCTTGACTAGTCATCCACACCACGATCATACTGAAAACCGAGCCATTGGACTGTTGGAAGCTACCCGATAGTTGTTTTTAATACTTTCTCTTTCACCTATGTGTATACACACACAAATGCACACTAGCAGATAACCCATCAAAAATGATGGACTGAAGCAAAATAAAATACATTTATTGGGTCTGATTTTATTAAGCCACCTTTACTAGGAAGCTGTTTGCTCTCTTGCTGAATCAACTTATTGAGGTGTCTGACTGGTGGACCTGATTAACCAGGTAACAACTAATCCTTAGTTCCTGTTAATGTCAATTTGCAAATGATTACATAATTAGTTCTATAAAAAAGAAAGAACGTTTTATTGTCTACTTTCTGAAGTCCTAATTTGCAGTAAGGTATTCCTTTAATGTCAGTGTTCTAGCTTTGATTCTTTTCTGTTATAATCTTTACTCAAATTCTTTCATTTTTGTCCTTCACTAATATTTTATGTTTAAGATAACAAATACATATAGGTAAGACACAGTAATAATTACACATTTTGTTATACAGTTACAGCACACTAGCTCAGCGATTATTGATGCTTTTTGTTGTGTATTTTGATTTTACTCATAACATCCTAATGTCAGGAATGTTATGTTCACTGTCGGGTTTACACAATGGACTGACCCTGTCCACGTTCGGTTGATAGTTGGACAATGGGTCCCCACATCACTGCCTTGGAAAAAGTAGGGTTAGAAAATGGATGGATGTCTAAAGGCATTCCAAAAAAATGCATTTTCTCATCCATTCAGCACATTACTTTTGGCTGAACTTAAGTTATGAGTAAACTGAACTGATTTCTAAAATGTACACAATGCTAAAACGCATTTTATTTAAATATCATAGCAAGGTTCTGAAAAATGAAATGTAAAACGTTTTTCCATTTCCAGAAGTATAGTATTGCGTTTATTCTTTTCATTCCATGCCTGATCTCTAGCATTACTATTATAAAGAGGCTAAGCTTGTGTACCAGCAAAACAATAGCATTTTCGCCGCACAAAGATCTCATTAGCAACTACTATTCCCTAATGTCCAAATCTAAATCAGAATCTCAGAGGAGAGTTTACATACTTGTAGTGTAAATTGATTTATAGCTCTGTTATTTCAATGACCCCTTTCCAACTCTAAATGAGATCCAACGTCTTTTAAAATTCCCATCAGTAATATATGTTTCTTAAGGTCTGTAAATTGAATCCAACAAAAAGTTGAAGGCTGTATGATCTCACATCCCTAATGTAAACCATTCTGTGTTTTTTTTTACCCTATTTTAAAATCCAATGGTTTTACAATATTTTAAGCTCCTAGCATTTTCCTAGATCACATGCTTAATACTAGAGCTAAATATCCAGACTGTCTGTTTTATTTAAAAAAACAATAACTAAATCTCAAATGTAAGAACAATAAGAAACAACTGAATGAAAAAAGTGGAGTACTCTGGCGGTTTTGTTCCTGTAGGCAAAACTAAACCCAAAAGGTTTACTCTTAGCTTAGATGTAGAATCCTATATTCAAAGATGCTGACAGAAGATGCTTTCAATGCCCTTAAGCACACACTTTCGGCATATAAGAAATTTTCACAGTAACATAACCCAGATCAATGTGATACTATAGATCTGTGTAGACCATTTTGGGATTGGCAATTATTTTTATTTAAAGTGATTGGATAATCTAGCCTAGCGGTGGACTCTGATACAACTGAACAAGGTTCTTTGACATTTATAACAGTTTCCTTTTTGAAAGAAAACTGCAACACAGATCTGAAAGAACAAACAAGGGAATTGGGTTATGTGGGTGTATATCTGAAAAAAATATTCCTAATTTACATAAAATGCTGTATTGCAAGTATATGCATTGAGGGTTGCCGGTGAAAAGGGAATAGTTTGGCAGCTTCTGGTCATGGCATCTTTTCAAGGTTTAACCATGTCTAGTGCATTTAAAAATGGTGAGAGCACCTAACCCTAAAACCTTCCTCCTTGGGCAAGTTCATATGAACAAAAAAGATCATGCTGTTTATGTGTAACATTCTAAGCCGGAGAAAAAAAAATAAAACTTCACATTGCACATGAGCCCTTTACTCTGTGTGGATATGCATAGAACTTGAGAATTCTGTGAAGTTTTGATGTAGGGAAAATTGTTAAATTTAAATTAACTTACTAGTAGTACCCTAAAACCAACATTTCACATTAAATTAAAAAAAATTTACACAGTGATAACATTTATTACAAATGAACATTAATAAATCACCATGCTGCACATCTCTATTCAATATTAATTTTCCACAGTTACTAATACACAGTCATTTGTACAATTATTACATAATACAAACTTGTACAACAATTAAGAAAAAGTACCATAACTTTCTCAATGCCACATATTCCAAGTTGTGAGAGGACCAGAGCCTATCCTTGCAGAATTAGGCATGAGATGAAAAGTTCCCATAGACAGGATGCTAGACAACCACAGGGTTCACTCACGCACCCACCCACCCACAGATGGTCTTTGGAGTCTGTTATTCTATTCTGCACATTTGAGGATGTGGGAGGAAAACCCATGAAAACAAAAGATGAACATGCACATGGACAGCGAGAGTATGCCAGATTCAAACCCACTATAAATATTATTAATGTTTCACTGTGCCACTTCCCTCCTTAGCATGTGTCTTGTGGGATTGCACTGGGATCCACATTCAGACCACAGAGTAAATGCCCCCTGCTGGCATCACCAACATCTCTTCCAGCAGCAACCCACACTTTCCTAGATGGTCTCACATCCAAGTACTGGTTGGGCCCAAACATGCTTAGCTTCAGGGGATGACCTGTTCTGAAGCACATGTGGTATGGCTGCAAAGTTCAAGTTCAGCTGAATATAAACATTTTTTTCCCCACAGAAATCATTTTATTTTGTTCTATGCCTCCTGTTGTACCATATTTGTCAACCTTTTGGAATTCCTGGAGTGGTGTAGATACACAAAATTAAAGGAGTAATCTTCCTAAAATTGATATTTTTATTTATGCTGTATGTTACTTACTCCATGCAGTTTGTAGTGAGGGCTGGGACAAATTTTTAAGCTCAAGTTTTCATGCAGAACGGATATAGCAAAGTTTCTAATATAATAAGTGACTATAGTGATAAATGCTGGTCAACAAAAAACCAACCAAAAACCGAGAACAAAAACATTTCATGTTAGTCATATCACATAAGCTACAATTTCAAGTCATCCAGTCACATGGTTACAATGTCCCAAACATGTCTATGTTTACTATCACATTGTTAAATAAACAACCTCCAGAAAACAGTCACATGAACAAAATTGTAGCACGTTCAAACATGAACAAACATTTGAACTGTAGACTGCTTGTTGTTTTATGTATATGCATGTCCACATATGGAGCACATCATTATTGCTGGGGGCATTGTTTGAAACTGCACAGGTGAACTGACCTTCTGCTTGTTGAAGCATCTCAGATACACAAGCACATGACATGCTCTTGTCCTGATAGTGTTTTCACTTGCTTTACTTTAACTTTTAACCTTTAGTTTTATATGTGTCTCAGTGCATGTTTTTTGTTGATTTCATGTGAAGTGCAATGTTAGCTAATGAACAAGCTGCTACTAGGCTGGACTCCTTTCCAATGAATGAGGCTGGCGGGGAATTGCTCATCTCAAATGCAAGGGTGCATCTAAATGAATTGCAATATCATTCGTGAGAGTGTTTTCCATAAATTAGTTTAATAATATTATAGTAAAAATATACGTGCTTGGAACATTGTCAGCATGTGACTGGATAACTTGATGTGTATCATGCAACATGAGTAAAGTGAGATTCTTTCAAAGGCTTTTTGATAATTTTAGCGGTTATCAACCCTTGGTCACCACATACCCCTATTATATCAGAATCTCTGCTATCTCTGTTCTGCATTAAAACCTGAGATTAAGAATTTTTCTTTGCAATGTCTACAAAGTACATGGGGTAAGTATCATTAAAAATATCATTTTTTAGGTGGACTATTATTTTAAGATATACACACCCAATTTTTACAGATAATGTTATTAAGAACAATTTTAATATTTCTTTATTGTTCTAGGTGGGCTGCTATAATATGATCTTGAAGCTTAGGTTACGTCATGAAATAAGAATGAATTTGCACCTTTTAATTCTCCAATAATTCTGCCATCTTTGTTTGGACCAACTGTATACTCACTCTTTTAGAATTTCGTAAGTACTAGAAATATAATTCACTGATTTCATGTGGAAAACAATAGACTGTCTGTGTCATCTGATAGGGTAGAATGCACCTACAGCGTGAAGTATAAATTAATAAAAAAGGTGGATTTTTGTATAATTCACTGCTTCTTCTTCTTCTATCGGCTACTCCCGTTACGGGTTGCCACTGAGGATCATCTTCTTCCGTATCTTTCTGTCCTCTTCATCTTGCTCTGTTACACCCATCACCTGCATGTCCTCTCTCACCACATCCATAAACCTTCGCTTAGGTCTTCCTCTTTTTCTCTTCCCTGGCAGCTCTATCCTTAGCATACTTCTCCCAATATACCCAGCATCTGTCCAAACCAACGCAATCTTGCCTCTCTGACTTTGTCTCCCAACCGTCCAACTTGACCTGACCCTCTAATGTACTCATTTCTAATCCTATCCATCCTCATCACACCCAGTGCAAATCTTAGCGTCTTTAACTCTGCCACCTCCAGCTCTGTCTCCTGCTTTCTGGTCAGTGCCACCGTCTCCAACCCATATAACATAGCTGGTCTCACTACCGTCCTGTAGACCTTCCCTTTCACTCTTGCTGATACCTGTCTGTCACAAATTACTCCTGACACTCTTCTCCACCCATTCCACCCTGCCTGCACTCTCTTTTTCACCTCTCTTCCACAATCCCCATTACTCTATATTGTTGATCCCAAGTATTTAAACTCATCCACCTTCACCAACTCTACTCCCTGCATCCTCACCATTCCACTGACCTCCCTCTCATTTACACACATGTATTCTGTCTTGTTCCTACTGACCTTCATTCCTCTCCTCTCTAGGGCATATCTCCACCTCTCCAGGGTCTCCTCAACCTGCTCCCTACTAATCGCTACAGATCACAATGTCATCAGCAAACATCATAGTCCACGGGGACTCCTGTCTAATCTCATCTGTCAACCTGTCCATCACCATTGCAAATAAGAAAGGGCTCAGAGCCGATCCCTGATGTAATCCCACCTCCACCTTGAATGCATCCGTCACTCCTACCGCAGACCTCAACACTGTCACACTTCCCTCGTACATATCCTGTACAACATTTACGTACTTCTTTGCCACTGCCGACTTCCTCATACAATACCACAACTTCTCTTGAGGCACCCTGTCATATGCTTTCTCCAGGTCCACAAAGACGCAATGCAACACCTTCTGGCCTTCTCTAAACTTCTCCATCAACTTCCTCAGAGCAAACATTGCATCTGTGGTGCTCTTTCTTGCCATGAAACCATACTGCTGCTCACTAATCATCACCTCACTTCTTGACCTAGCTTCCACTACTGTTTCCCATAACTTCATGATGTGGCTTATCAATTTTATTCCCCTGTAGTTACCACAGTCTTGCACATAACCCTTATTCTTAAATATCGGCACCAGTACACTTCTCCACTCCTCAGGCATCCTCTCACTTTCCAAGATTCCATTAAACAATCTGGTTAAAAACTCCACTGCCATCTCTCCTAAACACCACCATGCTTCCATAGGTATGTCATCTGGACCAATGGCCTTTCCATTTTTCATCCTCTTCATAGCTGTCCTTACTTTTTCTTTGCTAATCCGTTGCACTTCCTGATTCACTATCTCCACATCATCCAACCTCTTCTCTCTCTCGTTCTTTTCATTCATCATCCTCTCGAAGTACTCTTTCCATCTGCTCAACACACTCTCCTCGCTTGTGAGTACTTTTCCATCTTTATCCTTTATCACCCTAACCTGCTGCACATCTTTCCCAGCTCGGTGCCTCTGTCTAGCCAATCAGTACAGGTCTTTTTCTCCCTCCTTAGTGTCCAACCTCTCATACAACTCATCATATGCCTTTTCTTTAGCCTTCGCCACCTCTCTTCACCTTGCGCCTTATCTCCTTGTACTCTTGTCTACTTTCTGCATCTCTCTGACTATCCCACTTCTTCTTTGACATCTTCCTCTGTATACTCTCCTGTATTTCCTCATTCCACCACCAGGTTTCCTTTTCCTCCTTCCTCTTTCCAGATGTCATGCCAAGCACCCTTCTTGCTGTCACCCTTACTACATCTGCTGTAGTTTCCCAGCTGTCTGGCAACTCTTCACTGCCACCCAGTGCCTGTCTCACCTCCTCCCTAAACTCAACCTTGCAGTCTTCCTTTTTCAACTTCCACCATTTTATCCTTGGATCTGCCCTCATTCTCTTCTTCTTCTTCTTCTTGATCTCCAACGTCATACTACAGACCACCATCCTATGCTGCTTAACTACACTTTCCCCTGCCACCACTTTGCAGTCTTCAATCTCCTTCAGATTGACTCTTCTGCATAGGATGTAATCTACCTGTGTGCATCTTCCTCCACTCTTGTACATAACACTATGTTCCTCCCTCTTCTTAAAATATTTATTCACCACAGCCATGTCTATCCTATTGACAAACTCCACTATCCACTGACCTTTTTCATTCCTCTCCTTGACACCATACCTACCTATCACCTCCTTGTCTCCTTTGTTCCCTTCACCAACATGTCCATTGAAATCCGCTTCAATCACCACTTTCTGTCCCATGGGTGCACTGTTCATCCCTTCATCCAACTCACTCCAAAAATCTTCTTTCTCACCCATTGCACACCCAACTTGAGGTGCATATGCACTAACAACATTCATCATCACACCTCCAATTTCCAGCTTCATAATCATTACTCTGCCTAACACTCTTCACCTCCAAAACACTCTTGACATACTGTTTCTTCAGAATAACTCTTACCCCATTTCTCCTCCCATCCACACCATGATAGAACAATTTGAATCCACCTCCAATCCACCTGACCTTACTCCCCTTATTCTCTTGCATGCACAATATATCAACCTTCCTTCTCTCCATCATATCTGCTAACTCTCTCCCCTTACCAGTCATACTGCCAACATTCACAGTTCCTACCCACAGTTCCACTCTCATTACTTTTCTCCTCTCCTCCTGCCTCCGGACACATCTCCCCCCTCTTCTCCTTCTTTGGCCAAAGTAGCCCAATTTCTGCCAGCACCCTGATGGCTAACAGTACTGGTGGCGGTCGTTAACCTGGGGCTCGACCGATCCGGTATGGAAATTTGTATTGTTGTCCACATATTGATTTGGTAAAATTTTACATGCCCTTCATAATGTAACCCTCCCCATTTACCTGGGCTTGGGACTGGCATGAAGAAACACACTGGTTTGTGCATCCCATGTGGCTGGGTTGTATAATTCACTGCTATACAATTATTTCTCCACACTAGAATAACTAGAAGAAATTCTTTTTAAATTTCCTTTCGTCCTTACCGTTGCTGAACCCGCATAATCCATGTTCTGGAATCCTAACTTCAAACCCTGGCCTAGACATTGTCTGGTTGGGTTTTCCCCAATTATTTGGTACACCATCACATGCTCTTTGGGTTAACTAGCAATTCCACACTGAGCTGTGTGAGGACAAGAGTGGAAGTGATGGGGCTGTGTTGGATTGGCATCATGTTCTATGCTGATTTCTGGCTTTACAACCAGTAATGAAATAATGTTTCAAAAGTTTGAAAAATATAGAATAAATGAATTACAAAAATTCAAACCATTCAATGGGTGAAAAAAACAAGTGCTCTTCCCACATAGAAATGTGTGGTCAGAACACTATATTAAATATATAAAAAACTTAAAAGAAACATTAAACAGAAAATAAAAGATCAGTAATTAGAATTGTAATAAATAATTTAAATCATTCATAAATAAGTACTATAAAGGCATCTTAAATAAAAATTGATTTTTTCTACATTTAATAATGTAGAATCTATATATATAATTCACTAAGCCATGAGACAAGTAGCCGACCATGGAAAGCATGCCGGAAGGGGCGTGGATTCACTAAACCGCCAACAAGTAAGACGCCAATGGCGCACGCAGGAAGGAGCCACGCCCACCAACTCTTAGACCATTGGATACGATGAAAAAATCACAGTCACGCCCACCAACTCGGACGCGACGCCTCGAAAAACATGCCGTCATTTCTGTTTGTCTATGCCACATTCCACTTGCAGCTCTGAGCTACGTTGACTTTTCATTAGTCAACCTCAGTGGAATCTTGGTTCACACAGAGGCAGCGTGAGAGAGAGAGCCGCGCGCGCGCGCACACACCCACACACAGAGGCAACGCCAGAGAGGGACAGAGGCATACACAGGCAGCGCGCGAGAGAGAGACGCACACACACACAGAGGCAACGCCAGAGAGAGAGACAAGCGCACACACAGGCAGCGCGTGAGAGAGAGCCACGCACACACACAGAGGCAGTGCCACAGAGAGACAGAGGCACACACAGGCAGCGCAAGAGAGAGCCGCGCAATCCTTTAAAACTGAAGTTAAAACACAATGAAGGAAGCAGTCTTTAAAAATCAATAAGCCCTGTGCCTCTTTTTCATTAGCGTCTCACCTGCTTCAGGCCCTGCAACAGTCGAGACGCTCTCTCTGCAGCTGACCTTCTCTGTGCCTGACTCCACTACTGTCAGTCGCCTGATTAAAAATGGCCTTTTGAATGTGAGCTATGGACCCGCTATACCACAGGAACACATTGCCTTCGAGCCTGCTCTCGCTCACTCTAACGTACCGGCTTTCTCTCTCTCTCCTCACTCGCTGACACACTGCACAGGGGAGAAATGCCCAAAGCATGAGTCTACACTGTGAGTACGATGATTATTTATTTAAAAATGGGCTTTTGAAGGGGAGCTGTGGACCCGCTATACCACAGGATCACCTGTGACATTGCCATCACATTGTTTTCCTTTTATTTATAATCCTGTTGAGCAGATCAGACACCCAGGCAAACAACACTGAATAATCAATAGCTCCAACTACTTTGCCCGCCCCCACTCCTCACCTGAGTCCGTTTCGTCTCTGTTCAGCAGTGTTTGCCAAACTCGGTCCTGGTGAACCCCTGTGGCTGCAGGGTTTTGTTCCAACCAGATTCCTAATCATTAATGCCGGTGAAACTCATCCGGGATAAGTCGGTTTTTCAAACGCAGCCGTGTAGCAGATTAGTCTAGCAAGATGTAATAATCCGAGATGAATGCGCACCCTCGCGCTGAGTGAAAAGCCAATATATATTGAGTCTACAAAACATGATCACCAAGTCTTTGATAGGCTGCAACAAAATGATGAAAGAACGGGCGCATTTTTTTCACACAAGCTGAGTGGGTGGGTGTTAGTTAGTTAATTAGCAACTCCAAGGATTAAAAAACATTGAAAAAGCGGCGCGGATTGGTTTGCAGCGTGTAAAACAGTTTGTTTGTCACAGATAATTTGCTATCCACACAGGGACGAACCGGGAAGTGAACCCACAATCTTCCACTGTCTCCTTACTGCAAAGCAGCCGTACTACTACAGCGCCACAAGGCAGTTAAAGAATGCACCGGGCCACATGTTCATTTTTTCCCCTGTGCTTAAAAGACATTAAAAAACTGTTTCTCAACTGTGACTTCCGAACAACTCAGTACGCGAAAAGCGGCCAGAATCGCAAACAACAATGAAAACTCTACGTGACTCATAGGTAGTAATGGGCCGTTCTATACTAAGGTTTCGACACTGTGTCGAGCTTTCGAAGCACTGCAGATTTTAATACTTGATCGAATAATGACATCTGTGATTTAAGGATTTCACATTTTCTTTCTCAAATGTGCTTACCTATATCATGGCAAAGTACAGGGATAAACCTTTATTTTCTGTCTACTCCGTTTTAATTAAGACAGACCAAACAAAACATTTAAGGCTATTAAATGTGATCTCAAGAAAAGATCAGGGTTAATTATAATACTAATAACAGGAGCGATTATAATGATACAGTGCAAAAGTAAATACTAATTGAAAGAGCCGGGAATGCATGAGGTGAGGCGTCTTATTTTGTTTAACTCTTGCTATCGTATAGTGCATTCTGCCTGTCGGCATTAGTTATATTTATATTTTTTAGACATCAGACACTAGAAGCTGCTGACGAACCCTTCTCTTCGTTGTCAGTCTGTAGCTACGAAAAAATAAAAGCAATACGACTTTTAACAGACGTCATTGAAGTGTATCATAAGTTTCTGTAACGTTAATGAAAATGGCCAGGAGGTGTCATGAGAGAGGTGAGTGTCAAATGCTTCGAAGCTTCGATACGATTTCCGACACAATTGCTTCAAACGTGTTGATGCTTCGCGAGGCTTCACCCCGCCCATCACTACTCACAGGTTACTGAACGAGAAATCAGCAGACTAGCATGACGGATGGGGCGTAATGGGCGTCCTTCCCCTCTCCTCCGGATTTTTCAAATATTAATTTTTTCCCTGTGCTTAAAAATCATTAAAAAAGCGGCCTGATTATGCGGCGTATGGTACGCCGCGGGTTGGCTAGTAATAATATAAAGAGTTATGCTGGTTCAGATTTCTTGTATATGCTTCAATTTAAAATGCAACCTAATTACCACCTATTATTCATTTAAATATGACTACTATTTGGTGTGATTATATTTAACTTTCTTTCTAAAAAAAGATGTTTGACTTTTTCAAAAAGAAGCACACGCATTTCATGAGATTCTAAGTGATTTTAAGCGTTTTTAAGCTTCTTAAGTTTTATGTCACCATTTTGCAAAAAAGGTCTCAGCAACAGCCATAGTCAAAATGACTGATTGGTCAAATCTCAATGAAATGTTTGCCATATTTAATGATGGCCTGTTATGTTAGCAAAATGTTTGAATCATGTTCATAATTAATTTTTTTATTATCGCAGCATTTAACATATTATTTAGGCGAGTCTAATTATCTTGCAATGGTTAAACAAAACAGTATGTTATGTAAAATACATTATTTGCCCATCATTAATATATCCATATGTAGACATTCCAAATTGTGGTCTCCCATCATTGAAGTCAAGTAAGACACTTGGTTATTTTGCCAGAACATCGGTAAAAATACCAAGATTTGTAAGGCTGACAACCTTCCAAATACATCCAAGAGAAGGAAAAATAATGAAGACAACCAGAAAATGGGCTTCCAAGTGACGTTTTTATATTGATCTTATATTTACAAGCAGAATTTAATCCAAACGGTTAACATAATCCTACCATGAAGTGCCAGGGAGGAAATTCTTCCACAGAGTTGTGTAGTTATTTGAATATAGGTAAAATACATTTTGCATCTTCTGTGTGAATTGGGCTCTAAACTATTTCATATTGTCGTGGCGAAAAATTGTCACCACAAGGCTTTTTTCCTGAAATGAAGGCTATTAGGAGACTCAGGATAGGCAAACAGTCTACAGTTTTATTGCAATAAAATAACAATAATAATAACACGGTCTCCACCCAATACGGCCAAATTGATCTGATCCCTGAACAGTTCAGAACTCAAAACTTATATAGTCATTTCTTATCACTCCAACCTCGTTCAATTAGCTCATTCTGCACCTGTCCTTACTGTCCATTGTTCATCTCCAGTTTCTGTTTTGCTTATTTTTGATTGGTCTTCGACCGGGCAGATGTTTCCTTTTTCCATTTTTGGGCTTTCTTGTGTCATTTCCTTTCCTAGGCCTTTCAAACTATTTTATAATGGTGGCTTAAAGCTACGCTTTAATTAAAAAGAAATATGGCATGTGCTTTTATTTAATCATTTACTTGGCAGGCCTGACTTGCATTAGTATTTACACTATGGTTAATGCTTATATATTTCTCTATATTTATCTCTGCTCAAGCTGCTGCCCCCGCGACCCGACCTCGGATAAGCGGAAGAGAATGGATGGATGGATGTATGGATATTTATTTATGCTAATACATGAATACACTAATTTTACTTTTTCATACATTACATCATCTTAACCTCGTTGTAACTGTGCCTTTGCTGTTTCTGCTGACTCACTGTTCCAGCTGGCTTCTCACGTGCCTACCAGAACCATTTTTTCTTCCTTGTTATGTTCCTTGCTTCCTAACCTTGAACACAGGTGTCCATGTTTTCCCTTTCTTCTGTTCTCGATAGTTTCTGTGCATCATTCCCTTTCTATTCTGTCCTTCCTTTCCCAAATTGGTAATTCTGCTCCCAGCTTAAAAATAATTCAATATGGCTGTTTTTTTTATTTAACTATTTGCTTGACATTCTAATTTATGTTAACTCTAATGCTTTGAGAAGCTGTTAATTACTTTAATGGCTATTAATGCTAATATATGCTATTTGTGCTTAATGTATAAATTTTTTACCTTCCATAATATGCAGTGTTTTTGGTGGTAATCTGTATGTTCACTACGCTGCTCTTACCACTTCTTTAAACTAATTATTAGACGACCGTAGTGAATAAAAGTTCAAGGTGAATATCTTTAATAAACTCCAATTTTATAAAAGATTTAAAGACATTAGGGCTACATAACAGTGCAGTGGTTAGCGCTGCTGCCTCAGCAAGTATTCAGAGTTCAGATTCAATGCCTTGGTGTTTCTTCCCATGTCTCAGTATGATTTACTCTGGACACTCTGGTTTTTCCTCTATATCCCAAAAGATTAAGCGGGTTTGATAATTTTAATGTTTTGTTGCATGTTTTGTTTAATGTTTTGAACTGATGTCTGTTTATGTGTTTGTGTGTGTGTGTGTGTATCTGAAAAATTAATCACTGTATTACCGTAGTATTTCCCTCTACATGCCCTTTACCTGTTTCTCAAGGTTAAGTGTTCTCGTCAAGTTCGTTATGGGGTTGGTCTACTGTTGCACTTTAAAATGCACACACACACACACACACACAGACCCTAACCACAACAGTGCCCCATGAATGACATACACACACACACACACTGATTAACCTTTAGCACTTTAAACCACACGAGTGCTTTAGGAATAACAGCCTGTCACTCAGCACTTCAAGAGACTTACTTTTTATAGGCACGGACAACATACGATGTTTTAGTGATATCTCAGACCTAAATATTACTTTTGGTCTATAAAAATACATTTAAACATACAAAGAGTCAGCACTCTTGACTATAGGCCATTTATCAGCCAAGAATACCACCTTCTTCTCGTACTGTCCCTTCTACTGAGTGGCGCCCTCACTCTCAGCCTTATAAACCTCGCAGCACAGATATAATGGCAAATAATCTGGCTATACTAGGTGCTCAAAGAAATCTAACTTATTAATTCAATCATTCTAGACATTAAGACAAAGCATAGAAAGTTAAAAGCAGCATGGTATTTATTACAAGAATAATAATAATAATACCACTGGAACAAAGAATAATAGAAAATAGGTACTGATAGAAAAGTCTAAATATATATAGTCTTTAGGAAAAGCTTACGAAAAAGTTACAGATGACAAGGATGAATGTCCCAGGGAGGCGTTTGATTTAGCAATCGATGTTCATGATGCCTTTCTGATGACCAGTGCCGTCTTCATCCGTTTTCTCTTCTTCTCCTTTCTTACGTCCTTACTTTCTTCTTCTCCTCCTTCTTCTCTCAAACCAAGGCATATTAATTATGAAATGTCATGCCTTGGTTTCATAACACATGCACCTGATTGAGCAAAATTCATCAATCACATTGACAGCCAGCCAAACTCTTTCCCAGATAATAAAGTTCTTTGATATTGCCTCAATCTTCCTTTTCCCAGGCTGTAAACCACATTGTTATCCCAAATGTCCATCCATAAAGTAATCAATAGCCTGAGGTATCAGCTCAGGCTTCCTTTCCCAGGTTATAAAGTAATTGAGCCACCAGAATGTCTTCCTTTCAATGTTGGAAACAGCTGTTTTAAAAGTGAGGTGTAAGAAAACCTGCTTTGATATGTCTTAAATGTAATTCATCTGTTGTTTTATCTTGACCAAAATATAATGTAAAATTAAACCAAAATGTACAGATTATCTATCTATCTAATCGATAGATCGATAGATACTTTATTAATCCCAAGGGGAAATTCATATACTCCAGCAGCAGCATACTGATACAAAAAAAAAATATTAAATTAAAGAGTAATAAAAATGTAGGTAAAAACAGACAATAACTTTGAATAATGTTATAGTTTCCCCCCCCCCCCCCCCCCCCGGGTGGAACTGAAGAGTTGCATATCAGTGGAGCAGGACAGTGACAGCAGTCTGTCGCTGAAGCTGCTCCTTTGTCTGGAGATGCTACTGTTTAGTGGATGCAGTGGATTCTCCATAATTGATAGGAGCCTGCTTAGCGCCCGTTACTCTGCCACGGATGTCAAACTGTCCAGCTCCATGCCTACAATAGAGCCTGCCTTCTTCACCAGTTTAGGCTTTTTTGATGAGATATAGAGTGTTAATCCCATATAACACTCGACACAGTATTCTGTTGCCATAATGTAGACAAAATAACAAGCTGCAAAAAATTATGAATTTTTCTATTAATTATGCACTCTGCGGTCAATGTTCTTGAGTGGAGTGAAGACTGTAACCAAAACACACAATGGCACATTAACAAAAAGCTGTAAAGCCAGTCTGAGAACAAACTGAAACTGAACCATTAGTTGAATCAAGCAATAGTGATGACAGTATGAATTGGTTATTAGACAACATGGATAGTGAAGCTGATGCATACGGTGCTGTATGATTGAACTGCCTTGATATGTATGTAAATTTGGTTGCATCAAGGTTCACCGTGGTACAAGCAGGTACATGACAAAAAGGCAAAATTATTGCAGTCATGTGAAAGGACAACAAAGACGTTAGCCCCCTAAATACTTTTCACAATACAATAACTCTCAGTGTTCATGTCAGGGATAATATGGAAGCCACTAAGCCTTGTGCTACAATAAAACAAGGGGTAGCTCCCTGTCATGCTCAAAAAACAGAAAAAATATTTAAAAAGTGCACAAAGAAACATGCTTCTAGTGCCCCTAATGGAACATCAGGCTGTGTGTTGGTGACTATTTCAAAACTTGCACTATGAAACACATGTACTAAATCTGCATCAGTACAGATGTGGATATTAGACGTACCTTTCCTATTGTATTGAGGTTGACATTTCAGCATTTGCATGTTTCTTTCACACATAACATTTTTTCTTGTTGAAAAATAAATTAGACATAAACTGCATCATTTTTCCAGGGGTAAACAAGGCTAAGGGCACTAGGTAATGTTTAAAACTTTAAATATCTAAACCTTCTCCCTTGCTTTTCATGTTGCTCTGTTTTGCCAATCCAGGGATAGATAAAATGAGGGAATGCCTGATAGTCACCTAGTAACATAGTGAAGCCTGCTGAAATTCACCAAAGGATGTTGGCTCAGTACGGAAGTGACAACAGGATGATTCAACAAAAAGTTTTTGAATGAGTAGAAAAGTTTAAATTGGAAAGAACAAGTGTAACCCACAAAGCTCGATATCGGCGACCATCGACATGGTGAATTTCTTCATTAGTGAAGACCAACGGATTACGTTATCTGCTGTTGTGGCACATTTGGATATCAGGTATGGATCTGCACATGCCAAAGTGCATGATGACTTGGGGTACTATAAATTTTGTGCAAGATGTGTACCCAAACAGCTTACGCCTCTGCCCAAGTCAACATACATTATTGAATTTCAGGAGATTTCATTCTCCTTTCCCAAAGGAATCTGACTATGGCGGTTGTTCAGCAATGGTGCAATCCCTCAGTGGAGCATCCATGTTCATTTGACCTTGGTTTCAACTAAATTAACATTAGAGCAATGTGCTGTGCATTTTCGAACTACCCATAAGGCATCGCAAATGTGCTGTATTGTGTCAGCTTCTATCCGTTACAGTATAATTTTCTAATTGCCTTTTTTGATTTATCCTAGTATATTTACAGTGGATATAACTGCACTATATATATTGTATATATACAGTTAGGTCCATAAATATTTGGACAGAGACAACATTTTTCTAATTTTGGTTCTGTACATTACCACAATGAATTTTAAATGAAACAACTCAGATGCAGTTGAAGTGCAGACTTTCAGCTTTAATTCAGTGGGGTGAACAAAACGATTGCATAAAAAATGTGAGGCAACTAAAGCATTTTTTTTTAACACAATCCCTTCATTTCAGGGGCTCAAAAGTAATTGGACAATTGACTCAAAGGCTATTTCATGGGCAGGAGTGGGCAAGTCCGTCGTTATGTCATTATCAATTAAGCAGATAAAAGGCCTGGAGTTGATTTGAGGTGTGGTGCTTGCATGTGGAAGATTTTGCTGTGAACAGATAACAAGCGGTCAAAGGAGCTTTCCATGCAGGTGAAAGAAGCCATCCTTAAGCTGCGAAAACAGAACAAACCCATCCGAGAAATTGCTACAATATTACGAGTGGCAAAATCTACAGTTTGGCACATCCTGAGAAAGAAAGCAAGCACTGGTGAACTCAGCAAAGCAAAAAGACCTGGACGAAAGCCGCTGCAGTAAAGGCCTGGCAGAACATTAAAAAGGAGGAAACCCAGCATCTGGTGATGTCCATGAGTTCAAGACTTCAGGCTGTCATTGCCAGCAAAGGGTTTTCAACCAAGTATTAGAAATGAACATTTTATTTCCAGTTATTTAATTTGTCCAATTACTTTTGAGCCCCTGAAATGAAGGGATTGTGTTAAAAAAATGCTTTAGTTGCCTCACATTTTTATGCAATCGTTTTGTTCACCCCACTGAATTAAAGCTGAAAGTCTGCACTTCAACTGCATCTGAGTTGTTTCATTTAAAATTCATTGTGGCAATGTACAGAACCAAAATTAGAAAAAAGTTGTCTCTGTCCAAATATTTATGGACCTGTGTGTGTAATATTATATATATATATGAATGAGAGAGAGAGAAAGCATATATTTATATGTTTATTTATATTATATATTGTGAGGTTTCTAAACTCTTTTGGGACTCTCCCAATGGGACGACGTGCCGAAGAGCGTCCTGAAGCACGATCACCACATCTGTGGAAAACTGTTTATCAATTGCCGGGGCAACTGCAGGCTCACAGAGCTGCAGCAGCTCGCCACCGAAGCAAATCCAAGTCCATTTCGGTTGCACTATAAGCAGCTGTCATTGACGGGTGATGCAAGGAACATTAAAAATGGAAGGAACAGTTATTACTTGGCAACTAACCTGGCCATAACCCTGCCTGATTGCTATGTCTTTGTATTGAAGAGTGGTAGATCCCGTTACAATAAATAACCGTGCTCTTCCTGTTTCAAGCTGAATAAAGCTAGTTTTGCTAAAGTACTGAGACTCAGCCTCGTGTTTTGGGGTGCAAGACAGTGACTCACACGTCACAATATGCACAACTGTATGTAAAATATATATGCACAATATTACATAATATAAATTGAAGTATTATGATTTCAGATGTCAGATTTTTGATTTTGAGTTTTCAATTGGTTTATATGTTTGAGGTATTACGTAACGTAGATTACTTTCTCAGTAATGTCTATCTGTGAGCATGACAATTCAAAACAAAATAAATCAAAGTTTGGCACAGTTATTAGCATTGAAAAAACCCTACAAGCCCGTTGATTTTGATAGAAATCCCTGAAGATTTTTCTCCACAGAGATAAGGATTTTGCTTTCTGTGAACATAAAGGGCACACATTTCATTCCAAAACCTTGGCTTGCAATATTTTACTTCTTAAATCACAGCTTTATGCAAATAAAGGCATGTACTGGGGTATCAGATATTTTAATTTTTTTGATAATTTCCTACTAAGACTGGAACATTAATCTTTATGAACCACAATGTGTTTAATGTTACTTTAAAACAAAACACCACTTTCATTCACATGTGTATATAAGAAATTTACAAAAAAGTAAAAAATTAATTTGCAACTGTCTGTAAAATGCTTTTACCAGTCTGAAAAAAACACTGTTACAGTAAAAACAATTGTAACCATTTAGTGTTTCACACAGAGTAAAAAGCAACTGCTTTTAAAAGTTTTTTTTTTACTCAAGAAATAAATGAGAAAAATCATGAAAGTATTTTTCTATCTGTGAAATATTGCCCCATTTGTAAAATACATACGTTTGTGGCCAACTTTAAAAGAGATAATTGCTTTGAAATAACCCTAGCGCTATGAAAGATTGAAAAGGTAAGTGCTTGTAGCGATGCCAGCTGTTTTATACAGGCAGGACCAGTGCCAAGGCAGACTTGTACAATTGTTCGTGCCTGTTGACATTTGCAGCTTGTTAGCTTTTATTAAGATCATATTCTATATGTGAAAGTAGGTGAATTAGATTTTGTATGCTTAAATGCAATACCACTAGATATATAAATAATCCACAAAAGCCATGCTGAAGGAAAAGTTTGAAATTTTTATTACTGGTAATGATTTCCCAGCAGTGCATGCTGGGCAGTAATTCAGTAGTGATTCATTTTCTTTTTGTTTGCATTGTAGTAGAAGAGTGCTTTAGTGGAAACTTTGGTAATGTTCCTCAGTTGAATATCGCTTTTCTAAAAGGATTATAACACAAAACACATGCTATAAAAGATACATTTTCTTTTTTTAACATTGCTGTTCAAACAAGTCTCTACAGCATATATTTGCCACTGTCGTATAACAAAATACAGCAATATAGACTTAAATGTTAAGCAAACTGAGAGCAATGCAACTACCTGCAGTTCTGGAAAATATAGTGGCTATGAACTGAAACAGCAACACCTCCAGTTTAGAGTGGAATATCTTTGAAGTGAAAAAGAACAAGCAACAAAAATACAAAAGGAAGATGCGCAGTACCCACACTGCAAAAACTGAACAAATGTAGCTGTATTGTAACCACTCTTACCACCCTACTCCTAAGTGTTTACAGGACAGTGCATGGAGTGCAAACCACTGAAACAACAATTTCCTTTATACTTGTTCTTTCTGCACCAGGACATTGCACTTCTTTTTAACAGCAGCGTCATACCCAAGATACTTTTGTTGTCATTTGCTGGGTTCCTATATGCAAAGTGGAAGAAGCATTACTTCCTTGGGGTCTTTTTCAAATTTGAAGTTTTCTAACGCAGGGGGTGGCCCTTCTCGGTGGTGGAGTAAAGATTAAATGATTCCTTTTTGCCTCATTCTGATCCAGATAATGTCTTGTGCTCAAAACATTCCTGATTTTGATCTGTTTTCTTTTTTCCCTAAATTACTTCTGACAAGTACATTTAATTGATTAAATAGTACTGGACTTTTCATAATATTCACAAGGTCTTCACTGGCTTGTGTGACATAGCCTTGACTATAAAAAGGTGAAACTAGAAGTACAAGCAAGCAATAATAAAAAAAGTGGTGCTCATTTTAATTAGGAGATTAATGCAAAATTGACAACTCAGGTTGCATATGTGCATACACCTCCAGGGTGAAGCCTAAAACACCAGCCCTAGTAGACAAGAACAGGCCTGCAGTACTGGGTAGGAAATGACATTGATAATATGACTGAGAATTTGCGGAAAATGATTAAGAAAACAATGCTGAGGGTTGTAATAAACATTTTAATAATACATTCCTGAAGGAATCTAATTACTTAGTTTGCACAGCAGCATTTGGTGGTGCTGTTCCCTACAGGCTCTTAGTGCAGGAACACCACTGACTATTAATATTACGCCAGCGTTTGTAAACCACTGAGTTAGGTCACGGGTTCCCAAAACCATATATGTCCATGGGTTTCCAGTGAACTAAAAAAGGCAGAACTTGGTCTTCTGGTCATAAAGGTTGAGAAACGATGTAAGATACATATCCTTGATTGACTCACAAGAAGCACAACATAGATTCATCTTGTGGGTCTGATATCCGGGAGATTTTAAACTTATGGTAAAGTTAATTTAAATCGTGGGGAAAAAAAAAAAAAAAAAAATCAGAAGAAACTGCGGTTGTTCTAAACTGGAAGTCTGAAAATGACAAAAGAGTGACAGGCCTCCAAATAGCCACAGAAAGCAGGTCAGAAACCTTTTTTGGCCAGCTCAGATAAGGCTAGCTCCAGAATACCCAGTCAGTCACTACTACTTCTGGACGTTTGCCTAGTAGGCACAGAAAAATCAGGAATGGCTTTTCAGTAAAAAATAAATAAATAAATAAAAACGTTTTATAATGTCAAACAAGAGAGAAGAAACCATGTAAACCCTAACTTGTCATTATTAGGGATAACAATATTTACAAAAAGATTTATTTTCAAGAAAATACAAAAATGCTCAAAAAGCTCAATAGTTAATCCATAAGCAAATAGATTTCAAAGAACACAATCCAAAGTAATTGCCAAAAGGTATAGCAAAAATAGGAAAATAAAACAATACTTAAAATGAAAATATGGCAATACTTACACTTTGTCCATCCATCCATCCATTTTCTTCCGCTTATCCGAGGTCGGGTCGCGGGGGCAGCAGCTTGAGCAGAGATGCCCAGACTTCCCTCTCTCCGGCCACTTCTTCTAGTTCTTCTGGGGGAATCCCAAGGCGTTCCCAGGCCAGCCGGGAGACATAGTCCGTCCAGCGTGTCCTGGGTCTTCCCCGGGGCCTCCTCCCGGTTGGACGTGCCCGGAACACCTCATCAGGGAGGCGTCCAGGAGGCATCCTAATCAGATGCCCGAGCCACCTCATCTGACTCCTCTCGATGCGGAGGAGCAGTGGCTCTACTCTGAGCCCCTCCCGGATGACTGAGCTTCTCACCCTATCTTTAAGGGAGAGCCCAGACACCCTGTGGAGGAAACTCATTTCAGTCGCTTGTATTCGCGATCTCGTTCTTTCAGTCACTACCCATAGCTCATGACCATAGGTGAGGGTAGGAACATAGATCGACTGGTAAATTGAGAGCTTTGCCTTATGGCTCAGCTCCTTTTTCACCATAACAGACCGATGCAGAGCCTGCATCACTGCGGACGTCGCACCGATCCGCCCGTCGATCTCACGCTCCATTCTTCCCTCACTCGTGAACAAGACCCTGAGATACTTGAACTCCTCCACTTGAGGCAGGATCTCGCTCCCAACCCTGAGAGGGCACTCCACCCTTTTCCGGCTGAGGACCATGGTCTCGGATTTCAAGGTGGTGATTCCCATCCCAGCCGCTTCACACTCAGCTGCGAACCGATCCAGAGAGAGCTGAAGATCACGGCCTGATGAAGCAAACAGGACAACATCATCTGCACAAAGCAGTGACCCAATCCTGAGTCCACCAAACCGGACCCCCTCAACTATCTGGCTGCGCCTAGAAATTCTGTCCATAAAAGTTATGAACAGAATTGGTGACAAAGGGCAGCCCTGGCGGAGTCCAACTCTCACTGGAAACGGGTTCGACTTACTGCCGGCAATGCGGACCAAGCTCTGACACTGGTTGTACAGGGACCGAACAGCCCTTATCAGGAGGTCTGGTACCCCATACTCCAGGAGCACCCCCCACAGGATTCCCCGAGGGACACGGTCGAACACCTTTTCCAAGTCCACAAAACACATGTAGACTGGTTGGGCGAACTCCCATGCACCCTCCAGGACTCTGCTAAGGGTGTAGAGCTGGTCCACTGTTCCGCGACCAGGACGAAAACCACACTGTTCCTCCTGAATCCGAGGTTCGACTATCCGACGGATCCTCCTCTCCAGGACCCATGATATATAAATATAAAAAAATATATATTTTTGTGTGGAGTCTTCCTTTAAGTTCACTTACACTTTGTACAAAACTCAATCAATGAACTTAAAGGAAGACTCCACACAAAAATATTTTTTTCTATATGTTATTTACCCAATATAGTTTGAGGTAATGGTCAAATCTATTTATGATATAATAAAACCCAGTGGTGACCAACAGTAAACAATGTGAAAAACATCATAAAAAAATAATTCTCAGGTTACTCGTGTCATATGATCCACAAGTCCATTATCCAGTCATATGTTCAAAACTGACAAAAAACATGCATTTTTTCTGTAAAATATTAATAGCTACTTCCAGAAAAGTCACAATGTACTTTTTTTTTTAAGTGAAAATGCTTTTTTTAAGCCTCTCCCCCTCAGTCACTGGTCAAGAATCCTGTCTTACATTCATGTCATAATTCATGTCAACTAAACAGGTAATACATCAACCACATTAAAAAAAATGTAAATGGCAATGTGGATATCTTAAAAATGTAAGCTTTCCTCTCACTTTTAACTGCTAGGGTATTTGGAAAAAGTAAAAGTAGTAAACTTATGTAAGTCACAAAAGAACAATACATGGTAATTGTATTTCGTGGCACACCTCTGGTTAGTACGACTATTGGAAAGCACGAGAAGATGTTCCCTCCCTGTACTCCTATACGTACACTTACTTAGAGATAATTGATCAGAGTATTAGTCATTTTTATGAATGCACTGATAAATCACAAGCCTGCCCCTTGAGTACTCACCACTGACTCACTGTGTTAGGATCAGCAAGTTTCTAAACTTGCATACTCTACCATAGTAGAAATATTTGGAAAAGTTTTACAATTTGCTAATCTGAATAAAAACCTAACTCAACTAACATATTGATATTTTTAAATTACAGTTAGTGCTGTTGTCTCACAGACTCCTGATATCTGAGTTTGAATCTGCAGAATATGGCCAGGTGTTAATGAATGTGCAATAAAGTAGCATCCCTAGATTGGTCTGTCTTGCACCCAAAATCTTTTTGAACTGTCTCTTTCTATCTGAAACTCTATTAAATGACTGAATAAAATGAAAGAATACATTTATTATCTATGCCTGTGATGGATGAGCATCCTGCCCAGGACTGATTGTTGCCTTGTAGCTGTTGTTGGCTACAATTCTAATATGAAATTAGTTACATTAAGAAAAGGATGGATTGAAAATTTTGCAAATCGGAATGGAAACTCAAAAAAAGTTCAATAATACCTAAAAATTATATCAGTACTTCTTATATGTGAAAATATAAACCATTTTAATGACAATTCTGTTGGCAAAGTTATAACACAGTCCATTAATTGTGCATTCTAAGAGCTTAAATAAATTTACTCAACCCACTAGCTAGAGACACTTGACTCTAGAGGGTTTTTTGAACAACAGTGGGTTTGGCAGAACACTTAAGTTAACTGGGCACAGGAAGAATAAATAAATCAGTGTTTTCATAATGTTTTAGATTTCGAAGCTTGGGAGCTCTCCAAACTGTTTATGTCCAACTAAACTCTGCTGACCTGCCAAGACTTGGCTTTAGAGACATTATTAGTTGTGGTTTAAACCACTTTGATATGAGTCCAGGGCTCTAGAAGTAAAATGGCAATGGAATGCATTACTAAATTAAAGTACCCTGCTACACATAAAGTTCAAGATGAAAAAGACATCTGCGTGGAAATGCTTTTATATTCCATTTACCACATAGCCTGATCGTTTTGGTTCTAATCTTGGTTGTGACTGGATTTTATGCTTATCAGGTTTACTAGTGTGTCATGATACATAAAGAAATTAAAAGAAAGAAAAAATATTAATATAGAAAACAAAAAATATATAGAGACATAAAAGTTATTTTACATATAAAAAATGAATTTCTTTACTTTTGTGGACTGGTGCCTCATCCTGGGTTGGTTTCTGCCTTGAACCAACAATAATAGACTTACAGTGGTGTGAAAAACTATTTGCCCCCTTCCTGATTTCTTATTCTTTTGCATGTTTGTCACACAAAATGTTTCTGATCATCAAACACATTTAACCATTAGTCAAATATAACACAAGTAAACACAAAATGCAGTTTTTAAATGATGGTTTTTATTATTTAGGGAGAAAAAAAAAATCCAAACCTGTGTGAAAAAGTAATTGCCCCCTGAACCTAATAACTGGTTGGGCCACCCTTAGCAGCAATAACTGCAATCAAGCATTTGCGATAACTTGCAATGAGTCTTTTACATCGCTCTGGAGGAATTTTGGCCCACTCATCTTTGCAAAATTGTTGTAATTCAGCTTTATTTGAGGGTTTTCTAGCATGAACCGCCTTTTTAAGGTCATGCCATAGCATCTCAATTGGATTCAGGTCAGGACTTTGACTAGGCCACTCCAAAGTCTTCATTTTGTTTTTCTTCAGCCATTCAGAGGTGGATTTGCTGGTGTGTTTTGGGTCATTGTCCTGTTGCAGCACCCAAGATCGCTTCAGCTTGAGTTGACGAACAGATGGCCGGACATTCTCCTTCAGGATTTTTTGGTAGACCGTAGAATTCATGGTTCCATCTATCACAGCAAGCCTTCCAGGTCCTGAAGCAGCAAAACAACCCCAGACCATCACACTACCACCACCATATTTTACTGTTGGTATGATGTTCTTTTTCTGAAATGCTGTGTTCCTTTTACGCCAGATGTAACGGGACATTTGCCTTCCAAAAAGTTCAACTTTTGTCTCATCAGTCCACAAGGTATTTTCCCAAAAGTCTTGGCAATCATTGAGATGTTTCTTAGCAAAATTGAGACGAGCCCTAATGTTCTTTTTGCTTAACAGTGGTTTGTGTCTTGGACGTCTGCCATGCAGGCCGTTTTTGCCCAGTCTCTTTCTTATGGTGGAGTCGTGAACACTGACCTTAATTGAGGCAAGTGAGGCCTGCAGTTCTTTAGACGTTGTCCTGGGGTCTTTTGTGACCTCTCGGATGAGTCGTCTCTGCGCTCTTGGGGTAATTTTGGTCGGCCGGCCACTCCTGGGAAGGTTCACCACTGTTCCATGTTTTTGCCATTTGTGGATAATGGCTCTCACTGTGGTTCGCTGGAGTCCCAAAGCTTTAGAAATGGCTTTATAACCTTTACCAGACTGATAGATCTCAATTACTTCTGTTCTCATTTGTTCCTGAATTTCTTTGGATCTTGGCATGATGTCTAGCTTTTGAGGTGCTTTTGGTCTACTTCTCTGTGTCAGGCAGCTCCTATTTAAGTGATTTCTTGATTGAAACAGGTGTGGCAGTAATCAGGCCTGGGGGTGGCTACAGAAATTGAACTCAGGTGTGATACACCACAGTTAGGTTATTTTTTAACAAGGGGGCAATTACTTTTTCACACAGGGCCATGTAGGTTTGGATTTTTTTTCTCCCTAAATAATAAACACCATCATTTAAAAACTGCATTTTGTGTTTACTTGTGTTATATTTGACTAATGGTTAAATGTGTTTGATGATCAGAAACATTTTGTGTGACAAACATGCAAAAGAATAAGAAATCAGGAAGGGGGCAAATAGTTTTTCACACCACTGTAAATCCTCCATAAACTTATTTTCCTATAAAATGATAAAATTATAATAATACGGTAAAAACAATGAAAAATACACTATGAAATCTTAAGTACAATACTAAATGTACATACATAGTGCAGGCAGATAGTGCAAATGGTTCGTAAAGTGGCTCAGATTGTGCAATATTACAAGTGTATTGCAAGTTTTCCGTCAGGTAATTGTATTTGTAAGTACAAACAGTTCTTCCAGGAGCACTTGATGGACTGATTGAGTGCATTTATAGATCTTGGGATAAAACCGTTTCTGGACTGCAAGGTTTGTGCAAGAAAGGCTCTGAAGTGTTTATTGAATGGGAGAGTTCAAACAGACTGTGCGCATGGCTGAGGCAGTAAGGGTTGCACTGAAAGTAACAACGCTAAAGCAGCTGTGGTATTTTGAATAGTTTGGCCATTCCGTGGTCCATTATATTGTTACAGGATGATTACAATCAGATGCTTAAAATTTATAAACGATATACAGTTATTTTCAGTGTATTTGATAAAGCCACATCAGGGATGTGAATCTAAAAAATAAAGGGAAACCACACAGGAACAGCAGCACTGCTTTGATGCTGCATGCTGCCAGTTTGCAAAACCGAGCTGAAAACTTGTGTACGCCAATTTAATTTTTATACATTGCGATGTGAGCGTGGAAATGGACGTATGCAACATTTTTGTTCGTATGTACCATTTATACATGAGGCCGCTGGTGTCAGCCTCTACCATCATCAGTAGCATACCACTCACACAAATTACTGGTGAAGGTTCTTGTGCTGGTGTCTCTCAGCAACATTTGTGAATAAGTGGAACATTGACATTTTGGTTGGTCAACAGTTTAGTGTGCCATCTTAAAGAACAATGTTAAAAAATGAATCATCTAGTTGGTCTCATAGCAAAAATTCCAGATACAGTATATGCCTCCACCAAATTTGCTAAAACCTTTCTTTTTTAGTTTAGGTTCAATGGATAACCAATAACAAATTATTGGACACATCATAAGGAGGCAGCATTCATAAAACAGAGAACTGTGGATTCGATGTGGACAAGGAGTACTGTGATTAGTATGGCAGAGCCATAAATAGCATTTAGTTCAGAGGGGGTTGTCAACAAAAGTCAGCTTCTTGAAATCAAGTGCCTAACTGTAGTAAAATCATGTGGTTGTTTAAAAAAGATGTTTGTACAAGGAAAATTATTGAATGTAAAGCTGTTGGATGGATAACCACAAGGTGTCAGAATGAATGCAATGTTTTTTACATGTAAGTAAAACCTGGCAACTATCACATAAACCTAAAAGAACAACAATTACTCATCTGGGTGCTTAATAAGTAATTTATCATGAATGCTTTTTTTGACAGTTTTGCACTAATTTTATCTTAAAACTAAGGAATTTTATTTAAAGCACAAGTTCCCAGATTGTTGATGGTTGACTAGCACGCAATACAGACATAGTTCTAGAACAGCACCAAGGAGGTCTGTGCCCAGACATTTTGGTCATTGTCCCACCCATTTTATTATTTTTATTTTTTCAAATTAAAATTAGCCTGTACTGCAATTGTGCATTTCAATATACATAACCTTTGATTAACATATGTATCAATTAATTATAAAGCTACACATCAACACTATAACAGTTAATGTAACTCTAAAAAAGTATCAACAAAGTATATATACGGGTGGAGATTTTACCGTGTATGTCCACTTAACAAAGTTTAAAAGAAATTGAATTTTAAATGTTTCCAATGGAAGCATCTGACATGAACAGGTGGCTATCAACTAGTACTTTACTGAATTTACTAGTCTGACATCAGCATTGAAAATTTCACTAGTGCTGCAAGGGCAAGTGAAGACTGAGCTGCAAGGTGTGCTAACTTTAGCAATGGGGTTGCACCAATTCTACTACAGCATGTGCTAGAAAATCTGCAACCACTCCACTCCCAAATGTCCATAGAGCAGCCAAGGTCACATATTTGTCTGATGTTCACTATCAACCAAATTGGCACTAAAGTTTACAACTTCTTTGTTAGCCAGTAAGGTGTGCCAACTGTGGCTTGTTGGTACAGCAGAAACACTATATGGCTACAGTAGAATACAGGATATTGACAGATGTGGTAATGGCATTTGAGTGATAAATAATTGAGAACAGATTCACTCATAGATTCAGAGGCTGGAAAGGCATCAGGCATTTTCAAAATATTAGTCAAGTAAAACTCACAAGGCAGCGCCTTGTAAATACACAAATTAGAAGGAATGTCCCAAATGGTAACCTAACTGTTTGCTGTTATACAATGTATAATGTTACTGGTCAAAATAAAAATGGTCATTATTTACACATACATGCCTAGAGTTGGGGCTGTTCCAGGAAAAGGTAAGCATTCAGTTTATTTTCACCATTTGCAAGTGGATTTAAGTTCATGTTAACAATAATAAAAATAGCATTAAGCCCACTTGTAATAAATTTATGTCCACTTTTATATTAAATCCTGGCACATTATAAGAATATTGTACTCTAAATTGATAGTGCTCATGTGGAGCAACCAGCAGCTGAAATCAGATGTGTTTTATTTTGATTATGCCATCAATAATTGGTTTATACTGTATGTGGTTAATGTTTTGTTGAATATGTAAGGCAATTAAAAAGAAGTACGTTTCAGTAGGCTTATCTGTTGTAAGTCATTATTCCCAACCTTTGGCCATAAAAATTGCTTGGTCTGGGTAGAATCCTCGGGTAACCCTATTACTCTTTATATTCTTTATCATATAGACCTACCAACTAAATGGCCAAAATCCCATGCTTTTATCACATTGTCAGGACTGAGTGCTATTGTAGATCAATACCTCTTCCTTTCTTTTACATTTGTAACAAAGGCAATTAGGCAGAGCACCAGAACAGACAGAAGAAAAAGTTTCCAAATCATTCATGTAGTACAGTAATATTCCCAAAATAATAAACAAAGTAAAATGAGTGTGACAAAAACACCATTACCACCTAATTAGAAGTTCATTTCACGTCTGTCTCTGGTCTGACTTTCCCCTCATGGCCTTTGGCTGTGCTAGGGTTGATAAGCGGAATGACACCATATACAGTATAGAGGAGTTGGAACTGCTGGGCATTTGGTGCAGACACAACAATCAATCACTCAGTACTGATAAAACCAAAGAAACAGGCGTTGACTTCAGGAGAAAAAAGCCTTGCCCACACCCCACTCTGCATCAATGGCTTTGCTGTGCAGATTATAAAGAGTGCCAAGTTCTTGGTGTGCACATAAATGCGGCTCTCATATGGACTAGCAATACCACTTCCTAAATTAAAAAGGTCCAGTGAAGACTACACTTTTTTGAGGTGACTGAAGCAAGCAAGTATTCCGTCTCTCATTCTCTCCACATTTTACAAAAGGATCATTTTCTTTGATATTTAGAGCTCATACAAACAAACCATGAAGCCCAGGTACAGGTTGATCAATGCAAAGCCTTCAGTTTTTGGCCTGTTAATGACCTAGCGAACTATATTCTCCCGGTTTAGCTGACCATTCAATTCCTGCTTTGGAATTTCAGCTAGGGCCACTTGCATGAAGAAATCTTACATGATGAATGGAATGGATTAAAATAGATATTGATATAATTTTTTCTCCCACTAAAAACTGCAAATTTTGTATGAAACCTCCATTCAAGATTAGCATGAGTCTTGTTCATTTTCAGAAAGCTTACTGTTTCATATGCTGCATAGTGCAAATTACCATGCATTTCAAAAGCAGGCATACAATGGCAGATAAACAAGCTGAAAAATAGCTCAGTGGCACACAGCTTTGCAAATCCAAGTGTTGATATTACATAGATAAGCAGGTTAGATAAGTTTTATCTTTATTTGTTCCCAGGGGGAAATTTGGCAATTTATACATGGCTTTGCCTTAACAGTACAGAAAACTGTTGCATGGCATCATTAAAACACTGGCTTTTTTGATTAATAGTTAATTAATCTTTGATTAGTTAATGACCGATTAATTTAAAGGCTGATATTACTGCATGAAAACAAGCATTCCTTTTCACAAGAAACTTTTGTATTTATGAAAAACTTATTTTTCTCTAAATTACATTAATTTTCTATTGCTGAAACATTTGCATCATGCAAAGATATGGTTAGTATTCTGAGTTAAATATATTACTCCTTAGCTTTTAATAAAAAGTAAACATTTCACTCATCCTGTTTTTTCAGATCAAAATAATTCCAAAGCTTGGGGATGGTTAAACGGGCTTGCTTCTGCAACACAGCATATATACACACAACAGTAAGTTTGCTTTAATAATCAGTGATGTGAAAGCAAAAAATTAAAAAGAGTCTTAAGTGCAGGAAGATTGAAATGAAAGCAAACTAAGTGGGAGAACAAGCTCCCCGAGATGCTGAGCTTTCCATTTGCGGAAGAAAAAGTAAGCATCTGAATATAGCTGAAAGTGAATTCAGAAGAGGGAACCCCTCAACCTTGTGTTGGATAAGGCATGTTTAAACAATGAATGACCATATTTTTAGAAATCTGTGAACTGCATATTAAAAAGAGCAATAAATGACTCTTGCAGCTACTTAATATAACTTTTAGAATAAGCCCTCATCTTGATGTTAAAGTTGTCTAGGGCAGGTCTAATTTGAATTTTTGAATCAAGTGTGTAAACTGGATGAACAAATATAAACCAGTCCATGTGATACTCACCGAGGGACCAGTGCCTTGGAACAGGTAAGCAGATTCAGAACCACACCATTAAGAAAATTGGCAACTAGAATCAAAAATGATAATCAATGCACCTCTAGTGAAATAGAGAAGTTTAGTGGTTTCATTTATTTTCTCAGAGTTTGGTTCAAAAATCTAACCACATCATTCAGATCAGTGTTTTTCTTGTCAAAAACAAAAGTTGTCAATAATTAATTACTTTTGTTAACTTCAATGTAAATGAAAGGAAAACAATACATAGTAACTACAAAAATATTAAAGTGGGACAATAAAAGAAAAAAAAAAAAAACACAGGAAAGGGCTCTGAATGAAATCATCCTCAGTAATCCATACGTAAAAGAACTGAATACCAAAAAATATGTTCTGCTGAATGTGGTATTCACCATGCGAGGTCTTGCAAATTTACTGTTTCGCATTATAAATGAAATTTATGACATTTAAAGTGTGTCTTATCTATTCAAAATATCTATTCAGAACAGTTCAATGGATATAATTTTTCCAACTTGTAAGTGAAAGTAAACAGTGCACATAAAAAGGCAAATGGAGAGAATGAAATAAATCAAGAAGGTTTAGGCAATAGCAATTTCTACAACAGCTGCAGCAGTGGGATCCAAAGCATCATTGTTATCTTTCTTCTGGAAGCCATTGTTTTTGGCCAAAGGTTCAGTGGAATACAAAACTTGCATGTCTGCATTGAGTGATTTTATTAGTGCGGGGAATGTGGCAAACCTTGTGATAATCTTGCCAAGAAGTTTCATGCTCCATTTAATAGAAGTTTGAAATACCTTTAAATTAGAAAATATGAGTGCTGAGCATTTAGTTGTGTCTTTGTTACTCATTGACTATTTAACTATTTTCCTAGTATAGACTACATTTATGGTATTATCATGAGATAGCTGCATTCTATGACAGAAGCTATAACTTTGTTTCATATATTAAACTGACTGGCATGCAAAATGTATGATTGAGGTCATCAAGCTGACCCGGGCCAAATTCTCATTTAGCAAATACTCTTTGGGCCAGACCCACCATAAGCCCCCCACTCCCCAACACACACACACATACCTTCCACAGTTTAACAGTGTATATTATTTACTTCTGGAAACTCTCACAAAATCACCCCTTCATTCATATTGCACATATGTCAGTTCAAACTTGTCAAAATGAATATCTATGGAAGATAAGGAATCATAAAGCATATGTTGCACTGAATTCATTTTGATGATATTACCATTCCAAATGAGAAAGCTTAATTATTTCAATTATTAAATATTTATTCATCATGCAAGTCCACTGTTGTATCCAATTATGTAAACCTTACTGATTATCCAGGAACTAATATTCAAAATTCACATTGAAAGTTTTCTATCAAAACAAGTTAGCTAGAGAAAATATCTTTGTCAAAATGTCTAATCGTTTAAATTACAGATGGATCAGAGGCTATATCTTTTTAATACTGTCACATGTTCACTAACTCAGAAAGAACGAGCAACAAGTACTTCCCTCTAAGCTCCATTTATACTGGCTAAGCACAAAAGCCGTAATTGATGCAGAGGTATTTAAATGAGTTATGGGCATTTTATGTGTACTTAATAGTGATAACTTGATGGAGAATTTTATTGAATCTGTGAAACAGGTCTCTCTGTCAGATGCAGCTACTGCACATCATGCTTAACACTTGACAGAGAATACCCAAAATTGGATGATAGATGGTGTCAGTCAGGTTGCTCATATATACAGCCACTGATCGACTGAATCAACAGACAACATGCAAGTGAGGCAACTGTGCATTTATATCTCTTAAAAAACACTTCCAACTGAAATGTTTGACAGTAAAGAGTTGGTTGTGAAAAGAAAGGAAACCAATCTGATTCTTGGATACTCAATCTTGCACATGGCTGTCTAAATAAGGTCTACGTGATGATGTCATGTATCGTGATGATGCCTGACCATGTGACCGGCAATGGACACTGTCACTACAAAAAAAGGTCATGGAAATAAGGTGCAACCACAAGACAGCAGTGCCCACAATAAATGTTCATCTGAGATTCAAAAATGTGAACTACCGCATAAGGCAGTGCCACAATATGGATTCACAATAGACAACACAATTCAGTGTCTTCTGACAAACACCTGGAGCCTTATGAAACAACAAGGTAAAACACAATTCTTAAATGCTACAATGAAAATTGTTTAGTTCATGCAGAGTCCTGCTGTTCATCAGAAGGTACTGACTGACTGATAGAAAGGACTGAAGTGAGGTATCCTATATGCTGACCACCTTTTTTAAGCAGAAGTGTCATAACTTTTTTTCAGTTTTACTTTTAATTTTCCCCAAAATGTTCTTGATAACAAGATGCAGTAGAAAGTGGACAGCTGTTTTAATACAGCCCTGTGACTTTATGCTGAAACAATGAATTTCATATAAATTACCCTGACAAGAATGAGCAAAGCTGTGGTTGAAACTTGGTGAGGTTTCCTAACCACAATTGTGACTAATGTGTACAGCATTTACAAGAAAGCATTTCTGCTAACTGTATTATCAGGGAATTCACTTCCCTAGACCACAGAGAGTGACAAAAGCAGTTTTGTATAAATCATGTAGAAATTTAATTTTCACAGCTTTTCCTTATAGATAAAACCTTCAATATCTAATGCAATACTGTTCTTTTGACTAATAGCTCACATTACAGTACATGACAATTGTGAACGCTTACATAATATTCTAGGTTGTAAGCATAAATGTCTTTGTGGCATGCCTACTTCAGGTTTCTTTAAAAAAAAAAAAAAAAAAAAAAGAAGGACAGTACTTACCATAGAGACTTTTATTAACAATACAGTTTGCTAAAATTTGGAATTTTTACATATTTGATTAGGAATTATTTAATGATTAGAACAAAAAAAAAATATCAAAATGGAAACAAAATTTTCCATGTAATTGCCTCACCTAGAGGCAATATTTCTACATATACATTTCAAATCTGTTTAAAAGTAGTGTTTGCATAAATGTTATAACATCGTTATAACTTTCATTTCAGAAGACTCAGGTTCTTGACAATGTAAATACTTTATGAAATACAGTACATAGGAAATAGATGTTTCTTATCTGAGTGTATTTTATTGATTTTGGCTTACTAATCCCAAAAATGACTTTATAATTTTCCTATTGCATACTGTTTTACTGTAGTCATCTGTTTCTGTCATTTCATCTCATTTTATAAGTCTACATTTACAGAAGATATAACTACAACTGTGTGATGACCTAAAAGTCATGGTTCTACTATTAGGAATGCATCTCTGATATACCAATTACTGTTGTTTCATTTGTGAATTGGACTGATGTCCTAAAGATATTCGTTTCATTAAAAAGAACTGGTTACTTCATGAGCATTTGGTTTCACTGCAGAAATGTGTAGCACATAAACCATTTGTCAATCCAACAAAGATATTTTTGACTCCTCTTGATATTAAACATGGACTGATAAAAGTTTTGTGAGAGTGATGGAAATGGAAGGTGAGGTATTTAAATGTTTGAGACTGATGTTTCCACAAAAAAAAGTTGATGGTAAGATTAGAGAAGGAATTCTTGTTGGACAACAAATAAGACACGTCGTCAATGACAATCGGTCCAAAGATCTGCTAGTGGGGATGGAGGAAGTTGCATTCAAGGATGTTGTTGAGAGTTTTCTTGACAGCTAGAGAGCATCAGACTATATCCAGATGGTTGACAACATGCTTCAAGCAACTTGTCATGAAAGATGCACAATTGGAAGTCTTCCCAGCTAATCCTGGTGCAGTCAGTGATGAACACAGTGAAAGGCTTAACCTGGACATTGCAAGGATGAAAAATCTATGTCAGGGCAATTGAAATCCTTCAGTATTGGCTGACTATTGTTGGACACGGACACAAGTAGCATCAGATGCTGAGTATAAATGAAAATCGTCAGCAAAACATTTTTAGTGTATTTGAACAAATGAAATGGGTCAACATCATTAAGTGATTAAACAAAATAAATTCAGTGAAAGTTAATTTCATATTTTCTTTCCCAAATTCCTTCATGATATCCCCAATCTGAAATTATATTTGTGTTTGACTTGATGTTAATTATAATCACCAAAATATTGGTGATTAAAAACAAAAAAGAAACACTAATACACATTCATTTATTTTAGAAACAGAAATACACATTCATTTATTTTTAATTTTTAATTAATTTTAAGTAAGAAGCAAAAAGTAAGCAAGAAAGGAAGAAAAGCTTTAAACAGATCCTCTGAGTGAGATTTTGATTTTTTTTCCAAATTCAGACGGTAATAAGATATCAGTTACCCACTGACTTAAAGGTGGTAGGTTGGGATTCTTCCAGTTATAGAAGTCTACATGCTAGTAATGAGGTATAGTCAATTGTGTCTTTTGTTTGCCCTTCTCCAATTTAAGCCCGTTTGAGAGTACACTGAACATAGCTGTTAGAGTTTTAAAAGGGTTTTAGCAGTAAAAGCATAAACATTTCTGAGGATTTAAAGAGCAAACCTTTGTGAGCGCACAAGTAAACAGCACTCTAGTTTTAGGGTGCAGCAATTCTGCAGAGGAAGTCGGTGACTTTGATGCCTTTTGTATAGTATTGGAGCCAGTCAAGGCTTCTGAATTACATCCAGTTTTCTGCATTTTGTTATCCTATTGCAAATGAAATGCTACAAGTTTTATGCCTAAAAACATGTATTAAAGACCCTAATGTATTTTTTTTTATATATCTGCCTGACTTTGTCCAGGAAGCAATTAAGAAAGAAGTCTGAGAACTCAAAGTGGTTCAGAGCAAAGGATTGTGCATATTCTTGTTTCTTCTGCAATGCCCTTACCTAAATTTTAGGTTAGTGGTGTAAATAACATGAAAATCATAGTGTAGAGAACATACTTTTTCAGCTGGGTAACTGAATTAATCAAAATATTAGCCACTAATCAAAGATATCTCAGTGTTTAAACTTTACCCCACTAATATTTAAACTTTAACCTACACCATCTCCTTTTTTTATTACTATGTCAAACAATTTGACCTGAATTGCTGATCTTTACCAGTTGTGATGTCTGTATATGCAATACATAAAGATCTTTTGGCAGCTTATCTTGATTCTTTCTCCTGACTATTTTTCATCTTAACCCTTAAAATGATCTTCACCTCACCCTAATACTATAAAAAAGGAATAATTTCAATGCATTTTTTAAGAGAAAGATTAAAACAGTCACAGGAAAAATTCTGTCCATTTAAGCCAAGTGATGCAGAAATTCTAAGCCTGGGTTCTAATGTGGAAGCTCAGTTGACTAAAGCTGGTAATTTTCAATCACAAATTTCAAAATTAATAACAAGATTACTAACCTAGCAGTTATCAGGATTTTAGGGACTTTCTTAATCAATGTATTCTCAATTCATATTTATAGCCTGGGTCTTTTAATTTACTTCTTCTTCATCTTCTTGTTTTGGCTGCTCTCATTAGGGGTTGCCACAGCAGATCATCTTTTTTCATATCTTCTTGTCTTCTGCATCTTGTTCTGTTACACCCATCACCTGCATGTCCTCTCTCACCACATCCATAAATCTTCTCTTAGGCCTTCCTCTTTTCCTCTTGCCTGGCAGCTCTGTCTTTTTCCCCAATATTCCCAGCATCTCTCCTCTGCACATGTCCAAACCAACACAATCTCGCCTCTCTCACTTTGTCTCCCACCCGTCCAACATGAGCTGGCCCTCTAATGTACTCATTTGTAATCCTGTCCATCCTCGTCACACGCAATGCAAATCTTAGCATCTTCAACTCTGCCACCTCCAGCTCTGTGGCACCCGGCTGGGGCTCATGCCCGGCCGGGATGCCCAGGAGGACTGGAGGAGGGCTTGTACCTCCTCCAGAACAGGAGGGGGCGACTGCCCTGGTTGCTTTGGGGGCCACGGGTACAGAGCTGGGAAGCTCAACCCTGTAGGGGCCTGTGGTCACCGCCAGGGGGCGCCCCAATGCCTTGGGAGCCCTGGACCTCAGCACCTCCGCCACACCCAGAAGTGCTGGGGGGGAAGAGGAGCAGGGACACCCGGAGTCCTTCAGGTTGCACAGCCGGCACTTCCGCCACACAAGGGAGTGTCGACGGAAGAGTGTCGGGAAGCACCTGGAGCCCATCCGGGGGTGTATAAAAGGGGCCGCCTCCCTCCATTCAATTGCAAGAGTCGGGTGGAAGAGGACGAAGCTCGGTGGAGAGGAGTGGAGGCGGACCAGAGACTGAGAAGGCATTGTGTTGTGTGGGCAGGACTTAAGGGGTGATTGGTGCTGCGGCACTGGGTTTGTGCTCACCAAATAATTGTAAATATTGTATAATAAATGTGTGTGTGGTGAAACCATCATGTCTACCTGTCTGTGTCCGGGCTGTTCCCCACAAGATCTTTCCTTTCATTCTTGCTGATAACCATCTGTCACAAATCACTCCTGCCACTCTTCTCAACCCATTCCACCCTGCCTGCACTCTCCTTTTTACCTCTCTTCCACAATCCCCGTTACTCTTTACTGTTGATACCAAGTATTTACACTCATCCACCTTCGCCAACTCTACTCCTTGCATTCTCACCATTCCACTGACCTCCCTCTCATTTACATACATGTATTCTGTCTTGTTCCTACTGACCTTCATTCCTCTCCTCACTAGAGCATTTCTCCACCTCTCCAGGGTCTCCTCCCTACTATCACTACAGATTACAATGGCATCAGCAAACATCATAGTCCAAGGGGACTCCTGTCTAATCTCATCTGTCATCTTTTAATTTACTTCATTTAATATAATACAGTAGCTCTGAATTTCTTTCAGTTTGAAAACATTTACAGATTTTTTTTAGATTAAGAAAATTGTTCTACCTTTCGAAGGTCCAAGTCTTTAGAGTCCTGGTGCTTCCTGTCTTGCTATATGGTTGTGAGACATGGACGCTATCCAGTGACCTGAGATGAAGACTGGACTGTTTTGGTACTGTGTCTCTGTGGAAAATCCATGTATACCGTTGGTTTGACTGTGTCGAATGAGCGGTTGCTCATGGAGTCTTGAATGAGGCACATTATCTGCATTGTGAGGGAGCGTCAGTTACGGCACTATGGCCATGTGGCGCATTTCCCCAAGGGTAATCCAGCTTGTAAGATCATCATTGTTGGGGACCCGAGTGGCTGGACCAGACCAAGGGGTCGCCCACGTAACACCTGGCTGTGGCAGATAGAGGGTCATTCCCGGACAGTAGGACTGAACCGCGTGTCTGCCTGGGGGGTTGCAAACTGGGATCCTGAGTTGTTTCGTTGTGTAGTGGGTGCGGCAACACACTGTACCAGTGCATGCTCCCCAACTTGACTTGTTCTACCTTTAAGTTTCCATGAAAATGTTTAGATGTTACTTGCTCAGAATATTTTTTCTGAAGAGTTACCATAAATGACGAAAAAGCTCCTCATGATGCCAAACACACTCTAGAACCATTCATTACAGTAGCTTTTATTCCAGAGATTATAACTTCCAAAAGAAAGGAAAAATTTTGAATCTGTAAAATGTTTTAATTTGACCCACAACAAACAGAATCAAACAGCGCTAACACCTATGGAATTACAGACGTCCATAGTAAACCTTAGTAAGTGACAAAGGTAAATTCAGGAAGGTGTGTGCTTTCATTGTGGTAGTGTGGGGCATATTAGAGTTAACTGTCCAAAATTACACAGAACTAAAGCTATTAACTTTATACATTAACTAGATGAGTAGTTGTTCTAAATCCCATTCTGTCCCCCAAAAATATATGTTTATTAATTACTATTTTTGTATGAAACATTTGATTTTTTTTTCTAATGGTTTCAAGAGAAGCAGGTAAGTTTATTAGTTCCTCCCAAATACATAAATATCCATTTTCCACTGCCTCAAAAGAAAATGGAATAAAGATTTAGATTATAGATGGGGGCTCATTGGCACAGGAGTTCAAAGGTTCAAAGGTACTACTTTAGATGATCTTACAGGGTTTGCATCAAGAGACTATCCGTTTCCATTCATCCATTTTCCAAACCTGCATATCCAGAGCAGGTTGATCATGCATACACACTGTCAAAAAATAACTTCAGGGGCCAAGTTAGCATTGCTGATCTGCATGTCTTTGGACTGTGAGAGGAAAGTGTAGCATGCAGATTTTTATTGGAACTCTGTAAACGTACGTCAAAAGCAAAATAATCTGTAAAATCATAAAACATCAGTAAACCTGACCTTCTGAACATACTCCTATCTCTTTTGTAATGTCTAAAAACAGCTGCCAAAACCATGCCCACCATGTTGATTATGCCCACCCAATGACTCCATGGGAGATCACCAATAAACAAAATAAAAACACATCACAAAAAATGCACCAAACTATTCAAAATACAATAAATTGTTTCAGAAACTGATACAATTAGAGGATAAGCAATTCTTGAAATCCTAAGGCTGTCTCATTAAAAATGAACACAGACTTTATTCCAGTCATTCTCTAAACATGAAAACCATTAAAGCATGTATCTGGAACTCTCATATGAGAAGGCGCATACCTAGTATGAGTAAAGAGTCATAATTATTATATAATTCTGAGTTAGACTATAATTTGTACAGATCCAGGAAGCGTATATATAGTATTTTATCTAGACCTGACTCACATTTTGTACCTGAAATTCCATTTGAAATGTCCTGCTCTCTAACTTGCCCATAGGAAAAAAACTGCTTTGATGAAAAGTTAAACTTGAGGTATGTTTGTTCAAAGGATGCAAAGGTAACAATTTAATTGAGGTACTGTATCCACTACTTGCTACTCTTACGTAACAAGATCTTAACAAATGCATCTTTTGGTGTTAATAACACAAAGCATAAGAAAAGTGGGTATTCACCTCTGTGCAGTATGCCATTTGATATGCTGGTAAAATTATTTATGAATATGAAGAATTCATAGGCCATATATTAAAGTATGCAATATCTAGAGAAATATTTCTCACTTAAAAACACTTTTGACCATTCCAAAGTGAAGTTATTTTAGTAGGGCACATTGCACAGATGAATAACCACTTTAGCTTGTGTTATGAAGACCCTTTTATTAAGGTTTTGTTACACTAGAGAAAATGAGTAACAGATGCATTTTGTAGTACCTCAACTGAAGTGTTACCGATGTAAATATATTGCCAATATGCAAATCTCTAAAAGGTCCCAATATTCAACATTTTAAATATTGTATACTTATTGAATGGTGTATACATATAATGGTCTTGTAATGGTTTAAATGATAATATCTTGGGCCTCAAGTGTCTAATGCACTAGTGTTATATGCTAAAGGAGTGTTGAACCATCAGATTTCAACTTTATTGGTTGTAATTGATCTGTAACAGCACCAAACAATAAAGCATATAGGGAGATTTTAAAGTAGAAAGTCCTCTCTGTGGCTATCCAAGCAGGTGCAAGTTCAATTCTGTCTGATCACTTACATCAGGGGTCCTTAATCACCGTCCTGGAGGGCCACGGTGGCTGCAGGTTTTTATTCCAACTAGTTTCCTAATTAGAAAGCAGTCCATGCTGATAATCAAACTTGGTATTGAACTGTTTGGCTTGTTAATGCTTGCATTTGTCCAAGAGCAATTTTAATTGCACTGTAGAGTTTCCTTCTGTGAGAACATTGTAATGGTCAGCCAGCAGCTACACCTCCAAGACCTGTGGCCTGGATAATTTACTGAGTTTGAATCTAACTGTCAAGCCGTACCTCTAACAAATTAAAGTTTTCCCCACAATAGACTTTGTAAACATAAGCACAACAGAAAGCAGGTATGTAAAATTAAACTGATTAATTGTATTAAATGAAACAACAAGACAAATGCAAAATAGAAATATATACTTATATAAATATAAATATCCCGCCACCACAGCAACAACGAGACACCACCATATATAAATACAACAAACCCTCCCTTGCCCCTGTAACATATAACAAACAACGAATAACAACAATGAATGATATACGGAATGTCTGATCGTGAATTAAAGTCCGGTTGTAAGAACTGTCCTGAATACGGATGACTGAACTAGAGAAAAGTGAGTTGTTTGATTTTCCCGGCAATTGGAGCAACCTCACCGTGATTCCTCGGCACGTGGTGGATGACAATCCGACCCCAGGGTCTCTGCAGATGAGGGATGGAAGACAGTCCAGCGGAATGAAAAACAAACTATTGTAAAAGCGCAATGTGGTGGGGGGGGGTTATGGTGTTGTTGGGGGAAACAGCAGGTAAGTTGATCTGTGGTTGTGAAAAAATGGTCTCCTTCTTTCTCCTCTCCTGGCTATTCCCTCTTGATTGCTTAAACAGTCCTGTGACAGATGTAATTAATTGATAGTGAACAGGTGTTTTCCAGGTTTGGGGCTGCGGTCTCCTTCCATCATCCGTCCCCCTTTACGGGGGTGGCATTCACTGACACACACAAACAGCAAACGGGACGATGGAAACAAGACGCACGTAGTACTAACATTTGACAACACTATAACTATTTAGCCCCGCTACAACATTATCTAAGTGTTTTGGGGACCAGAATAAATTTAAACTTAAAGGTCGTTCCAATTCTCCTCTCTTTCATTTCTGAACATTTTTATCACAGATACTTCATGGTAAGCACGTGAGCTGGAGAAGTGCTGGTTTATTGGTTATCTCATTATTAACTAATGTCTGATTAAGAAAACAGGCAACAATTAAAATATTTAAATGCTGCTGCTAAAATTTAAAATAGGCAATTAAGGGTTCTGAATGGTAACAGGCAAAAGAACTAAAATTAAGTCCAAAAAACATATTGCTTTAGTAGTAAATAAAAGGGTTCTAATTAAGAAATTGGTTAAAGTGATAACCTGCAGCCATAGATGACCTCCAGGTCAGTAATTGAGGACCTCTGATCTACAAAATAACAAAAATTTGTATTTGATGAATGAAAGCACTAACAAAGCATTGAGTTAAACACCAACTATCATTATCAGCAAGGACTAAGTTCTAATTAGGACACTGGCTGGAATGAAAACCCATAGCCACTGCAGCCCTCCAGGACCGTGATTGAGGACCACTGACTTACATAATCTCATGGTTCATATATGTTCAACCAGAACCTGAATTAGAAGTTTTTTTGTTTACATTTTATTGATTTAATTAAAATCAATAACATTTCATACAAGCAAGTCAAGTTTAACAAAACTATGTTTGAAACCAATCAGAAGTTAAGAACTGTTTTAGATCTCTCCTAGAATGATCTTTGCATATTAAATGAACAAAGATACAATTGTTTCCAGTTTTTACAAGAATTGCGTTGATATACGGCATACTGTAATGCACTAAAAAATACATTTTTGAAAAGAAAATAATTTTAACAATATTATTTCTCCCATCCATAGTGAGATGAAAACATGACTTAGTGATTGTTTTTTTGTTTAAGACAATCCATCAGGTTGCTAAAGTTGAATTTAAATATGTCCTTAAATCTTTGAGCAGTTATTTCTAGTTAACATGAGCTGTAGGGAGAGAGTTAAAGAAAACTGATCAGATTCAACATGACGAGCAAGACTATTTTAGTCTTGTTGAAATTAACTTTAAACCCTGAAATTTCTTAGAACTCCTTCAATACATGGGAGTCATGAGAACATACTGGTAATATAAAGCACCATGCCATCTGTATAAAGAGATGCATTTATTCAGTCCTCTTCCTTACAATTCCCCAAATTCGAGAGGTGTGATAATAATGACATTTAACTTTCTTTTTCAGGTTCATTATAGGGCCTGTTAGGTTGTATCCAGCAAGGGGGCACTCTTTTTCCCCCGGGATGTGTTTCTTAATGCAGAATTGACTAGAACCAATACCAGCCCCTTTGTACTCATGGCGGAAAATAATTACAAGTGAGAAACATGGTACAAAAAAAATATATGTATTTAACTTGCTTTAAAGGTAACATTTCATTGCCATTTAAACATACATACATATTCAAGCCGGAGAGAAGCAGAGGGACATCTCAGCTAAATGGGAAAAAGCTGACACACAGATGTCCCATCCAGTGAGGAATGTCGTCAACCTAGGTCACTTCTGACGTTGTGCTGGATCCTCGTCATTATAAACCCTCACATTCATGTCAGATATGGGTAACTACCAGAGCATTGGCTGGTTATAAATATCTTCACCTATTCTCATCATTTATCACAGACTCTGGGTTTGTTCAACCATAGTGGTGACAGAGACATCAGCACTTTTTTAAAATAACCTGCTTGTGTGCTCCTCACACACACCCTCTGCCAATCTAACATGACTTACAGCTGTCATTTGTCCGTCTCTGGCCATCTCTCTCTCTCAGCTGAATTGTATGACTTTGTGAAATAATTTTCACAAATTAAATTGGCACACTGCTGCCTCACAGGGGAGGGATGGTTGCATAGTGGGTAGCCCTGCTGCCTCGCAGTTAGGAGACCTGGGTTCCCTTCCTGGGTCCTCCCTGCGTGGAGTTTGCATGTTCTCCCTGTGTCTGCGTGGGTTTCCTCCGGGTACTCCGGTTTCCTCCCACAGTCCAAAGACATGCAGGTTAGGTGCATTGGTGATTCTAAATTGTCCCTAGTGTGTGCTTGGTGTGTGGGTGTGTGTGTGTGTGTGTATGTGTGCCCTGTGGTGGGCTGGTACCCTGCCCAGGGTTTGTTTCCTGCCTTGCACCCTGTGTTGGCTGGGATTGGCTCCAGCAGACCCCTGTGACCCTGTAGTTAGGATATAATGGGTTGGATAATGGATGGATGGATAAACGGGCACAAATAACCTTCTTATTACACAGGGCTTCTTGCCTCACATGCTGTTTTCTCCATTTTACCTTTGTGGTGCTGCTAAGAAATGCAGCAACTCAGGAGGGCATTTTGTAATCTTTTCCTGTTTTTTTTACATGCCTGGTGGTTGTAAAGAGCAAACATGTAAAAATAATGCTGTGTTTGTTAGGTGTGCATGATATATTGCAAATGTACTTTTAAACATATAAAAAAACAAAAATGAATTCATGTAGAACTTCAGCAAGTTGGGAATTTAGAGGAAAACCTATGAACAGGTCTACCATTAGAGATCCTCATGATTTTAAATCTATCAGATCAAAAGTAGCTAAAAAGCTTTAATAAAAAAATAAAGGTGTGTAAGGCACCATCAGAGCTGCCGTCTCATAAGTCACTTTTGTGAGATTATATATTTTACCATGGATAGTAAGGCAAAATGGATGGTAATGCAAAACAAAAGGAAAAATTATAAAGACAGAGATACACAAAAGGCCCTCTTTTGCCAAAAACTATACCTGAGATTTACAGATGAAAAAAAAGTAAAAAATAAGCAAAAGTGAAGTTTGAAGCAATCTTATATATAATTCGCCAGCCTACTCACTCACTGACTCACGTCTGTCCGAAGCTGAATGCGCAGTCGCCTTCTGCGCAGCTGCCCGAAAAACCTTACGAGACCGACATCGCGGCAGGCGGCGGATTTACGGCCGCGAAAATTCAAAGAGAAAGGCGACTTCGATTAAAGCTCTAGAGGCCTGAAAGGCAATTTCGACTACAGCTCGAGGCCTAATTACGCATTCATTCAATACACCTATATCAGGTTTGTGGTGCTTACACTTATTACTATTCCATATTGTACTGGAACAGTCATCATTCAATATTATACTATAGGCCTAGAAAATTCATCAACTAACAGTACAAGCCTGTACAGTAATGAGTAAAGCGGACTACAATCATTACAAAACAACTTCTTTGTTACTTATCATTTGTTCTTCATACACTGCTGACACAAACTCGTGCCTGTTTCATCTTACGTTTTCGAAACGGGCTCTTTGTCTAGTCCATACATATTGCAGTTGAGCTCCTTACAGATAGCTCTTCAGTGGCTAATATCACCGTATCTAGCAGATTTAGCAGCAATACAAAGTTCTACAACACTGACACAGATGTGAACAACAATGTGGATGACAACAAGACCACTGCAGAAAATCAGACACACCGAACAATGCCAAACTTGAATGAAGGAGTCCGCATACGGTTATTTATTTTATTGCAGGCAAATAATCAAAACTAAACACACCGCCACATACTCCCTTTCTAACAGAAAGTGGCATAAACCTTTGAAAAATGTTTAACTGATGTTTGTTAACTGTCCTATCAGAAGAAAGTTGATTTCTTACAGTTGCACTCAGCAGTTAGATTCTTTTACATTGTAATACACAAATGAACAAAAACACACTGTGTAGTTGATCCAATATAAAGTTTGGGGTTTTTTGTTTCTACTTCAATGTAATTACCTACCATACAGTATGTGATATTCATAATGAGTGAGTATATGTACTGTATATACCTGGTTGGTATAGTGATGTGGGGAGTGATGGCCTTTTGAGTTTCGACACTCAGGGCCCCATGAGGGTCTTAATCTAGCATTAGGAAAAGCTGAAATGAAAATGTAGGCTTTATTTCTCAGGTTGCATTAATTGGAAAGTTTCAGTTGTATCCATCCCCACTCACACAGAGCTTCAAACTCATTTCTTTAAATCAATTTTGAATTTGTATAGCATTCTACATTGAGCACACTATAAAAAGTGGCTAAATCGCATAGCATCCTTTTCATTATGATAAAATATCAGAGAAATCTTTCTGTAGAACATATTGTAATTTTTAGCACAATTTTAGAAAAGATCATCACCTTACTGTTTGGGCAGGTTACCTAAAATAAATTTGTTTTAAAAATATCTTAAAAATTTGAAATTTGGAAACTAATTATGGTGATTTAAAGAGCAAACAGTAAGCCTATCACCCTCAACTTCATCAGAAATATTAAAATGTCGGCAGCTTGGAAATCACAAAGCTAATTTAAATAATTAATTGTTGCAAATAGTGCATTAATTATGTGATTAGCCTGCTTATTGTAACTAGTTGTTCATCAGAAATCTGAAATTAAATGTAAGAAATTAATTGTACGGGTCAATTGATAAGTTAATTAAAAAATACATTTTTACTTACTCTCTATCACTTGTTTGTTGTTTCTTAAATAGTTCACAGAATGTGTATCACAATAGGCAGAGAAAGTTAGATTTCCATGAATGTCATCTGAACACACATAACGTTTGTTAACCTGGAAGCTGTTCTCAAAATGTACAGTAAGAGATGAATTTTTCAAGGAATCAAACACCTTTTTGTCATTTTTCACCCATCTGGTGGAATGAATTGTCAGTCTTTAAGTTTTAAGATTTTGTTTATTATTTATTAATGATTATTTGTCCCAAATTTTTTGAATAACAAAACAGTAAAAGTAAAATAAGAAAAATATGTGGTTGGATTGAAAGGACCCCAGGCACCTTACACTCACCATACCAAAAATGCAGAGAAAGTAGATTGGGCAGCATCAGTTGAAAGAAGTGTTGGTCTCGTCCGTTACGGGAGATGGACGTCTGAAGTAGAGCTCTGTTAGCAGCGGTTTTATTTTTTCTCTTATTTCTTATTATCCCAAGGTATCCTGTATTTACCCAACCTTAGGAGTTTCTATTACAGTATATAAACATTAGCAACAAGAAAGGGGGTCAGAAAGAACCGGAAAAGAAATCTAAAGCTACATCCAAGTCTAGACAGGCATTAAATCCAAGTTCAAGGTACGACCTTTCAGAGACTGTCCCGAAACAGACAGGCAAAAGCACAGACTCCCCAGGACCCCGCTCCGCTGCATCGCCTCATGTCAAGAGCAAAAATGGGAGCAAATGTGCAAGTGATGCAGGTCACGATAGCTGGCCGATTCCAGGAAGATCACTTGAAACTGGAAATGGCCTTGCAGTCCGCGCTTTCATCTACTCCTCGCGAGCCAGAAGCATCGGCTGCAATAGGGATTGCCACTTCACCTGCAGAGTCATGAAAGCTGAAACGATCTGTCCAAACTGAAGGTAATGATCACAACAATGGCCACGGCCATAAGTGAGCTCAAGAAACACATTCAGAAAGATATAAAGAAAGAAATAAATGGTTTGCTCAAGACAAGCGAGAAGACAAACGAGACGCTGCGGGTGGAGCTACAAGAGCTGCGGCTGGAGATGCAAAAGCTGCGGCAGGATAATAAAGACTTGGAAAAACATGTATATAATTGCTCTGATTCGGCCTTTAAAGGTATGCTGGGAAAAATTGAGGAACACATTCAGGAAAATGCGTCTAAACTAAGAGCACTTGCCATTCAGCTGGAAGATGTTAAGCAGACATTCACAACCCGAATTGAAACAGTCGAACATTTGGCATCTACCGCTGATGGAAAAGCAACAGCTGCAAATTCCGAATACAAAAAACTTGGAGACAGACTTGCTACTCTGGAAGATGGATGCAGAAGGACTAATATTAGAATCGAAGGTCTACCTGAGAATCGTGAAAGTTCAAACCCAGTGAAATTTGTAGCTGAACTGTTCTCAAAAATAATTGGAGAAGACTTTAAATCAGACACCGAGATAGCAGCAGCTTATTGCATACAGGGATCAAATACCTCTAAATGTAGGACTCTTGTTGTGCGCTTTGAGAGATTACAATCTAAGTTTAATGTAATGTCACTTCTTAGACAGAAACAAGAGATTATATTTGAAAATAACCACATTCGTATTTTCCCTGATTTCTCACCCTCAACAGCTGCTAAATGTGCCGCTTTTTACAACATTAAACAACGGTTACGGAAAGCCAATATCAGATACAACCTCTTGTATCCTGTCAAACTGAAAGTGGATATTCAAGACAAGCATTATATCTTCACCACTATGGAGGAAGCAGAAAAAAAGTTAAGAAAGCTGATCCCGACAATGTTTTGAAAAACGATCGTGAGTCGCATCCTGTCATGGCGTGGCGAGAAGATATTACCTGCTGTCTGATCCGCTTGTAGTGATACTGGTACCATAATTATACATCCTTTTCTCTTCTCTGCCATTTTCTGTTTATGTTTTAATTACAATTATACGCGTATATGTGTATGTGTGGAAGAAATTAAATTAGTAACTTTTTTTTTTTTTACTATTCTAAAGGACACTGTTTAACATCATTCCCTTGGTTTATTGTTATTGTTATTATTGCATTATGGTTAACTATGCTTATTTAGGGACACTTTTTAACACCATTCCCTGAGTTTACTATCTTAATATTTCAAGACTGTTGAAGATTACATTTTATGCTTATAGTATTTAGACTTTATCGGCAATAGATATCTCAATTTTTAATCCTCAGACACCACTGCTGGGGGGCTTGTTTTGTTTTAGACGTGCTCTGTCTCTAGGTATGTCAGAGGACTGGGACTTTGTGAAGTGGTGTCCAGCCTCACGTGGGGAGGCAAAATGGGGGGGTGGGGGAACAAAGTGGGGAAAATAGAGAGCAAGCAATATCTGATCTATCCTTTTAATCCTTATAATTATAATTACCAACGTAACAATAGGCTGCATGGCAATAACTCCCGGGAAAATTGGAAATTAAGGTCAAAGCTGTCTCACTTCCAGTTAAGACTACAAAATGACATCAAAAATTCAGAATCAATATTTCCATGATGGGACAGTTAACTTTGTGAGCTGGAATGTTAAAGGCCTGAATCACGAATTAAAGAGAAAGAAAGTATTCTCTCACCTAACAGGTCTAAACACTAAAATAGTATTTTTTACAGGAGACCCACTTATTAAGCAAGGATCAGTTCCGACTGCAAAAAGACTGGACTGGCCAAATTTTCCATTCCAGCTTTACAAAGAAAACTAGAGGTGTGGGAATTATTATACATAAAACAGTCTCATTTGTGGTATCAGATGTAGTATCTGATCCTGAAGGGAGATATGTGATAGTCATGGGCAATTTATTTAACTGTATAGTGATTTTGATAAATGTTTATGCACCAAATGTGGATGATAGGGAATTCATCCATCCATCCATTATCCAACCCGCTATATCCTAACTACAGGGTCACGGGGGTCTGCTGGAGCCAATCCCAGCCAACACAGGGCGCAAGGCAGGAAACAAACCCCGGGCAGGGTGCCAGCCCACCGCAGGGCATAGGGAATTCATGCAAAATGTTTTTACATCCATTCCCAATGTGAACACTCATAAAATTATATTGGCTGGGGACTTTAATTGTGTTTTAAATCCAGACTTAGATAGGTCTCCTGTCACAGGGGTGATGACATCTATCACTGCAAAGACAATTACACAGTATGTAACTGATGTGATGGATGGCCAGAGGTTCAGTCCAGCCGGGACATCCCAGAATGGGAAGAAGGGAGAAGAGCAGCCTTTTCAGGACACTGCCTCCCCCGGGACGCTAGGTGGCAGCTCTCCTGGATGACAATGGTTCCCCGGATTCCCTCAGGGCATCCTGGGACATGGAGTCTGTTTCTTCAGCCCTGTTGGGTACCGCCAGGGGGAGCTCACAAAGAACTCGGGGACTCCTACTGTTACTACGATCTGGAAGTACTTCGGAGGCACGAGGACAGAAGTCCGCAGTACTTCCGGGCTATTTGAGAACTGAGGATGTGGCATTGACCTGGAAGTAGAGAAGGAGTACTTCAGGGTCATAGACTATTTAAAGGACTGGTCAAGACCTAGTAAGTGTAGCCGGAGTTGGATAGTAGAATGACAGTGCTGCTGGGTGGAGAGGAGAATTGTGTTTATTGTATTATTGATTGATTTGTGAATTGTGGAGTGTGCAGTGCTTTGTGCACTTTATTTGAAGAAATTATTAAAGAATTCTTCTTGGCGCTTTTAAATGTGTGCTCTGGATGTCTGTCTGTGGGGTTTCATGGGGCAACAGCGCCTCTAGTGTCCACACTGACCACAACTTCAAGACACCTGGAGGTTTCTAAACCCAAACTCAAAAACATATTCCTTCTACTCACCAGTGCATCATTGCTACTCAAGAATTGATTATTTCTTTATAGATAACAATTTCTTGCCTATGATTAAATCTTGCAAGTACGATGCTATTGTTATTTTCGACCATGCCCCTCTGATCTTGGAGCTAAAATCATTATGCCCCACATACTCATCTCGCAGATGGCATCTTAACCCACTTTTATTAGCAGACGAGAACTGTACAGAATTTATATCAAAACAAATCAGTTTTTTTCTAGAGACAAATACATCCTCAGAGATCTCTGCAGGAATACTCTGGGAAATCCTGAAGGCATCTTAAGAGGACAGGTTATCTCATATCTTTCCCACAGAAATAAATTAGAAACCAAGAAGGTATCAGAACTAACCAGCGAAATTACTAGAATAGATCAAGAACATGCCAGGTGTCCAAGTGAGGCTCTTCATAGGAAAAGGCAGGCTCTGCATTCAGAGCTCAACCTCTTAACAACTAAAGAAATTGAACAACTCATTTTTAAATCAAGACATCATAACTATGAGCATGGAGAGAAAACTAATAAGCTCTTAGCTCAACAAATCCACTAGCAAGAAGTTTGCAATACAATCCCAGCAATCACCAACACAAACGGAGATAAAATCATTGACCATAAAAATATAATGCACACATTTAGAGACTACTATAAATCCTTATATTCTACTGAGTTTAAAGAAGACAACACACAATCTAATATATTTCTGGATGCATTACAGTTACCACAAATAGTTACATTTACTGCAGAGGAATTGGATAAACCTTTGGTACTATCAGAATTACTAGATGCTATAAAGTCACTTAAGAGTGGGAAAGCAGCAGGCCCTGATGGCTACCCTGTCGAATTTTATAAGAAATTCTCCACTCAGCTAGCTCTCCTTTTATTAACAATTTTCAAAGAAGTTAGAGACAATCAAATTCTACCTCAAACTTTGCACCAAGCATTAAACACCGTCTTTCCTAAACAAAATTAGGACTTATTACAATGTGCATCATACAGACCAATTTCAATTCTGAATAATGATGATGTTAAGATACTCTCCAAAGTCCTAGCTAGAAGGATGGAGAAAGTGCTGCCTTCGGTAATATCACACGATCAAACTGGATTTATTAAAGGCCGACACATAGCTTCCAATCTTCGGCACCTGTTTAATGTAATATATTCATCTGCAAAGTCAAACACCCCAGAGATACTATTGTCCTTGGATGCAGAAAAAGCATTTGATATGATTGAATGGAACTACCTTTTCACTAAATTGGAGAATTTTGGGTTTGGCCCGAACATTTGTGCATGGATCAAACTACTGTATACCAATCCAGAAGCTTCAGTTTGTATTAACAACATTAATTCAGACTACTTTAAACTAGCACGTGGTACCAGACAAGGATACCCCTTGTCACCACTACTTTTTGTAATCGCCAAAGTCACTGGCAGTTCACTATCGAAAATGCTTATCAGATAAAGGGGATTATCAGAGAAGGACTTGAACAGAAAATTTCTCTATATGCAGATGATATGGTACTGTATATACCAGACCCACAAAATAGTGTGCCTGCAGTCCTAACAGCACTTACAGAATTTTCAAAGATTTCTGGTCTCAGAATTAATTTGAATAAAAGTGTGCTCTTCCCAGTGAATTCTCAAGCATACAATATTAGATTGGACACCTTCCCTTTTATCATTGCAGATCAGTTTAAATACCTAAGGGTAAACATCACAAGTAAACATAAAGCTCTTTATCAACAAAATTGACTGAATGGAAAAAATTAAGCAAGACTTGCAGAGATGGTCAACCCCTCATCTCACTCTAGCTGGAAGAATTAACATTGTTAAGATGAATATTCTTCCTAAGCTTATCTTTTAATTTCAAAACATTCCAATATACATCAAAAAATCATTTTTTAAGCAATTAGATTCAACCATAACCTTCTATTTATTTGGAATTTAAAACATCCACGTTTCCAAAGAGCGACCTTACAAAGACCTAAGGCAGAAGGTGGCATGGCTCTACCTAACTTTCGGTCTTATTACTGGGCAGCAAATATACAAGCCATAAAAACCTGGACACAAATAGATGAACATACACAGGCTTGGTCCGCAATCCATCCATCCATCCATCCATCCATTGTCTCCCGCTTATCCGAGGTCAGGTCGCGGGGGCAGCAGCTTGAGCAGAGATGCCCAGACTTCCCTCTCCCCGGCCACTTCTTCTAGCTCTTCCGGGAGAATCCCAAGGCGTTCCCAGGCCAGTCGAGAGACATAGTCCCTCCAGCGTGTCCTGGGTCTTCCCCGGGGCCTCCTCCCGGTTGGACGTGCCTGGAACACCTCACCAGGGAGGCGTCCAGGAGGCATCCTGATCAGATGCCCGAGCCACCTCATCTGACTCCTCTCGATGCGGAGGAGCAGCGGCTCTACTCTGAGCCCCTCCCGGATGACTGAGCTTCTCACCCTATCTTTAAGGGAAAGCCCAGACACCCTGCGGAGGAAACTCATTTCAGCCGCTTGTATTCGCGATCTCGTTCTTTCGGTCACTACCCATAGCTCATGACCATAGGTGAGGGTAGGAACATAGATCGACTGGTAAATTGAGAGCTTTGCCTTGCGGCTCAGCTCCTTTTTCACCACGACAGACCGATGCAACGCCCGCATTACTGCGGATGCCGCACCGATCCGCCTGTCGATCTCACGCTCCATTCTTCCCTCACTCGTGAACAAGACCCCGAGATACTTGAACTCCTCCACTTGGGGCAGGATCTCGCTACCAACCCTGAGAGGGCACTCCACCCTTTTCCGGTTGAGGACCATGGTTTCGGATTTGGAGGTGCTGATTCTCATCCCAGCCGCTTCACACTCGGCTGCGAACCGATCCAGAGAGAGCTGAAGATCACGGCCTGATGAAGCAAACAGGACAACATCATCTGCAAAAAGCAGTGACCCAATCCTGAGCCCACCAAACCGGACCCCCTCAACACCCTGGCTGCGCCTAGAAATTCTGTCCATAAAAGTTATGAACAGAATCGGTGACAAAGGGCAGCCCTGGCGGAGTCCAACTCTCACTGGAAACGGGTTCGGCTTACTGCCGGCAATGCGGACCAAGCTCTGGCACTGATCGTACAGTGACTGAACAGCCCTTATCAGAGGGGCCGGTACCCCATACTCTCGGAGTACCCCCCACAGGATTCCCCGAGGGACACGGTCGAATGCCTTTTCTAAGTCCACAAAACACATGTAGACTGGTTGGGCAAACTCCCATGCACCCTCCAGGACCCTGCTAAGGGTATAGAGCTGGTCCACTGTTCCGCGACCAGGACGAAAACCACACTGTTCCTCCTGAATCCGAGGCTCGACTATCCGACGGACCCTCCTCTCCAGGACCCCTGAATAGACTTTTCCAGGGAGGCTGAGGAGTGTGATCCCTCTGTAGTTGGAACACACCCTCCGATCCCCCTTCTTAAAGAGGGGAACCACCACCCCGGTCTGCCAATCCAGAGGCACTGTCCCTGATGTCCATGCGATGTTGCAGAGGCGTGTCAGCCAAGACAGTCCTACAACATCCAGAGCCTTGAGGAACTCCGGGCGTATCTCATCCACCCCCGGGGCCCTGCCACCAAGGAGTTTTTTGACCACCTCGCTGACCTCAGTCCCAGAGATGGTGGAGCCCACCTCTGAGTCCCCAGGCTCTGCTTCCTCATTGGAAGGCATGTTAATGGGATTGAGGAGGTCTTTGAAGTATTCCCCCCACCGACCCACAACGTCCCGAGTCGAGGTCAGCAGCGCACCATCCCCACCATATACAGTGTTGACACTGCACTGCTTCCCCTTCCTGAGACGCCGGATGGTGGACCAGAATCTCCTCGAAGCCGTCCAAAAGTCATTCTCCATGGCCTCCCCAAACTCCTCCCACGCCCGAGTTTTTGCCTCAGCAACCACCAAAGCCGCATTCCGCTTGGCCTGCCGGTACCTATCAGCTGCCTCTGGGGTCCCACAGGACAAAAGGGTCCTGTAGGACTCCTTCTTCAGCTTGACGGCATCCTTCACCGCCGGTGTCCACCAGCGGGTTCGGGGATTGCCGCCACGACAGGCACCGACCACCTTACGGCCACAGCTCCGGTCAGCTGCCTCAACAATAGAGGCACGGAACATGGCCCATTCGGACTCAATGTCCCCCACCTCCCTCGGGATGTGGTCGAAGTTCTGCCGGAGGTGGGAGTTGAAGCTACTTCTGACAGGGGGCTCTGCCAGACGTTCCCAGCAGACCCTCACAATACGTTTGGGCCTACCACGCCTGACCGGCATCCTCCCCACCATCGAAGCCAACTCACCACCAGGTGGTGATCAGTTGACAGCTCCACCCCTCTCTTCACCCGAGTGTCCAAGACATGTGGCCGCAAGTCCGACGACACGACTACAAAGTCGATCATCGAACTGAGGCCTAGGGTGTCCTGGTGCCAAGTGCACATATGAACACCCCTATGCTTGAACATGGTGTTCGTTATGGACAATCCGTGACGAGCACAGAAGTCCAATAACAAAACACCGCTCGGATTCAGATCAGGGGGGCCATTCCTCCCAATCACGCCCTTCCAGGTCTCACTGTCATTGCCCACGTGAGCATTGAAGTCTCCCAGCAGAACGAGGGAGTCCCCAGAAGGTATGCCCTCTAGCACCCCCTCCAGGGACTCCAAAAAGGGTGGGTACTCCGAACTGCTGTTCGGTGCATACGCACAAACAACAGTTAGGACCCGTCCCCCCACCCGAAGGCGAAGAGAGGCTACCCTCTCGTCCACCGGGGTAAACCCCAATGTACAGGCTCCAAGTTGGGGGGCAATAAGTATACCCACACCTGCTCGGCGCCTCTCACCGGGGGCAACTCCAGAGTGGTAGAGAGTCCAGCCCCTCTCAAGGAGATTGGTTCCAGAGTCCAAGCTGTGTGTCGAGGTGAGCCCGACTATATCTAGCCGGAACCTCTCAACTTCGCGCACTAGCTCAGGCTCCTTCCCCTTCAGAGAGGTGACATTCCACGTCCCAAGAGCCAGTTTCTGTAGCCGAGGATCGGACCGCCAAGGTCCCTGCCTTCGGCCACCACCCAACTCACACTGCACCCAACCTCCTTGGCCCCTCCCATAGGTGGTGAGCCCATGGGAAGGGGGACCCACGTTGCCTCTTCGGGCTGTGCCCGGCCGAGCCCCATGGGTGCAGGCCCGGCCACCAGGCACTCGCCATCGAGCCCCACCTCCAGGCCTGGCTCCAGAGTGGGGCCCCGGTGACCCGCGTCCGGGCAAGGGAAAACGCCGTCCAAAATGGTTTTTCTTCATAGGAGGTTCGTTTAACCGCTCTTTGTCTCATCCCTCACCTAGGACCAGTTTGCCTTGGGTGGCCCTACCAGGGGCATAAAGCCCCGGACAACAGAGCTCCTAGGATCATTGGGACACGCAAACCCCTCCACCACGATAAGGTGACGGTTAAAGGAGGGGTTTATTTATTTATTTATTGGTCCGCAATAGAAATAAAATCCTGCAGTACTTCTTTATATTTCCTGCTTTGTGCCCCTATAAATGCAATTTATCGCCGATATACTAACAACCCAATTGTGCTTCACTCACTCAGAATATAAGAACAAATGTAGGAAGCATTTAAGATAGAAAAGCTTTTATCTGTGGCACCTCTGCACGAGAACCACCTTTTTCAACCCTCACAAACATATGCAGTTTTTAATATCTGGAAAACATTTGGAATTAAATCACTTAGAGATCTGTACATAGACAGCGTCTTTGCAGCCTACGAACAATTACATTCCACATTTCTTTCACTGTCTTCAAATTAGAAACTTTGTTAAACAGAGCCTCCCCGATTTTCCTTATCTCCCACCTTCCTCTATGCTGGAAAAAATATTGCTCAGTTTTGAGGACAGACAGCATTTCTGCAATATATAAAACCATTTTACAGTCCCTCCCTTTCAAAGATCCAAGAGGACAGTGGGAAAAGGATCTCTCAATCAACATATCAGAAAAGGAGTGGAAGGTAGCAATGCAGAGAATTCACTCGAGCTCCATATACGCAAAGCATACAATTATTCAACTCAAAATTATATATCGAGCACATCTGTCTCAGTTAAAATTGTCCAAAATGTTTCCAGGGCAAGATCCAACCTGCGAACGTTGCAATCAAGTTTCATCCTCACTGGGTCACATGTTTTATGCCTACATCAAATTAACATCATTCTGGACCAAAATCTTTAAATGCCTTTCAGATAGCTTTGGTGTCACAATCCCTCCTAACCCATTAACAGCTGTGTTTGGTGTACTTCAAGATGGGCTTAAAGTGGAGAAGGACAAACAAATTGTAATTGCCTTTTCTACACTATTGGCACGTGGACTTATCTTGCTCAAGTGGAAGAATCCTAACTCTCCTCTTTTAAGTCAGTGGGAAACTGATGTTTTATACTATCTGAAATTGGAAAAAATCTAATTCTCACTTAGAGGATCTGTGCAGAACTTTTTCAAAACCTGGCAGGATCTAATCAATAACATTTTAAATTAAGCTGAGGAAGCAGATTCTCTTCCCATTTCTTTATCTTCTCCATTTATCTTTATCTGCCTATTAAACTCAATTTACTTATTTTTACTAGCTTTAAGTTTTACTCTGTTAGCTATGTTCTCTTTCTCAGGGGTGGAGGTTGATTTGTTTTCAATCCTATTTTTGTAAAAATGTATCTTTTTATATGGAATGATTAAAATAAAATCAATAAAAATAAAAAAAAAGTCATATTTTCCAATATTTTTTTTTAATGTTTTTGATTTTAAATTTATAATATTGTTGTTTATTGTTCTCATAACACCATTTTGTTCAGTCATTTCACAGTGATTTTTTCATGGTGGGGACATGCTGTTTACCACTGCTATGATAAGATGGAGTGATGTCGGCGGGTTACAGTATAAAAAGTGGTGATGCACAGCAGTTATTGTCCAGATTTCTAGACAAAATGCTAAAAAAAAATTAAAGCCTTTCAAGTCTTGCTAGAGTCTATGCATACTGGTTTTTATGTTGATACCTTTGTGTCATTGTTTTAATTTCAACTTTCATCTTGCATTCAGTTTTAGGTGATTTGGCGTTACTAACCTTTTGGTAATTTCTATTCTCCATCCTTCTGATTTTTGTTTTCTTTTGCCACTTTACTTTTTCTCTTCTGGTACAAAATAATTATTCAAAATCATCTCTTGCTTGTTTCCAGGTTAGGCAGAATTAGATCTAAGACAGCATAAGATTTCAGCGTTGTGTTCCAACTTCGAATGACTGAGCAAAAATAAATGAACTAGCAAAATCATACTCCTGTGACTTTTCAGTGAGAGGTTGCCAATGCTTAGAGGTACATAGATGATGCCAAAAAATTGTGTGGTTGTCTCTGAAAAACATGGATGTTCTTTGTGAACCATCACAACTGTCACTGTAGACAGAGAAACAGTCAAATGGCGAAAAGAAGAAAAAGAGAGTAAACTTTGCCACAAACTGAAGAATTCATTCAGTAACCATAAATCCAGAAAGTGCTGAGAAATAAAGAAACATGAACAATAGAAATTTTGAAGTGGCCCTTAATTATACCTAGGGGCACCTCCTCAGCTGCAGGATCAGAAGCGCCCTGCAAACCTTATATGCCTTGCCAATTACATATGGAAGCTAACAAAAGAATTGTATAATAATAATAATAATAATATAATGGCATAAAGAAATAAATTAAACAACAGGTTGGAAATGGAGGACATTAAATAAGCTAAGGCAAGCCTATGCCACACGAGGCTGGTGGGCATGGTGACACAATGTCACATGTGACCCCCACAATTAGAACCATTTAGGGGAGGCAAGAGTGGCAGCTAATTAAGAAAGAAGTCAAGCAGTAGTTAAGGTGAAAAGATCATGCATGGCAGTAATGATGAGAGAAAGAGGAGCCTGAACTAGATGAGAGAAAGCAGTTGAGATGAAGGTATCCAGGGTGGAGATTTGGAAATATGAGCCATGCCACATAAAATTACTCATCCAGGCACAGTATTATGCTTTACACTGCTCTACTGAACCTGCACACATGGAGTAAAACAAAGTCTCCAGTCTGTCCAATGTGCTCTAAGGAAGGCACCTTGGGACACATTTTGAGCAGCTGCTTCAAAGCACTTGGTGAAGGGATATGGTACATGACTATTTTGAAGGCTGTTGCCAAAACTATCAGTGCAGGATTTACCACAGCCAAGAGTCCCCACTTTTCTAAACAAATGACTGCTTTTGTTAGAACAGGTGAGCAGCCAACAACCACTAGTAAAACATTTATTGGCACCTTGGCCTCAGCAAGGAACTGGAGATTGCTGGAGGTTTTGAATATATTGCCGTTGTTACTCAAGATGCCTCGCTGTTGCTCATACTAAACGTTTATAGACCTCCAAAATATGATGCATCTTTTATTGAGGAGTTCTCAGACTTAGTATCCATAATAATAACTAATTATGATAGGTTCCTAATCATAGGTGATTTTAATTTTCATGTGGACAACCAGTGTGACCCAAAAGCAAGAGAATTCATGAACTTGCGGCACTCTTTTGATGTGAGTCAGCATATCAGCCAGCCCACACATAAGAGATTTGGTGAATTTAAAAGGATTAAAAGATGATGTGAAGCAGGTCATGGATATTAGTATATAGTTACAGTTTTGCATTTTATTTAATATAGAAATACTGATAACTACAATTAATGAGAAGTGTATTGCTAAAAAATTTTATTTTGATACATCTGTAGTTTCAATGCTTGCTAATATTCTTAACAATCAGCACAACTGTACCACTTACCTTAATGATACTAAAACGGTAAATAGTAAGGTAGAAAGCTGCAGCTGACATTGTGGCTCCTGAACAATACAGTTAAGAAATCCTCCAGCACTGTTATATCATGGAAGAGCCAAAGAGTGTCTGACATAAAGAGAACTTGAGCGTTAAGCATAAATGGAGAAAAACTAAGCTGATAGTCCACTATGAAATATTAAAGGAAAAATAGCCAAATATAACAATGCAGTCCGCTTTGAGAGGCAGTCTTATTTCTCTAAAATTATAAATGATAATGTTAGTAATTCAACAGTTTTATTTTCAACTATTGATTGTCTTTTAAATCCAGCACATTCAATGGAATTTCTCCTAAAAACTACTAATGAGGCTTTTGCTATATTTTTTAAATATTACATCCCCCCAAATGAATCTAATTGAATCCCAGTATGCCCTTTTAAGTGAGTTAAATTCTTTCACTGGAATAGATCGACCCGAACTACGTAGAATAATTGTAAGTGAAACCCTCTACCTGCATCCTTGAACCAGTACCAACAGGCTTTTTCAAAGAAGTATCTGATGTTCTTATTGATAGTGTACTTGAAATGGTGAACTCATGATTAGATATGGGGGTCTTCCCTGACTATCTAAAGACTGCAGTTGTTACGCCCCTTCTCAAGAAAAGTAATCTTGACTCCTTTGTCTTTGACAATTTTAGAACAGTTTCTAACTTGCCTTTCTTAAGTAAAATTCAAGAAAAGGCAGGTATTAAGCAGCTTATTGCTTAATGATATTCTTGATATGGTTCATTCAGGTTTTAGAACAAACCATAGTACAGCAACAGTACTGGTTAAAGTAGTAAATGATTTGTGGGTTAATGCTGGCAGAGGCCATATATCTGTTCCTGTTCTCTTAGACTTTAGTGCAGCATTTGACACCACAGTATTCTTATAAATCACCAAAGAGAATGGGTGGGCCTCTCTGGCAGCATCTTAAAATAATTTCAGTCATACTTAACAGGTAAAAAATTCTTTGTTAGTTGTGGTGATTGTACTACAGAGATACATGATATTGCATATGGTGTACCACAAGGATCTTTCTGGTTGGCCTGGTGGTGCAGTGGTAATACTGCTGCCTATGAGAACACAGTAAGGAGACAGAGGTTTGTGAGGAGTTTGCATGTTCTCCCAGTGTCTGCATAAGTTTCCTCCCACCGTCCAAAGACATGCAGAATTCGTGGACTGGAAAAGCTAAATTGGCTGTGGTGTGTGTTTGGTGTGTTCGCATTGCAATGGATGGGTGCCCTGTCCAGGGTTTGCTTTTTGTCTTGCACCCTATGCAACTGGGATATGATCTGGCAAGCTCCCCCCCACCCCATCCTGCATCCATGATCTGCAGTAAGTGGGACAGAAAATGACATGACATGTTAATTTTATTAAAATATACTTTGTAATAAACTTGTTAGGGTGACCATGAAACTGTGTCGGGATATAAGTTAATTTAAATACAAACTGACCCATTAATATTAGTAATTCTAAAACACTATAATTTGAAAACAAATACCTATGCTCTTTAAAAAATACTCTGCATCGGTATTGGAGTCTGACATATAAAATACTTGTATCGGTATCAATTTCAGAAATAGTGATATTGCTCATCCCTATTGGTCTCTTTTGCCTATTTTTGCCATTTTGTGCTTCTCCTTACTAATATACTAATATTCATGTATCCTTTATAAATATTCCTAATTTGCCTTGTCTCCTCAAACCAGATGTTTTACGGTATATCCTCTCGTTCATCTCACAACTCGACGTCATGTTCCCAGCAATGGGTGTAAAAACTGTGAAGAAAATGAAATTCATTTCCAGATATCTCATATGCAATTCAAGATGTCTGAAATAAACTTTGAAATCTCTTAAATTGACTTTCAATGCATTTTAGGATATCTGAGATGCATTTCATGGTGTCTCAATATTTCTACCTATAAAATTGCTCATTTTTTCAATGGGACCTCCTGCCTATTTTAAGATGTCTTGAAATATATTTGAGATATCTCAAAATGACTAGGAAGTTAGTTACATTACAGATATCCAAATATGGATAGGAACCTAGCTGAGATATCTGGAAATGTATTTGAAATACTTTATGTTATATATGATTGTTATTTATATACCTTGACAAAGGTTCACATCTTTACAAAGATATATGAAAATGTATTTTGGAGATCTTGAAATGCATTTTTAGATATCTAATATGAATGAAAGATACATTTTAAGATACCATGAAATGAATTTGAGATATCTAAAAATGCATTTTTGATATCTGAAACACGAGTCAATATGAAGATATCTCAAATACATTTTTACCTATTTTAAGACATAATGAAATATATTTGCGATATCTCAAAATACACAGAAACTTACTTCAAAATATCTTGAATATCCATCCATCCATTTTCCAACCCGCTGAATCCGAACACAGGGTCATGGGGGTCTGCTGGAGCCAATCCCAGCCAACACAGGGCACAAGGCAGGAACCAATCCTGGGCAGGGTGCCAACCCACCGCAGGACAAATATCTTGAATATCATTTCACATATCCTAAATTAAATGCATTTCAGGCTATCTCGAATAGGAGATATTGCTCATTGTAAGATACAGGGTGGCCCATATTTATGTATATGACGTTTTACAGGCTGTAGCATTTAAACCACTGCACAAAAAGTATCGAAAATTGCATCACTGTGTAGCCTGAGAATGGGAGTAACAAAGTGCTGGACTGGGGAACCCCTGCTGTGTTTGAATACAGAATTAATTGTCACTAGAGCAGCGCATATATTGTGTGCGTTTATACAAACAACTATGCGATGTGTGAAATGGAGGATGGCAGTTGAGTTTGGAGGCAGCGGCCCTAGAGTGCTAACCATTGCAAGAACAAACATAAAATTCAACATCAGCAGTACTGTTTTGCAAGCGAAAGGAGCATGTAGGCCCAGGAGTGTGCGTACCGATGCCAACACAGCTCTTGTGGCAAATGCCTTTTAAAGTTGGGTTCTTCTTCAGGCGTGTATTGATCTCAATGGCGCATTGATGGACCACGCCATGGAGAACAGGGGATGAAAAAACATTTAAGGTTCTTAATGTTCATGTTCCATTATGTTACTAGATGATAACATTAGTAGTTTCCTGACAATAACGCCTTTTCAATCATATACATAAATATGGGCCACCCTGTATTTCAACTGCATTTTAAGATATTTTGAAATGGGTATATTTTCATATATCTGTAATTCATTTTAATATACTTTAAATGCATTTCTGCATATTTTAAAAAGCATTTTGAGAGACCTCTAAATGTTAATCCAACTTGCCACACATATAGAAAGTTTCACAAATTAGCAATTTAGTGCCCTTGGGTGCTGCCAGCTTAAGACTCACAGGCACATCCATCTAGCTCAAGCTCTTCCAGTTGATCGACCAGATTTAATTTATTGTTGCTGGGTGGAAGAAGCAGAGCTGCTGGTAGGGTGGAAGTGACTCCAGGCTTCTTCCGGCTACTATTCCTCTATTTTAAAGAGGGGAGTGGAGACTGCACAAGCAAACGTTCCACCCTGTTGCTACAACCTTGTAGTACCCTTAAATTAATCATTGTAAAAGACTCACAAATCCTGCATGTGCAACACAGTGCCAAAATATGAATTGTAAAAGGATGAACAAACAAGTTTTTTTAACATCAATAACTAATGAAAACAGTATGGCTAATAACAGAGCATTGCTTTTCTACAGACAGCAGAAGAGTTTATGGTTTTTTCATACTCCAAGGCATGCTAAATGGGTGAAAATGGTTGGCTTGATATAAAATACTAACTCAAACAGCTGTACCCCCATAATTTTGTAATGTCACTGCCATTGTGTATCTCTGGATAATGGAAGACCACAAGAGAGAAAAAACAACATGAAAAACAGTCACCTTACAGTCACCATGCACCTTACGGCATAAACAGTGTTCAGTCAAAAGACACATCTGACACCAAACCTCTACCATTTTAAGATAAATGGTCAAGAGGCTATTACAGAAAAATTATATGATTCAATTTTGAGAAAAGTAATACATAAGATTCCTTTGAAAGAGGAGCTAGTGCAGCCTCATGCCTTTCTATTACATAAAAGAAGGAGCCTACATACTGACAGTTTTTGATTGTGTCAATTTTTAGCCTGTTAACTTTACTTTTAACTATTTTAGGTTTTCTTTTGTTTTTTGAAATGTAGAGACACAACAAAAAGTGCCTGCAGTTCACTCATCCAGAGTGAGCTTCATGACATCAATTCATCTATTATTTAACCCACATTGTGGGCCAGTGGACCCGAGCCTGTCATGGCAGCACTGGATGCAAAGAACAAACCAATTGTGGATGAACACCAGTCTATCACTGGACATTTCATAACACATAAAAAAGCTAAACTGCAGTGATTTTTCTTTTTCGAGCAATTTGCTTAGCCACTCACCTCCCTTTTGTTTTATACCCATGTGTATGACACAGTCTGCTTTGTGCATGCCACGCAGAATAGCAAATGGTTACTCAGTGTGAAAAATGTCAGCTCCATTACATGGCTTTAAATAAACTGATTTTCAAATCAAATGAATGCATCAATAAATGTTAAAAATATACTCCCTGTAAACACTTGTATCTGAGCATATTATTTATATTAATTTAGAAACTACGGCACATTGCTAACTGTTTATCATCGTTGACTCAACTAGATAGATGATGGTTTTCATAAGAAGCTGTTTCAGCCCAACATCACTATTTTTTTAAGCAACAGTCTTCCATCTAAATTAAAAAGTAGGTTAACAGTGACATATACACAATTTTAGAACATAGCACATTTTTAAAAAAATTAGTAAATTATTTCACCTGGTATATAACATTATATGTATGCAAATGTAATTTAAATACACTATTTTGCACACTTTTTGTGTTTTCCATGTTTTGATTTTTTTCCACTGTGGGAAACATTTAGATTTGGAAATACACATTTAGATACTTGGACCAAGTACTTCTGTGTCTTGTGTGGTTTTTGAAGTGTCACTGCTTTAGTCTCTTTGAAATCAGACAATCTTCTTGGAATGAATTCCCTTGACCATTTAAATGATGATTTTAAATTTACTTATCTTCTCTGCTTATGAAACACAAAATATTGCATGCACTGATAACACTGTGTACTGAATTGCTGGTTCTTCTCACTTGTTCTTTCCCCTTAAGACTACAAATAATCATTTTGTTTCTCTTTCAGAACTTCTTCAAGGCTTTTTTATTCTGCCAAACATATTATTTTTCATCTTCCAGTGCAAAATATCCTCAGTATTCTACTATCCACATTTCTTTTTGTTTTGACTCCACTATATATATATATATATAGCTAAATCATAACCTTGTGATAACTCAAAATGTTATTCTCTTAGTTCCCAAGAATTTCTCCTTTATCCAAAGCTATTCTTTTAAGCTCCTACTCTAAAAATAAAAAATAAAAATTCTTTAACTTGAATTAAGCATTTTTCTTCCATTTTAAGAAAAATATGAGATTTCTCCAGCTTGTAACCTACGTGTTTTTTCTTTAAGCCACTTTTTCTGAACCTACTGATTTATCCCTCCAGAACAATACACTCGAAAAGTAAATAGTTATCGTCCCTGTAAAATCCATCTAAACTGAAAAAGGTCTTTCCAATATTTCACAATTATACCTCCAAAACTGACCAAAGCACAACTTGATCCCATTATTCCCAAACCAAAAAACCCTTTTTCTTATTTTTATTCTTTGTTTTCGCTTTTTTTTTAGGAATTAGGAAGATTCTTATACATGAGCTCTGCTTGCAAGTGCATTTTATATAAAATGGTACTTGTTATATCACATTCTGGAGTATGTGAGCATATTCCTGGGTACAATACCCATGGTAGCCCAGCACAAAAGCTTTAACAAAAGAATCAGTAAAAACAAACTCTAAAGCATCTGCAATATTTTCAATACTCCATGAAGACATCCAGCAAAAATTGTTAAAAGACAGTTGTGGGTGTTCCTAGATCCTGACAGGGGTATAACAATAAGCATTGTAGATTTTACCAAACAGTTTTGTCTGATGTTCTGCTTTGCAGTGTGTGACGGAACTAATCCAATGTAAACTTGCCAAACCTGAGTTTGATTAGGGTGACAAATAAATGGAAATGAAGCTCCCTGGCTAGTCACTATTTGGAAATGGATTGACTAATCCACTTTAAATATTCTCAGACTGGACAACTAAAAATTTGCCCAGAGTCAATCATTTCTAGATGAAGTAAAACAAAATCATGCATAATCATGGCTGCTTGAACTGTACCATATGCAACAGGGAACTAATGAGTGCTTTTATCTACAATTGTTAGACCTCTCTATATTTATACTTAAAGTCTATTTGTTGAACTCTATTAGTGCATGCCAAAAAATTTAAAGATTTGTGTAGAATGTACTTGTTTATGAGTAGGCAATATGGTGTTTGACTAGGTTGAATATTTGCTCCTCAGTGAATAAAACTCAATCCAATTCAATGGTGATCATTCTCTAAGTAGAGAATGTCAAAGGTAGGGACCTGAAAATTAGGCCCTAAATATGTAAACATCATACATATAAATGTAATTATTTTGGCCACATTGCAGAAAACTGTTTTCACTTTGACATTAAAAAGCATTTTTCAGTTGTCAAAAAAGCCAAATAAATCCCACTGTGATGCAATGTTGTGTATTAATAAAATATGAAAACTACCAAGGGGTCAATACTTTTGAAAGGCACTGTATGTGTATTTAAAATCCTGGAATCGGTCAATAGCACAAGAGTAGGGTGTATTTGTTGAATATGCCGCTGGGTATCATGTGTCTACAAGTGCGGTTAATAAGTCCACCAAGTGGCAATCTGTGTGTATTTCTAGCATTTACTCTACAATCATGCAGATGACTGACTTGTTTGTAAAGTGTCTGTTCCCTGCAAACAGACTGTGAACTAGGCGCAGGTAAAACTGCTTTTTGAGCCATAACAAGGCACCTGCACACAGTGTTGTCAGTCAAAGAGTTTTTGAACAAAAACAATGTAGTTGTTGACCTTTTTTTTGTTCTCAAAAATAAAGACTGAGACTAAAGTGATGAAGATTTGCTACCATGGAGATTTATGGCAAAAAACACAGGAGTCTCTAGACATGGTAACAAAAGACAAGTTTATTGCATCTCAAGGATAGTATTTTGGAGGTGACTACAAAGGAATTGCTGCAAGTTTTACAATACAGGATTTTTAATAATTCTGGGAATTTTTGGGTCCAATATAATATAATTATGTATATTTAGTAATGTATGACATTTCCAACACTTCTCTGTGCTGCTGTTACGTATTATTTTATGATGAATGGACTTTACTGTATTTGTTAGTAAATGTAAGTATTATACAAAGCAATTAATTTTAATTACATTAACAAGTGCTGAAAGAGCCAGAGACATTAATATTCTTTTGTTGAAGAGGCTGATATTGTGAGATGTTAGACATTGTTACATAAGGCTCAAAACATCCATCCATCCATTATCCAACCCGCTATATCCTAACTACAGGGTCACGTGGGTCTGCTGGAGCCAATCCCAGCCAACACAGGGCACAAGGCAGGAAACAAACCCCGGGCAGGGTACCAGCCCAGTGCAGGGTACACACACACCCACACCAAGCACACACTAGGGACAATTTAGGATCGCCAATGCACCTAACCTGCATGTCTTTGGACTGTGGGAGGAAACCGGAGCACCCGGAGGAAACCCATGCAGACACGGGGAGAACATGCAAACTCCACGCAGGGAGGACCCTGGAAGCGAACCCAGTTCTCCTTACTGCGAGGCAGCAGCGATACCACTGCGCCACCCTCAAAACAAATTTTCAAAGTTTTAATTATCCCTTTTAAATTACAAAGCACTATAATCAGAAACACATTTCAATTGGTTCACGTTAAATGTGACAAGTGAACAAAAGTATAAACACTTTTATTCAAATTTTTGCTTTTGTTCATATAATGACAGAAATTAGGACAAATCTTATCAAACAACATTGACATTTGGACGAAAACCAAATGAATAATTTTTAGGAAAAATAAAGATGAAAATCAGCTGTTTCAATCTTTTGGTAAAGATGTTGTAGAGTCTCGATACGCACTGTATATAGATGACATGGTTTATCTGAAAAAGTGATTAATACACAAAGAAAAGACAAAATCCTAATTAAATGACATAATGGTTTTACAAGAAATGTGTGTCTTTTGTTTCTAATATAGGTTAGGGGGAATAAAGTAGGTGTAAACTAGATGTCCTGTCAAGCTGATTTCAAAAGTGCTAAGATGACGAAAAAAGAACTTTATCCTGACTAATTTTTATTTGTAATAAAAATGCGTCTACAAGGTAATGTAGGCACCTTTCACAAAATAAGCTTTACTGCTACTTAAGGAAAATTTTTAGAGCATAGAAAAAGGAAGTGAATCATTAAGAACATACATGGAGAACAGGGATGAGCACTCTGAAGCCTGCATGACAAACATTTCTAATAAATCCTCCCAGCTGCTGACTACCCCAATTAGAAGTTAATTATGGAAGAAGTCATTGGGTGGCAATGCTACTTTTCAGAGTTTTCTCAAGTAATTAGGTTCTGGTCCCCACAAACTGCTATGTGTTACTTTTCTACATAGTAAGAAGAAATGACATGAAACATTTACGCAAGAAAAAAATCAGTCAAATGGTATTTAAATAATTCATATTTAAATTCAGTGTTAGATGTGTTGATTCAACTGCTGATTGATTCACTCAATTGTCAAGGTATATTATATATAAGGTCACTTGGACGAGGTATTCAGGACAAATCTAATTATTTAAATATTACATAATAAATATTCCTGCAATATTATCTATTTTACATTTAACCTACTGTAAATGTGTAGTTAGAAAAGGCAGCCCATCAAAAGTGGGCTTTATAATTAAAAAGAAGTCTCAACATTGGAAGCAGTCACTCATTTTTTACCGTATAGACAAATACATTAGACTGATTTAACATATCTCAAACCTCTAAAAGCCTAGAAATTTTGTGACAGTTTCAACTTTTAATAATTTGATACACAGTAAAAATGTCAAATAAGTTGACAGTAACGTGTACACGATTTTTAAAGGGCAGGCTCTCCCTGAGGCAAATACTTACAAAGTAATAATATGATTTATTTTTTCCCCTCTTGGGAAGGATGGAAATTTCAACACTTTGAGAATGTAAAAGAATAGCTTCTCATGCAAAAACATTTAAAAACTAAAACATGAACATAATGTAGGCAGTATTTAAATATTCAAGGCATAATTGGGCTAATAAAAAAACATGACTTTTGTTTCACAACATTTTCATATATTTTTGCAAAGAAACGGGATGGGAATTGGGAAAAATGGTGGAAAGATTGTACTTTATGTTATTAATTTATGACAGTATTTGTTATGAGAATTTGAACGTGTTTAAATAAACTTTTTAAACAAATTTAGGACAGTTTTATAAAACATCTATTATTATTTGGCATCACGCTTGATCATTGTTACTCTCTCGTCATCTGGGCCAGTCATCAGATCTTTTGTAACCACAAGCAACCTGTAGTTGACTAGAGGATCAGTGGAGCTCATTTCCAAAAAAGGAGAGTGGAGATTTAGTGTCTTCACTAAACTGATGCACATTCTCTACTGTGAATTCAACAAATGTTTGCTTTTAAGATTTTAATCAGCATTAGAAGGCAACCCAAGAATTTTTTTTCTCTATTGCTTGCTATGGCAATTACCCATTTTTATATGTGTGTTTTTGCCTGGCTCAGGTTTGTACACATGAAAATTTAAATTTTTATATTAGCCTTCACTTTCAAGTTTGTTTGATTTTTTTTTTGTTACAATCGTTTTTTATTGAGCCATTAACACTTTGTCTGTCCATCATCACATTCAGTATGTCTCAGATGTTTCAAATACTTCAAATAATTAGCAATACGTAGCTTCCTTTCCAAGTAGACTCTGACTTTGATTTTGACTTCAGCTCTGCTTATAAACCTTGTGTTTGTCTTTGCCCCTTAGTTTGGTTGAATGCTTTTGACTGTCTTTCTGACTCTGACCTTCAGCTTATTTTAGACCAGGACTTTCATCTCCCGTATCATTTGCTGGTTTTACCATTTCCTTGTGATATCCCTAGGCACCCTAATTTCTAAATTTTAAAAACACTTTTCTGTTCTTGCTACTTACAATGGTGTCTATGGAACACAGCACCCATACAGTACAGAAAAAGACTTAAAACTTACCAAATACATTAACTTTGAGGAGGCAAAGATCTAAATTTATGAAAACGTGCTTTCACGTTTTTGAAGCGCCCTTGTGATAACGGAAGAAAATCAGAAATAATTATTTTATCACAGATTAATGGCCTTAGTTTCCTGAGGTAAGGTATGGTGAATGGTAGCATAGTGAAAACAATATATAGGAGTTTCATTGTATTTTGTACACATAACAATTAATCTGAACTGATTACACTGCCTGTGGTGGGCTGGCGCCCTGCCCAGGGTTTGTTCCTGCCTTGCGCCCTGTGGTGGCTGGGATTGGCTCCAGCAGACCCCCATGACCCAGTGTCAGGATATTGTGGGTTAGAAAATGACTGAATGACTGACTGATTACACAGCATTTTATTTATAACCAATTACATATATTTTTTATGCAGGATGAATCACTCTTACTGATGATAAGGTAATAAAAGAAGTGAGCACAATGTTTCTGATTAAACTGAGTAATCTGAGTAAATTCCTTGACCTGGATGCCAATTAGTCTGTAAATACACTCAGACTCTATGTAGAACCTGTCGCTTTTAGGCATGAAGGAGAGCCCACTCAGCCTATGTTAAAACATCTGTAATGAACTTACTAAACTTCAACCTGATTAAACTTAGGTAAACTAGGTTTGCTAAATTGTCCCTATAGTGTGTGTGTGTGTGTGTTTGCCCTGTGATGGGCTGGCACCCTGTTTGGGTGTTGTTCTTGCCTTGCGTCTGATGCTTTTTGAGATAGGCCCAACTGGGCCATAACTGTGACCTGGACAAGTGGGTTACGGAAGAAGGGAGGATGGATGGATGTACATATGTATGCATGGCTCAACGATGAGCAGTACCAGCTTTCTTCTATTCAAACACTGGATTTAGTCAGGCAGTGGCACAGTGGTTAAGGCTTTGGACCTCAAACCCTGAGGTTGTGGGTTTGAATCCCAACAATGACACTGTGTGACCCTAAGCAAGTCGCTTCACCTGTCTGTGCTCCAAATGGAAAAAAACAAACAGAAATGTAACCAATTATACCTCAAATGATGTAAGTAACTTTGGATAAAAGCATCAACCAAATAAATAAATGTATGATGTAAATGTAAGCCTATAACGTCTGTTCAGTTCTTGACACTTCATTGCCTGCAACATGAGTTCAGTATTCTCACATTAAAGCATGTGTATGCTTCATCAATCCAGCCAGAGCAGGCAGTATCTTCTGTATGATGAAAGAATATATGCAGTCATAAGTATGAATTTGTTTCCCCCGTTATTATTTTCTAGCTGTCTACAGCTAAAATATGTCCAACTTATCCTTTAACACTCGCATGCCCTTTCGTTGCTGGTTTTTATGAAGCAAAAAGTGGATTGTTAGTGTTTGTTGTATGCCACCTACATAACAAGCGCATTAAATTACACATACAGTGCCTCACATACAAAAAGATAAAAAACCAAAACACAAAGAAAAATAATAAAGTATTAACAGCATTACAGCATAAGATGTTTAGCTGTCTTAAGGTGATAAATGTACGATGAATTCTCATAATTTCCTCTGGTATAATAAAAATCTACTTAATACTTACTACGTGTTATGAGGTGTCCTTTGCATTAGAGCAGAAAAAGGTAAACATTTGTATAAATTTGATAATGTGTTGCTAGGTTTTTAGCAGCGATAGGGAATAAGAAACACAAGAATGGCACAGTATGAAAAAAGCCTGATAGGCTCTATCACTAATCTATAAAAAGAACTAAAAGGCATAGCTAAGAAATGCTTATAAGAGCTTCTTTCAATTCATGTGCACCTGCCTCTTTAAAATAACGTTTAATGGGTGTAAACACCATGGAAAATAAGAAAGATCACTTTAAACTGAGAAATGAAGACAACAGTAACACTTAAAAAAAATAAAACTATCAGTACAAAACAATGTGTAAAATATGCAGGCAAAGACAGATAAGATACTTCAGGACATTAAACGAATCAAACATCATATTAACCCTTGATAAGCCAGGGTGCCTCCTCATTCTTGGGAGTTTTGAGAGTTTTTGGGAGTCTTGGGAGTCACTTGATTTGATTATTATTAAATGTAATTGTCCATTTGCCAGCACATGTCTATTTGCTAAAAAAAAGATAAATAATAAAAGAAAGCTAAATTGTAAGCATTACCTCATTACTTTACATAGTTGATACCTTTATTCCTTAAAAGAAAATTCATATATGATTGTTTTATTATTAATTTTGCTAACAATTGATTCAAATGTCAATTGAGGAAGAAATGTTTTTGAATGTGGACTTTTTTAAAACATGCATTACAATTTACAGTTATTTAAGGGTAGAAAACTAATCCAATCAAAATGTTATTAAGTAATATCTTACTCATTAAATGTACTATAAAATGTTTAAATTATTACTTTAGTTCTGATTAAAATTTAACTTAATTCGATTACTCTATAGATGAAGGCGTTTCACTCGGAATAGGCTATTAAACACTTTAGTAACATAATATTATTTTGTATATTAATATTAGTATATAATATTAGGCTTTAGTAACATAATATTAAAAGCTTGCAAAAACAGATAGTGTGCCAAGGCTATTCTGTTGTGGGAAACTCCAAAAGTATAGTCCAAAGTATTGAATTAGATCTTAAAGGTGGTTTACCTGGAAGTAATAATTCTTTATTCAGGCATTTTTCTTTTCATGTGGAATCATTAGTATCACAAAACATTGTGCTAATTTTCACTGGTTTAGTCTCTTGGACCTTTTTTTGCACATTTTCCAACAGCTCCACTATAAAGGATCATGTTAGAAACTCTGTGACAACAGTATACATAATAAGAAGGATTCTGAGGGAATTCTTACTTCAGGCAAACAATAAATGTAGCTACTTCCCTTGGATTATTTCAGTTAATCATTGAATCTCTTGGTTAGGACTGTGATGGGTATTACGTTTCTTAATTATTTCTGAGTGTTTCAAGGTTTTTATCCAGTGTTAAATTTGACTAAGCGTAAATCTACCTATACTCAACTTTAATTTTCCAAGTCTGGACTAGTTAGAAAATCACCTAATTAATTTGATAAGGCAATGGTTCAAAGTCCATGTTAGCACCTCCTAATAGTGTATAGAATCTTTATAATGCCATTCTTTAGACATACTGATGAAGACATCCTCTGGCATACCAGATTCTAAATAAAATCAATTAGACCTTTGAAACAACCTAGGTGATGAACTGTAAGTTGAATAATCGTTCCCATTATTTGATGATTTGTTTTAGCATATGACATAGTATAACTAAATTAATGGTTTACCAAACAGAATGGACTGCCAGTGATAAAAATTATTATCTGTGTAATATTTTCAAATTAATGGATGTAAATAGAAACACCTCTTGTGTCGTACTTAGCATAGTGGCCTGTTTGACAAATATGTAGTTTGAACCATTTAACACTTTTCCTAGTGTTGCTGATTTTTATAAATGTCTTTAATGATACAATAAGCATAGGGACAATAAGCATAGGGATCAGGATTTTAATCTCATCTCTGAAATTATCCATACAATAACAGACCAGGAATTTATGAGCCTGATATATGAAATTAATTCTGTCACCTGTTCCTTAGATACAATCTAAACCAAATCAATGAAAAACGTGATTACTGCACTCACAATTCTCATTATTAATTCTATTAATATTTCTGTATTAACAAACAGTCCACCCAGTTCTTTAAAAGTGGTCAGTCAGTCAACCACATCTGGTCAATATCCAGATGCAAATTATATATTTCATATTGTATTAACGCCAAAATACATATCTACTGTATATGTGTTAAATAATCATATGAACATGCAGGTATTTTTCATTGACCAGCTAGTTATAGCTGTACAAGGTAAAATGCCCCAAAAATGAACAAATATTATAATAGAAATGTAACTGATTTAGTGACATATTCCTCAATTTCTTCTTCACCTTAAATAATACGGCATAGCACATAAAGTATTTATTAGCACTGACTAGAGTTTTTGTAAAAGTTAATGTAGTGTGCATAAAATATCTTAATACTTTTTAAGAAATTTAAATATACTAATAAATGTAAAATACTTCAAAACTTCTGAGGCAGTTAATATATGTTATATTGTTTTTATATTTTCAATGATGTTAAGCCTTTGCCTTAATAATATAATCTACTTGTGTGAAGAATATAAAAATTAATAATAAAAAGAAAAACACCCTGTTGTTAACTATTAACCAAATAAAGCAGTGGTCGAAATGCATTTCTCGTAATTATGAGTGGATACATTTGGTCTCTCTCAACCTTGATGTTGAAAGCCAATGTTCATTTGTAAGTTTAGGTGACAATTAAGGTCCCTTTTTACTGTTCCACTGAGCAGTAATCTTTGTATAATTACATTTAAATGAGATATTAGCATTTTTTGCGGTTACTCTTTGTTAATTGCATAGTTCACTCACCATGATGCTTGTGATAGAATCAGAAAACCCTATTGACCTGATGCTGCAAGGCATGTTTGGAAATTGTGCTGTGTTCTTCAATTTTTTTTTTTTTTTGGCATTTTGAGGAGTCCTGCTGCTTTTATTACATTCCTGACACTTTTGTTAATAAATCATTGCAAAGTTAATGAAAATTGCATTCAGGCATATCCAAAATAATTGTGTCCTTTGTCATGCTAATAAATTGAAAGATGTTGGTCCAATGGGTGAATGCTTGCCCATTACAGTGAAGTTTTTGATGTCTGCCTGCCTGTTGCTTCTCTAGTTTTTTTAGTCAGACTAATTGTTCTTGCTCTTTGCCTTGTATTTTATCATGATAAAGTAAGAATGAATTGAACTCCTCACTCTAGCTGCATCCAAATACAGTGTCAAGGAATATGAGGCAGTATTGTTAGTGAATATATTACAACCATACTTAAATAACATGATATTTTCCAACCTTCAAAAATAAGAAATTCAAAATAAAAAAAATCTAAAATTCATGTTTCTCATTGTGTTGAAGTTTATATCCTATATTTGCATGCTACTTTGAAAAAAAAATAGAGCATAATGTAAAATGATTGCAGTGTATTGCAAGGGAAGAGTTCCAAGTCAAGATTGTTTAATTTAAAAGCACTCAGCTATACATATTGTTGTATCATTGTGGTGAGGTGTCTAAAGAACTGTCCCAATCAAAAGAACCCAAAACTATTTATGAGTGCCTTAAGGTGTTACATTTAATCCACAGTTCCTTCTTTGGCTTAAGTTTAAATTCCCTTTTCATTTCTTTTATGTTCATTTTTCATTAGCATTTATGTTATTAGTGCTATTTAAGTACATTATGTGCCACATTATGTATTTTATGTTAATTTATCTTCTATGTGTGCATATTGTGTTCTCTTATGTTCCTTATATTTTGTGGGTAGTCCTCATGACTATTAAAGGCAGGCTGGTATTTGCAGTCCTTTGCAGTTCATATGAAAGTGCTCTGGTAAAGGCGGTTTTATCTTTCCTTATGAGTATTATGCACTTTACTGTATGTTCTCTGGATTAAGTGATTTTGGTAACTTTTTGTTTATGTTTATTGGATTACACCTGGATTGAATTTTTGGGACTTGTTTGCCTTAGGAGTGACTTTAAGACAAAAGCTTCCTGCCTTTTTATCTCACTTTTGAGAATTTTTATATAAATATTGTCTACTTTTTTTTTTTTATAAATAAAACCTTCCTTTCATAAAGATTCATTTTTTGCTCTGTTCTATTGCAAACCAGGAGTTGATAACTATCCTCTCCTTTGTGGGGCATTTTGATTATGTTTTGGGAAAATCTTCATATTTTTGAATATTTTGAAGCGAAAGTGCCATCTGGCCAGGTGTAGACTGAAGCCAGGCTTTTGAGTGGTTCCTCAGGCTGCTGGAAGGAAAGCTGTTTCTGGGCAGGTGTGGTTGGAGGCTGGTCTGTTTTAGAAGCTTCACATATTTCCATTGTTTTCTTCTGAGAATCAAACCATAAAACACATGCATTTCTTTCTATTGCCATCTTTGTATCATTCCCTTTCTGGTAATCAAGTAATAAAGCTAAATACTCAATGTGTTCTGTCACAGTTGGTAGAAATATGTCAGGCCACAAGGACAAAACAAAAATGACCAAGAGATGGGAACAACATCAAAACGTGGCAAATGTCAAATAAGTAGTAAGCAAATATGTAATCAGCACTGTAAGTAAGAATTCCCTAGCCCAGGGGTCAACAAACTATGGCCTGTGGGCCAACTGTAGCCCATGTTTGTGTTTGTACTTTCCTTTCATTGCTGCTGTCATTATCATTATAAAATACAAGTTACAATTGTACACTCCCTTACAATGAACTGCTCACCTAACAAATATAGCTAATTTGTATTGATGTTATAGGTCTAGTGCGTACCACTAGATTTCCATCCTGTCAAAGAAAAGAAAGACTGATGCACAGGGTTGGAATTTTCAAGGAAAAAGGGTAACGGAAAAATTCTGTTTTCCCTGGAAAGAAAACTTAATTTATCTGATCTGCCAGGAAACTACTGCCGGAGTTAAACAATGCAACAGTAAAAGGCATTACGAGATGAAGCATGAAGTGATGTGTTAGGAATAAATGGGAGACGAACAGAGGAAACAGCTTAAAACACGTTGCTTGCGAGCTACCGGTAGCTTGCAACCCCTTCCCAAGAAGCTCACCAAAGGGTTAATGAATCCTACATAAATTTGAAAACTTGATTAGTCAATTTAGGGGTGGGCGATCTTTCCAAAAAATCATATCACGATCCACAATCTGAATTGCAATCTATCTTTTCAATGTGGCATACACTTAAGAGAATATCCAGACTGAAATTCATCAAGACCTAAGTAACATTTTATTTTAAATATCAAACAAAGTTGAATTCAATTGTTCTCTTGTTCACTAGCTAAGCGGAGTTAAGAAACACGCCCTGAAGCTGGCGAGTGAGTGAGGAAGGCCCCTCCCCTCGGCCTGTTGCGTGTTTCTTGGATTCGCAGAAATAAATTGGTACCGCAAGTGAACTATGACACATAGCGAAATGAGAGAAGTTGCAAAATCAACCGGAATGTTCAAGCAAATTATAGAAAAAAACCTGATCTAAGTCTGTTAAGTAGTTCTCTTATTTAAAGCGGACAGACATACAGGCATTGGATTTTACATATTATATATTAGTAAACCTTCAAAATAATGTGCAGTTAAAGTCTCAACAGCATTCTCAGCATTTCTGGAGCTTAGTAGAGCCAGACAACTATAAGAATCTTCACCAAGCAGCTCTGAAAATGTCTTTTCTGCCTTTTCTGACTTGAATGTCATGAAATCAAAGTTCATAACAAGACTGACAGACGAACATTTAAATGACTCCATAAGAGTGAACCTCAGTGGCTCCACTCCACCATACACATCTCTTGTTGACTCCATGCAGTGCCAGTCATCTGACTAACTAAAAAACACATCACACATGCAACTGAACATGTGAATACTCTTGTGAAGTGAAACAGTGACATGTAACAAAATGGCAAATGAACAAGTAATATCTGTGTATTTGTAATTGCATTGTTTGGTTTTGACAGAATTCATGTTTTAATTCAACAATGTGAGATACACTAGAAAATGCATACAGACATGCAAAATGCACTACCAGGTGAACTAAATATTTTTTTGTGATGTTTTAATGCAAAATGTGAGTTGTGGACATCAACATTTTGTAAATGTTCAGGCAAAACAAGCTTATTCAGTTTGTTTGGGTTGAAATAAGCTATAAGAATAAACGTTAGAGAACATGAGTAGCTCTCAGCAATTTTAATTTTGTAAAAGTAGCTTTCAGGGGAAAAAAGGTTGGAGACCCCTGGCTTAAATAAACTTAAAGGCATAGCTTAAATTTAAATTTCAAAGCAGCAAACCCTATTTAGAAGAAAACTTGAAGAAAATTTGGCAGCGGTCAGAGATGGGCACTGTGTATCAAAGCTTGTTGCTGTGTCAGGTAACCTCTTCACTGAAGGTGAGTTTAGTAAGCAGTGCATGCAAGAGATTGTGGAGGAGGTGTGCCCAGAGAAACAGTTAACAGACGAGTGGAAGAAATGGCAGACAATCTCTTGCATCAGCTCAAATGCAAAACACAGAGATTTGTTTATTATTCTATTGCCCTTGATGTGAGTACTGGTATATTGGACACTGCAAAACCAGTGATGTTTTTACAGGGCATAGATGAGTCATTCAGTATCACTAAAGCCCCTGAAAGGCTACCCTTCATGGTTTAAAAGCCAATATATCTGGAGAAGAACTATTCCTATGTGTGTGTAAAACACTTGAGTTTGATTTGATATGTGAGAACTTAAAATATGCAATTTCTCTTTTTTGGTACAAAGAACATGTCAGGAAAGAAAACTGGTTTAATGGGGAGAATAAATAATTACTTCACATCAAACGGCATCCTGAAACCAGTTGGTATACAGTGCATTATCCATCAGCAAGCACTCTGTGGAAAAGCTCTCTGTCTTGAAGTCGTAATGATAGTTGTCACATCTACAGTAAATTTCATTTGGTCACGCGCACGAAATCACCAGAAATATCCATGTTTCCAAGTTTTTTTGGATGAACTAACTACAGTGACATACCGTATCATAACAAAGTGAGTTGGCTGAGCAGAGGCAGAGTGCTGAGGAAATTTTTTTGAATTACGCTCTGAAATCAAACCATTCATGACAGAAAAAAGAAAACCTGTCAAAGATGTTTGATTATGAAAGGCTTTGGAAGCTGTTGTTTCTCATCAGTCTCACCCAACACATCAATGAGTTAAATTCCAGACTACAGGGAAATGGAAAACTCATATGTAATTTGTATAGTAGTGCCAAGGCATTTGCAATGTGTCTGAAAATGTTCAAGGAACAGGTATCAGAGGGAAAAATGAGTAATTTCCAGTATGTGCAGAATTAACGAAGCATATTAGATACATACTTCCCAAAAGACTTAGTTGCCCAAAAAACTGAATTGTTGCAGGAGCTGTTTGTTCAGAGATATCAGGATATTATTGAACCTGCAGATGTCATTAGGCTTTTTGACAATCCTTTTGACATAACTGTCAATTCAGCCCTGTCCACCCTTCAACTGGAGCTCATTAATTTGCAGAGTAATAGTGCTTTGAAAGACAAATACAAAGAATGCGAACTGGTTAGATTTTACAATGAACTTTCATGCAACAATTTTACTACTCTATATATAATGGCACTTAGATTTATTACCATGTATGAAAGTACATACACCTGTGTACAGACATTCTTGTGGATGAGAACTACAAAGTCAAGGCTGAGATCTGATGCACCATTCTGGTACCCAATGGTGAATTGAGTTTTATTACTGGCACTTTGGGTAAAACGTTTGCCTACCCCTGCCCTAGCCAAAAAGTTAATAACCACAGTATCTAAGAAAAAAGCACAACAGGTTTTGATTTTATATTCATAATCATGGACAAAGGTTGCCTCACAAAGCTGGCTAAACAAATGTCTCATCTATGGTGACATAAAACATGACTTCCTGGGTCATGTCCCTAACAATGGACGATCATGTCCTGACTGTGATGGTTCCCACTGAAAACAAGATGTTGTTTTTATAAGGATATATAAATATACAATAAAAGTCCAAAAACAAAATTTACATGCTAAAAAAGTGAAACTGAGTTCAGAATGGTTGAAAACCCAAAAGAAAAATACAAAAACTCAGTCAAAAATTTCCACGCAATCATAACATCATGAATACATGTATGTGGCAAGACTTTAAGAGCCGACCTGATATGCTGTCTGGTCCCACTGCACTGTTTGTTTTGGCCTTCCGCAAGCCTTTTTCCACTTCAGTTAAACTGAACCCAATCACAGCAGAATACCTGGGGCCTCATGTATAAACGGTGCGTACGCACAGAAATGTTGCGTACGAACCTTTCCACGCTCAAATCGCGATGTATAAAACCTAAACTTGGCGTAAAGCCACGCACATTTCCACGGTAACTCATTCCTTGGCGTACGCAATTTATCCGCCCGGTTTTGCAGACTGGCGGCACCCAGCGTCAAAGCAGTGCTACTGTTCCTGTGTGATCACCCTTTCTTTCTTAGATCCACATTCCTGGCGCGGCTTTATAAATACACTGAAATTAACTGCATATTGTTTATTAGTGTAATGCATCTGATTGTAATTAACCTGTAGCAATATAATGGTCCAGGGAATAGCCATAGTATTCCAAATACCATAACTGCTTTAGCGTTGTAACTCTCACTGCATCTTCTTTCAGCTGATCCCGTTAAGGGTTGCCACAGCAGATCATCTTTTTCCACATTACTCTCATTGCACCACTCGGAGTATTTATATCACTGTATCTGAGTGGGAAATCGCAGCAGCAGCTGATTGTAAAGAGAATTATCGGTACACAGCATGAAGCAAATGCTGCCTGAGCTACAGCAAACGCTTTAGTCCCTGTACGGACTTCGCGGTTTAGAAACAGTTTCATCCCAAGAACTCTAAACGCAATCAATCAGTCCATCAAGTGCTCCTTGTAGAACTGTTTGTACTTATAAGTACAATTACCTCACTGTAAACTTGCACTACAGTTATAATATTGCACAACCTGCGCAACTTTATAAAGCGCGTATTTACATGTGATGATGGTATTCATTTCTAAGACGAAATGCAGCAAAACATGTTGATTATATTATACAGATAAAACTTTAACTTCATTTAAATAATCTGTATTGTTAATAATTAAACATGTGAGGACACGGTGCCGCAGCGCTAGCTAGTTCAGTAATTGTTCCTGCCTTGCGCTGTATTCTTGCTGGTGCTGACGCGACACTGGAAAGATAGTCGGATATAATAATTAAACACGTACTACTAAGATATTTCAATGTTCCTTAAAGGTTTTGAAGAATCGAAGTTCTAAGCTTACAGATGGCTTCACGTCTATTACATAGCTTATTGTGTGGCGATTGAGTTTTTGGAGAAAGAAAAGTAAGGACAGGAATTGGAGGTTAGTACGTTTGAAAGAGACAGTACTGCTGTGATAAATTATTTCATTGAAGGTTGCGCATGGCGCAGCAAGCCTCTTGCGTGAGACATGAACAAGCACTGCGCCACCGTGTTCCCATGTTTAATAACATGCTTTCATTCCTATCATCATGAAAAAGATATCACGTATACATCTCAGTATTTTAATTATTCAGAGAGCTGTAATATGACGAATGTAATGGATTATGTGTCCTGTCGGAGAAAGAGAAAGCCCGTTTAAAAAGCAGGTAGTGATTCATACACATAGAGCACATAGAAGATCAAATACAGAACAAAGCATTTAACATGCCACTTTAGTTACAATGGGATTTGAGAAACTAGTAAATTAAACGATTTTAAGATGAAGTTTATGATGTTCTACTTTAATGGCAAAATAAACTATGTGATTAAAGTGGAAATTTCGAGATTAAAGTTGACATTTCGTGCTTTTTTCCCCACTGTGTGCCTTTTTTTGTCTGTACCCTAATAAGCTTTCATATGACACTCAGACGGTGGGCTACGACTCGCTTTTTCACGGCGACTTTGATATGTAATTTCTTTTTTATTTTGGGCACTGTGCGACTTTTTGAAGTTGAGCCTTCGAGTTTCTCCGACACTCTGTCACTCGATCAGCTTCCTTTTGTTGATTATACCACTGTTTAAACCAACAAATAGTACGTTTTTCCTTTGCCTCCACTTGGTATTCGCTGAAATTCTTATATTTTCTCCCGTGCTTTTCCCATTGTCTTTTCACAGAAGGCTATTTATATTGATTTGCATATTCAAAGAGGCGTAATTCTGGGAGGAGTTGGGGCGGGACAGAAGGCGCGTGCATGTGCGTTACTTTTCACGCAAATCGGGATTTATGTAGTAGAAGAACGTAAAAGTATGCGTGCGCAAAGATTCCTGCATCTGGATTTTTCTGTGCGTACGCACAATCCCGCTTTTGTGCTTACGCCATGTTATAGTGTGAGTTCTACGAACGGCGTTATACATGAGGCCCCTGGTGTTTTTATAAAGCGTTTCCTTTATTTCTGTATTTTGGGCTTCATTTTAGAAATTAAAGTTAAGACTTCCTGCTCAGTTACAGGATTAAAATTACTAAAGTGCTGAATGCAATGTGAGACAGGGTCTGCTAAGCCAGTATTTGGTTTGTAGTGTGATGCAGAGATCTGGGATCTTATATTTTTAATTTTCTCATTGAAGAAGTTCATAAAGTCTGTACTGCTAATATCTGTTGGTATTTTGCACTGTTGATCTGAATTTCCATTTGTTAATGTAGCCACTATTCTAAACAGTACCCGAGGATTTTTATTATTGTTATCTATTAATGTAGAATAGTATTCTGAGTGAGCTTTAAAGAGGGCTTTTTTATATTTATTAACACTCTCTGTCCATGCAATTTGAAAAACATGTAGCTTTGTTGTTCTCCATCTGCGCTCCAGTTTTCGACACTCTAATTTAAGAACTCGAGTGTTTTCATTAAACCAGGGAGAGTTTCTATGTGCTTGGATCACTTTTGTTTTAAGGGGAGCCACTGTGTCCAGAGCATCTCTCAAGGTCACATTATAATGTGATGTTAGCTGATCTAAATTGTTTTCCACGTTTACATTTGATGTTAGTTGATATGAATGGTTTTCCGCAGTTACACTCGACTTACTCAAAGTATCTATAAATTTTGAAGCAGAATTACAATCTAGATGTCGCACTGTCTTTGTTTTAATCTGGGAGTGTGTTGACAAGGGCAGGATTAAATCAAATGTAATTAGCAGGATTAAATCAAATGTAATTAAGTAGTGATCAGAAATAACTTCATTTAATGGAGTGATATTTAAATTTTGAATTTCAACTTTGTAAGTTATAATTAAATCTAATGTGTGGTTATGATTATGAGTTGGACCTTTGACAATCTGACAAAATCCTACTGAATTTAACAAACAAGTAAAACATTTGCTAAAAGTGTCAGTTTCCACATCAATGTGTACATTAAAATCCCCCATCAGTACTACATGATCATAATTTAAAGCCAAATCAGATAGAAGGTTGCTAAATTCAGTCATGAACAATGAATAGGGCCCTGGTGGTCTGTAGACTAGCACTATAATTGTGTTGGAATCTGTTTTAATATTTAAAATGAATGCTTCAAAGGATGTAAAGTTGCCTAAATTTTTAGAAGTGATTTACATTTTGTTACAATGAATTATTCCAAGGCCGCCTCCTCAACCAAAATCTCTAGACTTATGAAGGAACGAGTAGCCATTTGGTGACGCCTCAGATAGGGGAACAGTGTCAGATTTACTAAGCCAGGTTTCAGTGAGAAGACACAGATCAGATTTTGTACTTAATATAATATCATTTACCAAAACAGCTTTAGTGCCAAGAGAGCGAATGTTCAATAAGCAGCATTTAAAACTGCATGGTTCTTTCTGAACTGGTGATATATTTTTTGTTTTAATTTGAAGTAAATTTCTATTACAGTGCCCCTGGTGGAGGGTCTGGTTTTATCCCTTGGTCTAATTATACACCTTATTTTTTGGTTATCAATTAATTTAAGGTTTGTATCAAGACTAAATTTACTGGATGCCCCATGACAAGGGTTATGGGTAACAGCTTCAGGAAAGTAACAGGTGGGATAAACAACAGCCTGTGATTTAAGATCACATGACTGCGGCCTGGATGGTGCTCTAATCAGTCAACCAGGCAGTTTTGCTGCCATATTTTGGGATAATACATAAGATCCCCTCCAGTTAGGATGAAGACCATCTCTTCTGAAAAATCCAGGCCTTTCCCAAAAATCATCCCAATTGTTCACAAACGCTATGCTTTTGTTTGCACACCAGGTTTCTAGCCAGCAGTGAAGGGAATGCAATCTGCTATAAATCACATCCCCTCTATGTAATCCTGGTAAGGGGCCAGATACAACTAAATTCCGACATTTTCTTTTGGCTTTGATGCATAGAGAGATGAAGTTCCTCTTTAATACCTCAGATTGCTGTGAATAAATATCATTAGTGCCGACATGCAGCAATAAGGTAGATACTTCATCGTCGGCGACACGTTCCAATGCGGCCTCTATGCCAGAAATCTTTGCCCCTGCAAGGCACTTAACATTAACTGCTGGTTCAACACAGTTTGGAATTCTAACATTTCACACTATGGAGTCGCCAATTATGACCACTTTCTTATTCTCAGTTTCCACAGGCGCGCTGCGGAGTGCTGAGAATCTGTTCTGGGTCCGAATTGGTGACCTGGGTGCCGGGGGACTACATTTTGGATTCTTAGACCCCCGTCTTACTGTTACCCACTCGCCCTGTGGCTGAATTGGTGCTGCTGACTTTGGCCGTGCACTGACTACAGTGGGACCAGGAGAGACTGAAGCCGAATCAGAAGTAGATAGATAGATAGATAGATAGATAGATAGATAGATAGATAGATAGATAGATAGATAGATAGATAGATAGATAGATAGATAGATACTTTATTAATCCCAATGGGAAATTCACATTCTCCAGCAGCAGCATACTGATACAATAAATAATATTAAATTAAAGAATGATAATAATGCAGGTGAAAAACAGACAATAATTTTGTATAATGTTAAATGTTAACGTTTACCCCCCCGGGTGGAATTGAAGAGTCGCATAGTTTGGGGGAGGAACGATCTCCTCAGTCTGTTAGTGGAGCAGGAAAGTGACAGCAGTCTGTCGCTGAAGCTGCTCCTCTGTCTGGAGACAATACTGTTTAGTGGATGCAGTGGATTCTCCATAATTGATAGGAGCCTGCTGAGTGCCCTTCGCTCTGCCACAGATGTTAAACTGTCCAGCTCCATGCCAACAATAGAACCTGCCTTCCTCACCAGTTTGTCCAGGCGTGAGGCGTCTTTCTTCTTAATGCTGCCTCCCCAGCACACCACCGCGTAGAAGAGGGCGCTCGCCACAACCGTCTGATAGAACATCTGCAGCATCTTATTGCAGATGTTGAAGGACGCCAGCCTTCTAAGGAAGTAAGTAAGTAGCCGAATTGTCTAAACAAACCGAGTCGATCCAATTTTCGGTTTGCCTAATCGCTATCAGATTCCTAACACGGTCCTCCAATTCGCATATTTTCCTGACCAACTCTAAATTAACTAAACACTTTTGGCAGGTGAAGCTGTCTACAATGTCAGCCGGAAAACCTGAACTGTACATGCTGCAGGACACACAACATATTAACGTGCCCTCAACGGGCAGAGAGCAGATAGAACTTACGTTTAGTATTGATGTCATCTTCTCCGTTTTATGTAGTTACTTAAGTGCTTTCTGCTTCAGAGACTGTCGGCTTTAAGTTTCCACCACCCGCTGAGTGATCAACTTTAGTTTCTCACTGCCGGTTATTTCTATTGTTCACTCCGTGTCTTGGCACCCTGCCTGGGATTGGTTCCTGCCTTGTGCCCTGTGTTGGCTGGGATTGGCTCCAGCAGACCCCCGTGACCCTGTGTTCGGATTCAGCGGGTTGGAAAATGGATGGATGGACTCCGTGTCTGCGTGGGTTTCCTCTGGGTGCTCCAGTTTCCTCCCACAGTCCAAAGACATGCTGGTGCCCTGCTTGGGGTTTGTTCCTGCCTTGTGCCCTGTGCTGGCTGGGATTGGCTCCAGCAGACCCCCGTGACCATGTGTTAGGATATAGCAGGTTGGAAAATGACTGACTGATTGACTGACTGACTGACTGACTGAACTGTGACAATAAGTCTTGCTTTCGATTTTCTTAGTGATAGCTGGCAAATTTAGACAATTTGCCTTTAGGAGGGTGTAAAAGAAATGAGGGTTTTAGGGTATTCTGTAATGTGTCTGGCATTTTGTCCAGGATGGCAGAGTAAGGTGCACCCTGGCCTGAATGACAACCCCCAAAGCATGATTATTTCCTAGTGAATTATTCGACAGGGCACCCAAGATTAGGAAGCACAGATGGGGGTGAAAGTTAAGGTTATTGTTCCTAATCTTGCTGTAGTTCAGACTAGCACAAGGTTGCCTGTATGCAGTTAGACAAGTATGTTAAGTATGTTCTAAGATATTTCAAGTAAGGAAGACAAACATTTCAAGGAAAGGTAGTTGTACTTCACCAATTATGCCAATGTGTTACATGTTGATTAGAACTTGTAAGTAAGAATTTAATAGCCCTGGAAACAGATCATTTTAGGAAAATATGTCAAAGTGAAAGAATACTTTAATACCAGCTTTTTAAAAATGTTGACTTCAATGGGTTCACTTTGAGATTGGTAGTTAGATCATTCTTGTGTTTGGAGGCTTCATTGCAAAGGTTCTGCCATCAACAGTAGTTTTATTTCATTTATTTTTATGTCATGAAATTAAGATTTATGCATTATGACTTTTGTGCTACAGAATGTAAATTTCTATGAGTACTCTACTCTGGGCCAGTATTCAGGAAACAGCACTATATAAGAATCCGTTAAAATAACTTTTTTGTGGATATTTAAGCAGGTCTTTCTCTTAAAATTATGGCATATAGTCATTAATAAGCTCTGCAGAGTAATAAATGGGCAAGACGTCTACAGCATTGTATGTGGAAAAGAAGGATATTGTAATCAACTGTAAACTTAAGTGGAGGCCAATTAAGTCTTTTAAAAAATAGAGATACACTGTCTTTCCTTAGGTCTATTTATGGTCCTGATATGAAATATAAAATTATCATTTTGGGACTGCAGGCGCTATATTAAAAGAAAGTTGCAAACTGCCTCTCATACAAAATATTCAGGCATGCATGCTGAACTGTTCACGAACTTGAATTTTTGCATATCTTTCATTCTAAAGACTCTGCTGTTCTTATTCAGAGGATGTTTTACTCATTAAGCAATGCTCAGCATATTTCTTGATTTATGCATGTGTTGTGTCTCGAGAATGTTGCATCATACTGACCGGTTTAGTCTATAAACTCAAACCAGATAAGATATATTTGTGACTCAAGGGAATTAAAAGGATAAGATTCTGTGACAAAGACATGATCTGCTTCAGTTTTTTTTAAGCAAAACTATCAATCATTAGAATGATTAACTAGTTGTCAGCATGTTGTATCATGGAATATTGGCATAACGGACGGACCATCTGAGTGTAACAGAAAGACTTAATTCCATCTGACAGAATGAATCCAGTTGGACCCGAGAGATACCATCCACGTGTCAGCTTGATTTCTGAATTATGACACAAGGACAACACTCCCTTGCACATATACTATTTCATGCGCAGTTTCCCAGCTTTCATATCCTTATTAAAAGTATCTTCCTTTTTATTCGCCTGTTTTGAAGCCTTTGGATGGCCATGAAGCCTTAGCATTAACATTTTGCTTGTCATTTGTTATTGTTCATTTCTCTATTATTAATTACTTTTTCCAATTATTCATACAGTATATCTTAATAAGGGTTACTTTGCTTTAGAACTAATATACTGTACTTTGTCTGCACATCTTAGGTGATCGAAGTAATAAACTAACTACAGGGCACCTGTTGTGGGTAGAACATAAAGAACATAAAGATGCATTTCAGGTGGATATAGTCATAATGAAGTTCAGTATTGCCTTACTATTGGCAAATTTATCAAACACTGAAACACCTTATTTTTCTACATTTAAAGGTGGATACTCTTTTAATATAAATCAGTTCATTAATGACATGCTGTAAATGAAGATGTTTGGTTTAATTGATAGCTACTATATTTCAGTGTTATCAATACATAAAAGAAAGTTAATGTAATGTTTCTAAATTACAGGATATCACCCTTTCATAGCGTGTACCAATAAAAGAGAATTATTTTTAGAAAACCAGAACTCCACCTCTGGTTGAGGAAAGGAATAAGAGCATACTGCCTTCAGACCTTTACAAGCATTTAAAATAATTTAAACTAAACTATTTTATTCACAACAGTGTTTAAATGATAAGGCAAACTGGCATGAGGTCAAATCAGAAAACATATTGATTGTTGTAATTCTTCTTTAGAATGTCTTTTAAAACGTTTTCTCTGCTATGAAAAGATAATCATTAATTCACTGCCCTGCTAGAAAAGCAAATAAACTCCAACATGAATGCATCACTAGAACTATGTAATAATTCCTACTGTATATGTGAATCACACAAGCAATGCATGGAATAACATCTTTCCCAACAATCCATCAAGTGGTTCATGCAATTGTGAATTTTCCACATAGTCTAAAGCTTCTAAAACCAAGCAGCAAGAAAATGATTGACAAATAATGGACTATCAAGAACAGCTTGTTCAGCTGCCACCCCATTGACTTGTGCTGAAACCACAAAACCTGGACTGGCTATTTAAGAATGATGCAGAAATATAGGACCTTGTAGACTGAAGGTGGAAAGCATTCTGCACACAGCTAAAATGACATTATATCACTACAGAACTACAGAAACAAAGAACACTAGCTCCTCAAAGGATAGATCCAAAAGGTATATGACATTAAGAACAAATGGTGGGAGGACAAACCTTAGGAGATGTAAAGTTTCACTACAATATGTAGAATTTCTTCAACATTATAAAGATCTAACAGGCAAAGCTGAAATGCCCTCAACCCTCTCTTATCCCCAAATGAAACCCTACAGAAATTGTCACCTTGTAACTCTCAAAGGAACACTTTGAACAATTATAAGTCTGTACTGACAGATAACCCCATTCAAGCAGTTTCCAAGATGCAGAAAACACATTTCTAGATGAATCAGAAATGCTAGACGAGATCATTTTAACTATGAAACAAATTAAGGATATTAAGGTTTGTGTCCCAGATGGCATTGCTGCAAAGATATTCAAATTTTGTATTAATGAACTTGTATGCAAGATTCAAGAGACGACAAGTAAAATCTGCAGCAAAAAAAAAAAAAATCTCACAAAACAGTAGAAATGCCACTATTGTAGCCATCTTTAGGAATGGTGACAAATCAAATTCTGGAAATTTGCATTTCTACACCAGGAAAACCCATTCTCATTTATGACTAAATTTTCTGCTCTTATGTGGTGATAAATACTTCCTATGTAGCATCAGACCATTTTAAAAGACTGTTAGCATATTTGAGGTAAATGGCAGGTGCATCAACAAAATTTAAGGTGGATTTCATTGACCTGACAAAGACAGTAGAATTCATTAGAAGGGGAACACTCTGGAAATTTCTGTCTCGACTAAGATTCATTATCAAATCCATCATTATCCTGAGTCTGGAAGACATGAATGCAACTGTCCCTTAATCAGCCAAAGTCTGAATAAAAAGGGGTATGTCATCCTACCACCCCATTTCACAATTTTCTAGCATATATCTGCTTCAGATGTTTGTTTTCTCTCCTTATGACACTGATAAAAAATACCACTTTGACCAGAAGATCTTCAACCTACCCTGTCATAAGATTTAGACAGAAGTGACAAAGATAACTATTATTTATCTTTAATATTGTTTAACCACAAGAAAGAACTTCAACCTACTCTGAAATGTTTTGTTGAAGCTTATAAGAGCCTAGGACTGTCACACGTCATTGGAAAAATTAAAATCCTCTGTCTAGATATGTTTGGCCTAGTAAATGACCCTAGACAATTAACATCTCTGGAGAAACTCTCATAGTTATTTACCACAATTCTTTCTTTGTCTGCCAAATTTTCAAGAATACATATAAACTCCCTGTTGATTGACATTTGTGCTTGAGTTTTTAACTCATTGACAGCAACATGTAAATCAAATGCTTTTTTTTATCCTTTGGTTATATTCTTGAATAAAAGTGCATGTGTTTATTTGATATTTGGACTAAAGTCTTCACACATTATACACTTCACGTTATTATTAGTATAACATGGAAAAAGTTTCTGCTATAGGTATGTGTAGCATTTTCTTTCATCCTACACTTATCCAGATCTTTGTAGACACGGAACACACATGAAATGCATGTATTCCAAATAACGATACACTGTATTATTTACCCTATACAACTCCAGGAATGAGTTAATAGAACCTATTTTTTTTTCTCGACTCCAAGATAAGAGGAGCATTGTCAAAAAATAAAATGATATTAAGACTACAAAACCTGACAGTGTGTAAATTATTATCAAACAAAGAAGTGGTTGATTCTAATAATCATAATACATTTTATTTATGTAGTGACTTTCCCATGCTCAAAGAACTTTGCAAATATTTGAACAGGTGCTGAAGAAATAGAAGGAAAAAGATCACATTTTATCACGAAATATTAAATCATAGATTAATACATAAGGCACAAAGTTCTGAGTTAGAGCAAAAACACAGTGCTGATGAGATCCATGAGTAAATAACATACTTTGAGTAAAGTTATATGTAGGAATATTAAAGCAGATGTTACATCACCCACAAGAATGATTAGGAAAGAGGACTAAACTGAGTTTGTGAGCCAATAAGACGAGACCACTGTATTGTGAATGACGATAAAGAACAATGAGTGGGATGTAATCGGATTATCATTTGAGAACCAAATGCTCGAAAGACAGTGGGCATTCATGTGGTATTCTTTGATGTTTGGATCAGATCTAATAATTCCAGCCAGACCAGCACCACAGACCACCGCACATTAGACCTGAGCATTGAGGTGCTGCTAACTTAACAGACCAGACAGAATCACTTCACTTAGAGACCCAAACTCGGTATGGATTTGCAATTTTTAGCTAAGTGTAACATACCAAGAATGTAGTCCATAATTAATTCACACAGCACAAGAGGTTCAGCCTTTGATTGACCTTTTGTTAAGCAAAGCAATGTTAGTGGTATAAAGTTCGCTGCACATAGAACAATATGAGAGATTTACTTCAGCATAGCATGGGTTTAACAAATTAGCACACAGTTTAAAGCAAACAGTATTGCTGAAAGTTTTTTTTTAGTATTTCAGACTGCATTTGCTCTGGACAGAGTGTGTATCAAGGTATAGGTCATGAGGACTGAGGACATGAGGACACTGCCAGACATTCAAGATGTGAAGCAAAAACTTGTCACAGAGAGGTTTAGAGCAATGTTGGTAAAAACAGGCAGGTTCCTATATGCATATATTTCTGCAGGCTCACACTAAAATTTGTTTTGCAGGCGATTTTGCAAATACAAAACACAAAGCTAAATAAAATAAAAATAAATACAGTATATACTAGCGTTTAAGTTCTCCCGCAGATAAGTAAGGAGTTGATTTTATCGTAAAATTTTATAATGTCGGTCGTATAAATTGAAAGCGGAAAACTCACGCTATTGGTCCAAGAGATTATGATATGCTAACGCCCACCTGAGAGAGTAACCACAGAGCACACTGCCTTTTTTTCTATGTATTGTGCCTACGTGACCACATGGTATTACCCGAACTATTCCGAAGTGACGGTTGCACTGTTTTGTATCTCACACCCTCATACACCTTTATCGTAAGAACATCCCTTATCTAAAATGGAGCCTTCGATTAGAAAAAAATATGAAGCTTTTTTTGAGTTAAAAGATGTTGAAGTGATGAAAGAAATTGGTAACTGAGCTGCTGCAACAAAATTCGATGTGTCTGAGAAACTGGTGCAAGATTGAAGGAAGCAAGAAGATGTAAAAAAAAAAAAAAAAAAATCAAGTGTCATATTTTTGAACGGGCGTATAAGTTGGGGTTTCAAGACCTGACTTACACGTGAGTATCTAAGGTAAGTTTTGTTGGGGGTGGAAAAAAAGAAATTGTTTCCTAAGCTGTTGTTCACATTTATGTATTTACATGTGTTTTTTCCAGCAGCTGCGTAACACATATAATCTGTCTCAAACCAGTAAAATGAATTATATTCTTCTGGTTCCCTTCTCCATGGATGAGCACAGTGTGTTTAAAAATGTGATATGTTCCATATTTTCCACACAAATACACACTGAAATGCACCATCATGCACATTACAATGTTTTGTCTACAGGATAATCTCTTCTGACGGCAAAAGAACCACCCTCCTAACCCCAAACAACTCCCACCAAGTGACTTAGCAGCTACTCTTTCTTGTTTCTTGAGTCCTGCAGAAGAGGATGTGGATATGTACTTTGCCAAGATCCTAATTCTTCAAGTTTAATTTCTGCATCTGATGTATCTTTAGGATTGGGATCACCTAGATTGTTATCATAATTGGCAAAGTGAGGCTCATACTTCCAAAACATGTCTGGTGGTTCAACAAAATGTCTATACATGATAGGAAATTAGTTTATTTTTTCACTAGAGATCTTCTGCTTCATTGATGTGCCATAAGAGTTTTTGGACTTCTGATGTTTCACCTTCCCCCTTCAGTGCATTCCTGTGTCTTTCCAGATGGATTTTTGAAAGACACACAAGATCATTTCTGATTTGTGACTTGATCTGAAAAAAATGGCAATTAAGAATAACCAGTATTTTTTTGTGAAAATACAGATTAAACAAAACATACTAAAGGTGGATCACACTGCTCTAAATGTAATCTGACCATTAAAATGCCACTTTTGGTTGGCCAGGTTATGTTTTTTATGTTTATAATTGACTGAGTTCAGTGTTGCATCATAACTAAGAATTTGAGTACTGTTGTTTTCTCCAAGTTGTCTGCCTTTGGGCTAGAACGTTAAGGGCCCTCAAGTGAAATTTCCAACGCATAATCTTGGATTTTCTATCTGTTTGATAGTATGTAAGTGTAGCATTTACTTAAATACTAAATGTCAGGAAGAGTTATATGGAATTAAAGCAAATAGATGCTTCCAGATAAGACTAAACATCTTTTTCTTCTTGTGTTGCTGACATTAATTCCACTAGAAGTGAAATACAATATAATTTGTTTTGCAAATTTGTTTGGAAAGCAAAACACTGAGTTTCACTGCATATTCTCTTTCACACAAATCATTTCATTCATCACTAGTCTTCAATAACAACTTGCTCGGACAACAAATGAGAAAAAGTGTAAGTTTTAGTTAAAGTGTGTCTTTAATAAGGATTAATTAAAATATGCTCTAGGATACGTGGCCCAAAATTAATCCCCAGATATAATGTGTTGATTTCTTAGAGGAATTTCTAGTGAACAACAGAGATTAAAAGAGGTCATTCTTTTTTTTTGGATTAGACAGGAGGATCGGCAGGGTCATTATTAGGAACTTTTCCTGGAAGTCATCTTTAATATTTAATTGCGTTCCAAGGACAAAACCAAAATACTACTCTTTCTGATTTTTTAAATGTTGTTTTGTCTCTAGTAAAGGTAATTCCTTTGTTTGGTCAAAGTTCATCCTTTTCATTGTGTTCTTCTGCTTTTATTGTGAAATAATGTTGCCAACACATACCATGTCACACTCCCTGGATATTTGCTGCGTCTCTAGCCACAAAATGGCAGCTGTCATTATTTTTCCTGTAGCATTCTTGAGATTGTTAATTTTATTTTTTTTTAACATTTTATTAATTTTATTAAAATCAGATAATATTCCATACAAGCAAGTCAAGTTTAACAAAACTAGGTTTGAAACAATTTTCAGCATGTCAACCATCATCACACGTATACAAACTGTGATGCAATTCTAATGTTCTACAGATACAGTTTTGCCGTTGTCAGCAGTCTCCTGAATCACATTAATTATTTTAGTCCACAATTGTTATATAAATGTGTAGTGTACGTTTCTTGTAAGGTGTTCTAAATCTTCATTAAAGCTGTGATGCAGCATCATTCTGGAGAATGGACTCAGCAATTTTGGACACTTTCCAGAGATGCGCATAGCATTCTACCTAGAACTATCTTCAAGAATAAAGATGGCTCAGAACTGACAAGAAGTATCACAGTACCAAAAAGTGGTTTGCGTTTGTAATCCTTCCTTTTTACATACACAGGCAATACCTATAAGCCAGTACCAAAGTGTGTTGTTGGCTCTATTCTTCATCCCACATTGTTTGTCCAGGTTTGTTGTCAGACATACTCATAAAATTGTTGTAAAAGTGTTGTATTACTCCATTTCATCGAAAGATGATGTGCAGTAATATTTCAAGAAGAGTAGCAATAAAAGGAAACACCAGTAACATATGAGCCTGAGTGCTGTTCAACGTTGAATTTAAACATTTCATAGTACTACCAACCCACAGGTTAGAAAATGTTGTCCAAACAGAAATTAATTAAAGTTGTGATAGTGCAAGGTAGCCCTTGACAACCAAGCTCACCAAAAAGGAAATCCACAGACATGACGTGACAGAACCATTTTGAAAACAACAACAACCATCAGAACAGAAACAGAACCATGAATCTACACAAAAAAGAACAGCTAATGTACATATGTGTCCTTATGTCCAATACAGCTAGTGCAACTGCTTAAAATATATGGTAAGCCTTACTCAATTTCTTACCACAGGACACATGCCCAGGGCAAGTGAACTGAAAAGTGTATATATATATTGTTCCTACCTCCTAAAACAAATGTTTGTTTCAAAAATAACAAGAAATCACATTATTTTTTTTCTAGCAGGTATATTAATTTTTTTTCCCAAAGTTAAAACAGTGATAATGTCTCATTTGATTTGAATTACACATTGTATGAAATAGTTTGGGCTTAATGTGCAGCCTTTACAATAACAAATTACAGCATTTCAAGCACAGTGAGTGGTCAGCAGTGATTAATCATGTCATTTATAATAAATGGCCTATGCCATCACCCTACTATACATTGTTTTAAATAGAGAAAGTGTATCTCTGTAAATCTATCATATCAGGTAGTGGCACTAAACAAACGAACAAATAAAATCAGCATTGTTGTTTTTTAGTTTTTTCCTTTAGTCTTAAATCTTATAAACCTAACAATCTTGAAATTTTAAAATAAACACAATATTTGGGTGTGTTAAAATTAAACTGCTTTGTCTAGAATGCCTTCAATTATACAAAAACCTTTTGAAAAAGTTTATTGTCTAAAGTAATGAATGCAATCAATTGCTTTTCAGTAATTGAACAAAATCAGCACGAACTTGAATGTATACATTAAAATGGTCCGCAACATCTAGATAACACATGTTATTCATCACTGAAAGAAATTATCCCCCTATGGGTTTCTTTTTCTGATCAATATTTAATTTTTTTTTGTTTTTGCCAGTAGCAAACTACATCGGAAAAAGCAATTTTTCATATTTGCTTTTTCTAATTTAGTAAATGCTTACAAGTTTATATATAATTAAAAAATTAAAGAATTTAAATATTACAAATAACCCTAATTAATAAACCCTAAGTGTTAATTAATTAACACTTAACAAACTCAAGAGATAAATTGTGCTTAAAGATTTATTAAACTTATTTTGCTCTGGACTTTATGATTTGCAAGTGATGGTCTGCAGCAACATACAAACTTAATATTTGATTTTATTAATGGTGGTCTGCACTTTCTTCTGTTTGGCCATGAATATGCTGTACCTTTTCTGTTGTACTGCACTTTTATGTTGTGTGGGTTATACTTGAATCAAGCGTTCATAAAAATTTCACACTTTTCTGTAAAAGGTCTTCAGTGTGAAAAGACATTCAAAACACCATTTTTTCTGCAGTGTTTAAATGCCTAATTTATTCTGAGAATAAGACTGCTTCTCTTGGAATGTTTTGTTGCATGTGAAGCATTGCTGAACTTAATTGATTAGTTTTGGCAACATTTTATTATCTGAATTATGTTTTCATAAATTGTTTATGAAATGACAAGACAGTTAATGTTGTACTAGTAGAAAGATAACAAAGAGTGCTAAAATATCATAATTTGCAAATGTGTTATAAGTGTAAAAGTTCATTTTATGATGTATTTAGAGGTTTGAGTTAATAATTTTATGAATACATAAATGGTCTTGTGCAATTGTTTTTAGATAATGAATCATATTGGCCCCTTTTTCGTGAAACATGGGATGGATGGACATCCCAGGAATAAGTTGGGAAAATACTTTATTCGGACGGGAAGCCCCAAGTGGACAGAAAGGCATCCCAGCCAAGAGAGGGAAGGATGTCATACCTAGACAAAGCTCCCCAAATGTAAGGACGGACATCCCATCCAAAAGAGAAGATGGCTCGTTACCTAGAATGAAGCCCCAGATAAATGGACAGGCATCCCAGACCGGAAGTATGTGTAGCACCATCCCTAGTCGGGATAGAAAAGGAAGTTAAGGAAGGACTGTGTCTTGGGGATGTTTTTTACCCAGTAACTAGATGGCAGCATCCCTCGATATTGGTGCCCATTCAGGAACCAGCAGGGAATGTCGGGAATGTAGTCCAGCAGCACAGCCCTACTGAGTACCATGGGTGCCACAAGAGGGCGCTGCAGGAAGATGTACTCCCTGTTATGTGGGACTTCTGTGTGATCCAGAAGTGCTTCCAAAGAACATCAGCCATGGCACTGGAAGTACCCCTGAGTCCTCAACAAAATAAACTGTACTGCCTTATCCGGGCGAGTTGGAGCTGGGAGAAAGATGAGGAACACTTGACTGAAGGAGGGCAGTGTGGTGGAAAGGGGAGAGGTGATTTGAAGTAGAGATAACTGCTTTTTGTGCTTCATTTGTGAGGTATTGTGTAATAAAACACCATTTATTTGAACCCAAGACTGTCTTGGTGTGTTCATGTTGGGGTTTTTGGCTCTCTGGCACCCCCTAGCTTTCACACCCCCAAGTCCTTAACCTGTGTCTAATATTGCACTGAATTGTTTTTATCAAAATTTGTAAGCTGCCTTGCTGTATGCTGTATCTGGAACCCAATTCTTTCCCAACACTTTTGCATTCATCTGCAAATTGGCCTGGGTGAATGGATAAAACATGCTACACAGATGCATGTATCATCTACAAACTGTTTGTTTTTCTCTGTAGGTGCATCTAAGAAGGCAAACCTTACCTTTTTTAAGTAAACACAAATAAATGAAAAACTTAAAGTTTGAACTCAAAAGGGTATGTCCTACTCTGACAAGTGTAGGACAGACTGAGATTTTTCATTTTGCTATGGCTGGAACATAAGTGCTTGGTTCACCAAGCCACTGCCAGACATTCCTAATATCAGCATCTTCTTGGATGGACCTCTATTTGGAATGCAGCCTCTGTGCCTTATCTGATAAAATGACCAATCACTCAATGACACCCGAAAGATGGCTCTGTGAGTCACCATCTAAATACTTCCTCAGAGACAAAAGACCATAACAGCAGAAAAACATTGTTCCAATTGTCAAACAAAAAAGATGGGTGTATAAGATGAAAAGAATGGCAAGACCTCTATTCCTTCTTTTACAAACCCTTGCAAACCCCAGATATGAGCTGCTCTCAACCTCACCATAACATCTGCTTATAGAGTGTAGATGTAACATAGGCTAGAGTAATCCCTTCTACTCCAAAGGGTAACTGGTGATGTGCTTGAAAATTGGAAGACTGTCCATAAAATGAGTCGGACATGGGATGTTATTAGTCCAAATCTTGTAAAGATAGCAAGTGCCCAATAAGAAGACCTACGTAGAGCCTCACGTTCGCATTGCTAATGACATGAACTGACTGTACAACAGCTGACCCAGCAGGCTTAGAATTGCTTGCAACTGAGGACACTGTATGTAAAAATCTCAAAGAGAAACTGCAGTAAGGCTTGCAACAAGAGAGGTGCGACAAAAAAGAAGAGTTCCTAAACAAACAAAAAATCCTTCCACATGTCTGGAGAAATCTGACCAGGAAAGATAGCATAGCTTACATCAAACCATAAGTACACTCACTTTGATTCCAAGAGCAATTAATGGTAACCTAATAAATAGGATAAAGTCAACAAATGTATCATGTCATTATTGGTGTCACTGTAAATGAAAGGTAACAACCTTTTAAAAAATAAGTTCTAACTGTTGTAAGTTTCTTCCTAAATCCAGAAAGAAAGTGCAAAACAGTAGCTTGCACACAGGTACACATAGAAAATCTGTTTTGAGGGAGGTAAGCTAGCTATGAGTAAATCAATGCCACAATGCAGGCAATAGAGACTTAATAATTAGCTAGAGAACATATCAATCTTAACCACATAAACTGAACAGATCAGAATTCATAAGTTATGTGCCTTTTTCTATAGGAGAGAAAACATTCAACTAAGCTATTGTAATTTTATATTTTGTATTGTCTGTAATTGTCGTTCATCTCTCTCACCCTCTTGCTCTTTCTCTCTTGCTCTTAGTATACTGTGTGAATATATATATATATATATACACACACACAAACAGACATGGGAGGCACACTTATAAAACAAAAGTGCTTTTAATTCTCTTTTCTTCTGCCCACAGGCACACCAAAGTCCAAGCACTAAGCACACACAATCCCAATACTTTCTTCTTCCTTTCTCTTTCTTTCTCCACCACTCCTCTCCGGCAAGCTTTGTCTCCCTCCTCCTGACTCTGGCTCGCTTGCTGGGTTTACAGCAGTCCTTTATATAGTCCTTGACCCAGAAGTGCTTCTGTTCTTCCTTCCACGTGATTTGCCAGCACTTCTGGGTCAATTGGAGAATTTAGGTTTTAATCAACCTAGAAGTACTTCAGGGTTTCCGTTGACATAGTCCATTAGTACTTCTGGGCTAAATGATAATTTGTTCTCCCACCAACTTCCCACAGCGTCCCCTGGCGGCACTCACGGTACCCAGCAGGGCTGTGCTGCTGAACTCCAAGTCTCATAAGTGCCCTGTGGGCATCCGGGGAACTGCTGCAGTCCAGGGAAGCTGCCATCTATCGTCTTGGGGGAGGCAGTGTCTTTGATAAGATGCCTTCCCCCATCCTTCCAGTACTGGGGTGTCCCTGCCGGGATAAACTGCCGGCTGTCTCTTTCAATATATATATATATATATATATATATATATATATATATATATATATATATATATATATATTTGCATATATCCATCTTCTCTTATCCTAATGTTATAAATAAATCACAGCATTTTTTTTGATGCAGCAGGCATGCTTGGGTTATTTGTTGCAAATAAGTCTATCACCACATCCACATTACAATTGGAATGGTGAAAGTGTTTAATGTAGACTTCTGTCGATTTTTTGTATAGATCTTTTGATATTTCTGGCATCCTGGTAGAAGAGTAACAGACATTCATGTGGTAATTCACCTGCCATTACAAATTTAAAGAAAAACTTTCCTAGAATAGTGTAAGAATGAATTACATGTAGTAAAAACAAGAACTTACCTTTTTAATTTGTTGAAATGTGGGGTGCGCTTCCGCAAAGATTTTAACTTTGTCTTCGGCATGGGCTCGTGTTCAGAATAGGCCTGCTAATCCCCATGTATGTCCAGTCAAAAAGTCAGGCGTCTCCAAAGCCACCTGCCATTAACAAAATAAGAAGCATAGAGCATTTAGTTTAGTTGAAAAATGCATACATTAGTTTTGAGAAGGGGATCCCGAGGTAAAGTTATAAAAAAAGAAACTTGCTTTAGTAACTCCGGAGAAGGCATCAGTTTGTCCGATTGAGCAGGTCAAGGGTGTATGAGAGCTTGCATGCTCACATGCAAAGCCACCATGCTATTTATTACAAGGTTTGCAAGAATTGAGCATAGCACGTAAACGGATCACACTTGCATCAGTCACTATTGAAGAAAGAGAGCGGAGTGACGCAAGATTGGCTAAAAGTTTAATTCCCTGGTATGAAAGGCACTAGGGGTTGTCTCTTGTGGCTCAGTTGTGGGGAGAGTGAGTTTGGTGTAACTGATTCATATGGTACATCAAGCATAGTGGCTAATGCTTTATCTCATATATATATATATATACACTGTATATATACTGTATATTCTTTTTGTATATAAATAGATATAGATAGTCCCATGTTATTATTTAGTCTTGGTGGAGGTATTTATATAGTTTGGGTTTGTGGTACACTTTTTGTCTTTCTTGTATATACACTGCTTTTTTCTTTTTGTAAATATTGTTGGAATTCATTGAAATCACTTTGTTTTGTGTAGTTTCTTCCTGATCATATTTTTATTTAGGAAGACTACAGTTTTTGAGTATATACATTTTTGTCTTTGATTATGTTCATTTTGGGCCTGGCAAAAGCCACTGTAAGCAGTATTCATTATATTTGATTAGAACATTGCTTTTGTGTTTTTGTGCACCTGTAAATAAAACCCACTATTGTTTTTGCAAATACCATCTTTTTCTGTCTATGCCTCCAAAGGTCATGCAAAAAGACAATTTTCCCTCTTGGATTAATACAGTGTACCAAATATCAAAAACAAAAATTAAATGGTACTTGTGTACATCGGTGGAAATGAAAGAAAGTGCAGTGAACTAGGAAGCATTTTTTCAAACAGAGTCATTGAATCAGTGACAATTAATTACAAAATTATATATTAGAAAAAGAGCCCTGCTGTTTTTTTTACTTTAAATAAGATATTAGGGGAAATTAGCTATGACTCAACCAAGATTGATGACAAAAATGGCTCCTCTATTTGCAAACATTCTTATGTTTTTTAACTTGACTTCAGTTCATTGAAAGTGTGAGGCCTACTTTAGTACAGGGTTGTTATAAGAAACAGTCAGCCATCACTTCTAGGTCCTGTTGTTTTTATAAACAATAATAATACAAACTTATGCTTATGATCTCAGTGCTAAGGCTTTGCTGTATTGTTACTGGCACTTTACTTGCCTTTCTCTATCCTACTGAGGGTCACAGTGGCCTAATGAGAGATTAATTCAATTGCAACAGTAATTTTCTGAATTATATTCAAATACATGTCAAAAGCAAGACATAAAGACATACACATTTTACAGGAAATAGCAAGTTCATTTCTAAGGATGAGACAGATAAGAGAAGTCAAGTCTAAGCCTGAGTACCATATATTTACTTGTTTTTTTCAATTTATAATAATAATAATAATAATTCATTACATTTATATAGCGCTTTTCTCAGTACTCAAAGCGCTATCCACACAGGGAGGAACCGGGAAGCAAACCCACAATCTTCCACAGTCTCCTTACTGCAAAGCAGTAGCACTACCACTGTTTATGATCCAAATACAATATGTCGTATCAATCTACTATATAATAAAACACTACTACTTGTGTGTCCAGTTCCTCCTGGCAATCTGATAGATAGTTTGGCTTTGGTTGCTCAGTAGTGCGGATGATGAAATAATACCTTAGGGGTGCGAAGTTCAATTCCTGATTGTGACAAATTTACTTTCTTTTTATAAAAAAAGATTTTAAATTAAGCATTTCAAAGACAACAAAGTGAATATCTTACTGAGAGATGTTGGGTCGTTAAATACGAACAAGTTGCAACCTGATTTGCCTTCAAAACTGGGAGATATTTGCAAGAATGCAAATGATGTTTTTAGAGCAGGTAATAGGTGCCTGTCTACCGTTGGTGTTAGAAAAAAGCAGACACTTATGCATAATTTGTTTTGAGAATGATGATCTTTTCATACTGGGTTTGTCAGACCCAAAGAAGGGTTATAAAATACTGCTTACATTGAGAGGCCAGCATCAGAAAGGTAGTGAACATATTGGGGTTGTTACTTCTACATTTGGGAAGCAACTTGAGTACTATACCTGTACAAAGGTTCTAAGTAGAATGAAACTTCGGAATGTACGGGCATTGGCCAATTTTTAACATACTGAGATGTGGCACTGAGCTGTTCTGTAGATGTTTAATGAGATTCCTTCTTGCAAGTTGAAAAGATTCTCATTTTTGCATAATTTGATGAGGTTTTGAGAATGGTGATATTTTCATAATGGATGTAAGAGCCAATCATAGAAAGTTAAAGTTTTGAGTTAAATTCATATTAATGTTTGCTTTATTTGAATAGAATATAATTTCTTCTATAGTCATAGACAATGGTATAGTCTTTTCCCCCTATAAGTTAGTAAGATATAGAATCTTCTTGCTATAACTGAGAAACAGTGTGTTAATCAGCTCTTGTTGTGTTTAGAACAGGTCCAAGTAAACAGGGACTTGAAAGATCCATTTTCAACTTAGAAATGGGATAAGCATGCAGTTTTCTGACCGTTTCGAAGTGGTTCAGAAATTATAAGTGATTAGTAACAATTTAAGATATAACAAAATTAAGCTTAGAACTAAATTTTTCTTATTATAATTTTTTTTTTTTGCTATTTTAATTTTCTTTTTTGTGTGAACTGTTTTTCTTTGAAACTTAACTAAACTTTTAAAAACTAAGATATTTTGTCTGTGGAATCATTTCTGCGCGTCAGGCTTTTGTTGAATCCCATTTTTGAGTTAGAGCTGCTGAATTTTGGAAACTTTGGGAAAAATGCAGCTACAATGGGTTTGTTGAAGAGATTCAGGTTTTAGGTGGGCCTTAAGAGACTTTTTGACTACACTGCACTGAAGTTGGGGGGATTGTCATGCCCTAGTGCTTATGCTTATTGTGGTTTTCAGATCTGCATCTACCTTGAGTGTATTTGATTTTGACCATGTCAGGAATGGACATGTTTGCTGTACTTGGGTCTTCTACTTACCTGCCTTTTTCCGAGGCCTTATTATTTAGGTCTGTTACTTGGAGCTATTTATTGGACTCATCACTACTACTGCTAGCCTTGATGTAGTGTTCTTGTTTTGCTTGTGCCCTTCATTGTATTTTTTACATATTTTTTGAGTAAATCGTAGTGATTTTTCTCTATATTTGGATTCCTGTTCTTAACATTTTTGGAGTGTCTTTGGATTCTACATTAGTCTTGTGCTTTAAGAAATGTGTTTCTGTGTCTTTTTTATCTCCTTCTTCATGTTGGGTTTTGCGTCTAAATTTTGGACTTACATAAGCAATAAGAATTCAAGCAAAATGACATCTTTTATTGGATAACTGAACAGATTATAATATGCAAGCTTTCGAGGCAGCTAAGGCCTCTTTGGGCCTCCTGAATATAGTCTGCCTACAGAAAAGATGTAAAACGTGTGCTCACATTTATAATACAGTTCGTGTAGTTATACCACACTGCTGTCATGAACGTCCCATAAGGGGAACATTTTCCTGCAGATCATCTAGATAGATAGATAGATAGATAGATAGATAGATAGATAGATAGATAGATAGATAGATAGATAGATAGATAGATAGATAGATAGATAGATACTTTATTAATCCCAAGGGGAAATTCACATATTCCAGCAGCAGCTGATAAAAAACAATATTAAAGAGTGATAAAAATGCAGGTAAAACAGACAAAAACTTTGTATAATGTTAACGTTTACCCCCCCAAGTGGAATTGAAGAGTCGCATAGTGTGGGGGAGGAACGTCTCCTCAGTCTGTCAGTGGAGCAAGACAGTGACAGCAGTCTGTCGCTGAAGCTGCTCTTCTGTCTGGAGATGATACTATTTAGTGGATGCAGTGGATTCTCCATAATTGACAGAAGCCTGCTGAGCGCCTTTCGCTCTGCCACAGATGTCAAACTGTCCAGCTCCATGCCTACAATAGAGCCTGCCCTTCTCACCAGTTTGTCCAGGCGTGAGGCATCCTTCTTCTTTATGCTGCCTCCCCAGCACACCACTGCGTAGAAGAGGGCACTTGCCACAACCATCTGATAGAACATCTGAAGCGTCCTATTGCAGATGTTGAAGGACGCCAGCCTTCTAAGGAAGTATAGTCGGCTCTGTCCTCTCTTGCACAGAGCATCAGTATTGGCAGTTCAGTCCAATTTATCATCCAGCTGCACTCCCAGGTATTTATAGGTCTGTACCCTCTGCACACAGTCACCTCTGATGATCACGGGGTCCAGGAGGGGCCTGGGTCTCCTAAAATCCACCACCAGCTCCTTGGTTTTGCTGGTGTTCAGGTTGTAGGTGGTATGAGTCGCACTATTTAACAAAGTCCTTGATTAGGTTCCTATACTCCTCCTCCTGCCCACTCCTGATGCAGCCCACAATAGCAGTGTCGTCAGTGAACTTTTGCACGTGGCAGAACTCCCAGTTGTATTGGAAGTCCGATGTATATAGTGTGAAAGATGACCCGGACACAGAGAGGCGGACACATTCAACTCACCCAACACACGTTTATTGTGACAATCCATATTTACAAATGTGCACAACAAACCCCTAAAGTCTCCAAAGTCCTGGCCAACAACAATGCATGCCTTCTCTCTCTCTTCAGGCCGCCTCCTTGCCTCCTCCCAGACCTTGTCCTTCTTCCACCCTACTCAAGCCCCTAACTGGAGGAAGGCGGCCCCTTTTATCCACACCCGGATGTGCTGCAGGTGTCTTCCGATGAGCTTACGCCGGCACTCCCCAGTGTGGCGGAAGTACTGGCTCTGCACCCGGAAGCACTCCAGGTGTCCTCGATACTCTTCCCCCCAGCACTTCCGGGTGTGGCGGTCCAGGGAAGTGCTGAGGTCCAGGGCTCCCAAGGCAATGGGGCTCCCCTTGGCGGTGACCACGGGCCCCTACAGGGTTAAGCTTCAAAGCTCTGTACCCGTGGTCCCCATAGCCACATGGTCTGGAGGAGGCATAAGCCCTCCTCCGGTCCTCCGGGGTGTCCCGGCCGGGTCGCCCCCCCCAGCCACCTGCGACAATAGGCTGAACAGGACTGGAGAAAGTACAGTCCCCTGCGGCGCTCCTGTGTTGCTGACCACAATGTCAGATCTGCAGTTCCCAAGACGCACATACTGAGGTCTGTCTGTAAGGTAGTCCACAATCCATGCCACCAGGTATGAATCTACTCCCATCTCTGTCAGCTTGTCCCTAAGGAGCAGAGGTTGGATGGTGTTGAAGGCGCTAGACAAGTCCAGAAACATAATTCTTACAGCACCACTGCCTCTGTCCAAGTGGGAGAGGTGTAACATATAGATGATGGCATCCTCCACTCCCACCTTCTCCTGGTATGCGAACTGCAGAGGGTCGAAGGCGTGGCGTACCTGTGGCCTCAGGTGGTGAAGCAGCAGCCACTCCATGGTCTTCATCACATGTAACATCAGAGTGACAGGCCGGAAGTCGTTCAGCTCACTAGGACGTGATACCTTTGGGACTGGGGTGATACAAGATGTTTTCCAAAGCCTCAGGACTCTCCCCTGCTCCAGGCTCAGGTTGAAGATGCGCTGTAGAGGACTCCCCAGCTCCAGCGCACAGGCCTTCAGCAGTCGTGGCGATACTCCATCTGGACCCACTTCTTTGCTGGCACAAAGTCTCCTCAGCTCTCTGCTTACCTGGGCTGCTGTAATTGTGGGTGGGGGAAAACTCTCTCCTATGCTGGTATCAGCAGAAGGATGGGTGGAGGGTGCAGTACTCCGAGGTGAGAGTGGGTTAGGGTGGTCAAACCTGTTAAAGAAGTTGTTCATCTGGTTTGCTCTCTCCACGTCTCTCTCGACGGTGGCACCCCGCTTCGAGCTGCAGCCAGTGATGATCTTCATCCCATCCCACACTTCCTTCATGCTGTTATTCTGCAACTTTTGCTCCAGCTTTCTCCTGTACTGCTCCTTCGCCACCCTGAGCTGGACTCGGAGTTCCTTCTGCACGCGCTTGAGCTCATGCTGATCACCGCCTTTAAAAGCTCTTTTCTTCTGGTTCAAAAGGCCCTTGATGTCACTTGTTATCCATGGCTTGTTGTTAGCATAGCAGCATACTGTTCTTACTGGAACTACAATGTCCATACAGAAGTTGATGTAGTCAGTAGTGCAGTCAACAACCTCCTCAATGTTCTCACTATAAGATCCCTGCAGGATATCCCAGTCTGTAGTTCCAAAGCAGTCTCTCAGAGCCTGCTCTGCCTTAGGGGACCACTTCCTGAATGAGCGTGTGGTTGTAAGTAGCTCCCTCACTCTTGGTTTGTAGTGAGGCTGAAGCAGAACCAGGTTATGATCTGCTTTCCAAAGCGCAGGCAGTGGGGTGACGCTGTATGCGTCTTTAACATTTGCATACAGTAGGTCAATAGTCCTATTTCCCCAGGTGTTACAATCCACATACTGGAAGAAGGCAGGTAATGTTTTGTCCAGTGTCACATGGTTAAAGTCTCCAGCGATTAGCACAAGCGCCTCTGGGTGCTGCGTTTGTTGTTTTGCAACAGCAGAATGGTTGATGTCACCCACTATCTCAATGTCCGCCCGAGGAGGGATGTATTCAATAACAACAATAATGTATCCATTAGGCAAGTAATAGAGATGCAAACTTACGGCCAACAGTTCGATGTCCCTGCAGCAAGTGGAGATTTTGACGTTTACATGTCCAGAGTTGCACCACCTTGTGTTCACATAGAGAGTGAGTCCTCCTCCTTTCCGCTTCCCGCAGGTATTTGCGTGTCTGTCTGCTCTAACTGTGTTAAACCCGGGTAGCTCCACGTTAGCATCTGGGATGGTAGTTGTTAGCCATGTTTCACAAAAACATAACAAACTGCATTCTCTGTAGGTCCTGACATTTTTCACCAGCACGGCCAGTTCATCAATCTTAGTTGGTAGTGAGTTCACATTTCCCAGGATCACAGAAGGCACCGAAGGCTTGTAACGCCACTTTCTTGCAAGCCACTTCGTCTTTAGCTTAGCTCCGGCTTGGCTGCTACGATACCGCCTTCTTACCTCATCAGGTAAATAGGGAACCACACTGGCGCGGGCATTTGTTCTCAGCGCTTGAAGTTGACTACCTGAATAGACTAGTCTCGGCATGTAAAAATCCATGTCCAAGTAGTAAAAAGTGTCCAGGGAACGAGTCCACATAAAAGAAAGTGGTAGGAGTGATCAGTGAAATAGATAAAATAGATAAAAAGGTAGAAAGATAAAGTCATACACGGAGCTGCTGGAAAGGCTGCCATTCGTGACGGCGCCCGAGTCATAATATGATCTAATGTGGTCTGCCTAATTTTATGTGTGAAATGTCCCAACACTGCACTCTATGTGGGAGAAACTGGACAAACACTCAGCCAAAGAAGGAATTTACACAGGTTCCACATTAAGTATGGCAACAGGGATGTTCTTGTAGGAGCTCACTTCAGCAGCAATGGACACTGTGAGAAGGACTTTAAAGTCACGGTACTTATGGGCAACTTCAAGACACAGCAAAAGAGAAAGGAATGGGAAGTTAAACTGATGCTACAATTATCACATTGCAACAGGGTTTAAATAGAGACAAGAGTTTTATGACCAGATAAGAGGATTACTTACATCTCCCTGACTGATCCACATTGTATGGAAAAATATTAGCATGGAGAGGTCTGTCAATTTTTAATATTGGAGATTACCCACCTTAAGGTTTTCCAATGCTGTCTCTGTCCTAGTATCTATATAAACACAGGGAACTCCAGTTTTTGTATTACATGTTGCCTGATGAAGGGGCCTTAGTTGCCTCGAAAGTTTGCATATTGTACTCTGTTCACTTAGCCAATAAAAGGTGTCATTTTGCTTGACTTCTCATTGGATCCATAATGGCTAACATGGTACAACACCCTACTACTACGATTTAAGTAAATCATTTTTAACATGACTGTTTCATCATGAGCTTACCTTCATCTGCAGTACTCTTTGGATGGGCATGGGATTCGGTGCTCTGCATAGCAGTGCTTTGAGTATTGCCTGTGGAGGAGCTGTATATGTTCCTTTCTGGAAATGCATTAACCCAATGCAAATCTGACAGACCAAAGTAATTTGCATCCTTTTGCTGCTGTGAAAGAAAGTGACAACTTTACAGTACAAAGAGTGATTGCCAATTTGGGGATTGAGATATGTGGGATCCTTGCTGTTGCAGAATCATTGCATGTCACACTGAAGGATGAAAATTTATGGCTGTTATGTGTTTTGAAATTGTTCATCGTGTATTCTTTTTACAGTACTTGCAAAAGTAGTTCCTGCGCAGCTTCAGTCTATCCTTTATCATTAAAACTTACTTGAGGAATTTCAGTCTGGCTTTCACACCAGTCACAGTACAGAACCTGCACTAACTCAAGCCATCAGTGACATTTGAATGTCTTCTTATGAAGGAAGCTCTGCAAATATCATGTTGCTATAGTTGAGTGCAGCCTTTGTCATCATTAACTACTCTGTTCTATCACACATTACATTATGTTCTCACTCACTGTTCTTGTGTGGTTTTCTGATCTTATCAATTTCATTATGTACAGGAACTTTGACAACAATCTTTTATTCACCATGTTACTGCTTTTTGCAGTTGAAAATTATAGGTAAATAGAGAGGTATGATTGATGGAGAGAAGTTCATTCATGCATCCATGTCTAGTAGAATATTGTCTCCTGACAGACTGTTCGAATTTTGTTTCTCTATATCTTTCAGATAATACAAAATGCTTCTGCAAGAATCATTACTAGAACTAGGGAGTACAACCATATAATTCATGGTTTAAAGATTTTACACTTACATCTTGTAACCAATTAAGTTTCCTGCTGATTTCAAAATCCTTCTTCTGACACACAAAGTTTTAAATTGCCCTAAAGCCTACTTACTTATCTAAACATATTATTTAACATGTTTATTGTCACATTGAAAATAGGTACATTTGTTCCTAAGTTCAATGTAAAATCTGAGTCTTATTTTATTACACTAATTAAATGCATTTTGTAATTGATCAAAATTCACAATAAAAATTACATTTTGTCTAAATTCAATTTGAGTTACTTTGTAATTGGCACATGGAACAGAAAATGTGTACCAGCTGTGAGATGACTCAGCCTTGGGCACGCCAGTTAAGGTTGTACTTTACACCGGTTCTGAAAATTTTTTAAAAAGGTTACAGTACCAGCGATTTCAGTAGTGGAAATAAATGGTTGTTTTCTTGGACCTCATAGTCAGATTTTACATGTAGTCAATTAAACCACCCAGTTTCTTTGACATACTGGAAACTCCATTTGGAATACTGGTCACTCTCTCCCATTCTTCACTGTGCTGGAGACATCATGAGGGATCTCGCCTACCCTCCAACTGTTCTTCACAATACATGAGACCCCAAAAGGAACCTGCTATGTTTTGAAAAGGAGTTTGGTAAAGAAGGAGGGGACGTGACTTTGCAGTTCACTAGAGAGGCTTCTGAGACCTGAGGGAAATTATGGTGGAATAGGGGGCATGTAAAGTTATATATTAATTGCTTTCAGTGCCATTTTGGTACCAGTACTGTGGTCTGAAAGCTGGTATCAATATCAAACTCAAAATTTTAGTACCAGTGCAACACCAATGCCAGAAGGGTAAATACTCGGCTGGCTCTAACAAGTTCAATCTTGCCTAATTCATTGGAATCAAATACCATTTGAACCTCAAAGTGCGGAAGTGATAATCTGTGTCAGAAATTATAATAATAATAATAATAAAGCATTTTATTTATAGGGCCCTTTACATTAGTAGTAAATATCAAAGTGCTACATAAAAAAGTTTAAACAAAGGCAAAGCAAGATAAAAACAGAGATAAAACAACAATAATTAGTAGCATTCTTGTTAATAAGCTTTCCTAAATAGAAAAGTCTTTAGCTGTTTTTTAAAACAACCTACAATCTGCTGTATTCTCATGCTCTCTGGTAGGGCATTCCAGAGTCGTGGAGCAGCGGCTGCAAAGGCTCAGTCACCCATTGTATGAAGTTTGATCACAGGGGGGCGAAGGCGGTAGGTATTTGCAAAACGGAGGTTTCTTGTAGTGGATTGAAATATAAGGAGTTCCTTAAGATATTGTGGAGCATTTCCATGAATACACCGATGAGTAAACAAATAGAGTTTGTATTCAATACGGAGGTGAATAGGGAGCTAATGAAGTGACTGAAGGATTGGTGAAATGTGGCCATATTTCCACACCCTCATCAGGATTCTTGCAGCACTATTTTGAATTTGTTGGAGCTTTTGAAGGCTCTTGCTGGCGATCCCGAAGAGGAGTGCATTACAATAATCCAACCTGGATGAGACAAAGGCATGAACTAGCTTTTTAGCATCACAGAGGGAGAGGTAGGGACAGAGTCTGGCTATGTTTTGGAGATGAAGGAATGCAATTTTACAAAGGTGATGGACATGTGTATCAAATGACAGATGGGAGTCTAACATGACACCCAGATTTGTAACAGTAGGGGAGAGGGTAATGGTACGATCAGAAAAGGAAATACAATTTACAGAATTGTGTGAATTTCCCCTTGGGATTAATAAAGTATCTATCTATCTATCTATCTATCTATCTATCTATCTATCTATCTATCTATCTATCTATCTATCTATCTAGAAGTTGTGGTTCTACATATGTAAATTATATTTGTGACAAAATGATATCCAAAATATGACTAATAAGAAAAAACTAACCAAAAGTGAAATATTCTGACACCACACTAATTTTTCATTCTTATTTCAAATACCTGCTAAGCTCAATATGCTTATTTGGTGACATAGCCCTTAAGATTGTTTACAAGATAACTCGTGGGTGGTGTCCATCTTTAGTTTGCCTACTACAAGTTAACTTGTACATAGTAGTCAATATGTTAACAGAGCTCCAGGAGCTGACTGTACTGAGATTTAGAGCACTATTCAGTCAAACAGAAAGTTTGTATAATGTTACACATTAAGGAAAATGCTTTAAACAGATAAACAGGTTGTTAACATTAACCACAACATAAAAGATGCTGTCTACACACCTGCTGATAGTAAGCTATTTCCTACCTATTGCACAGGATGTACTACTGCAGTTTTTGGAAAGAAATTGATTTTACAACTGTTTAAATGCATGCTTTGAAATTCATGTTTAACTTTGAATGTTTAAGTTTACAATAATACAATTTGGGGCGGCACGGTGGTGCAGTGGGTAGCGCTGCTGCCTCACAGTTGGGAGACCTGGGTTCGCTTCCCGGGTCCTCCCTGTGTGGAGTTTGCATGTTCTCCCCGTGTCTGCGTGGGTTTTCTCCCACAGTCCAAAGACATGCAGGTTAGTTGGATTGGCGATTCTAAATTGGCCCTAGTGTGTGCTTGGTGTGTGGGTGTGTTTGTGTGTGTCCTGCGGTGGGTTGGCACCCTGCCCGGGATTGGTTCCTGCCTTGTGCCCTGTGTTGGCTGGGATTGGCTCCAGCAGACCCCCGTGACCCTGTGTTCAGATTCAGTGGGTTGGAAAATGGATGGATGGATGGATAATACAATTTCACAGAGCTTCAAATTTTGCTAAACTCCAATGAAACATTTCCATAATGATAATGATTTCCAACTTGGTTTAATTCTGATCTGAAACAGTGCTAATTTTGGTTTGAAGAAATGTATACATGTGAACCTTATCTTTCTGCAGTTGTGGTGGCAGTATGGTCAGATATCAAACACATTTGCAGCCCACATGTTAGTGTTTTCTTTTTAGAAAAACTCAAGATACAGAAGAAGTGTTTTTACTACCTTCCATCCATTCATCCATCCATCCATCCATCAACTTTGTAAACACTCATTTTTCTTTAAATGGTTATGTGGAGCAATAACCTATCCTGGCAAAAAGACAGAACAAAACTCTGAATGGTACATCAAACACTGGGTCCCCAGCAGCAGATGACTAATTTAGATAGATAGATAGATAGATAGATAGATAGATAGATAGATAGATAGATAGATAGATAGATAGATAGATAGATAGATAGATAGATAGATAGATAGATAGATAGATAGATAGATAGATAGATACTTTATTAATCCCAAGGGGAAATTCACATACTCCAGCAGCAGCATACTGATAAGGAAAATATTAAATTAAAGAATGATAACAATGCAGGTATACAGACAGACAATAACTTTGTATAATGTTAATGTTTACCCCCCGGGTGGAATTGAAGAGTTGCATAGTGTGGGGGAGGAACGATCTCCTCAGTCTGTCAGTGGAGCAGGAAAGTGACAGCAGTCTGTCACTGAAGCTGCTCCTCTGTCTGGAGATGATACTGTTCAGTGGATGCAGTGGATTCTTCATTATTGACAGGAGCCTGCTCAGTGCCCGTCGCTCTGCCACGGATGTCAAACTGTCCAGCTCCGTGCCTACAATAGAGCCTGCCTTCCTCACCAGTTTGTCCAGGCGTGAGGCGTCCCTCTTCTTTATGCTGCCTCCCCAGCACACCACTGCATAGAAGAGGGTGCTCGCCACAACCGTCTGATAGAACATCTGCAGTATCTTATTGCAGATGTTGAAGGACGCCAGCCTTCTAAGGAAGTATAGTCGGCTCTGTCCTTTTTTACACAGAGCATCAGTATTGGTAGTCCAGTCCAATTTATCATCCAGCTGTACTCCCAGGTATTTATAGGTCTGCACCCTCTGCACACAGTCACCTCTGATAACCACGGGGTCCATGAGGCCTGGGCCTCCTAAAATCCACCACCAGCTCCTTGGTTTTGCTGGTGTTCAGGTGTAGGTGGTTTGAGTCGCATCATTTAACAAAGTCCTTGATTAGGTCCCTATACTCCTCCTCCTGCCCACTCCTGATGCAGCCCACGATAGCAGTGTCATCAGCGAACTTTTGCACGTGGCAGGACTCAGAGTTGTATTGGAAGTCCAATGTATATAGGCTGAACAGGATCGGAGAAAGTATTGTCCCCTGCGGCACTCCTATGTTGCTGACCACAATGTCAGACCTGCAGTTCCCAAGACGCACATACTGAGGTCTGTCTTTAAGACAGTCCACGATCCATGCCACCAGGTATGAATCTACTCCCATCTCTGTCAGCTTGTCCCTAAGGATCAGAGGTTGGATGGTGTTGAAGGCGCTAGAGAAGTCCAAAAACATAATTCTTACAGCACCACTGCCTCTGTCCAAGTGGGAGAGGGATCGGTATAGCATGTAGATGATGGCATCCTCCGCTCCCACCTTCTCCTGGTATGCGAACTGCAGAGGGTCGAGGGCGTGACGGACCTGTGGCCTCAGGTGGTGAAGCAGCAGCCACTCCATGGTTTTCATTCACATGCGACATCAGAGCGACAGGCTGGAAGTCATTCAGCTCACTAGGATGTGATACCTTTGGGACTGTGGTGATGCAAGATGTTTTCCAAAAACTCTCCCCTGTTCCAGGCTCAGGTTGAAGATGCGCTGTAGAGGACTCCCCAGCTCCAACGCACAGGCCTTCAGCAGTCGTGGCGATGCTTTGCTGGCACGAAGTCTCCTCAGCTCCCTGCTTACCTGGGCTGCTGTAATTGTGGGTGGGGGGAAACTCTCTCCTATGCTGGTATCAGCAGAAGGATGGGTAGAGGGTGCAGTACTCCGAGGTAAGAGTGGGTTAGGGTGGTCAAACCTGTTAAAAAAGTTGTTCATCTGGTTTGCTCTCTCCACGTCTCTCTCAATGGTGGCACCCCGCTTTGAGCTGCAGCCAATGATGATTTTCATCCCATCCCACACTTCCTTCATGTTTTTATTCTGCAATTTTAGGCTAGTTTAGACTTGCAGATTGGCATAGCATCCACGTCTTTGAGGCGTGGGAGAAAACTGGAGATCTAGAAAGAGATAAAAACAATATGGTCATTGGAAGTATGCTTAAATTCCACAAAGTCATCAGGCTGAGTGCATCAAACCAAAGTTTCTAGAGTTGTGATAAAGCAATACTACTCACTGTGCCTTTCTGATTAAGTCTTTTTAAAAATCTGTTATGTAAAAATGATTTACTGTAAAAATGAGATTTGGAGGAGAACATTATTTTTTTCATTTGGTATCATTATTTTTGTCTTGCTGAAAGCGGTAGTTCACTACTACACCACTGTGCCATCTATCCATGAATACCTGTTAAAATACTGTATAAAGTATGGCATTTTTTTGTCAGTGTAATTGAATAGCTAGGACTTTTTCAAGCTACTTGCAAGCTCTGGCATGGTCAACGTGGATGCCTGGATTGGGATAATTTCCAATTTAATGATTCCTGTTTATAGCTATTAAAGATGTAAATTACAGAAATATAACCATTTATGAAATAATTCCCTTCTCAAACCTGCTCAGCATAATTCAGGGTTATAGATCACCACAACTTTGGGCACAAGGCCACAATTAATCCTGGTCATTCATTTTGGGTCAAATTTGAGACATCGGTTCATCCTAGGTCGTCATGGGGAGAGTTGCGTACAGGCAGTGCCTGAGACAAGATTTGAACCCAGGCATTTGTAGCTGTGAAGCAGCAGTAACATGCCACCATATACATATCCAAAACTCAGTACATTTTATAAACGCTTAAACATATTATTGATATGGCTAATAATGAATTCTGTATCTGCAATGTTGCCCAATCTGGTGAGTTTAACTATTGCCAATCAATGGAGGCACTTTAGCCTGACACCCCTATAGCACATTTGTAGAGGTCAAATCATAAATACAGCAATTAGAAAACATACTCTGGTTAAAACATTATTCATATTAAATAAAGACACTTTCAATAGCATGGTAAACTTCGCAGTGTTATATTTATTACATTATGTGACCTTCTGAGACTCCCGGCCAACTTCAGAAGCAGAGATCAAGGGCAAGCTAATTTCTTCTCACAGTCTCAAAGTGGCTGTGTTAACAACTGAGTAACTGGTATGGAGTCATTAATCAAAACATTGAACACATATTCCAAAACCTCCCAAAAGAAACAGTTGTATGCATTAATAATTTAGAATGGTCTTTGATCTTTAAAAGGTGATTATATTAGATACTTTATAAATATGGATGCCTTTCTATGCAAAATAAACACTCACAAACACAGCGTGTACAATATCAACACAACCCCTCATTTAAAGATAAAATAATAATGATAAATTCATGTTGCTTTGGCGTTATGATAGTTGAATGTTTCAAGATACCTGGACACATGCTCTGGTTTTGTAATGGCTATTAGCATATTCAACTCCGGTTGTTTTGTGTACTTATTCCAAGCATGTGCCTTTTACAAAGCAGAGCACAAGAGACTTGTTTTGTAAGATTAATGAAGGTCACCAAAATTCTCAGAAGTATTCTGATAATTAAGGCTTTGTTTATCAAAAACAAGTTATATTAAGAGCAAAAAGATTCATGGTAATTATTCATAATCTTAACAATTCAAGTGTAGCCACCTCATTTGTGCATTTAATTCTTCTTGTTAATGTTTTGCATAAATCTGCATAATTACTTGAGTTGCCTGTTGTAATTTTGACAGCTACTCAGTTCATGTGCACCAAAGTATATCGAAAGCTTGATGTGCTGAATATTTATAAATGTACGTATGGTCGAAGGATAATATTTTTTCAACAAAATTTCCAGTTTTTACTAAGTTGACATGCTACACTTAGTAACATTGTCACAAAATCTGTATTTAACAATGATGCACGATTTAAGCAAATGTTTATTAAAAAAAAACAAAACTGCTTTTGATGGAAATAGATTTAACCACCACTTTCAATTATATTAAAAGTGAAAATCCCAGTTGTAAAATACCTCTGAATAGTAACAATAATCATTTAGCTATCGTTTTTTTCAGATCTGCTTAGTTCATTCAAGATCATGGGGGAGCAAAAGCTCAACAAATAACAAATATATTGCTTTTCCCCCAAGCTAGGGCATTTTATATACATAAAAATACATGTTTTAGAATGGCAATCTCATACCTTTTCTTATATCATTCATACTGAAAAGAGCAAAAACGATTAATTGCTTATGTAATATTCTAGATGTAAACTGACGTTGGACATGTCAGGTAGATAACGTCGCTGAGTTTACATAATCTTCCTCTGACCTCTTGCAATACACTGATTGTACTCTCCTCTCTAACAATGAAATACATATATAAAAATATGCCACTAGAACAGTACTTTAACAAAAGGCCCATTAACTCTGTGATATGAAGGGGTTTTATTTTTCAGGCGCCTCTTCACATATTTTATCCATTGCTGATTTGCTGGTGCCATATTCACTAACTACACTCCACACAGCTTTGCATACTATTCATGGATGTTTCTGTAATGTAAAATGTACTATATAAGGTCAGGAAAAGTTAGATAACATCATATACAACTAATAATGCTGCTATATATTAATTGTATCAAAATGTACAAATAGCTTGCATGAATCATACACTGTTATATGTCACTGACACTGGCATTTAATCTGAACAGGTTGACGAGGTGAAAAAAAGGAGCTTTTTGACAGTACTGAATTTGTCTTGGAGTCAGTCATAGGAGAATGACAGCAACTTCAGTACACAATAAGCAATCTTCAGCAACGCCACAACATTACGTTCAAAAGAGTAAATGGAAAACTAATATTCATTATTTACTATATGATTAATAAAATAATAAATATCACTTTACTCAGTTTAAGAACTAGGAGGAGTTATGGAGCTTTTGTGGAGGCAAACATGTACAGTATCAGATTTTTTGACTGCTTTGGGTGACTACTTTAGATTGATCCATCCATATGCCTATTTGTTTTTGTAACCCACTTCTCCATGTTAGGGGCACGAGGCAGCTCTGTTAGATTAATACGCAGCAGATTCAGAAAGACCCCTTCATTTTCTGCACACATAATTGTGTTGTAGATTTAGTTTTAAACAGACGCATTTTCCATTTTTTTCCATTCAATCTACTCTCAATAACGCAAAATGACAAAGTGAAAACAAGTTTTCAGAAAGGCTTGCAAAAATCAGAAACTGAAATATTCATATCCATTTTTCAGTATGTTACAGATGTCCCTTTGACAGACTCTTATATTTTAAGTCCTTAAAAGCTTTGCACACCTATATTTGGACAGGTTATCCAATTATTTCTGGCAGATCCTCTCAAGCTAAACAAGACTGAAAGGGAAGCGTCAGTTAACTGCCATCTTCAGGTCCCACCCCAGATGTTCTGCAGAGTTTATGTCTGAGTGGGCATTGGCAACGTCACTTGAGTCAGAGACTTGGCCCAAACCACTCCAGCATTGATTAGCTGCATGCTTTGGTTATCATTGTTGTGCTGAAAGGTGAACCGTCACCCCAATCCTAGGTCCTATGCACTCTAGCCTAGGTTTTCTTCATGTTCTCTTTTTATTTGTCATAATTCATCCTTCCATCAATTCTGACAAGTCTCCCTGGCCCTGCCACTGAGAATCACCCCCATAGTATGATGCTGCCACAACCACACTGCAAAAAATGAAATCTAAACTAAGTGAAAAGTATTTAAATCATGACATTTAGTCTAGTTTTCCTTATTGTAAGAATTATTGACTTAGCCAAAAATGTGTATTTACATTTATTTATCTTACTTTTAAAAATCTTGTGAAGTAAATTTTGCTTACCCATTTGGCAGATTTTTTTTGCTAAATTCAAGCAAAACAACTTCCATTTAAAGTTTTTTTTGTCTGTTTTTTGCATATGCATTTTTTGCTGTGCATGCTTCACCATAAGGCAGTTGATGAGCATTGAAGGGGTTTCACCAGATACAGTGCTTGAAGTTCTGCCTAAAGAGTTTAATCTTTGTCTCATCAGACCAGAGAATCTTATTCCACATACTCCCAGAGTTCTTTAAATGTCATTTGGCAAACTCCATGTGGGAGTTAGACAATCTACTATAAACGTCTGATTGATGGAGTGCTGCTGAGATGGTTGACCTTCCAGGAGCTTCTCCCATCTCAGCAGAGAACTTTTGAAGCTCAGTTAGAGTGACCATGGAGCTCATGGTCACTCTTCCTAATCAAGGCCCTTCTTCCAAGGTTACTCAGTTTGACCGGACAGCCAACTCTAAAAAGAGTCCTGCTGATTTCAAATGTCTTCCATTTCACAATTATTGAGGCCACTATGCTCCTGTGAACACTCAAAGCTTTAGAAATGGTTTTATACCCTTGCCCTGATCTATGCGTCACCACAATTTTATTGCAGAAGGCTATGCAGTGGTAGCAGTAAGGAAATTGTGGATTCACTTCCTGGGTCCTCCCCGCGTGGACAGCGCTTTGAGTAGTGAGAAAAGCGCTATATCAGGGGTCGGCAACCTTTCAGTAGTGTCGTGCTGACCCCATGTTACACTGTTATTCTGCCTGACAATATAATTCTACCAATTTTGTTATATATAGTATCAAAATTGGTCCAGTTATAAAGTATATATTCTTTGAAACCCATTGTAACCGAATCTTATATTATTGCTCATTCAGCATTTTAAAATACATAGGATCATATATGAAAAGAATGTTTTGTCAATTTGTTTTTATAACTACATTTGGTGGCTTTATTTTTGGTTTCCAATTATTTGACTAAAATAAGTAGTTTGCTTCTTAAAACCAGAAACAGCCCTTTTTATAGCTTCACTTTTCTCATCAGAGTTTTTAAATGTGGACTGATGTTTAGTTTGATAATGTCCTTGTACACTTGACGTACAACACATGACACTTTCACAGCATAATGCACATACAGCATGATCCTTTAGTTGTACAAATCCATATTAATTCGTCCAAGAGCCTTGAAAAGAGTTTTTGTATTTCATGAGTCATTTTAGGGCAGTATATTACTTAATAATAATGAAGTTTGTTTTAATGTACCATGACCTGCACTGAACAAATGGTTTCCATTTATATGTGAGTCGCATATGCAAAACATAGATGAGGGCGTGAATTAAATTGTAATTAAAATATATGTAACTGTAATTAAAATATATATTTTTTTACTATATTTCAATTCAATCAGAGTGCCATTGAAAATTGTTCAATGCTGTGTAGGTTGCCGACCCCTGCATTGTATAAATGTGAAGAATTATTATAAAGAGAGTTCCTTGGCTGTGTGAATTATGGGAGCTTATATAAACAGGTATGTGTCTCTCTAAACGTTTGTCTGATCAATACATTTGCCACAGGTAGACTCCATTCAAGTTCTAAACACATGTCAAGGAGAGTTAAAGCAAACAGCACGCACCTGAGCAAATTTAGAGTGCCACAGCAAATGATCTGAATACTTCTATAAATTAAAGATTTCAGTTTTTGATTTTTTGATTATTAATAAATTTCTGAAAATATGTTTTCACTTTGTCATTTTGGGTTATTGATTGTAGATTAATGGGTAAAAATGGAAAATAAATAAAGTCTACTGAAAGTAAATGGGGCTGGAATACTTTCTGAATCCACCATATCTATTTAATGAAATTGTTACATTGAACTAAGGGCAACAATTTACAAATGTAAGATGGAAAGTGCTCAGCAGCCCAATAACAGCCTGCAGGACAAATGCACACAAGAAAAATAGACACTATGACAAATGCATGCAGCTAGTGGATTGCTTTTCCTTTTTTAAGATTTAATGTGAATGAAAGTAAAGGAACTTATAAAAAAAAAAAGACCTCTGAGGTGTTGAAATTAAGAAGTGCCTGGCTTATTTGGTACCTGTAATTGTTAATATCAACATATGGCCAGATTCTGTGTGTGGGATTTCATACAAATGACACAAACTAGTGCTATAAATCAGAATCAGAATCAGAATCAGCTTTATTGGCCAAGTATATGTACACATACAAGGAATTGGACTCCGGTTTTACCTAGTATTGACCCTGATGCTTTGAGATTGACTTAATTGTTCATGAGAGTGATGGCCTGAGGAAAGAAACTGTTCACATGTCTGGTAGTTTTGACGTACAGTGCTCTGTAGCGCCTACCAGAGGGAAGAAGTTGAAAAAGGTTGTAACCAGGGTGTGATGGGTCTGCAATGATGTTTTCTGCCCTTTTCCTGACTCGAGATCTGTATAAGTCTTGAATGGAGGGCAGATCAACACCAATGATTTTTTCTGCAATCCTGACTGTCCGTTGAAGTCTGTTCCTGTCCTGTTTTGTGGCTGAGCCAAACCAGACTGTGATAGATGAACAGAGAACAGACTGGATTACTGCAGAGTAAAATTGGATGAGCAGCTCCTGAGGCAGGTTGAACTTCCTGAGCTGGCACAGGAAGTACAACCTCTGCTGGGCCTTTTTAACAATTGTGTTTATGTTTAGTTCCCACTTTAGGTCCTGGGAAATTGTGGATCCCAGAAACCTAAAGTTTTCCACAGCAGACACAATGCTGTTGAGTAGTGTGAGAGGGGGCAGCACTGGGGGGCTCCTCCTGAAGTCCACTGTCATCTCCACAGTTTTAAGCTTGTTCAGCTCCAGGTTGTTTTGACCGCACCAGAGGGCCAGCTGTTCGACCTCTCGTCTGTATACAGACTCATCACTGTCCTTGATGAGGCCAATGACTGTCATATCATCTGCGAACTTCAGGATTTTTAACAGACGGGTCTCTTGAGGTGCAGTCATTTGTGTAGAGGGAGAAGAGCAGAGGAGAGAGGACACATCCCTGGGGGGCGCCAGTGCTGACTGTTCGTGTGCTGGATGTGATTTTTCCCAGTCTCACTTGCTGCTTCCTATCTGTCAGGAAGTTTTTGATCCACTGGGAGATGGGAGCTGGTACATTGAGCCAAGTGAGTTTGGTGTGGAGGACTTCTGGAATGATAGTGTTGAACGCCGAGCTGAAGTCCACAAACAGGATCCTAGCATATGTCCCTGGAGAGTCGAGATGTTGCAGGATGTAGTGCAGTCCCATGTTGATTGCATCATCCACTGACCTGTTTGCTCGGTAAGCAAACTGTAGGGGGTCAAGCAGGGGGTCTGTAATGTCCTTCAGGTAGGTCAACACCAGTCTTTCAAAGGATTTCATGACCACAGACGTCAGGGCGACTGGCCTGTAGTCATTTAACCCTGCAATGGAGGTTTTCTTTGGAACCGGGATAATTGTGGAATGCTTAAGGCAGGAGGGAACTTCACATAGCTCCAGGGCTCCAAAGTATATTAACTTTTTCATATGAATGTCTTTTTTGGTTTTTGGTTTCTTGGTTTGGTTATATTTTGCTACTTTTTCTTCATTCCATTTTATTACTTTTATATGTTACACTCTGCACAAAAAATATAGTTTCAGTTATATTTACTGTAGAAGTGATTACCAAGTTGAGTTTAGTATGTCCTCATATTTTAAACTAAACACCTTTTTACTGCGTAAATTTATCATAAATTAGTTTGAATAATTAGCAGTGAATCACAAGGCCCACTTATCCATAATGCCACACTCACACTCAATCTGGTTTGGAATTACTAATAAAGTTTAATGGCATGTCTATAGGATGATTGAGATAAACTGGTGAAAAATCTACACAAAGAAAAAATGTGTAAGGCACAGTGTCACTGGCCCACCTTTATCTCATTCAAATAAAATATAGTAATAATAAAGAATAGTATGTTTATCTGACAATCAGAAAACAATTGCACATGTATTTTGTCTCACATTCTATACAAAAGTATAGTCATTAAACCTTATCAACAGGTTACACCAAGTTTAATAAACAATTAATATGGTATTAGTGATAATATTTTCACTCAGTTCTCAGCTGTGAATCAGCTCTATAACTTCACAAGCAAACTGTGTTGCCTTTTTTTAACTGCAATACATGAAAAGCTTTGATTTATCTTATAAACTGTCCTTCTTCAGAAATATCACGGAGGGCAGATCTAAATAAAACAAATTTTGCGATGAGGATGTAACAACCCTACTGTAGGAAAGGGATCATTAGAGCCTCATAAAGCGCGTATTTTACAAAAACATATTACTAGGCATCTTATTGCTGGTTTCAGTTTAATAGTGCATAGAATGGAAAACACACATTTTTCTGACATATTGCTCAATTGTGTAAGCTGAAAGTTCATGTAATAAAAGTATACTTGGAAAAAAAACTTCTTTAATTGTGTTTACCCAAAAGCCTTTGCTTTCTAATTTAAATAGCATAAACATCTGGACTAAAGCAATATTAAAATCATGGCAGTAGTCAAGCAAATCTTGTGGAAAATAATGAAATTAGATCCCTGGTGTTGTGACAGAGTAAGGGCAGGATACATCAGTTCGATGTTAATAAAATTTCCATGAATGACTGAATACAATTAAGAAATTGTCAGTTGCAGCAATGAACTTTTGTAACTCAGAGATGTTTGCATCATTTGATTATGGTGGCAATTTAAAATTGTTTATTAGTGTCTGTATTGGGGTATTAATTATGACCTTTATTATTGGCCACAATTAAATCAGTCATATATGAAGTACCTGTTTTATCATTATAGCAGAAGGCCTGCTGTGTAGCTACAAACAGGTTTAATAAATTTATATTTTACTGTTTAAGGCCTGAAGCCTTCAGTATTTTATAGATTGTTTTGCTTTTCTTGTGTCTTGCTCCTTTTCTTTTGAACTCTTCCTTTTGAAACATTTGAATTCAAAGTTTTCACATTCAAGTATATCAAGGTCACACAAATACAATGTATCATTTCAGTAGTGTGTACCACTTGTTACTTGAAACTGATGATATGAGCTCTATTAATTTGAACTGATGTTTTAAGTCCCAGTAGGCTGTTAATATTTAATGACTGAAGGTAAAAATGATGAGAGCAACTTTGGAGGGTTAAATATGCATTTAACAGGTTAATCTTTATGACAGCAAAACAAAAAACTATAAAGTTAACAGAGTCTCTTTTGAAACCAGTCAGCTGAACATATTAAATTTTTAAAAAAGCATACTAATAGGCTGGTGTCTGTCTATGAAAGGCATTCTGCTAATACAGCTAATAGCAAATTCTGTTATTTTAATGATATTAAATAACTACTATCTTTGTTAAAGATTTTTTTTTCATTCACTGAGTTGGTAATGGACAAATGCATTATGTCCTAAATACTTTAAGTACCTTAGCATTTGTTTGCTATTTAAAGTCAATATGAAGAGGATGAAAAATGGAAAGGCCGTTGGTCCAGATGACATACCTATGGAAGCATGGAGGTGTTTAGGAGAGATGGCAGTGAAGTTTTTAACCAAATTGTTTAATGGAATCTTGGAAAGTGAGAGGATGCCTGAGGAGTGGAGAAGAAGTGTACTGGTGCCGATATTTAAGAATAAGGGGGATGTGCAGGACTGTAGTAACTACAGGGGGATAAACTTGATGAGCCATAGCATTAAGTTATGGGTAAGAGTAGTGGAAGCTAGGTTGAGAAGTGAGGTGATGATTAGTGAGCAGCAGTATGGTTTCATGCCAGGAAAGAGCACCACAGATGCAGTGTTTGCTCTGAGGATGTTGATGGAGAAGTATAGAGAAGGCCAGAAGGAGTTGCATTGCATCTTTGTGGACCTGCAGAAAGCATATGACAGGGTGCCTCGAGAGGAGCTGTGGTATTATATGAGGAAGTCAGGAGTGGCAGAGAAGTACGTAAGAGTTGTACAGGATATGTACAAGGGAAGTGTGACAGTGGTGAGGTCTGCGGTAGGAGTGACGGATGCATTCAAGGTGGAGGTGGGATTACATCAGGGATCGGCTCTGAGCCCTTTCTTATTTGCAATGGTGTTGGACAGGTTGACAGATGAGATTAGACAGGACTCCCCATGGACTATGATGTTTGCTGATGACATTGTGATCTGTAGCGATAGTAGGGAGCAGGTTGAGGAGACACTGGAGAGGTGGAGATATGCTCTAGAGAGGAGAGGAATGAAGGTCAGTAGGAACAAGACAGAATACATGTGTGTGAATGAGAGGGAGGTCAGTGGAATGGTGAGGATGAAGGGAGTAGAGTTGGTGAAGGTGGATGAGTTTAAATACTTGGGATCAACAGTACATAGTAATGGGGATTGTGGAAGAGAAGTGAAAAAGAGAGTGCAGGCAGGGTGGAATGGGTGGAGAAGAGTGTCAGGAGTAATTTGTGACAGATGGATATCAGCAAGAGTGATAATAGCAGCTTAACTGCTGCATATGTTTAATTGCCTCATCATCCTAATACTTAACCTAATACTTAAAAAATAGTTTGTAAAGGTTTGGCTGGCTATCAAAGTAACAAAAAGTGCAAATATGGCAGTAGTAATTAAGCAGAGTGATCTGGACCTTTTAAAGGCTACTTGGGGCTCAGGTTTGCAGGGACACCACTAGACTGCTGTCTTTGACCCTAGAAGTAATTTCAGAACTAGACTGTATGTGAACATGGGAGAAAATCTAAATCTGCATCAAGAAGTATTTGTTATGATTGCAGAGTCTTGAAGGAGGTTTAGACAATGGCTTACTGTGGGAAGAAGAGCAAGAGTTGTAAAAGAGAGTGTGAAGGTAGGAGTTTTGTCTGGTGCTTACAGGATGGTTCATTCACTTGTACACCTATGCTAAAAAAGGGGGCAGCTACCTGTATGTGATGGTTTAGATAAGCAATGGAATTTATGTTGTTCTCTTTTCTTTGTGTGGAAAACCAGCCCGAACACCAACAGACAGACACCAACTGTTCTAAAATACACACGTTTATTTATACTATTTACACTGAACACAGTCCCGCACACAACCTAGTGTCCTTACACCAATCACCCTCTTTAAGTCCAGGCCTTCCAACAGTCCTTCCTTCACCGCTTCCACTCCTCTCCTCCGAGCTCTGTCCTGTTCCTCCCGACTGGAGAGAGGCGGCCTCTTTTATTCCCACCCAGACGTGCTCCAGGTCCCATCTGATGAACTTCCTGCTTTACTTCCTGGTGTGGCGGAAGTGCCGCATTAATACCCGGAAGCACTCCGGGTGTCCCTGGTATTCCTTCTGCCAGCACCTCCAGGTGTGATGGAAGTGCTAGCGTCCAGGGCTCCTTAATCGTCCGGGTGCCCCCTGGCAGTGGTACAGGCCCATATAGGGTTGAGCTTCCATGCTCAATTCCCGTGGCTCCCATACCAACCAAGGCGGCTGCCCTTTCGTGGTCCAGGGGAGGCACAGTCCCTCTCCTGGTCCTTCCAGGCATCGCGGCTGGGCACAGCCCCCAGCCGACCACCACATTGCCCCTCCGTCACATGAGACCCGTAGGGGCCAGCGGCCTGTCCCACGAGGGCAGGTCTCCCACGGCAGGGAGCCAACACACTCCTGTCCAGGGTCCGGTCCTACAAAACATAAGCTGGAAAAAGGGGCGGAGACATTGCCTTGACGCCACTGCTCAACGTCTCTCTTCATTCCATACAGGCAACGCTCCCCCCTTTGACCAGCACTTGCCACTTTGGCAACTCCTCCAAAGTCTACGCGCCCCCAAAACCAGGACATCTAACGGGAATGCAGATTGGCCCGTCACCGGACGTGAGCTCCCAGCATCATGTCCTCCCTTGTTGGATGAGCTGGCTTTCTTCCTCCAGGTCCTACGCTTTCTCTGGGAAGCCCTGGCGATCTGAGTCTCCCTATGGGAAAGGAAGAGACCCGATGCCGTCTGCGTCCCTGTAGAGCAGCATGAGACCGATGCTGGCTCTGGGTGCAGGGCCCTTTTACACCCAGCACACATCAGCCGGAGTCTTATCTGCCCTCTTGTTCTTTCCGCCCTCACCACACGGTCGGCCCTCACCGCCGCGCTACTGTCAGACCGATTCTGGGCCCCCTTCGCCCAACCCTCCTTTTCCCTTTACGGCACAGGTATTACTTACCTGCTCCGCCGCGTCCCATCCAGCCGAAGAATCCAGCGTCGCGCCACTTCATCCACTGGCGTAGTCTTCAATGATGTGATCACCTTATCCTCCAGCTTCTCCACTGTCTAATGGAGGACGCGCATTACCTGGAGGAGCGTCTCTGCAAGCTGAAGGCAATCCTCCAGCTCGTGCAGAGCCACAAGCAAACACAGAACATCAGCTGGCGGTGTACTTACCTTTTCATCGGCCCTACGGAGCCTTCTCCTTGGCTCAGTTGGGTCCTCCCCTGGCTCAGGACGGACATTCGTTGGTCCGGCCTCCAACCAATAATTCTGGGTCCCGATGGGGTGGCAAGCCTGCCAGCAGCTCTTCTGCCACTGCAGCTTTTGGACGCACAGCGGTTCCTCCACCCCAGTTTTGACTTCTGCCATCGTCCTGGCATCACTCCCCGGATCAGGCCGCTTCGGCCACCGACGTGGGTCCAGGTAGCCCCCAACTACAAAACATAAAGGTAGTCCAGCAAAGCCGCCTCCCCAGGGCCGATTCCTGCTGGGGAAGCGAGTTACCTCTTGAACCCCGCGCTTCAGAGGAAGCTGCCTCCATGTGGCCTCTCAGGCCACAGAGCCAGCCTGTGTGTAAAGAATTCCACTGATGTGGTGCAGCAGATTCCCCTGAGTTTTACACTTTTACAAGGGACAACAAGATACAACTGACCAGTAGATCTAAGCTGTCTGGATGGCTGGTATAAAACACACAATTTGGTTGACTAGACAGGAGCATACCCGTATACTGATTTAAAAACCAGCAGCAAAATTTGAAAATCAATTCTGAAACTTAACAGGCAGCCAGTGTAAAGAGGCTAAAATTAGAGATACAGAATCAAACTTTCTTGCCCCAACCAAAAAATGAGCAGCAGGATTTTGAACCAACTGCAACCTTCTTATCAGGGATTTGATAATTCCATAATATGAGTTACAGTAATCAAGCTGAGAAAAGATAAAAGCATAAGTACCTTTCTCAAGATCCCGATGAGATAAAAAAAGGCTTAACCTTGGCTAAAACCAACACTTGACCACAGAATTAATCTTTTTTCTCAAAATAGAGGTTACTGTCAAAAATAACCCCACGATTACAAACTTGAGGTTTTCAAAAATCCATGAAAGAGCCAAGAAGTTTAAAACCAATTCGAGCTTTGGCTGCAAGACCAGGTGTCAGCACTTCCATTTTATTTTGATTAAGATCAAGAAAATTGTTAGCCATCCAGGATATTCGTTCTAAATGACAATTGTGCAGCCAAATCATTGCAAAGTTGCACACAGGAATATAGACCTGTGTGTCATCAGCACAACAGAGAAAGGAAATATTAAACTTCCTGAAAATAGCTGCTGTAGGATGAAGATATGTATAAAATAAAATAGAACCCAAAATGGATCCCTGAGTAACACCACATTTAACAGAGGCTATTGTGGAGACTGGCTTGGACACAGACAGGCAGACACGTTCACGTCACCCAACACACGTTTATTATACATTATAAAGTGCACAAACCAGTGCCAAAGCACCAATCACCCCTTTCAAGTCCTGGCCACAACACAATGCCTTTCTCTCTCTCTCTCTGGTCCGCCTCCACTCCCCTCCAACACGCTTCATCTTCTTCCTCCCGACTCTCGCCCTGACTGGAGGGAGGCGGCCCCTTTTATGTGCCCCGGATGGGCTCCAGGTGCATCGTCAGGGCCTCCGTGGCCACACCCCTGTGTGGCGGAAGCTCCCAAGGTGAAGCCGGAAGTCCACCGGGTGTCCTCAAGTCTCTTCCCCCAGTACTTCCCGGTGTGGCGGAAGTACTGAGGGCCAACACTCCCAAGGCATTGGGGCGCCCCCTGGCGGTGACCACGGGCCCCTACAGGGCTGAGCTTCCAAGCTCCGTACCCGTGGTCCCCAAAGCCACCATCGTTTCCTGGAGGAGGCACAAGCCCTCCTCCACTCCTCCTAGGCGTCCCGGCCGGGCATGGATGCCCACCGGGCACCACACTATATACAAAAAAGAGGAATTTGAAGTTATTGAAAAGTGTCTACCAGTAAGATATGACATGAACCAATTAAGAGCAGCCCCTTTGAGCTCCACCATATGCTCAAGCTGCAACAGAAAAATGTCATGATCAATAGTGTCAAAAGCTGCAGAAAGGTCTAGGAGGACAAGGACTGCTGCCCCACCTGAGTCATTAATAAGAGAGATGTCATTAAATACTTTCAGAGGGGCTGTCTCAACACCATGATAATGTCTAAAGCTAGACTGGAAGATCTCAAATAAAATATTGGAGTTAAGATGATCAACCGATTGATTATAAATAATTCTTTCAAATATTTTAGCCAAAAATGGCACTTGGGGAATCAGGCAAAAATTCACTAACATTCAAATAAGCAAATTAGTTAACAATGTTTAAAAAATTAGCGCATAACCCCTCGCTAATAGAAACATTTATAATACCCAACAATATTGGACCTAGGACATCAAAAGCTTCTAGGAAGAGGCATAGTGGAACAACATCAGGAGGACAAAAAGTAGGTTTTAAGTATGTCAATGGTACCTTTTATCTGTTGCAGTGAAACAACATCAAAGGCATCCAAAACAATGACTAACAGCTGAAAGTACATAACCAGAAGTATTAGTTCATTAAGATGCATTCCTGGAGTACCTGCATTGCCATTAAAGGTTAATTTCATGATTCAGTTGGGCAGGTAAAAGTAAAACATAAAAAATATATATTTTTAATGTCTGTTGGTGTTACTTTTGAGTGGCAAAAGTAAAGCAAGTTTTAGTAACTAATCACCCATTGTAATATAAATATATATACAGTATATTGTGACAAAATAAGACGCCAGACATAATAAAGGTTTGGAGCAGCCACCTGTATAATATGTCCTGGCTGCAAAAAGGGTGAATTCTCAAAAAGAGTCTTCGCAAGACTGAGTCCAAAACAGAACTGATTAAACAAAGGTAAGATGGCGGCTTTAAAGGCCAGTATAGGAAGTGACATCATCCTGGGGGCCAGGACCGGAAGTGATGACGTAATAAGGGCCAGAACTGGAAGTGATGCCATCCAATGCGTTGGAACTGCCATCGGGATCGACAGTGATGCCATTAAAGGTGCCGGAACTTGGCGGGATTTCCCGGGAAGGGTCTGCAAGGAACTGAGAAAGACAGTCAGTGCACCCCACCACCCCCTGGTCTGGTGTTGCATTACAATTACTTGAGCCCTTTTAGCTGCCTCCTACTCGCATGTGTGTGATCAAACGAGAACGCCATTAACAGACATTTGGACATAAACCCAGCATATGCAAACTTAAGAAGAACATGTTCATAATAAAAAAAAAAAACCTTTATGACCTATTACCCCCCAACCACCCAGAACACAATGACTTAATTCCTGCACCCACCTAATTTTTGCTATATATTGCCTTTGATTCTTGTAAGTCTAAGCAATATCCTCTGATGAAGGCCCCTGGAAGGGACTGAAAGCTCAGGAATAAAAACTACTTTATGATATGTGATTCATTTTCTCCCTTTGTGGATCTCCAGCTGCAAATATGCAAACCGTATCACAGACCTTCTCTTCCATATAATTATGCAGTCATCCACCAAGGTGAGCATCGCCGCCCTAACCCGACACAGACTCACACAGAGGATTAACTTTAAACCACACAGGACCTGCGGGATACCGAGGCACTGCTGCAACCCATGGGGGCTGCCACCTAGCGCTCCAGGGGAGGTACTACACTGGATATGGTTCCTCCCCTGGTCCTTCCAGCGTGGCGGTGTATGCCACACTATACATACACATATATAAGGTGAAAATTTTAAACAATGTTATAAAAAGATGTTTTAATTTTGATATGTATCCACAATAACAATATAGAAAATTGAATACTGCTAATTAATATTTTAAAGTAGCTATTAACTAGGAATGGAAGCTCAAAAAAATATATAATAATTTTTGTTAGGATCACAAACACCAGATGTTACTATAACACATAGTTTTACTAAATTTAAAAATAGAAAATGAAAACTCTGGATTGTCAAAGTATACATTTATTAACTTTTTAGCTATAAATTTAGACAAGAAAACCTATCTTCAAAAAATCTAAATTTATAGACCTTATTTAAGACTGTAGATAGGACAAGTAAAAGACCCATATCCTTTCTTATATTCTTCAAATTTAATTGCATTCTATGCTGTTTGTAAAATATTAACATTTAACCATGGCACCTTAAGTAACATATTTAAATAGGTAAAACTTAAAAGTAGTGATTTTCAGTAGCTGATTCTTCTTTACTCTTAACACAAAATGTATTATCTAAAAACACACAATTCTTACTACAATGGCACTGTCAATATCTGCAATTAGTCTCAGTCCAAGATGTTAAGACATTTTCCTGCAAGTAAATTCAAACCTTAATTTGTTTACCACCCAAAAGAAACCTTAGAAGTTTCCTCATTTAAATGACACTTGCTGTAACTGAGTTAATGGAAGTTAAATACACTGTTTTTTAAAAGACTACCTGATATTTAGATTTCAGTCTTCACACGCCAGGGCCAACAGGGATTACCTTCAGCCCTATAAAGGCAAAGGTTTCTCATAGTTTGTGTAGGTTCATTCGAATGCGGTAAGGGTTGGTAAATGTACTTGGGGTTTTTTTTTGTTTTTTTTTTTGTCTGTTTTTGTCATTTTCTGGATTTTTGTTTACCATTCTTTGGATTACTGTATTGGAACTAGACCTTGCATTTACCCTTATACCAAGCTGGGGTTTGATGGTAAATCCCTCCAGTGGGCATTTTTGGAAGAGTTTCTGTAATTCTTTATTGCATTGAATTCTAAGTTCATAACACAAAATCAACCTGATGTCAAACATGTGAAGTAGATTTCCTGATTTCTACACAGGTGAAAGTGAAATCAAGGTTACAAAGGAAGTGAGAAAACACGTGGCCCCCTAAAACAAAACAAATTTTCTAAAATACATTTTAAAAGTATAATACATATATTATAAAAAACAGGAGCATAAGGGAGTAATTAAGATGGGATTGAAAAAAAGTTCATTAGAATGCACATAAAACCAAGTCCATAATCCAAAGCCAGAATGAAAAATCCAAAGCAGTGTTCGTGAATCAGAATGTCAAAATGATACTCACATCAATAATGAAGAAGTCACAATCCAAAAAACAAAGCAGTGCCAAATAAACAGAAGTGTATGCAAGTTATTTAGCACTGCGACTGAGGCTTTTACAGATAGACCAAGGGGCAGTCCCACAACTGCTGTGTCACTGGTGTGTACGTTATTGATTTTTGCAAAGCATTTAATACTGTGAAATTAAATTAAGTTCCTTTCATTTCTCTTCTTTTGTTGTTAAGATGCTTTCTTAACGACTATTAGATGGGGGAATCGTGTTTAAAACTGGTCACGTTATAAATTCATCCTCTGTGTACAATATATTGCGGTGCCATTTGGAAGTATGTTGGTTCCTTTTTTCTCTTTATATAAATGGTCTCTCATCTGTTCATAAATTTCTAGTTCTGTTTTATATGTCAGCTGCAGTCATTTTCTTTTCTGATCCATATTTACTTTCTTTTTTCAAATAAATATTTTTCAATGCGTACAACAACCAGGCTTTAACTGTTACAAACTGTTAATAACTGATAACTTGGTATTTGTCTTGATTCACACCTTACCTACCAGGTCCATATTCTTAAACATACCCTAAGTTCTTGTCTATAAGCCGGACTCATGTATTAGCCGGAGACCAAAAATCATACGAATTTTTAAAATAAAATCGTATCATAGATAAGCCGGACTCATGGATAAGCCGAACGTACTATAACCTATAACTAATAGAAGGGAGGGAGGTCAGTGGTCTCACTCGCGCCCATTTAATTTCTTTAAGGGGGGAGAGAGTGTGAGATATTGCCGTCTCTCTCACTCCCCGCATGGCGCGGTTGGAGCGGCCGGAGCGCGTTCTTTCTGCTCTGGGCGTCGCCGAGTCAACACGAGCGCGTAGCGGTCATTTAAATTGTGATTTTATATGTAAGCATATTTAAATATATATCGCGGATTTCTGCGGACAATGGGTCTTTTAATTTCTGGTACATGCTTCCTCAGTTGGTTTGCCCAGTTGATTTCATACAAGGGACGCTATTGGCAGATGGCTGAGAAGCTATCCAGCTTACTTTCTCTCTCTCTTGCGCTGACTATCTGTGATCCTGACGTATGGGGATTGAGCAGGGGGGCTGTTTGCACACCTAGACGATACGGACGCTCGTCTAAAAATGCTGAAAGATTATCTTCACGTTGCTATCTTTTGTAAAGCTGATTCCTGAAAAGACATGCTGCACAGTGCTTCGCATACTTAAAAGCTCGAAGGGCACGTATTGATTTTTGACTGAAAAACAAACTCTCCCTCTCTCTCTCTTTGTCTGCTCCTGACGGAGGGGGTGTGAGCTGCCGCCTTCAACAGCTTTGTGCCGCGGTGCTTCGCATACTTAAAAGCCAAACAGACATATTGATTTGTTTGCTTCACTCCTTTGAAGAGGAAGATATGTTTGCATTCTTTTAATTGTGAGACGGAACTGTCATCTCTGTCTTGTCATGGAGCACAGTTTAAACTTTTGAAAAAGAGACAAATGTTTGTTTGCAGTGTTTGAATAACGTTCCTGTCTCTCTACAACCTCCTGTGTTTCTGCGCAAATCTGTGACCCAAGCATGACAATATAAAAATAACCATATAAACATATGGTTTCTACTTCGCGGATATTCTTATTTCGCGGGTGGCTCTGGAACGCAACCCCCGCGATGGATGTATAAGCCGGACTTATGTATAAGCCGATATTCTATTTTTTCATTTTCACAACTTTTTTCCTTAGATAAGCTGCGGCTTATTGACAAGAACTTAGGGTACTAAAAACTCAAATAAGAATATTTGTTTACAATGCAATTGCTAAATACCTTTCTCCAATTTTATTGAATATTTAACATTCAGGCAACTGAACTTTCCACAGTCTCCTATTGTCTCAAAATTTCATCTTAATGCTAACACACATATTGAACCAATTGAAAGGCTCTATAACAGAGAACACAAGATTCCTATTAATCCTCCTTTTTTGCCTCCCTGCTGTGTTTTACTTTCAGTTTAGTTTAACTATCTTTCTCCTTTACTTTATAATTTAGTTCCACAATATATTACAAAAACCTCACCCTGTAATAAGTGCACATATTTATCAAGTGTTTCCTAACAGTCTAAAATATCTCAGAGTGATGCAAATTTGGTCCTATTGTTAGTTTTTAACATTTATATTAAAACTGGAACAAGATTCCCCATTATATTAAAGTTATTATTTCATTTTAAATATATATATACAAGGCAATTTCTGTTTCAAGGGCAGAGCTGTGATCATTGATTTGTCATTTATTTGTAAAATATTTATACTTTAAATCATTTACAAGTCTATACCCCATCAGTTGCCTTTTATCTTTGTTTTGTTTATCATCATGTTTGGTTTGTTAATGTTTTGGTAAAATATAAATGCAATGCTAATTGTCTTGTTTTTGTTTAAAGTACTACTGAACAAGAAAACCCACTGAGTCTGGCCAGTAAAACTAATTTTTTATAATATCTCTTTTAGCTTGTCCTGCATAATAAATAAATAAAAAATATATTTAAAAATCACAGTTTCTTGTACATTGTGTACATGCAAACTGTGGGGCAGGCTCCAACTTAGAAATAAAGATTATTTAACATTGACTGGGCACAAATATACTGTATGTATTCATTTTTTATTTACTGACAGTGCTTTTTACTTCTTGCATTTTGTATGCCGCACTTGTCCCCAGTGTTGTGCACAAATCTTTTTTCCTTTCTGTAATATACATTTCAGGGCCACAATAACATACACATTTAACCAAAATCTGAACAAAGGGCAACAGATTCCAACTTGCCTTTATTTTGGCAATTTATTACACCTGTAAATGAGCATTCAGTAAGATGTTTTCTATGACAAAATGTATGAATGCATGTATTTCAAGTAGTTTTATGGGCAACACATTAAACAACAGAACAAGAAGCCACTCAATAATGTGCCACTCATACATATACCACATACTTTTGTCACCATTCATTTTCTTATATGATAATTTTTTTAAGTTAACTACATTATTCTTTCTCCCAGAAGTTGCATAATCAAAATGTTTGCATACAGTTAACAGATTAATGATGACCTAACATCCATTTAAAATGTCAATAGGGTTGTCTCAAGCTATGAGCAGGGTCCAGGGCATGGTTGATTTTGGTTGGGGGAATTGTGTGGTGGTTAGTGTGGGATGCTCAGATGGAGTGGGGGTGCCAGGAAGAAGCAGTGAGGTGATGAAATAGCCACCTATCTGGCCTGAGCGGCTTTTGCTACTTCTATCAGTATATTCAGGTCTCTCATTAGTATCCATGTTGCCAAAACATTTTCTAAATTGCTTGTAACTTGTTTAATATGTTTCTTGTTTTTATTAATTCTTATCAGTATTTTATTCATGTCATTGTAGCAGCCTTTTATGGTTTTTTTTTGTTTGTTTTTTGTTTAGATTTTCTCTTATTGTGATTGCTGGTGCACAAATATCATCACCTCTATATTATTTAAGATGATGGCACTTTGTTTTGTTGCTCTAAGCTTTAAATACATTTCAAAATCAGCAAATAGTGCTTATTAGAGCTGGGTAAAGGATTTTTCATTATTGTTAGGCTCTATTTACTATTTTTTTACTTTGACTTTTGGATATTGTTTGGCATTATTCATCTCATTTTTTATTATGTTTTTGGAACTGGTCCCATGACAATTTCTCCTTACCATTCTAGTATTATCCCTAAGAGGTTGGGAGCATGCGCTGATAGCACGTTGCCGCACCCAACATTTAAGAATCAACCTAGATTGGGACTCAAGTGCAGCAGGTGACACCTCAGCACCACACTGGAACAGTGTGAGTTTTTTTATGGTACCTGGAGTGCCAATCCTGCCACCAACCCCCAAGTTTTCCCTGTAAGTTAGAGGACCTGCCTGGAGGGCTTGATCCAGATTAACATCATACCCAGAATGAAGCAAGTGCAGGCTTTGCTCAATAGCCCAATGGAGTAGAGTCACTTGTGGTGTTTACAGGATTTGAACAAAAGCAATCTATAAATAAATGTCCATTAAAAAATTAATAATTCTTCTTCCAGCTTAGGTCAGTGGGTTCTTTAATAACAGTAGGGCTCTGACTGTCTCTGAAACTAAGCAAAAAGGACAGCATTTTTCAAAAAATGATTGAAGGATATTACGGCATCGATTAGTTTTTGTTTAATGCTGAATAAAGTAAACCACCTGTTTTAAACCCATGTAACTAAAGTTAGTTAAAACACTGCCATTCTAAGGGAATGCCCCACACGCAATGATCATTTATGTATTTCTTAATCACAGTAATGACTGAGAAAAAATTATATTCTCTCTGTTCTCATTGTGAACAAAGAAAACAACATTCCTGATACTTCAATCAAGCGAATTTAAAGACTGTTCTGCCTAAATTCCACCAGCATGTTAAATTTCCGACAAGAGGAGACAATATATTGGACTTGGTATACACTAACATCAAGTCTGCATATAGAGCAACTCCCCACCCTCACATTGGACTGTCTGATCACATTACAGTAATGCTTACTCCGGCATATATGCCATTGCTGAAGAGAACAAAGCCGGTAATAAAGCAGATCAGAACATGGCCAGATGGAGCTACTGAAGCCCTGCAGGACTGTTTTGAGAGCACAGAATTGAGTGTCTTTAGAGAAGCGGCGACCATTGATTATCACATTGACATTAATGAGTATGCCGAAGCAGTGACAGGATACATTGACAAATGCATTGGAGATGTCACCGTCATCAAATCTGTCTCAACACGCGCTAACCAGAAGCCATGGTTCACAGCAGAAGTTCACGAGCTGCTGAAAACAAGGGATGCTGCCTACAAAGCCAACGACGAAGTGGCACTCAGAGCAGCAAGAACCAACCTGTCCCGAGGCATTAAGTTAGCAAAGCAGGAGTACTCAAAGAAAATTAGTGATCACTTCGCCTGCTCAAGAGATTCTCGTCGAATGTGGCAGGGCATCCAAACCATCACGGATTATAAGGCCCCACCACATATGTGTGTTAACGACACCTCTCTTCCAGACGCTCTTAACACCTTCTATGCCAGGTTTGAGACACAGAACAATAAACCAGCATGGAAGACCATCCCCTCGTCCGACAATCAAGTTTTGTCCCTGTCTGCAGCTAGTGTGAGAAGGACTGTCATCAGGGTCAACCCACACAAAGCTGCTGGACCAGATAACATACCTGGACGTGTGCTCAGAGCTTGTGCTGACCAGCTGACTGATGTCCTAGTGGACATCTTCAACATCTCCCTGAGCCAAGCTGTTGTGCCACAATGTTTTAAAAACACCACCATCAGACCTGTCCCAAAGACAGCTACAGCCTCAGAACTCAATGACTACCGCCCAGTGGCACTCACTCCAATCATTAAGAAGTGCTTTGAGCGGTTAGTTTTGAGTCACATAAAGAATCAGCTGCCCCCAAAACTGGACCCTCTACAGTTTGCATATCAATCAAATCGATCAACTGACGATGCAATTTCAATGGTATTCCACCTGATCCAGTCACATCTGGATCACCGCAATGCACATGTAAGAATGCTGTTCATTGATTTCAGCTCAGCATTCAATACTATCATTCCCAGGCAGCTGATCAGCAAGCTGGATCTGCTCGGACTCAACACCTCCACCTGCAACTGGATTCTGAACTTTCTCACTGAAAGACCTCAAACAGTACAGATTGGGAATAAAAGATCTAACACCATCACACTGAGCACAGGTGCCCCCCAGGGTTGTGTGTTGAGCCCACTACTCTTCACGCTGTTGACCCATGATTGCACCTCCAACTCTGACACAAACCACATTATCAAGTTCGCCGATGACACTACAGTAGTGGGACTCATTGAGAACGACGATGATGCGGCGTACAGAGAAGAGGTGGAACGGTTGGCACTTTGGTGTAAAGACAATAATCTGTCACTTAATGTTGAAAAGACAAAAGAGTTGATTGTTGACTTCAGGAAGACAAAGACTGTCCATCTCCCACTCAACATTGATGGCGTCACAGTAGAGAGAGTGAAGAGCACCAAGTTCCTAGGTGTTCATATCACAGAGGACCTGTCCTGGACCAAAAACACCAACTATCTTACAAAAAGAGCCCAGCAGCGTCTTTACTTCCTGCGACGACTGAAGAAGGTGCACCTCCCTAAACCCATACTTACCACCTTCTACAGAGGCACCATAGAGAGCGTCCTGACCAGCTGTATTACAGTCTGGTATGGAAACTGCCATGCCTCCGACCGCAAAGCCCTTCAGAGGATTGTGCGGACTGCTGAGTGCATCATTGGCAGCTCTCTACCCAGTCTGCAGGAGATCTACACCTCACGCTGCCTTCATAAAGCCACTAGCATCATGGCTGACTCCCACCACCCCTCCCACCAACTGTTTACTCCTCTTCCATCTGGAAGACAACTCTGCAGCATCAGGAGCAGGTCTGCGAGATTGTGCAATAGTGTCTTTCCCCAAGCAGTCCGGCTGCTGAACACCATGCTGCCCTCCTCCACACTGGACTCTTTACTCCACACACTCTTTGGATTACATAATATTACTTAATACTGTATATGTTTTTTAGTTATATATATATATATATATATATATAATATATATATATATATATATATCTTGGGTACTGCACCTTTTGACTCTGGAGGACGATATTTCGTCCCACTGTGTACTGTAAGTATATTGTTAGGATGACAATAAAGCTCTACTACTACTACTACTACTACTACTACTATTGAGCTTCAACGGGAACCCGAATCGAAAAACAGGAAACAATATCAAAACATCCATGACAGAATGTCAAATGATTCATGATACATAATTCATAAATCTAGTCATATGCTCACAACATTTCATATGAATGGATTTATTGCATAATTAAGTTCCTTTTAACTAATTTTAAGGTACTGAACAATTACAAATTTAAGGCTAACTATTCTATTCTTGCTAGGAGATTCTATGCACTAGCTATTGGGAGGAGGTGGTTATTTTTTCACCTTTCCCCAATGTTTATTACAGTTACATTTATATTTGTGAAATACGTTTTTAGTGTCTTGAACAGCAGCTGTGCAGATGGTTTGTCTAGTTGTAGGCAGTGACAGGGGAACAAAAAATATATGGCGAAACAGTACATGATATAAATTCTAGGTGGCCTTAAAACTAGTTCTGCTGTTAGCTACACATCTTTCAGGCAATGTTGATCTCGCTAGAGCTTGATTCACTCCCATGATTCTAATGTAGTCACAGTGAGCACCTGCCTATAGCTAGATCCTCAATGAGTGCTGCAACACCACATAACTGTAATGGAAACTTAAAAAGCCTAAGTAACAAAATGTGCCAAAAATGTAAAGAAAACTGAAGCACAAGAACAACAACAACAACATTTATTTATATAGCACATTTTCATACAAATAATGTAGCTCAAAGTGCTTTACATGATGAAGAAAGAGAAAAAAGACAAAGTAAGAATTAAAATAAGAGAACACTAATTAACATAGAATAAAAGTAAGGTCCGATGGCCAGGGAGGACAGAAAAAACAAAAAAAACTCCAGATGGCTGGAGAAAAAAACTAAAATCTGCAGGGGTTCCAGGCCATGAGACCGCTCAGCCCCCTCTAGGCATTCTACCTAACATAAATGACCTCAATCAGTTCTCATGGTATTCAGGGTTTTCATGGAAGGACTTGATGATGACAGTCACATGGACTTCTGGCCTTTAATCCATCAATGTGGGGACATCATGGTGCTTTGGTCAGGTGGTGGTGGCGCAGGTCGCCACCATAGAAAACCGGAAAAAGAAAAGAAGAGAAAGTAGGAGTTAGTATGGATTTTGGAGCCACCATTAATAGTAATGATAATTAATTGAATATGCAGAGCATCAGGATTAAATTAAAATGAAGTTATGAGAAAGCCATGTTAAAGTAATGTGTTTTTAGCAGATTTTTAAAGTGCTCCACAACATCAGCCTGGCGAATTCCTATTGGCAGGCTATTCCAGATTTTAGGTGCATAACAGCAGAAGGCCGCATCACCACTTCTTTTAAGTTTATCTCTTGGAATTCTAAGCAGACACTCATTTGAAGATCTAAGGTTACGATTTGGAATATAAGATGTCAGACATTCCGATATACTGTATAATTTAGATTTATAAACCATAAGCAGTATTTTAAAGTCAATTCTGAATGACACAAGTAACCAGTGTAGTGACACCAAAACTGTAGAAATGTGCTCGGATTTTCTTTTCCTAGTTAGGATTCTAGCAGCTGCATTCTGTACTAGTTGCAATCGATTTATGTCTTTTTTGGGTAGTTCTGAGAGGAGTGCGTTACAATAATCTAGTCGACTGAAAACAAAAGCGTGAACTAATTTTTCAGCATCTTTCAATGATATAAGAGATCTAACTTTTGCTATATTTCTTAAGTGAAAAAATGCTGTCCTAGTGATTTGATTAATATGCGATTTAAAATTCAGGTCATAGTCAACAGTTACCCCTAAATTCTTTACCTCTGTCTTGACTTTTAATCCTAATACATCAAGTTTATTTCTAATAACCTCATTATATCCATTATTGCCTATCACTAAAATTTCAGTTTTCTCTTTATTTAGCTTGAGAAAATTACTACTCATCTACTCAGAAACACAAGTTAGACATTGTGTTAGTGAAACAACAGAGTCGGGGTCATCAGGCGCTATTGATAAATACAGCTGTGTGTCATCAGCATAGCTGTGGTAGCTCACGTTATCCCCCGAGATAATCTGACCTAACGGAAGCATGTAGATCGAAAAGAGCAGCGGACCCAGGATAGAGCCTTGTGGAACACCATATAAAATATCATGTGTCTTTGAAGTATAATTACCACAACTAACAAAGAATTTTCTACCTGTCAGGTAGGATTCAAACCAATTTAAGACACTACCAGAGAGGCCCACCCACTGACTTAGGCAATTTCTAAGAATATTGTGATCAATGGTATCAAATGTGGCACTCAGATCTAAGGGGATGAGAACAGATAAATGGCCTCTGTCTGTGTAAGAGCCATTTTCCTTGTTCTATAAGATTCATGAAAATTTCTGAATGACAATGCATAAATAATGGGAGGTCCTATAACCCCCATAAATAGAATCGCTTTGGTATAGTCTTACCATTTCTAACAGCTTGGAGTAAACACTATTCTTCAGTTAGTTAGTGACAGCCTTGCCTTGTATAAGGTACAGAGGCATACGGTTTTTAACCGTGACCGCATGTAACAGTGCTTGATGGCCTACGGGCTCTTTGAATGTGAGAAATAACAAGTAAAAAAAACTTGTTTACTTAAGTACCGCACTGTACGTTAAGGCGTACAGAAGAAATTAAGAACCTTTAAGTATAGAAATAACTAAAGTCTTTCAAGAAAAGCTAAGTTTAAAGAAGATACATTTTTCCCCTTTTTTTGCCTTTTATTCTACGTATGTAACTATTTTTTCTTTTATTCTTGTGTGGAACTCATTGGAACTTATACCAAGTGAAGAAGATGGACCTTTTGCAATAAGAACAGTCCTAGGATGGGTTGTTATTTGCTATGAGAAGGGGTCAGACAACGAAGAAGTAAAAAGATGTTTAGTTAATTACGTGACGATAAAGATGGTGGAGCAAATGTTGCTCCAGCAATACAATACAGACTTTCCAGAACGCGACTATGAGGAAAAGGAGGAAATGTCACAAGAGGACATTAAATTCATGCGCATAGCTTCAGATACTGCAAGTCTAGTGAACGGACATTATTGCATTAATCTGCCTTTTAAAGATGAAACTCTTGACGTGCCAAACAACCACTGTGTTGCAAAACAACGTGCTATTGGACTTAAAAGGAAACTCATGAAGCATCCAACATTCCATGAGGATTATAAAACCTTCATGAAAGATATTTTAGACAAAGGATATGCTATCAAGGTACCCACTGAACAGCAAACCCTTGAAAAGGAGAGAGTGTGGTACATCCCTCATCATGGAGTATATCATCCAAAGAAAAACAAAATCAGAGTGGTTTTTGACTGTACGGCCACTTACCAAGGTTTTTCTCTAAATGAACAGTTGCTGAAAGGACCTGATTTAACTAACACACTCATTGGAGTTCTTACAAGATTCAGAGAGGAACCAATCGCCCTCATGGCAGACATTAAATCAATGTTTTTTCAAGTGAAAGTTCCAGAAAAGGACATGGATCTACTTTGTTTTTTGTGGTGGCCTGAGGGTAATTTAAACAACGAAGTTGAGGAATACAAAATGACAGTGCACCTCTTCGGTGCTACTTCGTCGCCCAGTTCTGCCTCCTATGCCTTAAGAAAAGCAGCAGAGGATGCAAGAGGCACAGCACAAGAGGAAGCAGTTAACACTGTGTTAAATAACTTCTATGCTGATGACTGTTTAAAGTCAGTTGCTACTGAAGAACAAGCCATAAAATTGGCCAAAGATCTACAAACCCTATGCTTAAAAGGAGGATTTCATCTTACAAAATGGATAAGCAACAGCAGAGCAGCCTTGCTGTCAATCTCTGAAGAAGACAGAGCAATTGATCAAAAAGACGTGGATTTAAGTCATGACTTATTACCAGTTGAAAGAGCCTTGGGCGTACAATGGTGCACACAAACTGACAGTTTCAAGTTTCAAGTAAAGCTGCAAAATAAGCCTGCTACAAGACGCGGTATTCTGTCCGTGGTTAGTTCAATATATGATCCGCTTGGATTTTTAGCGCCAGTCATATTACCTGCTAAGTTTATTCTAAGAGAACTGTGTAAAGAGAAATATGCTTGGGATCAAGAAGTAGAAATTAAGTATGTTCGGCAATGGAAAAAATGGATGGACGATTTGCAATTACTTGCGGATTATAATGTGGACAGGTGCATTAAACCTCCTGAATTCAGTCAAATAATGACCGCACAAATACATAATTTTGGAGATGCCTCAGAAAACGAATATGGCACTGTTTCCTACCTCCTCCTGACTAATAAGGAAAATAAGAGACATTGTTCATTTCTAATGGGGAAATCTAGAGTGGCACCACTAAAACCTGTAACTATAGCAAGGTTAGAACTCACAGCAGCAGTGGTAGCAGTCAAAATGGACAAAATGTTTAAACAAGAACTAAACATTCCTCTGAAAGAATCAATCTTTTGGACAGACAGCACCACAGTACTACGGTACATTGCGAATGAAAACGCAAGCTAAAAAACTTTCGTTGCCAACAGAATCGCGGTGATAAGAGAGCACACACAACCCTCGCAATGGAGGTATGTTGCATCTGCACAAAACCCAGCGGATCAGGCATCAAGAGGATTAACAATAGAAAGTTTCGTCAAAAGTAAAACTTGAATACAAGGCCCAAACTTCCTGATAAAACCAGAACACGAATAGCCTAAGAGACCGGATGAAATGGACCTGTCTACTAGTGACGATCCAGAAATCAAAAGGTGTGTAGCAAATTGTGTAATTGTGGAAGAAAAAATCGAACCAGTAAAAAGACGTGTAGAGCACTACTCTAAATGGTTCAATTTAAAGAAAGCAGTAGTGTGGTTCCTTATGCTCAAAGAGACGCTAATGCGCCTGAAAGAAGAGAGAAAGGCAATTCAATATACAGTCAGTAAATCTGGACACAGCCCAGAGAAACAAAAAACACTGATCGCAAAACATATGAAAGAATACAAATCATCAATGAGGCTAAATCCACTGTCCATAGACGACTTATCTAAAGCAGAAGACGAACGTATTCGCTTTAGTCAATTAAAGGCTTACCCAGAAGAATTTAAAGCCCTATACAAAAATCAGCTTATAAAAAAAAGTAGTAAAATCATCAAACTGGATCCAGTTTTACAAGAAGGAATATTAAGAGTCAGAGGTAGACTTAGCAAATCTGCTATGCCAAAAGAAGCCAAGCACCCTGCAATTATTCATAAAAGCTCACATATCGCTACGCTCCTAATCAGACACCTTCATCAAATGCACAAACACTGTGGACGTAATTATTTATTATCAGAACTATGCCAAAAATACTGGATACCTCAAGCAAACGCAGCTATCAGAAAAATAATTTCAAAGTGCACTACATGTAGAAGATACAATGCGAAAGTAGGTGAGCAAAAAATGGTTAGATTTGCCAGAAGACCGCCTAGTGCCCAACAAACCACCTTTCACTAACGTTGGAGTTGATTATTTTGGTCCCTTTTTTGTCAAAAGAGGATGAAGCTTAGTTAAAAGGTATGGAGTAATCTTCACCTGTTTAACAACTAGAGCCGTGCACATAGAGATTGCGCATAATTTGGACACAGATTCCTGCATGCAAGCCATACTCAGGTTCAAGAGTAGAAGAGGCCGAGTTAAAATCATACGCTCAGACAATGGAACAAATTTTATTGGAGCAGAAAGACAGCTAAGGGAGGCTATAAAAAATTTGGAACATGAAAAAATCGGCAACGAAATGATGCAAAGAGAAATCAAATAGATTTTTAACCCACCATTAGCCTCTCATCAAGGAGGAGTTTGGGAGAGACAAATCAGAAGTATAAGGAAGATTTTAAATTCGACATTAAACCAACAAACCCTCGATGATCAAAATCTTCCTACGTTGATGTGCGAAGTGGAATCAGTACTTAACAACAGACCCCTCACAGAGACATCAAACAACCCTAATGATCTGGAACCACTCACACCCAATCATATATTGTTGATGGACACTCAACCTGAAATACCACCGGAACTCGTTTCAGAAAAAAAACCGTATCCAAAAAGACGCTGGAAACAAATGCAATACATGGCTGATTTATTTTGGAAAAGATGGACTAAAGAGTATTTGCCAATACTCCAGCAACATCAAAAATGGCTTGCATCAAGAAGAAATTTTGAACCAGGGGACATTGTCTTAATTGTAGATAAAGCTACACCTCACAATTCCTGGGTAATGGGTCGAGTCATCAAGACAATGCCAGATGCCAAAGGTGCAGTCAAAAGGGTTTGCATGCAAACTAAAAACAACACACTGGACAGACCCGTGAACAAACTGTGCCTGATCCAGGAAGGATCAAGTAATTTAAATGATTAATTTTTCTTTTTGAATGTTTAACTATAAATTTCTTAAGCTTTGTGTTTTTATAGTAGAATCTAAGTTTCTTAAGTTTTAAGTAAGGATTAAGTTTAGTAAAGTAGTGAAGGCTCTTAGTAAGTAATGTTAAAGTAATTGATTTCTGCCCTAGCATAAACAATTAGGGGCTGGATGTGTAAAAGCCATTTTCCTTGTTCTATAAGATTCATGAATATTTCTTAGATGACAATGCATAAATAATGGGAGGTCCTATAACCCCCGTAAATAGAATCATATTGGTATATTCTTACCATTTCTAACAGCTTGGAGTAAACATTATTCTTCAGTTAGTTAGTGACAGCCTTGCCTTGTATAAGGTGTAGAGGCATACGGTTTTTAACCGTGACCGCACGTAACAGTGCTCGATGGCCTACGGGCTCTTTGAATGTGAGAAATAACAAGTAAAGAAAAGTTGTTTACTTAAGTACCGCACCGTACGCTAAGGCGTACAGAAGAAGAAATTAAGAACCTTTAAGTATAAAGATAACTAAAGTCTTTCAAGAAAAGCTAAGTTTAAAGAAGATACATTTTTCCCCTTTTTTTTGCCTTTTAGTCTACGTGTGTAACTATTTTTTCTTTTATTCTTGTGTGGATTATTTGCTTTTAACTTTCACTAAATACCTTTAAAACGAGCTCTTGGACTCTGAGAATTCTTTTGACACGCGTCTTAGCCGTGCCTGATGACACCTTATATTTCAGCAGCTACAGTCTGCATTTACCCGCAAGTCATTTACTACTTTAACGAGTGCAGTTTCTGTACTGTAATTTGTTCTAAAACCCGACTGAAACTTAAGCAAGAATAGCATGTTTATTGAGGTGATCATGAAGCTGCATAATGACTGCCTTCTCTAGAATTTTACTTAAGCAAGGCAGTTTAGAAATAGGTCTAAAATTTTCAAAAGCAGTGGAGTCGAGATTATTTTTCTTGAGTATGGGTTTATCTACAGCAGTCTTAAGACAGTACTATGTCAAGAATACTATCAATTAGCACGCCCGATACTTCTTTGAAAAAACTTGGTATTGGGTCAAGGATGCAGGTGGAGGGTCTCAGTTGAGAAATGATTTTATATAAATCAGGTAAATCTATCCTGGTGAAAAAATTTAATTTGTTTATAATAGTGTACTGGGGCTTAAGAGGATGCACAGTGTTGGGGAGACGTACTATATTTCTAATATCATTCATTTTTTGATTGAAAAATACAGCAATAGCCTCACAAGTTTCACTGGAAGTATTCTGGAGGCATTCCATTGAGTTACCTGGGTTTAGCAGACAATCAATCATAGAGAATAAAACTCTGGGATTACTAGCATTGTTATTTAAACCTCTAGAGAAATAGCAATGCCTCTCAAGACGGACTGTGTTATTGTATTCTGTTATTTTAACCTTCAATATCTCATAGTGGATAGTTAGTTTAGTTTTTGTCCATTTATGCTCAGCTCTCCGGCATGTTCTCTTTAAATCAGACACTCTTTGGGTCTTCCATGGTATAACAATGCTAGAAGATTTTTTAACTGTCTTTTCAGGTGCGACTATGTCAGCAGCAGCTCTCACCTTAGTATTAAATTTTTCCACCTTACTATTTACATTATCCTCGCTATTATAGTTAGCACTACAAATGGACTGGTTGCTTAGAATGTTTGTAAATTTTGAAGCTGCTGATGAATCAAAGAAGCGTTTTTTAACAATATGCTTCTTGTGAATATTTTCTATCATTATTTCTATATTAAATAGTAAAAGAAAATGGTCTGATAGACCAATATCAATGATCTGCTTCACATCAACTTTCAGTCCTTTAGTAATTACTAAGTCTAACGTATGACATGCTTTATATGTAGGCTGATTAACGAGCTGTCTCAAATCAAAAGAGCCCAGGAAGTTCATAAATGCTTTTACTTTTGGGTCACACTGTTTATCGATATGAAAACTAAAGTCACCAACTATTAGGAACACGTCATAGTTGGTAATTATAATTGACACCAAGTCTGAGAATTCCTCAAAGAAAGACGCATTGTATTTAGGAGGTCTATACACGGATAATACTAGAAACTGAGAAACTCCATGAATAACAACGGCAAGATACTCAAAGGACTTGAATTTACCAAAACGGATATCTTTACGCTTTAATCGGCTCAAATAAATGTTTGCTAAACCGCCGCCTCTCTTTCCTTGGTGATCTGCATGAGCAAAGCTGTAATTCAGAGGTGCAGATTCGCTTAAAACAGCCACGCCATCAGAGCTAAGCCACATTTCACTTAGTGCAATAAAATCAATTTTCCTATCACTAATAAGATCGTTGATGGAAAATGTCTTGTTGGTTAATTCTCTAACATTTAATAAAGCCATATTTAATGTTTCTGAAGAGCAGAGCTAAATTTTATGTGTGTTATGGGTATTCGAGATAGAAATTGAGTGATTTTTATTAGCGCTGCTCTGTGCGTATTTTTTATTTAATCTATAATCTGTTTTTATAGATTTAATACATTGTTCATCTAAAGGTGTAATTGTAATTAAATTATTCGTATTTATGCCGCACTGCCTAGATTTTTTACATGCATTGAGGTTAGTTATTAGAGTAGTAATGCAGTGCACTTTTGCGGAAGACTTCGTTAAAGAATTATCATATCCTAGCAAAACATTACGGAAAGGGTTAGGAGTAGAAATAGTGAGTCAAGAGAGATGAATTACCTTAGAAATGTTTTCGGAGAGGACCCGGGCACCGAATCTATTTGGATGCAGACCATCCCGCTTGAAGAAACGTGGCCTCTCCCAGAAGAGATCCCAGTTGTCTATGAACCCAATGTTTTGATTCTCGTAGAAGCCTTTCAGCCAGGTGTTTAATCCCAGCAGACGACTGTAATACTCGTTTGATCTTCTAACGAGAGGTAGGGGACCCGAGATGAAGATTCTTGCAGACGGGGTCCTCTCCTTTGTGGCTTTGATTAGTGCTGCGAAGTCTGCCTTGAGAATCTCCGACTGTCAGTGTCTCACGTCGTTTATCTCGGTGTGTATTGCAATGGATCCCACTGCCCTGTTTTTGTGCTTCTCGAAGACTGTCGGCGCACGTCTCATAACATCTCAGACACAAGCACCGGGAAAACAAGAAACAAAAGATTTCTGATTAGGGCATGCAATGTTCAGATTTCTTATGATTGAATCACCAATCACAAATACATCACCCGGGGTTGAAAGCAAACTGGGGGCGCGGACAGGGTCGAACCAGTTCTGGGTGGAGATGCTTGCCTGTGCCGATGGAGGTGTTCTAGCCTTAAACTTCCGTCTGCATAGCTGAAACAAGCTAAGGTCTTCATCATTGGTGTCGTTGCTCCGACGACGAGGCGCAGGGTGAAGCTCACTTGGCCTTGGAGGTGAGCAGCACAGCGTGGAGTCGATGTTACTAAAACTCGAGGTGTTGTGTCAATTTCAGATGATGGGAATGATTTTTCCAGCAGCCGAGCCTTCGAATCCCTCAGGTACCTAAATCTGGACAGGAGTTTCTGGATCTGGTTGTTGAGAGCCTGGAGTTCTTCAACGACACGATTCATCTCACTGTCGGCCATTGTCTGCTTCTGCTTCCACTTCCACTTCGTTCCCTAAGAAAAAATGAGAGAGAGAAGTTAGCACCAAATATAACCCAAAGACAAGCTCATGCACAAAAGCACAGGCACCAATGGAAAATGTACTTAGATATACAGGAAGTAAGAAGTACTTGAAGTAAAGAAGTAAAATGACCAATAATGGTTTCTCCAAAACAGATCAGAAGATCAGACAACAATAATTCTAGGTCAGCTTATATATTCTCTTTAAAATACTGTAGTTTCTTATGTCACTTTCCCACTATTCTGCAGATGGGTATAAAACAGAAGGTCTGTATATTGAAGAGTAGAAGATGAAACAGCCAGAACAACAATATTAGCAGTTGCTCAAAACTCAGAATCAAAAATGTACACATTCGTAAGTTTGTTGCCTAAAATCTGAAACCTGAAACACACTTTAATCACAATCAAAAATCTGCCAACATTTTTTGGTGAACATATTGCATTGCAGGTTTATACTGTGGCCTCAATGATGCCACTTGGTATGACTTCCAATGGCCATCACCTAGCAAAAATGCTTCCTTATTCAGTCCCCAATATATGCATTGTTGAATCTGAATAGGTCAAATGTGGATACACATGTGAAAACAACTGGTATTGGCCTGGCATTCTGTCTAGAAGATTGGTTTGTGATTTGGTACTCACTGCTGCTAGGATAGATAGATAGATAGATAGATAGATAGATAGATAGATAGATAGATAGATAGATAGATAGATAGATAGATAGATAGATAGATAGATAGATAGATAGGCTCATCTCTCTGAAATGCTGCACTAGAGCAAGCAGACTCATAAATACACAATATACCAAAAGGTTGCCAGGATATGATTAAGGTGCTATTCTATGGAAGCTCATTTAATATCATTTATTTGTATTCATTGAATAATTTGCTGAATGTTGTGTATCAGAATGCAACTGAAGAAGTTGTGCAATGTTATTTTACTTTTATATTTTAGTCAAAGGAAATATCAACTGTGCAGCTGAAAACCAGTGGTTATGGTTTTGAATTTAAATGGCATCTTCCCTTGCTCGTTACATTCAAAACTAGACGACACTCTTTGCAAGCAGCTTTCATTACTGAAAGATTCATTTCTGCTTGACATTCACTTTGGCAGATGGAACATTTAAAACTCACTCACTCTTTCTTTTCCCCTAAATGGAAATATGGCTAAGGAGAAAATATAATAAATAAAGAACATATAGGTCTTTTCCTTAATATTATTATTAATTATTATTATTTTTGACACATATTACAATTCAAATATTGCACTTGTAATTATAATGTGACCCCCCTCTTATTTGCCTGGAATAAACTTCAAGGAAGATGAGATTATATTTGTACAAATGATTCATCATTTTAGATACTAATAATGAATTTTAGTTGAGTGCTGTGCAAACAGCACTGGCAACACCACCTGGCAAATGAAATTGAGAGTGCACTTTCTCTGCATTCTAATAGGGTTTAAATGGCAGTCCCACAAACATCATTCTAACGCATTAAGTAATAATAAATGCCACGGTATGAAATCAGCTACAGTCCTGAAGTCGGTAAGCACAGGAATTTATCAAAGCTGCTATGGGCCACTGCACTGTATTCTTGATAGTGTTGATTGTTTATAGGCTTTCCTGGCCTCACTTCTTCTTTTTAAAATTCTGTTAGACCGTGTCATAAAGATTTTGAAACAGATTCCCTTAATGTTTTGCAAAACACCTCACATTATTATGAACATGTTTTAAAGCCAGTGCATTAAAACAAAGACAGAAAATGTATATATGAATAAACAAAGAAAAAATAAAGTTTATTTACTCAAAATGCATATTAGCTATCTCTGTACTGCTTGCTATAGGTCCTTCTGAAGTACAGGGCACAAAAACACTTTTGTCAATATATGCAAATCCCCAGTCAATAAAAATGGCACCTGGCAACCATTAATTCTGTGCAGTGTCACATAGAGCAGTATGATAAATATCTGCCACCCTTCATTTAAATGTGCAATGCAGCATTTGCAAAAGTTGCCTAACTTTACCACAAAAGTTGAATGTTGAAGTGTTTGAGTCTTGATTCTCATCAGCAGAACCACTGAAAAAACGTGCAAAGCAATCAGACTACAACCATAGCAGTATTGTAAGAAAATTGCAGAGACCATAAATATGTCCTCATATCTTTGTGCAGATAAAGGGCAAATGAAATATGAGCAACCCGTACTTGGTTATCAAGTTGTTCATGTCCATTGCAGATTGTGATTATTAAGCCAATGCGTAAAGAAACCTAATCTGAATTCAAGTACAGGTTTGTACTCCTTGTGGTTCCCTCAAAATCCCTTGAAGCACTCTGCACTTAACAAAAAAAAAATGTTCAGCTTTGGTTCACTTCTTACTTTTTACCTCCAAATACAAATGTACAGTAGAATGATCAATTTGTTATGGGGCCTTTGTTTCTAAGTGTTGAGCTACAATGTGAAGTTATGAAATGTCATCCCATGGAATGTGCAAGTTGATTGACAACAATAAAAAAATCTGCAACAGAGAATAGAAAGAAATAGAAAATTGTGGAACAGATATGCATTGAGCACATTTTAAAAGAAAATGGGTGGACATTTCAAGTGCCAATTGCTGCCCTACATGTAAGAACAAAAAATTTTTACAAAAAGAATTTGTGCCATTCGTGATGTACCATTCTTCTTTGGACTCAGCATCTATACCTTTTCTATTAAAATATAATATAATAACCTTGCTAGTTGAATAAAAATAGTCCTCAGTTCAAGGCTTTTTGAATATCTCTGATCATTATAAAGAGGCTCCAAGCCTTCCCCATATTGTATTATCACTGTCTTTTTCTTCGAGTAGAACATCTTCTCCATGCGTTGCAAAATCATTGTTAAGGCATATGTTGTCATTTATTTATTACCATTTGTCTTCTTTACAAATATTTAGCACTTTTATAGTTTGTCTGGCATTAGCAGGCTTACACCTTGAGATATTGTCTATGACCAAGACAGCACAAGTGCTGAGCACTTTCAAATGAGGAGAAAGTCTGACTTTTATTGTATAGATGAGGTAAATCTCTGCTTACCTACATTGAGTCTATTGAGATACAAGCAACTGGTGTAGACAATTGACAAAGGGAATTATTTTTTTGTGCCAGCAGAATAAGCACATTAAGATGGGAGCTTTAAACGAATAAAAAAAACAAAACAATATATTTAGCTTTTTATTCATACAGAAGCTCTCCCTTCATCTGTTTTGTTCGTGTTCTATCTTTGAGTATATGAATGACTACAAAAGTCATACATGTTTAAGCCTGCATACATGTTACTGTAAAGATCACCGTTTTTCTCACATCAAAATGCAGAGCTGTTCTAATATCCTACTAAGTATGTCATGCTCATTCTCTGTTTGGCTACTTTTGGGACTGTTCCTTGTCCTGTACCATCTTGGTTATGTATTTTACAAAGGCAATCTCTTACCGACTCACCAGTTCTCAACAACAGTTAAATTAAATTATTACCAAAGGCAACTATCCATTTTACTGTACATAAACTTTTACCATGTTTATTCAGTATTGTTCTAGCACTTATCCCACTAAATGCAGGATAATGTCAAGATCGAAGCCTGCACAAGATATTCATTAAAACTGTGCCACTTGCCTTGGAAGACAATGCCATGAAATAGTGTTTAGATTTATGTTGGTTTTTAGAGTTCTATTGTCAATTTTACTCTCATAATCATTTTTAATGCCACAGCATATAAATATTTTGTAATGTTTAATGAACTTTAACAAAATCACCTGAATCATCATGTGATTCAAAAGAGACCACTGTAATTAGTCCAGATGCTACGGCTGAAGATTTTAAAAAGTTACATACTAAGAAGGCCAGTGGGCCAGATGGTATTTCGGCTTTCCTTCTTAAAATTTTGCTGATGAGTTTACCCCAGGCTGGTATTTTATATTTCAGCTTTCTGTTGATATACATATTATTCTTACAATATGGAAAAAAAGCCATCTTTATCCCAGTTACAAAAAAAACCTTGTCCAAAGGACAATAATGATTTTATACCTGTAGCATTAACATCCATAGTGATGAAGGTGTTCAAACGTGTAATGGTAGGGAACCTACAGCAGGAAGTACAACATCTTTTAGATCCCTGCCAATTTGTATATAAGGATGGTAGGGGTAGTGATGATGCTTTAAGTACTACAACACATCTTACTTTGAAACATCTTGAAAATCCCATTGCTTCCGCTAGACTTTTGTTTATGGATTTTAGTTTGCCATTTAATACGTTATTGCCTCAGATTCTGGTAAATAAGCTGATAGAGATGAAGGTGAATCTTTATATAATTGGTTGGCACTTTGCATTGCTCACAGGCACTCAACAGGTGAAAGTTAACACAATCCTCTCCGACATACAGGAAATACATACTGTGACTCCACAGAGTTTTGTAAGCTCTCCTATTCTTTTTACACTGTATACAAGTAATTGCAGGAGTCAGTACTCAAACAATTACATTGTTAAATTTTCAGATAATATAGTCATTCTGATTCTGTTGACAACAGACTCAGATATTGCAGTATATAACTTGGAGGATACAGGAGGTTGTGCAGTGGTGTGGGGATCATAATTTGATTTTAAATGTTAATAAAACTAATGAAATGGTTTTTGATCAATAGTCCATTGGTGGTCATAGTTGTTTTTTATTAACGGGGAGAGAGTTGAGGAGGTAACAAAATAAAAGAACTTTGGTATTTACTTCGATAGTCAGCTGCATTGGGTCCATCATGTGGAGAAAGTTTGTTCTTGGGTTGTTAAATACCTGCACTTCTTGCGAATGCTTGGGGTCCATGGAGTGGACAAAAATATTATGTTGTTATTTTACAGAGTAGCTATAGAATCATTTATTCATTGTGGTATTATAATATGGTTTGGTAATTTTACTGTCCTATCCTCTCTGCAAGAGATTTTTGAGAAGGCAGGACCTTAAAATAATTGGTGACCCAACTCATATTCTTTAAAAGGAGTACGAGCTAATGCCTTTGGGCAAGTGATACAGATTTCCATCCTGTAAGTTGAATAGATATAAATTTTCTTTAGTTCATCTATCTATTAAATTATTAAATAATAAGTGATGATTTCTTTTGGAAGGTAAGGTGTAATATTTTTGGTGTAGGGTAGTTGTGTACTATTCAGTGTAATGTATTTCATGTTATGTGACTGGGACGCATGTGTTCTCTTGAATGTCCAGGACAAATTTCTCTTAAGAGACACAATAAAAGCTAACCTAACCTAACCTAAAAGAAAATTCTAAAATGTTGCAATGAACTGTTCAGAGTAAGTTTTTGCTTTGCACAAGATGTTCTCATGGAGTCATGACTTGAACTAGATTAAGAGGGTTTAAGAATGCTGAAAAGGTGTCTATTTTGTTCACCTGTCACTAAACCAGCACATGTCAGTGCCATACTGACATTAATTACGGTCATAAGGTGTAAATGAATAAATAAATAAATAAATTATTAAAAACAGCTGAAAAACAGATAGGTAATTGCATTTGACTGAAACAAAAACAATATGGAAGCACCGAAAAACAAAACTTACTCACAAATAGAACAATATGCAAAATATCTAACAATTGCTTTTATAGTGGGTGAGAATGGCTGCTGTGACATTACATACCAGTTTGCATGGTCATGCTCACATTACCACATAACCGTACCAGATAGGTGGCTTTCCCACTCAATTGACATATTTTTATTGTTTTCCACAAGCAGTTGTGATTTTTTTGGGCTTCTTCAAAAGAAAACATTTTGTCCGTTTTTTAAGTGGAAAAAATCATAAACAGCATTGCTACAGTTATTTTAAGCTCAGTTTGCATTAAGATTCACCTGTTTTTTTGCAAGATAAGAATATCACCCTCTGCAAAACCCCAACATTTGATTTAAAACATTTGTTTCAACTTTTAAACCCATGTTAATGTGTTCTTTGACCATTTCACAATATGTTCAAGTAGCTACTGATTTTTAAAATATTTCTACTGTATATTACTGCAGTTAAAAATAAAACTACAGTGGAACATGTTAACATTAAATATTTGATCTTTGATGGGCTTTTTGACCTCTTTAATTTCTTTAAATTGTAGATTGGCTCTTGTTAAGGGGCTAAAAATTGTTTTAATTGGTATTTACTATACTCCACAACAAAGATCACTTTTTAGCAAAGTTGACTTTTGTTTATTAATTTTTAGTTTTATGTGAAGAATAAACCTACAAACACACTAAAATGCAACAAAGGTAAGCAAGTAACACATATTTTAAACATCTATGTGATGGGGAAGGGTTTGTGAAGGTGCAAGCTCAATGTGGGGGTGATCTTGCTTTGGGAAATGTAAAAGTATGGTAGTAGTAAGTATCTATGTATTTAACACTAGAATTACCAAAGCCTACGAAAAAAGTCTTAAACCCAGTCCACCTTAAATCCCTTCTCACCTCTCCGTCAGTGTCTTTTGTCTTGTAAATGTGTCGATAAGCACAAGCAGCCTGCTACACCATCACCTCCACAGAAAGGGCAAGAAATTCTCCCAGTTCAAGCCTTGATTATCTGGGAGTGAGCTACCTAGAGTTGTATAGGGTAAATAATTTCATGTGTGTTCCGTGTCTACAACAATCTATGTAAACACATCCTTAAAACAGAAATGTTTTTCATATTTTAGTAATAAATGACAAAATGTAGACATGAACTGTATAAAAACTGCTGACTTATAATGCAGAGGTCGCGAGTTCAAAACCAGCTCCCTCGTAAATTTACCATTTTGAGTATGAGCTGTTCTTATTGTTAATATCTATATATATAATTCACTAATAATAATAATAATAATACATTTTATTTATATAGCACCTTTCCCATGCTCAAGGCACTTACAGAATAAATAAAGAACGACAGAATATACAGTATATAGCATTGTACAAACCAGATAAATAAACAAAGAAGATTAAGACAGTAAATTCTGAAAAAAAAACAGACAACATAATTAATGGTCTCGCACACACATACAGGTTACATTAGCATCTTGACAGAGAAGTAAACTGAAAGGTAATAAAGTCAAGTAGAGCTAAAAGCCTTCCTGAACAGATGAGTTTTGAGTTGTTTTTTAAAAGAATTCATGGAGTCAGCTGACCTGATTAATTTTGGTAGGTCATTCCAGAGTCTGGGCGCTATACAGCTGAAGGCCCTGTCACCCATGGAGTGTAGATTAGTGAGGGGCACAACAAGATTACCAGAATCAGAGGACCTTAGTGGGCGGGCAGGCACATAGTGATGGAGAAGGTCACTGATGTAGTTTGGTGCGAGGTTATTTAAAGCTTTGTAGGTTATTAGTAGGATTTTATATTTGATTCTGTAGGACACAGGGAGCCAGTGAAGACAGAGCAGGATGGGTGTGATGTGCTCGCTGCTGCTGGTTCGAGTAAGGACTCTTGCAGCTGAGTTTTGAATAAGCTGGAGCTGTGATAGAAGATTAGAAGGGGCACCTACCAGTAGGGAATTACAATAATCGATGCGGGATGTGATAAAAGCATGGACAAGTTTCTCAGCATTAGAGAAGGAGAGGAAGGAGCGAACACGGGATATGTTACGGAGGTGAAAGTAAGAAAGCTTCTTAATGTGATTTATGTGGGCGGAATAAGTGAGGGAGGAATCAAAAATGACACCAAGATTTTTTACAGTAGAGGCAGGTCTGATGAGATCACCGCCAAGATGGACTGGGAAGGAGCTCATTTTATTAAGTTGCATTTTAGTCCCAATTTGCAGGAGTTCAGTTTTATTGCAATTTAATTTTAAAGAGTTCTGCTCCATCCAGGTTTTAATTTCACTAAGGCAGGTTGTGAGCTGAGAAAGCTCTGATGAAGTTCCACTTTTAACATTGAAGTAGAGCTGAGTATCATCTGCATAAAAATGATAACCCAATCCATAACTACGGATAATATGGCCAAGGGGAAGCATATAAATACAGAAAAGCAGAGGACCGAGGACAGAGCCCTGAGGGACTCCTTGTGTGACTGGCGCGAGCTGGATCTGCTGTTGCCAAGACTAACAAACTCTTGCCTATCAGTCAGATAGGACTTGAACCACTGGAGGGCAGTGCCAGAGATACCCAGCATATTCTCCATTCTGGACAGTAGAATGTCATGTCTAACAGTGTCAAATGCTGCACTGAGGTCTAACAGAATTAATATGCTAGTTTGTCCAGAGTCTGCTGCCATAAGCAAATCATTGGTTACCCGTAGCAGAGCAGTTTCACAGCTGTGCCGCGCCCTGAAACCAGACTGAAAGGGTTCCATCAAATTATTAGAGGTTAGGTAATTGGTGAGTTGGGAAGCTGCAACACGCTCAAGAACTTTTGACAGGAAAGGTAAGTGGGAAATAGGCCGGAAATTGTTAAGATTGTCAGCATCAAGGCCAGACTTTTGTAACATTGGGGTTACAGAAGCAATTTTAAAAGTGAGCGGCACAGAGCCAGTGTCAAGGGATGAGTTTATTATTGTTGTAACAGTCGGGATTATGGCATGAAGGCAGGATTTAAGTAGTGTGGTGGGGATGGGGTCCAGTACACAAGTAGTCGGCCTCATCTTACAAAGCAGGTTATTAACAAACGCAGATGTGACTGGTGAGAACTTAGAGAAGGAGCTGGATGGAGTGGGAAAACAGGGGGAGATATAAGCTAAGCTAAGCCAGAAGACAAGTAGCCGACCATGGAAAGCACGCCGGAAGGGGCGTGGATTCACTAAACCACTGACAAGTAAGACGCCAATGGCGCACGCAGGAAGGAGCCACGCCCACCAACTCTTAGACCATTGGATACGACGAAAGAATCACAGAACCACGCCCACCAACTCGGATGCGAAGCCAAGGGAAACATGCCGTCATTTCTGTTTGTCTGTGCCACAGTACAGTTGCAGCTCTGAGCCACGTTGACTTTTCATTAGTCAACCTCAGTGGAACCTTGGTTCACACAGAGGCAGCGCCAGAGAGAGACAGAGGCACACACAGGCAGCGCGATAGAGAGAGCCGCGCACACACAGTCAGCACCAGAGAGACAGAGGGGCGCGCACACACACACACAGAGAGGCAACGCCAGAGAGAGACAGAGGCACACACAGGCAGCGCAAGAGAGAGCCACGCAATTCTTTTAAACTGAAGTTAAAACACAATGAAGGAAGCAGTCCTTAAAAACCAATAAGCCCTGTGCCTCTTTTTCATTAGCGTCTCACCTGCTTCAGGCCCTGCAACAGTCGAGACGCTCTCTCTGCAGCTGACCTTCTCTGTGCCTGACTCCACTACTGTCAGTCGCCTGATTAAAAATGGCCTTTTGAAGGGGAGCTATGGACCCGCTATACCACAGGAACACATTGCCTTCGAGCCTGCTCTCGCTCACTGTAACGTACCGGCTTTCTCTCTCTCCTCACTCGCTCACACACTGCACAGGGGAGAAATGCCCGAAACAGAGAGACAGAGGGGGTGGGGGCTCGCGTGCTGCTGAGAGAGAGAGAGAGAGAGAGGGCTCGCGTGCTGCTGAGAGAGGGGGGAGGGCTGGGGAGGCTCGTGTGCTGCTGAGAGAGAGAGGGAGAGGGGGGTGCTGGGGAGGCTTGCATGCTGCTGAGAGAGAGGGGGGGGCTGGGGAGGCTCGGGTGCTGCTGAGAGGGAGAGGGGGGGCTGGGGAGGCTGCGTGCTGCTGAGAGAGAGGGGGGGGGCTGGGGAGGCTCGGGTGCTGCTGAGAAAGAGAGACAGGGGGGGCTGGGGAGGCTTGCGTGCTGCTGAGAGAGAGAGAGGGGGGGCTCACGTACTGCTGAGAGTGAGAGGGGGGGCTGGGGAGGCTCGCATGCTGCTGAGAGAGGGGGAGGGGGCTCGCGTGCTGCTGAGAGAGAGAGAGAGAGGGGGGGCTGGGGAGGCTTGCGTGCTGCTGAGAGAGAGAGAGAGGGAGAGGTGGGGGGGGGGGCTGGGAAGTAACTTTCACCAGCGTGGCCTCCATATGTTGCTCTCTCCAGAGGTCCATCTTTTCATTCACTCACACTGGTATCCACAAACCCACCCCATTTGGACAACTGTGTTGTTCAGCAAGTGTTCACCCATCAATACATAATTATGCGGCGTATGTTATGCCGCGGGTTGTCTAGTTATACAATAAAAACATACATTTGATTTGCGTCTGTAACAGCCGGTGTAAATTTATAGTACTTGTAAAAGTTAGCGTTTTTTTTTTTACTTCTCTGTCACGATCATGATACAACACCCACCCTCTGGCCCAGATCTGACGCTGTTAGTTTTTATCTGACACTGGGAATAACTGTATATGTGACGTGGTGTTTTGAGACAATGGAACTAGAAATTCTCTGATCTGGAGGGATAAAAGCTGACTCACAAACATTGGTGTATCATTCCTTTCTGGTGTGTCATTGTTACTTGAATTTTTTCTATTCAGTTTTATTAAGTGTTCCTGCTCACGCTGAATTAGTATGCACCATGATGTCAAAACCACACTGACAAAAAACAGAGACATAGGTATATATGATATTTGGAATAATTCATTTTATGACATGTATAGTACATTTCGGAAAACATTATAGCACTGATGCAACATTATTTGTATTATTCATATTCATTCACATACCTTCTTGCAGTTGTAATCAGTGACCACATTTTTTTTTCCAATCTTCCCCAGTCTCCACATTTTGGTGCATGGTGGTGTTCCTTTTGTACTCCAGGACATGCAGAGGAAAGAACAGTACAGAGAGGTCAGTTCCATGGCTATATACAATCATAAAATTCAAATGTTAACAGTTCCCATACACCCAAGGACTGTCCCTTCCTACATTTACGACATGTGTACCTGTTACAATGTACACACTTTTCTCTATGCTGTGGTTCATATTACATTGAAGAGGCACCTGACACAGACTGAGTTTGCTTTCCTGGAGGAAGCAGCGGCCTTGGAACAGAAGCTTGTCAATGTTGCATCCTCTTTTTCTTTTTCCATCACCTTTTCTTGTAAGAAGCGATGATGAAGTTCCTCTGCAAGGTGAGCAAAGAACACTCTTCTTTTCTCAGTGGATCCGTGCATGCATAGTACATGTGCGTTCATTGCCACCAGGTCAAGCATATTGTAGCACACAGCAACCGGCCACCTGTGTGTTCTTGTTTGCACTGAATAAGCTCACGCCTTCTGCTCCATGAAGCCAACGCAGCACTGGAGAAAAAAAGAAAGAGACAAATATATGTGACATCTTGAAAAAACCATTGTATAATCTGTATAGTACTAATAAGAAAATATCATTGCACTATTGCAATATTATTTGAAAACGAACAGCGTTAAATCGGGTGTAAATTTATGCTGACGCTGTTAGTTAGGGTCATATCAGGAAGGGGGAAGGGAGAGTGTGAATGTGACTGAGAGAATAAAACTGAAAAAAAGCTAACTTTTACAAGTACCTGTTCTGTGTCTCTTACTGGGTTAGGAGTTAGGGCATACTAAATACCAATATCTTCTCTATGCGGAAGCAGAGCAAATAATTTACATTGGGTTCAAAAGGAATGGCCAGCTAGACAAAGCTAAAAGCTTGGTGCCAAAAATGCAATCAGACCTCACTTGGTGGATCCAAATAAAGTGCTGCTACCATGTTTCCCTGAAAACAAGACAGGGTCTTATATTAATTTTTGCTCCAAAAGATGCACTAGGGCTTATTTTCAGGGGATGTCTTATATTTATTCACGTACAACAATATACATTTATCCAAATACAGTCATGTCATCTTCTTCTGGAATATCGTCATAACTCTCCACGTTCAAACCCTGAATTCCAGTCTGAATTTCTTGCTACATCAGCCGCTTTTAGGATCCTACAGGATCGAGGTGCGCGCTTCGATGTTTGATGAATGGTTCGATGAGGTGAAGCAAAATGGCGACATGCACATGGATACGTAGTGCTTTTATATTCAAGCGTCGTATGTTTCCTTGTGATCCCTGCCTGGAATTTGTATATTTTCCTGGTGGGTTTCCACAGTGTGCTCAGTTTTCCATCCAAAGACATGAAGGTTTGGGAATTTGGTGAAGCTGTAATGATGCCAGTGTATGTGTGTGCTTATATTCACCTTCGTCCAGGGATTTTGTTTCTGTCTTGCGCTGATGCTGCTGGAGTGGGTGCATTCCCGAATTGATGGATGTAATCATTAAACATCCTTTTCAGAGATATTGTGGCAAGGTGTCCTCGGAATTTAATGGATGTTTCGGGCACGCGCATCGCATCGCGTGAAGTATAAACCTGGACTTAGGTGCCTTACTTTTCAGCTGTCGATCTTGACTAGGGCTTATTTTTGGGGTAGGGCTTATATTATAGAGCAGCCTGAAAATATAATACAATACAATACAATTTATTTTTGTATAGCCCAAAATCACACAAGAAGTGCCGCAATGGGCTTTAACAGACCCTGCCTCTTGACAGCCCCCCAGCCTTGACTCTCTAAGAAGACAAGGAAAAACTCTTAAAAAAAACCCTTGTAGGGAAAAAAAATGGAAGAAACCTTGGGAAAGGCAGTTCAAAGAGAGACCCCTTTCCAGGTAGGTTGGGCGTGCAGTGGGTGTCAAAAAGAAGGGGGTCAACACAACACAATACACAGAACAGGACAAATCCTCAATATAGTATAAAAATAAAAATGCTACAAGTACGGAGCAGAATTTAACAGTAGATGATATCACATAATATGATTTGGATTTGTTTAGAGTCCTGGAGACCTCAGCCATCAAGCTGCCTCCCCCATTTGGCCATTCCACAAATTAAACAGCGCTGGGCCAGCCAATCAGATTAAAGAACCCCTCTACCCCATGATGCCTGCGATCCTCCATCAGGGATGACTTTACCTTAGGCAGGCAAAACAACTTGGCAGGTGGGCCGTGGTACCAAGTGCCACATTTGAGTATCAAGAAGAGAAACAGAATAGGTGAGGTTTAGTAACAAATTATAACTATCATGTTACTTATGTTTTAGTGCTAATGACTAACAACAGAGATGCAGTCTGTACAGTTAATCAGCAGCTCAGTCAGGATATGCTAAACTGAAGTAGTGAGTCTTCAGCCGAGATTTAAAAGCTGAGACCGAAGGGGCATCTCTTATAGTAGCAGGCAGACCATTCCACAGTTTAGGGGCTCAGTAACTAAAAGCTTGACTTCCTACTGTTATTTTATTAATCCTTGGAATCATAAGCAGACCGGCATCTTGAGATCTTAATATGCGTTCTGGTTTGTAAGTCATGATAAGGTCAAACAAGTAAGCTGGACCTTGGCCATTTAATGCTTTATATGTTAAAAGCATTTTGAAGCATTTTGAGGATTTTGAAGCATTTTGAGGATTTTGAAATCTGCCCTAAAACCGGGAGCCAGTGTAAAGATTTAAGAACTGGAGTTATGAGTTCGTATTGCCTTGTTCTTGTAATAATTCTTGCAGCAGCATTTTGGATTAACTGGAGGCTGTATAAAGAACAGTTTGAACATCCAGTGATCCTACTAGAAATAAATGCATGAATTAATTTCTCAGAATCCTGTTTATTTAGAAAGCACCTTAATTTCCCAACATTTCTAAGATGGAAGAAACATGATTTGGATAAGTTTGTAATATGCACTTTAAATGACATGCTAGAGTCAAAGATAACTCCTAAAAATAATGGTGATTCCAACCGAGTTAAATGATGACAAAATATTGTTGTGATCAGCGTTATTCCCACCAACAATTAACATCTCTGCTTTATCTGTGTTTAAAGACAAGTAATTCTCATCCATCCACTCCTTTAATTCACTAACACAACTAATTAAAGACAACATTGGAGAAACTTCACTTGATCTAAATGAAAGGTGTAACTGGGTTACATCTGCATATGAGTGAATATTAACATTATGTTTCCTAATGATAGATCCAAGTGGAAGCATGTAAAGTGAAAACAGTAAAGGTCCCAGTACTGAGCCCTGCGGGACACCATATTGAACTTCTGTGTAAAATGATGGAGTACTGTCAGCACATTTCTGTATATATTGGAATTGATTTGATAAATAAGAACTAAACCAAGCGAGCACAGTGCCCAACATCATTTTCTAGCCTGTGCAGTAAAATAGAAACGTCAATGGTGTCAAATGCTACACTTAAGTCTAATAACATAATTACAGTGGAGTGTACTTCTTTAGGGGATATCAGAATGTCATTTCCAACTTGCGTTAGTGCCGTTTCTGTACTATGACTAGTGCGAAAACCAGACTGGAATTTCTCAAATAAGTTGTAATGCGTAAGGTGTGACTGAAGCTGATTGGCGACTACTTTTTCTAGTATTTTAGAGAGAAAGGGTAAATTTGAAATAGGCCTATAATTATTAAATATGTGTGGGTCTAGGTCTTACTTTTTAAGTAATGGTTTAATGACTGACACTTTTAGTGCATCAGGTACTGTGCCATGCAATAATGAACTATTGATAATGTTTAGAATAGGCACTGCAAGAACATCCATTGCACTTTTTACTAGTTTTGTTGGCACTGGATCTAGGGAACAAGTAGTGGGTTTCATTTTAGAAATTAAAGTTAAGACTTACTGCTCAGCTACAGGATTAAAATTACTAAAGTGCTGAATGCAATGTGAGACAGGGTCTTCTAAGCTAGTATGCGGTTTATACTGTGATGCTGAGATCTGGGATCTTATATTTTAAATTTTCTCATTGAAGAAGTTCATAAAGTCTGTACTGCTAATATCTGTTGGTATTTAACACTATATATCTGAATTCCCATTTGTTAATTTAGCAACTGTTCTAAGCAGTACCTAAGGATTTTTATTATTGCTATCTATTATCGTAGAATAGTATTCTGAGCGAACTTTAAAGAGAGCTTTTTTATATTCATGCTAGGACTTATTTTCAGAATAGGTCTTATTTTCTGGGAAACACTGTACCACTGCTTCATATTAAGCTTGGTTTAACATAGCAGTTTGTCAAAAATCTATCAAAAGGTGGAGCTTGTTTTATGTATTTTTGACAACATTTTCTGGGATTACCTCAGTCTAAATTGGAAGAGGACATTTTTGTCTGACTTGATATTAGAAACCTCATTTCTAATGCAGAATTTAATGTAATGAATGAGCTGGAAAAAGAGGATTAGGTATCATTAGATTACATTAGAATAGATTTATGGTGGCCCCAAAGGTACAAGCAACAAAAAATTAAAAGATGTGACGTGTACAATTAAAGAAGGTGTACGAGGTGATGACACACACAAAAATGTGGCAAAATGTGCAAAATTAGAGAACGTGAACACAATCAGAGGTTGTACACACACAAGTGTGTACGTGAACAGGCGGCCATCCATTCCCATTTTTCCCATGAAAGAGTTAATTATTTGTAGAAAAAAAGACCAAAGTAACCATTCTTTACATTTTTTGTTGCTTGCCCTTAGGTGCCACCATATAGATTAGACAAACTAAATTAATCCCATGGGGAAATTCACCTACATATACATCAGCAGAAACATAAAAAAAAAACAAGGATACATACTCACAGGACAAATAATACAGCAAATCAATTAATAAGTAAGTAAATAAATACATTAAGAAATAAACGTATATTGGGCAGAAAATAAAAAACGAACTTAAAAGAGTACGTTTAAGAGGAAGCATTGAATTGCCTGATAGTAGCTGGCAAAAAAGACTTCCACAGGCGTTTCATACCACAGCATGGTGGAATGAGACTGTGGCTTAAAGTGTTCATAGACAGCACCTCCTGGAGAAGATGGGGGAGGGAGTTCATGATGGCATTAAATTGCATGCTCTTTTTACACAATAGCTTCCCTGTGATGGAGCAGGCTTACCTGATAAGTTTGTTCTGGCATTATGCATCTTTTTAGCTCAAGTTGCTTCCCCAGAAGACTAGAACAACACTATCAACTATGGACTAATAGAACATTTCCAGCAGCTTACTGCATACATCAAAACACCCAAGTCTCCTTAGGAACTACAGTCTGCTCTGGCCCTTCTTGTACAGTACCACTGTATTGTCAGATCAGTCCAGTTTGTTGTTTATGTGAACCCCCAATTACTTATGCCTTTGCGTCATGTCCATGTCCTCCTCCTTGATGATGACTGGTCTCAGAGGCTCTTTGGCACGCCAGAAGTCCACCATGCGTTCTTTTGTCTTGCTGATGTTGAGTTGCAGGTGGTTCTCTCTGCACCACAAAACAGTCCTTCATAACCTTTCTGTACTCTGACTCATCTAAGTTATTGATGAAGCTTATGATAGAGGGGGTTTCTGAAAAATACTGTAGGTGGCAATCGCTGGTATTCAAATGGAGGTCTATTGAGACCTGAGACAGAGCAGTTCCCTTAGGTGCTCCAGTGTCATAAACTATCATTTTTGACACACAGTCAAATCTCACAAAATGATGTCTTATGGTCAGGTAGTCTATGATCCAGGAGACTGTAGAACTGTGGAGGCATCAAGATAAAAAGCCCTGAGCTTTTTTTCAATTGACGACGGAGAATGGTGTTATAGGCACTGGAAAAATCAAAGAACCTTATCCTGACTATGGTTCTGGTTTTGTACAAGTGGGAGTAGGCTCTGTGGAGCATGTAGATCATCAGAGGTGACTGTGTACAGAGGGTGCAGACCTATAAATACCTGGGAGTGCAGCTGGATGATAAATTGGACTGGACTGCCAGTACTGATGCTCTGTGCAAGAGAGGACAGAGCCGACTATACTTCCTGAGAAGACTGGCGTCTTTCAACATCTGCAATAAGATGCTGCAGATGTTCTATCAGACGGTTGTGGCGAGCGCCCTCTTCTATGCGGTGGTGTGCTGGAGAGGCAGCATAAAGAAGAGGGACGTCTCACGCCTGGACAATCTGGTGAGGAAGGCAGGCTCTATTGTAGGCACGGAGTTTGACATCCGTGGCAGAGCGACGGGCGCTGAGCAGGCTCCTGTCAATCATGGAGAATCCACTGCATCCACTGAACAGTATCATCTCCAGACAAAGGAGCAGCTTCAGCGACAGACTGCTGTCACTGTCCTGCTCCACTGACAGACTGTGGAGATCGTTCCTCCCCCACACTATGCGACTCTTCAATTCCACTCGGAGGCGATAAACGTTAACATTATACAAAGTTATTGTCTGTTATACCTGCATTTTTATCACTCTTTAATATAATATTGTTTTATATCAATATGCTGCTGCTGGAGTATGTGAATTTCCCCTTGGGATTAATAAAGTATCTATCTATCTATCTATCTATCTATCTATCTATCTATCTATCTATCTATCTATCTATGTAGATTAGAGCATTCCCCACACTTATCTGTCTCTGACAGGCAGACTGCTGAAGAAACCAGCTGCTCCGAAACCAGAGGTCATAGCTGTTTTAATACCAGCCTATCAAAGGTCTTCGTGATGTATGAAGTGGGAGCAAATGGTCTGAAGTCCTTGGGATCACTGAAATACACTTTCTTTGGCACTGGGGCCACACAGGATGTTCCCCATAGCCGCAGTCTGCAAATTCAGAGAAAGGGAGAACAATAACTGAAGGACCCTGCAGAGCTGGCTGGCACATGTTTTCAGCACTCCGGTCCTGAAGCCTTGTTTACCCAGAATTTCCCAGGCTTTCTCCTCATTTGATCAGCAGAGACACAGAGTCCAGGAAGTGGAAGGGGGATGGGGACCACAGGTGTGATGTCATTGTTGGGGAAGTTCATGCAGGGTTCATCATTCAATATCTAGGTTTTAGGTAACAACAAAGATACACATTATAAAGAAATTGCGAAAAATGTATTAGTTACACTAACCTGCTTACTAGGGGTAATGCCACAAAAATAGAGTAAGCAGACACCTAACCAAAATACTATGTACTGAAAAATAAATTGATCAACAAAAACAAAAATGATCAAATTATGCAATACCACACTGTGTGTATTATTCATAATAAGTCGACATATGTTCTGATCTTCATTTAAATAGTATCTATTGATAAATGTGATATAAAAATCACAATGGCAAATTTACATATTGTATTAAATTGTATAATTTATGTAAATGTAAATGGAAATTTTGTATGTGGATAAAGTAAGTACACCCCTACGTATATCACTACCTCAACTGCCTAAATTTAGAATCAGAGGCAGCAGATCAGGTACAAATGATTAGAACATCACTAGAGAAAATCTTGAAGGAACCTGACTTATTTAAACCTCAGACATTTGGATTGATTTGCTACATACTGTGTAAGTGTGTGTTATCACCACATCCAGATTAAAAAGTAGCTTTCCAGATCTTTCATCAAGAAAGTGAAAGATGCTTATGATTCTGGGAAAGTATTGAAAAAAATCTCCAAACAACTGGAAATCATGCACATGTCTGTCCAAACATTTACCTACAAGTAGAGAAGGTTTCAAACATTTGGCAACTTGTCCAGGTCAGGCCTCCCCAGCAAGTTCAGCTTGAGAGAATAGTAGAACCTGCTGAAAAAAGTCTCTAGGAACCCCAGAATTTTATCACGGGACCTACAGGTGGCTCTAGCCAGTGATGTCAAATTCATGAGTCTACTACTAAAAAGGAAGCTACACAAATTACAGTTAGGTCCATAAATATTTGGACAGAGACAACTTTTTTCTAAGTTTGGTTCTGTACATTACCACAATGAATTTTAAATGAAACAACTCAGATGCAGTTGAAGTGCAGACTTTCAGCTTTAATTCAGTGGGGTGAACAAAATGATTGCAAAAAAATTTGAGGCAACTAAAGCATTTTTTAACACAATCCCTTCATTTCAGGGGCTCAAAAGTAATTGGACAAATTAAATAACTGGAAATAAAATGTTCATTTCTAATACTTGGTTGAAAACCCTTTGCTGGTAATGACAGCCTGAAGTCTTGAACTCATGGACATCACCAGATGCTGGGTTTCCTCCTTTTTAATGCTCTGCCAGGCCTTTACTGCAGCGGCTTTCAGTTGCTGTTTGTTTGTGGGCCTTTCTGTCTGAAATTTAGTCTTCAACAAGTGAAATGCATGCTCAATTGGGTTAAGATCAGGTGACTGACTTGGCCATTCAAGAATTTTCCACTTCTTTGCTTTAATAAACTCCCGGGTTGCTTTGGCTGTATGTTTTGGGCCATTGTCCATCTGTATCATGAAATGCCACCCAATCAATCTGACTGCATTTAGCTGGATTTGAACAGACAGTATGTCTCTGAACACCTCAGAATTCATTCGGCTGCTTCTGTCCTGTGTCACATCATCAATAAACACTAGTGTCCCAGCGCCACTGGCAGCCATGCACACCCAAGCCATCACACTGCCTCCACCATGTTTTATAGATGATGTGGTATGCTTTGGATAATGAGCAGTTCCACGCCTTCTCCATACTTTTTTCTTGCCACTATTCTGGTAGAGTTTGATCTTGATTTCATCTGTCCAAAGAATGTTTTTCCAGAACTGTGCTGGCTTTTTTAGATGTTCTTTAGCAAAGTCCAATCTAGCTTTTCTATTCTTGAGGCTTATGAGTGGCTTGCACCTTGCAGTGCACCCTCTGTATTTACTTTCATGCAGTCTTCTCTTTATGGTAGACTTGGATATCGATACGCCTACCCCCTGGAGAGTGTTGTTCACTTGGTTGGCTGTTGTGAAGGGGTTTCTCTTCACCATGGAAATGATTCTGCGATCATCCACCACTGTTGTCTTTCGTGGACGTCCAGGTCTTTTTGCGTTGCTGAGTTCACCAGTGCTTGCTTTCTTTCTCAGGATGTACCAAACTGTAGATTTTGCCACTCGTAATATTGTAGCAATTTCCCAGATGGGTTTTTTCTGTTTTCGCAGCTTAAGGATGGCTTCTTTCACCTGCATGGAGAGCTCCTTTGACCGCATGTTGTCTGTTCACAGCAAAATCTTCCACATGCAAGCACCACACCTCAAATCAACTCCAGGCCTTTTATCTGTTTAATTGATAATGAGATAACGACGGACTTGCCCACACCTGCCCAGGAAATAGCCTTTGAGTCAATTGTCCAATTACTTTTGAGCCCCTGAAATGAAGGGATTGTGTTAAAAAAATGCTTTAGTTGCCTCAAATTTTTATGCAATCGTTTTGTTCACCCCACTGAATTAAAGCTGAAAGTCTGCACTTCAACTGCATCTGAGTTGTTTCATTTAAAATTCATTGTGGTAATGTACAGAACCAAAATAAGAAAAAAGTTGTCTCTGTCCAAATATTTATGGACCTAACTGTTGATCTACATGGGATGTGTGCCAGGAGGAAAACTTTGCTGTACAGAAAGAAAACTAACATCATGGCAAGACTAAAGTTTGCCCATGAACACCTAGACAAAGACCAGGATTTGTGGAACAATGTGCTATGGACAGACAAAGCAAATATATAGTTATTTCACCACAGTACCAGAAGACATGTTTGGTGAAAACCAAAGATAGCATTTGACCAGAAGGAGCTGACAGCATGGTGGTAGAAATGTAATGGTTTGGGGAGTGTATAAGTATACCCTGTGATGGACTGTAGCCCCAGTGCTGTCAGGATAGGCTCTGGCATAGTGTGAAACAGAAACTGATTAAATTCAAAATAACATAGAAATCAAGTGTCAAAGCATGATGTCTGGTTAACATTTGTAAAGCATTTTTCTTTTTTCTTTTTGTGGCTTAATTTGGCTCTGTAATATGATAAGTATTATTTGCCCACACTGTTTGAAATCCATTTTGATTTCTGGATAGGGAGCCTACCCATCCCGTTAAGTTGAAGGATTTTTCGTAATTGGGAGTAAGTGCTGCTAGAATAGGCGCTGTCTCACAATGAGCCTGAAGAAATGATTGGTTGGTTGGATTTTCTTAATGAACACCATACATAATTTTTATATGTAATTATTTTATTTTAACTCTGATTTTGTCTAACATATCTAATGTCCACTATGTCTGACATGAGCTTATATTTATTCATTTCATTATTCCTGTTTTATTTCTGTTGTATTTTACAACTGAAAAAAAGAAACAACACAATGTAAATGAAATAAAAATATACTGTCTGAATATACTATATCTAAAGAGCTGGAATGTGCAGATGGTCATTTTCTTTCTTTCAAAAAATGTTGTTATTGTCTGTTTAAGCTCAAATTTTTAAAATTAAGTTACCTTACTTATAAATATCATATTTTACATATTACTGGTAATTTCAGACATTGATTTATAAAATGCTCATGAAAACAGGTAGAAGGTTGAATTCATGTTTCTTCTGTCAAAATCCCAAATAGAAGGAATTATTTCTGGTTCAATTAGTTTGATTTCTCATTTTTATCCTTTCTCTGCTGACTAAAGTATTCTGTTTCTTGTCCCCTTGTATATGAAATCTGTTGCTTTTTCCTAAAATGATTAAAATCACTGTTAGTCATATTTACATTTTTTAAAAATGTAAAAATATAATAAAGTATGTTACAAAATAATTGGTTTTGTATGTACTGTATAGTCTCTCAGTTACCAAAACTTTTTTGCATTAAAAATACAATACTAGCTTTTCATGATGACACCTTAACAGAGAACAGGTTGTTGAATATACTCATGTAGCAGGAAAGGTAATCTAAAAGAAATCTAAAAGTAAAATCATGTTTTCTTGTATAATATACTGTATGACTAGCTGTGCTACCCATCTAAGACAGGTGGAAATCTAAGGAATCAAGGTAGAGCTCAGTGTTAATGTTTGCAGTACATCATTCAATGCATATGTCTCTGTTATATGCCATTTGGTATGGGACTCACAAAAGCAGTGTTAATGTTTATGAAGCTTCATCTATTAGAATGACAAATTGTTGACTTATGTTAAAAACAACAAAGCTTTCATGGGATTTACATACTTTTATCACAAGACTGTATATAGGATCCCTTCAAATCCTGTTATTGCCAGAAGGGATCCTACTCCATTGGGCCCTTGAACAAAGCCCATATCCTTCAAATTGCTCCAATTGCTACCTCCAAATGTCACGCAAAAAGACAATTTCCCCTAATTAATAATTAATTAATTGATTAATAAAGTGTACCTAATACCAAAAATAAAAATATGAGTCCAAAACTCTCACCTATCACTGTTATTATTAGAACCATTGCAGTCACTGTGCCTCTGCTCTGTCTAGCTTTTCCTTTTTTTTTTACAAGCACTTCATTATGCGTTGTATTTTTTTCTTTATTGAAGTGATCTTGAGTAAGAGATCCCTCTAATCTCATCAGCACCAGTCTCTGAATGTTGGAAAAACCCCTGAATTTGAAGCTTGAGAAATCTTCAGCTAGTTATGTGGGAAGACACATTTCTTAGTGATTCAGCTGAGAATTGGTAGCTTTTGTGTCAAGAAAGACAACACATGCAGAACAAGCAGGTTAGGAATTTCAAGAAAGCATCTGTCAGAGAAAAAAAAATGCTCATGTGTCCACAGGGAGACAAAAGCCAGTCAAATATAAAAGTAAGGCAGGCATTTATAGAGGAGCATCTTTAAATGTCAAAATAATCTAAATGCCAGGTGGCTGATTTGATTAAAAAATCAGAAGCATGATGCTTTTATTAGTTTTTTTTTTTTTTTTTTTTTTACAATACTCAAATATTGTATATACACTCTAGTCAGGTACTCCAACAATTACCAAGAGTCGTGCTATTATGATTGGAAGAATGAACATAAAACAGGTCTCTCTTTTTCTGCACAATTTTTTCCCAGATGTTTTGATGGAAACAGTACAGTGCTCAGTGGTTAGTGTCTCTGTCTTCTAGTGTGTTTTCAGGGACAGTCAATGTCTCTTGTAGAGTTTACCCATCCTTTTGGTGTCTCCACAGATTTCTGCTCATTTGTTTCTTCTCAACTTCCCCAGATATCATTGGGTTTTAATGGAAATGTAGGTGCAGAAATTGAACAAATAGGTGGCTGAGATGCAAAAAGGCCATCCAGTTCAGAATATCAAATTCTGGAAGATATCAGGAAGATATGTGGGACAAAATAGTCAATAATCATGGTGCTGAGAGTGGTGACGTGTTGCTTGTTGATTACCACATGCAAGTAAGAATTTCACTGTACTCTGTACATATGGCAATAATGATCCTAAATAGATCATCTGTTTTAAGTGTACTCCAAACTCATTCTAATTTGCTTTTGAGACTTTTATTTAAATTTAAATACAAAAAATGCAATATTTATGGTAAATTGTTACCTATAAAAAGTCTTACTAAGTCAAAAATCTGACAACTTTTTCACCATTTATGGCAATAAATATAAGAAAAGGGGAGTATTTTGTAATCATACTATAATGCTGTATATATTTTTGTAGGATAATAACACAGGTGTAATATTTTTTAATTATAAGTTTAACTTTGGACAAACATATCTTGGCCTGCACAATTTTGTAAACCAAATTGTAATTTCAGAAAGTAACAAGAAAAAAATCATATTCTTTTTCCAAAAGGCCACTGATTTTACTAAAGTAAATTTTACTAAAAAAAATCACTGAGGAAATAGCAAAAGCTATTATACTAAATAAAGGAAAATACTAAAGGAATACTAAATAGGGATACTAAATAAAGGAAAATAACAGTAACAAAACACTGCTGTCCCCTTGGACCCTTCCATGCCGCACGTCACATAAAAATCTTGCTCTCTCTCATGAGCCTGGCTGCTCTCCTCATTCTGGTGAGAGTTTAGCCTTCTGTAGCTCTCCTCCCTGATCCAAGATCATAAGAATAGTAGCTTTAAAGCTCTTTTTACAGTTATTTCTTGGTTCAGGAGTAACTGCTTTATGGCTACAGGGACAGCAGGCTAGCGCACCATCATATGGTCACTCCAACACTGGAGCCTTCAATAGACTATTCACTTTAATTAGTTCTCTGGACATAATATTTTAACAATGGTATATAAACTTTACATTTAACTCAATTTAGTGTTAAAAAAAAATCAAAGTGAACAAATGTCTGCTTTATACTTGTTATGAAGTCACAGGATGGCCATTGTTTTGTAATATTTTTCAGAGCTTTAAAAATATTTCTCTGATCTTTAATAATTTTATATGAAGTTTTGGAATTATAGAGAATTATTTTTATTGTTTATTCTTTCTTGTATTTTGTTTATCACAAGTTAGTTTTTCATGTTTTTTTTTTTTAAATGATTGCAACGCCATTTTTGATTTCTTAGGACATTGCCATTTAGGTGCTGTTTTCTGCATTGACTGGGGCCTTCCCAGGAATTGACAGCGTGATGATGTCACATGGGTGACAGCATTTTAGCCTGCATTCACAACATACGTTATCCAAAATTGAGGATGCTTTATACAAGACTTTGGTTTCTTGACTCCTGGCTAAGATTATTTTGAATTTGATTTCTCACTTGTGTTTTGGTTTTGATGAAAGATAATTCATTCTTCTGCTTTTGACCTTTACTTGTTTATTGGTAAATGTTCTTCTCCTGGTCCTTTTTTCCTTGCTTTTGTAGCCTGCTTTTTTTCTGTTTCTTTTCAATAAATCTCACATATTTCTATGTTCTTCTTATTTATATAAAATTCACAAGAAATTATATAGCCCCACAGATGTTCAATCATCTCCTTTAATTCTCTACCTCAGCTAGTTGTACAGTTTATTGACTGCCACATTGCCTGCTTTGCTATGCTCTTTAACTCTTAGAAAGATGCTCTATGGACTTGGTATGCAGCATTTACTACTTATACAGTATGTAAATCTAGTTATTTATTAGCAGCTCTTGATATTGAATCTTTATATATCAATATCCCACAAACAGAACCGTTTATACTACTCTATTCAAATATTCTGCTTCAATGTACTCTGTATTTGGATTTTATAGATTTTCTATATGATCTTACTACCTTGGTCAAACGCTTGATTTTTTTGTATTTAATAATCCATCATCACAAAGGAGTACAGCTTTTAGGCCTAGTATAAGTAATTTATATGTGTCTTAACCTGAAAGCACTTGTGTTAATAGAATGAATCACATTTTGCCACAGTATATTATTAAGTGATATACATATATTGATGGCATTTTCTACAATTTAGGACAAAATGGTCTCTTTACTACTGTCTTTTCAATACAGTTTAAATAACTGCAACTACATATCTATGTTATAGCTGGCCAAAATTATTATTTTTGGTAATATCAGCATTTATAATAAACTGTTATGGTGTGAGTTTCTTTTTTATACTATTGTTATAGTATTGGAAAACTTTATTTACAGTAATTCAACACATCCCCTATTTTATCTCTGTTCTTTTTTAACTTGGTGATCTTTATTGTTCAGGTTTCTGTATATGGGTGTTATTGTTAATAAAATAAAAATATATAAATAATAATATAAATAAAAATAAAATATTTTGCATATATATTTACAATTTTCATTTGTATACAATTGGTATGGTATTGATGTTTTCATTTACAGTAAAGTACTACATCTACTATTTTTTATTTATTTAGACTACTCTTTAGATAGTAGATAAGATATACCATATATATTAGCAGTATTAACAAATTGGCCATTCTATCCACATATTGTTTAACATACTAAAGATGACACTCTGAAGACATCTCTGTTTCCCAGGTCCATGTGCCCAAATTTTCATTCCAAAAACACAGCTATTGAATTGTACTATATTCTTGCTTTTCAATTATGAACAAATTGAGGGAATGCACCGACACTCACAATAAAATCAACTTGTGCATTACCTGTACTTACTGGAATAATCTGGACTGTACAGTATAATAAAGCTAAACAATACTTTCATTTCATTTTGTGATCATTCATTCTGGTGTATCAGCATCTATGTATACTGCTATATTTGTACTGTGGATTCATTGTCCTGGTTTTCTGTACTGTTTAGGGTGCAGTTCACTTTAGGAGAAGTTTTAAAATAATATTTAACTAGAACAAATTTTCAGGGTTTCTGGCCTGTCTTCTAATACCATTATGCTTATCTGACACAGGTATCCTCTGGGGTTAAAATGTTTTGCATACTCATATGTACCATATGGTGTACATCCACCAGACTTCCATTGCTGAAGATCAGCCAACATTTGAGGCTCTCTAGCCACTTTTATACTAAATATTTAACAGTAAAACAGAGTTATTCTTGCATTCAATATGTGATGAGCTAATCGAAGTTTCCATTTTTTTGCACATTTGACAAGTAAGATCATGCATTATGTTCTTTAGCTATTTTCCCTTTTTGAATGCTTTATAAATGGACACAGGAATAAAGTATTCATTCTTTGAAAAATGAACACTGTGGTATTTCCTTCTCATTTTCATTTTATTTCAACCATAACATTATGTAATGATTGTACATCAAAACACAGTATTTACTTATAGAATAAAAAAATAAATCCATATTTTATGTTGCCCTTTCTTAATCTTATCCATCTCAAAGCAATATTGAAAAATAAACTATTTTGAATATTGACCCTTTATAATGGAATATCATGAAGAACAGCAGAAATAAATTGCAGCAAAGGGCAGGTTGGCTTAAACGAACTTTTTCAGAACTTGGTGATGTTAATAATAGAGTCCCTTGGGTCTAGTGCTCTGGCCACTGCCCTTTTTAATATATATATTAAAATTTTCATTTTAAATGTAAAATTGCATCATATTTATATATAAACAATCTGAATAAGAACAAAAATAACAAGCAAGACTTGTAGATAAGTGTAGAATATAGGAATTTCATGAGAAAATTCTGAATGTTAAAAATAAAAATGAACAAATAAATGATTTTATGCCCTTTTGTTGTCAAAGTTCCACCACATTCATAAATGAATAGTAAATTAATAAAGCTCTCATATATTGTATAGGATTTTATTGTTGCTTAATTTGGACCCAAATGATGACAGTTAAACAGTCATTAGTTGCTGAACTCTGGTATATATATTGCATGTTGGGGAAAAAGGTGAAAATTCTCCAGTGTGTTTTTTCCTCAGGTATTCATGCATGGACCTAATTCTGTTGTGGAAAGCCATCTGCATTTTATATAGCAAAGAAACTATTTTTATTCGATTTTGCAATAGAAATGCAAGGAGCAATGGATTTTAAGATATTTATATATGATTTGCAAAATTCACCTGATGTAATGTTACACACGAATAATGGTTGTTACCATATTTGGAATATATGAAGTCATAGTTATAGAAAGGTTTCACTTACAAGGGGGAATTAAAGTGAAAAATTGTTATAATCCATTTGAAAAAGTTACAGTTGATAAATTAACTAAAGTGAGGGGAGATGGTTCAAGAAAGTTGGTTTGGAGTGGAGATTTTAACGCACATACAGTAGGTCTTTGTGGGGTTGTTCTAGATTAATGGTCTGGATTAATTATAGAGTATTTAGACATGTATCAATATGTTTGTCTAAATGATGACAGGGGTACAACAATAAATGTACAAAATAATACAGAAAATGTTGTTATAGATTTCACATTAGTTTGTAACAGATTGGCAGATATTAGTGAATGGGACATAATGAGGAATTCAAGTTTAGGAAGCAATTATTTCCCAGTATTTCTTCATATAAATTTAGAGATATATGAAGAAACTATACAAGGTATTTTTGAAAAAACAGAATGGAAGAGGTTTAAAGAAATATGTAAAGATTGAATGCAAGAATTAGATTTGGAAGATGACGAGGAAAACATAAATAGTAAGTTATGTTATATTTTTTATCAGGCCGCATCAGACGTAATATCAAAAAGGAAAATGAATTTAAAGAAAAAAACCTTTGCTATTGTGGACAGAAGAATGTTATATGGAAAACAAGCAGAAGAATAAAGTGTTTAGAAAGCTAAAGAAGAACCCCACATTAAGTGATTTGATAGAATATAAAATGGCTCCAGCAGCAGTAAGATAGTGAAGATGGCAAAAAAGGAGTACTGCAAGTCATACTTTAATGCAATTGGTAGACACACAAATGTTGGAGAGGTGCAGGGAATGATGAGAAAATGAGGGGGGTTAGTAAAAGTATCAGAATTCCTGTTTTGATAAGTGAGGATAAAATGATAATTACAAATAAAGAGAATGCTGAAGTACTAGCGTGATCAATTGCTGCAATTCATAGTACAGAAAATTTAAGTATGGAAGTTAAAAAGAATAGGGAAATCATTTTACCTGACTATCCAGGAGTCTTGAGGGCAAACAAAGAATGCAATAATATGTATAATGGACATGGAATTCTCAATGTCTGAATTTAAATAAGTATCCTTCTCTTGGGAATGATGACATATGCAGTTGTATACTGGAATATTTCAAATGTTACATTTGACAGAATGTTCTCATAAATCTTATTAGAGTGTTATAATAAAATTTGGAGGACAGATTGTCTTCCTTCAGCATTAAAATTAGCAGTAGTGATTCTGATTTTGACACTGGGAAAAGACCTAACAGAGGTAACAAGTTACAGACCAATTTCATTGACATCTCATTTATGTAAACTACTGTAACATATTTTTTGAAAAAAAAGTGGTAGATTTTCAGATTTTCAAGCTGGTTTCTGTAAAGAAAGATAACAATGGATTATGTTCTTTGTTTAGAAGATTATGTAAGAAAAGTTCAAATTAAAAGGAATTCGAAATTGCTACAATGTTCGATGTAGAAAAAGCATATAACATGTTAATGTTATATTTCTGTTGGTGTTACATGAGATGTAGTAATTATGCATTGTCCCTTTAAATGCAGTTCTGGTTCTTGTTCTTTGTGAGTGGAGAAAAAAGGGGGTGAGGCCAACCTGACATCACTGCAGCTGGCTCCTCCCTCTGGCTTGATAAGTGACACAGATGAAAGGAGTCAGCAGCAGTTCATTGTAGTGTAATGGAGTTAATAGTAAGTATTCTGGTTTTTGTGTGATTTTTCCAACTTTACTGATTATTTTTCTTTTTTGTCTTTGTTTTTTTACCAATGGATTACATATTGAGACTTGTTTGCCTAATTAGGTACATCCTATCCTTTGCTATTTTGAGTATTTTTGATACTTCCCTTACTTTTGTAAATCTGAAAAATCTGTATTTATACAGACAACAGTGTAGGAATATTTTTAAAAGCCAGAGTTTTCATGGTTTAATCTCCCTTTTTATATATTTTAGGATAATAAGTCTTTTTGAACTTTCAAAGTCAGCTGCCCATTTTGGGGCCAGCTGAGGCTGTAGCCTGCAGGTAGATTTCTGGGGCAAGACGGTCTGAAGTGAGTCTCTTCTGGGTTGGCCTCACCTTATATCATGACACCTACATTATTTTTGTATGAATACACCCTGCATTGGACTAATTCCATTTCTGGAGTTGGTTGCTGTAGTTTTTCTGGTGATGTGACACCAAGTAGTTAATATGCTTAGTAAGCACATACTTTTTTAAAGTCTGTATTTGCTGTTTTATTTATTTCTTTCATGCACGATTGTGATTTTTTTGTGCCCAAAATCTTTTACGTCTATTAAAAGCTCATATTTTTTAGAACAATTTTGTTAAATTTTGTGATATCATTATTTTCTTTGCAAATAAGCTTTTACTGGAACTGTCAGGCTGTGAGTGCCAGACAAGTGAGTGACCTAATTGCAGGAACAGATCACTAATACTAGTGCTACATATTTAATCCAAAATGTTGAAACAAGACCCTTTCGTTTATTTCAAAGGTATCAGTGCTATCAGTTCACCTGTAACATGCACCAAACACAAAAGGTATCAACTAACTTTTAAGGTTCTTTCTTAATAGGGGATTCAAAATAATGTCAAAATTAGCTACACAACTGTTATCTGTAACCTTTTCCCTTTCTCACTATCCTTATTGTTCCTCACATGTTCATCCCTAGTGACCTCTAATGGCAGGCTGCTCGCTGACTAGGACTGTCGTTTATTTTCACTCCTTTACTTCAACCCAGTTTACCACCAGTAGAGGATCTCACAAAGCATCATTCATGCTGTAAAGGAACCTCAGATAGTCAAGAATGACAATTCAGCACTTGGCAGCATTAGTAATCAATAATCAGACAGGGACATAGTTTAAGCTTTTACATACATTTTAAATTTATTTGCATTATAACCAATATCATAAAATATAAGCAAAGAATTATATCAGTGGTTCCCAACCTGGGGTCTGCAGCCCCCTTAGGGTCCCGCAGGGATATGTCAGGGGGTCCATGGCAAAATGAGAAAAAAAATGCATATTATTTTGTTATTTAAAAAACTGTAAATAGTAAAGCATTTGCTAGTTCACCTTGTATGTTAATAATATCATTCTCACTTTGTTAGTGTGCTTGCCAATTATGCCTGTTAATAAGCTGTTTTTCAAATGCTACTTGAAGGCTACCATAGATGTACACATGTTGCATTTTGGCATTAAAGCCGCTCACAGAAAGCTAGATATAGTGTGTCGGATGCTAAAACATACATAATGATGGACTGTTTTCTAAAAAGGAAACATTCTGAAGAAAACCCATCTTGTATTTCTGCTTTAAATTCATCGAATTCATATTCTGAAACAAAATCTAAATCTAGAAATAATGAAGCTTCATACATGCAGTTTGGATTTGTACTGGCTAAGAAAAAAGATGGACTAGATTATCCCAAATGTGTTCTTTGTCAGGAAATTCTGTCATACGAAAGTCTAAATCCACCTCAATTGAAATGACATTTAGAACAAAAATGTCCTGCTGATGTTGGGAAACATGTTGACTTCCAAAAGAAAGAAGCACTGCTTGTGAAACAAGTGATCATTTTCACGCAGCAAGTAATGGTTTCAGAGAGGGCACTTAAGGTGTCTTTTTTGGTGTCATATTGCATTGCCTATGTGAAGAAATCTCATACAGTTGGAGAAGATCTGATATTACCGGCAACCAAAGATATAACTCCGGAATTGCTTGGTGAGAAAGCTGCCCGTAAAATTAACACTGTCCCTTTGTCAGACAACATTGTTTTTTTTTTACCTGTTCCTGTAATTGGTTTGTTACATCCTCAGCCATGTCACATATCCTAGCTCTGAGTGGGAACATTACAGTATTTCCTTTGTTTATCCTTTTCTTCCAATGTCATATTTTTTTGTATAAATACAAATCCAGTGTGCCTGCAGATATAGTCCTGCCTATAATGTTGTCACATCTGACACACCTGAAGGAATACTTGAGTGAGTATTTCCCAGACCAGGACAATTGTCATTTAAAGTGGGTCAGTAATTCATTTGAGTCCAGAACTGAAGAGGATTGTTTTGATTTGAGGTCACAAGAGGAATTAATTGAAACAGCCAAAATAGCCAATGATGGATGTTTGAAAATGCAATTCTTTGCCATTCCTCTATCAGAATTTTGGAGCAATCTCAGAAGCAAATACCCAGTGTTGAGTGAAAAAGCCATCCAATGCCTCGTAATACTTGCAACAACATACCCATGTGAGGCAGGTTTCTCTACATTCAAAGTACTGACAACAAAACACAGAGCACATCTAAATATGGAAAATGACTTGAGATTGTTTTTAAGCCAGCTGAAACCCAGTGTGAACAAACTGTGTAAGAACATCCCAGCCCAGGGTGAGTTTTATTTATCTATTATGAACAGTCTATCTTTGTCATAGTAAAAGTGCCTTGTTTTATATTGTTTTGTTACATGCACTTAGCAGGTAGTAGTTCTGTATAGCAGTTTATTATGGACATGTGGGATATGTCATATGCCCTCAGCCCAAGGTAAGTCTCTTAGGGGTGTCTGGGCATGAAAAAGGTTGGGAACCCCTGAATTATACAATCTGGGTGGGTTCACACAGTCGTCTTTCAGTCCCATGTAACATTTCCCAGATGGTCCAGTTCCTCAGTTACAGGTTGTAGTTATGTGATATTTCATTGAGCCTGTCAAAACACGACATATGAGGGAACTCATATCTTCATCTAACAGCCACTATAAACACAGCTAGCTTGTGTCTCAGTTACCTGTTATAGTGCTACTATCTAGTGGATAGCCATAGAATTTTTTTTTTCTTTTTGGTAGCAACAGCTTGCAGAAAATAGTGCTATAAACAGTCCGTAGGTACATTGTAATAAAGCTGCTGATGTTTTAACACAATTACATTTGTTGCAAGACAAATACTTTGATGAAAATAACAGTAATCAAGATAGTGACAATCAATTGGATGATATGGAAACTGTAGGACCAGGTACTGATGCAGAAAACTGCCCTGAAGGCATTTCTTCATCATAAGGCATCTTGACTTGTTATGATTGCCAGGACAGCAGTACATGACATTCTGTCGCCTACTGAGTGCAAACAGTCAACAACTACTGAATGTGTTGTGTGACAGTAAACATGAACAGTGCAAAGAAACATGTTATGTCCGCGACACTTGTGATTCTAAGCCTGCATTCTGTGTGGTGCCATGCTTCTAGGACTCTCAATCATATGGAGATTTGTAGTCATGTTGCTGGTGAAAATAAAGTAATTAACAGTATCTTTACATTTTTGACAGAGTTACTGTTGGTAATAAAACTGTTGCTTTCTAATACACGTCTTTACATTTTTTACAAGTTTTGATTGAGTTAATTGTTTATCATATATGCATAGACCTGTACAGCAGCCTCCTGCTCCAGTAGTCAATATGTTAATTGATAGGTGAAATGAATGGTTTCACATAAGAGACAGAGCTCCTTAGAAAGTGTTCAGGACCTATGCAGATAGCAAGCTCCATTTAAATGTCTGTGGCTTCTCTCAGAATTCAGAAATGTATCATGTTACCACTTACTGAACTAAGGCTCTTTTTGAAAAAAGTTCTAATAAGATGTAGATATTCTCTCTCCACATTTTAAAGTGCTGCTTTACATTTTAGCTCTTATAGGATACACTTCACTCCTGTGAAGCTTGATAATTCTTTCAGGCCTCAGTCATTTCTCTGAAATCTGTCAGTTGCAAAGTTTAAAGCATCCCCCATACACTTGAGCCTTCCCAGAAACTCATTTTTTTGCCTGGCCTTTCGATTCTGTTGTAGTTTGTTTGGTGTTATGTTTTTGTCTCTTTATTGTCCACCTTACTAGCTTATTGAATTACTTACTTGATTTTGGTCATGATCCTTCATTTTCGGTGATCCTTGACAGTATTTTTGTTTCTCAGTTTTGCTGTGTGAGTAATTACTCAGATATGCTAAAAGGGTATAAGGACAAAGTTTTTAAAGATTTAATACAGGCATTATGCCCGTCAGCCCCCACTAAAGAGTTTCCCTTGTTTGGAAGTGGAGGCACAATCTGTCTGTCTTGAGAACAGACTGGCAGGGAGTCTGCAACTGGATACTTTTTATATGTGTACTCTTACAGTACTGTATTTGAATGTGTTAAATTTTGCATCTTTTTATTCTTAGTTCATGGGCCTTTCATATGAAGTAAAAGGGTAAAATTCCAGAAAACCTCACATATTAATATGAATAATATTAACTGAATAGTCATGAACTTGGTTAACATAAAAGCTGTATGAATTACACTTTTTCCATTGTTTTGACGAATCTCTCTGAAGGGATGTCCATATAGCTGTAGGTAATAAACTGCTTTATATGGAAATCTTGAAATAAATCATGAAGGTCTGGTTTTCTTCAGCATGATTTATTTCAATATTCAGAGTATATTTGAACATAAACAAAAAGAAAAAAACCCTTGTTCATGAGAAGGAAGTAAGTACATAGCAGAGTAGTCATCCAACATTAAAAGATTCCCCCACTGGCTAAAATTTGTGTTCTTTGTTTGAGCAGAGTCAAGAAAGTTTCTGCTTTCTCTATGGCTAAAAACATCAAGGTGCAATTTTGTAGGAGCAGCCCGTAACTACGCCTACTGAGTGATGACCAATCAGAATGCTTTTGATCTCAACATTGTTTTCCAAAGTGACCACCACATGCTTACTTGAGACAAGTAGTATCACTGTCAACACATGAGTGATAGTGCGTGAGAGCGAAACTTTAACAATACATGAAGCAGCATTTACAGTATATTTTATTGTCTCTATGCAACCTAGTAATGTCCAGCCTGCAACAAGGGTTGCTATATAACTGATAAAGGTTTAAGTATTAAAAAAGTCACATATATGTAACTAGGATTGCTTTTGCATGTACATTTACATTTGTCTGAAATTTTGAAGTGGCTTAATAGTGTTGTATTAGAATGTAAGAGTATTTTATGCAAAGGCCCCTCTGTGCATGTTAAACTTGCACCATTTTGCTGTTATTTGGCAATGTAAAGCATACTTTTTGAAGTAAGAGATTCACATAACTTGGGATGCCACCGTGATTTCCTTCATATTATAGAGGCAGAGGAGCACTATATTGTTTTAATACTCACCCTCTTACATGACATGGATAGCTAACTTGCAGCACATTTGAAACCTGTATTTCTTTCAAATTTAAAAATGGCTAATAGTGTATGGGTGTAGTTTGGGTGAAAGTGCTCAAATCAGTGTGTCAGTTCAGGTTATAGAATGAGTTAAAATATATTAGCAGGGTGCAGTTCAAATGTGGTTTTATTGTTGCAGGTACAGGTCGGATGTGGTCTCGAAAATGGGACCCATGCACAACTATAATGCCAATGTACAGCTACAGTTCTACCCCAGCAAACACTGCCAAAGAAGACCATATTTACTTAGCATTTTAAATTGAGCAAACAAATTATGCATTTATTTATTTAAATTTGAGCATTCAAGGAAAAAATCAGATATACTGTTTACTGTGAGATAACATCAAAAATACCACTAATTTCTCATTATTCTACCCTCCCCGCTATATACAAAATGACAGCAGACTGGGTTATTGTATATAGAATGAAATGTAAAGGGAATGCTTAGTGGTGATTGCTAATATTATGTAAATTAGTTTGTTGTAGGTGATAATGGGAAGTAAAGAGACCATTACATTAAAAGGTGTCTTACAAAAACACCTAACTATAAAGAGAAATGTTTGCTTTCTTTCTTGTCTTTTCATACAATTATGTAAATTAGTAAGTATTCTAATTTAAATTATTTCATAAAGACAGCCCTTGAATTTTAGTTACTTGATGCCATGCTTGCATTTTATTACAGAAAGATTTTCTGAAATCACACAGAAATCATATAAGTGATAGGCTGGTTTGGGTTTTCATAACTATTTTAACGTTTATGGTGTAATGATGTATTACATCAACTTATGACAGTTGAATGAATAAAGTTTGTTTTTTGCAACGCTTAGGGTGATATATAACGTTTTTCATTGTAGGGGGCACTGGTTCTGGTCCATTGTGCACTAAAGCAGTCATCATACCATAACACAGAGGTATTCAATACAGTCATTGACGATACTGTCACAGATGCCGTCTGGTCAAAGGGACCTATGTTTGGTTTCAGTGAATTTTACTACCTTACATACATTTTGTACACAAAGGCCGGTACACAGTATTAGACTTTGTTTAGTCAGTATCAAAACCTATGAAATAAAAAATGATAATTATTATAAAAAGTCTAATAAAAGTTAGCAACTCTCCTCCTTTCTCTTTCTCTAATGGTTACTTCTAAGCCGAGTATTACAGTTAATCATTCCTTGTCCAACTGTGGTCCCTTAAGGGCTCAAAAGGGAACTATCGGTGGTCAAATGGGTTGAAATAAAAGAGTAAAAATAAAATACAGTCAGGGTCAGTGAGCAGCCTGCTGATAGACTTCCCTAGGGTTGAATACATGGGGTACAATAACGAGAGGGAGATAGATAAAATATTACAGGTAACAGTTGCTTAGTTGTGTTTGATGTTTCTTCCTAGCAGGTCAGGTTGGGGAGCATGCACTGATACAGCTAGATGCCGCACCCTCCACCTGACGAAACAGCTTGGGATCCTGGTTGGTACCCCCTCAGGGTAGACACACGGTCCAGTCCCACCCCCTGGAAATGACCATCTATCTGCCACAGCCTGGTGTTAAGTAGGTATTCCCATGGCCAGGTGTAGCTGCTTGGGTCCTCAACAATGACAATCCTGCGAGCTGGAGCACCCTCAGGGAATTGCGCCACATTGTCGTAGTGCCATAACTGACACGTCCTCACAATGCAGGGAATGTGCCTCATTTGGGACTCCGTGAGCAACCGCTTGTTCTACACAAAGTCAAACGAGTGGTACCCAAGGATTCTCGGATGAGACACAGTACCAAAGGAGTCCAGTCTTTGTCTCAGGTCACTGGATAGCATCAATGTCTCACAACTATATAGCAAAACAGGAAGCACCAGAACTCTAAACACTTGGACCTTCATCCTTTTGCAAAGATATCGGGAATGCCACACACCCCTTTCCAGTGACCTAATGACCCTCCATTTTCTCCCAATCCGTCTACTGACTTCATAGGCAGAGTCACCAGAGACATGAATGTCACTGCCAAGGTCAGTAAACCTCTCAACAAGGTTGATATTCTCTCCACAGACAGACACGCTGCCAATGGCTGTTCCCAAGAGGTCATTAAAGGCCTGGATCTTGGTTTTTATCCAGGACACTCACACTTCTTCCTGTCTCCCCCATTAAGAAAGGAACCTAAAAGTTTAGTTGGTACCTTTTGTGTTGGGCACATGACACATGTGATCTGACAACACTGTAAAGCACATTGAACTTTTTTGCCTTTGTACATGGCCGTCAATTTGTATAGCACTGAAACCAACTGAAACTAAAGAATGACCTTATCAACTATTTTGCGTTCAACATGAAAATCCTATGGTAATGTATAAAGTACATTGAAATACTTTAAAAAAGAAGAAAACGTTTAATGGGCATCAAACCATTTTTGGGGCTTGTTCCTTTACATTTGGGTGAAGTAATTGCTTTATTTCCAGCATGCAAGTAAGAATATCAGTATACTTAGTACAGGTGACCTATAATTTTAATTACATGGTGCAGGATAAAATGACTTTCTGTGAGACAATGTGTTTGGCTCTAATCAGTACACAAAACTCCAAGCTCCATGCTCAGTAACACTTCTGCCATGACCACTTCCCAGAGACAGCGCAATAAATACATCTACAGTAGTTAGCAAGATGGAAGACATCATGTGTTTAACAATTACAATATACAGTATGGGAAAGAAATAAGAACACAATGAACTGTATTAAAACAGCATATCTAGCCATTCTCACAGAGATGCATATGTAGAATGACAAAAGTGCTCTCATTTATTAGTGTAACCAATGTCCTTCTTTAAAAATAAAACTTTGCTGTAGATACTCAAATAAGTTGTTTCTTTTTTAGGCAGGTACTGAAATTAAAATATTCTGTTACTGATGTCCATACCTCTTTGTAACACTGTTCGCTAACATACCATTACTCCCTTTGAAGAAAATACTGTTACTACTTTTCAAGTAAACACTTCTGAGGCTTTTATTAAATCAGTTTCAGATTGAAGCTAATATAAAAAATGCACTTGAAAAAGGAGGGTAACTTTGACAGGACACTTCAATACACTAAGAAGGACTACTTGTGTGAAGGTATTAATTAAAGTATAATCCATGCATAATGCACACACTGTTGAAATGCTGGAAAATGCAGCGAACTGAGTTTTTGAAAGATTTAAAGGACTGTCTGTGAATAACGCAATTCAGTCAAGTACTTGAAAAGATAAATGTTGCCTTCATCCTTGCAGTAGATAATTGGTAGACAGCTTATGGCTTCTCCAAACATTTAAGTTTCACAGAAATAATACATAGAAATTACTGTGCTTGGACAATAAAAGCAATAGAAGTTATGGTAATGCTGTTTTAGTGAGGAGTGTACAAATTTTAAAGCATTAGCAGTGTTTACTTTGGCACAGTGACATGCAGGGTACTTACAGGTAACAAATGAAACCATAGGCCAAGTTGTATTAACATGTCTTGCCAACTTTGATTGGTATTTATGTTATCCTTTCAGCCCTGGAATAATGTTCATTCTGTAATTGATGGTTGGCAGCCTGTAATTTTCACCTAGTTATGCCTTGAACACTTATGATTTTCATTAATAACTGAAGTGATTGCACTGCATGTGCCTGTCGCGTAAGAACATTCTGATAAAGAATTCTAGTTTTGTACCAGGGGCTGAGCACTTACACATATGTCACTGATCATTTTAAAATATAGATTTAAATGCACAAAGTGCTTTTGTAGTCTGCAGCCATTGCCAGGAAAGGAATCTGCCGTGCAGCAGCTTGCAAGAATGCTGTTATTTTGTGTGTTGAAGACATAGTGGAAAAAGAAAAATGCAAGTAGCATTGTAGTTACAGATAATATTTAAAAGCAGTCAGAGAGATAAAATTGAGCTCGTTGTCAGCGTTTCTTAAAAAAAAAAAAAAAAAAAAATCTGGCCTGCAGTCTAAAGTAAATCACAAAAGTGATCTCGAGTGAACATAGATGGATTTCTGGAATACTGTGTGCAATGAAACCACTGACCTTTTATACAAGGGTTCATGTCTTTTTCTACAGAAACAGATGGGTAATAGCATAATGCTGAAATCATGCTCTACATAATATGGACCCAGTGATTGCAGACCTGATTACCTGCCATATGGTTGCTGAAGGGTTGAAGAGAAAATGGGATGATATGCAAACCCTTTAAAGCAACATTTTTATAGAAGTCATTATGCCAATGCTGAACCTCTGCAAATGAAAATGAGAATTGCAGGGAACGAAAATAATGAAGTAATAAAATTGAGAGTTCATGGTACATAGATTCTACACTATGAACACACCTTTGAATTTGGGTTTAGTCATGAAATTGTTGTAGTTAGTTTACAAGCCACACTTTTTAACAGTGCTGCCGTTGCAGCCTTTGACAATTGATGTTTGCTTGTGAATAATGCAGATGAAAATAACGGTCAGAGTCGGGGAAAACCGTTCCGAAGCTTAATTGCATTAGTTTAGGTGAAGGGTTTTATTTCCCTTCTGTTATTGTCAACACATGGGTTTAATTAGTCAAGCCACACAGAAAACGGAAAAACCTGGAAGGGAGGGAGAGAGGAGAATTAGAGGAAACAATTAAACCCCATGGCTCTAATGTCTCAGAAATGTATTTAGTGGTGCATGATTAGTAAATTCTCCAAGCTTTTGTCAAAAACAGGCAAACCACATATCTGCTATTTATATGATTTTTCCACCATCAAAAATAAATGAAAATGTTCACATTAATGTTAACACTCAAGTTTTATATCTGAATTCTCTCATTGTTTCATTTTCTGAACAAACATATGCCAATACAGGATTGCAGGAAGCCGGAGCTTAATTCACCATCATCCATCCTTCCATAATCCATTATCAGGTACAAGGCAGGCACCACCCTGCACAGTCCATCTCAAGGTGCAATTGCACACACATATTGGGTAATCTTGACATAAATAGTAACTCCATGTTTTTAAACCGTTGGAAGAAATTTGTGTATTCTAAGAAAACCTACATAGACACATTGAGAAAGATCAAACACGGCAGAAATTGTGACCCAGATAATTCTGAACACAGAATTCTGCATCTCTGACAAAGCCACACTATCTATTGTGTCACACTTTTTATCTAAATATTTAATTTAAAACTAATTACCATTTTATGAGACTTATAGCATCACTTTATTAAGCAAAAGACTGTTATACATCATAGTCATTTTCTTTAGGACAACTGGACAAATGCCGTTTATCCATACCTTTATTTATTGATTTTTTTTTAAACAGCATCTCTTTTCATTGCATTTTTCTGAAAGTCAAGGAAAACATTATTCACTATACAACTATATTAAATGTTTTTATTGCTTTTACTTAGAAATTCAGCACATTAGTAAAACAGAATTGCCCATCCTCATTGATTCTTGCTGTCCTTGCTAAAAAGTATTTCAAAACTGTCACTCACAATCCCTTCTGTCAGTTGTCTGTGATACAGTTTAAGCATTACTTACCTAAAATGTATGGAGTTAGCACATTTATTTATTTAACTGTACTTGTCTTTTTCTAATTTTTCTTTATGGTATATATATATTGTTTGTAGCTACTAGTGATATGTTGTAGATGTCTTCTAAAGGTTTGTTTCTCTTTTTTGCACTAATAATCCTTTCTTATCTTGTTATTTGGTGACATAGGTTATTTTCAGTTACATTTTGCACAACAGAATTATCCATGAACTACCCATAATATTCAGTGTATTCAAGAACACGGCTGATGTTACCAGGACTGACTTTTATTTTAGTAATCTACTAAAATAAAAAGGCGGTATACAGAGATTACTTCATGTGAAAGATGACTTGCTTTGGTCTCATCTGCTGTCAGGCATGGATGCTTGAGACGGACTGAAAATGTTCTATATAAATATGTTGTAAATGCATTCTAATTACTGATATGTTTGTGTTATAATGCCATGAAGGTACCCTCAAGGCTCAGGGCAAAATATGCCTCTGAGATATCAAGCTGTGAAAAAGAAAGCTCCCTAAATTAAAGCATCTATGGTCTGAGGCAGGTTGTGAACATGGAGACAGAATCAGATCTTTCTGAACAAGGTGCTGAATTTGTGGATGATACCTCATCAGTGTGGCTCACATTCAGTAGCACAGAAGGTCACAATTTGAGGTGTGATGAAGGTGAAACTAGTGGTGAGGACTCCTCAAAAAAAAAACATCCTGTGATGTTATTCACAGCATCAACTGAAAAAAAAAAACTCATAAAAATATTCCAGACATAAGTAAGTTAATAATCAAGCTGAAGAGCGACACAAATCATATTCAGCAGGAAATGAAGGATAATAGGACTTGCTCAGGTAAACAGTTTGACTACATTTGACAGTATGGAGAACAGTTTTGAGAATAACTTTTAGAACTTTAAAGAAAGTTTGGGTTTCATTTTGCATCATGTTGCTCCAGACAACATCAATGATCTGTCTAATTTCTAACCAAATATCTGATTTTAATCAACATTCTTGAACAGTTCCAGTCTGGTTTTCGTCCCCTCCACAGTACAGAAACGGCACTTATAAACTAATGACCTCCTTATGGCTGCTGATACTGGTTTAATTACTGTTCTCATTCTTCTTGATCTGAGTGCAGCCTTTGACACTATTTGTCACGCTACTCTTATCAATAGATTATCTTCGATTGGCATTACCCATACTCCACTAGATTGGTTCAGATCCTACCTCTCAGGCCTCACTCAGTTTGTTCAGCTTAAAACTTTCACATCCCACCCCACCGCTGTTACTTCATGTGTGCCCCAGGGCTCTGTCCTGGGGCCCCTCCTTTTCATTATTTTCTTCCTTCCCCTTGGCAATATCTTTCGTAAATATAACATTAGCTTCCACTGTTATTCTGATGATACCCAGCTCTATCTCACTAGCAAACCTACTGCTTCCTTTCCACCCTCCTCACTTATTGATTGCATAGCAGAAATCAAATCCTGGTTTTCTTCAAACTTTCTTAAATTAAATAGTGACAAAACTGAGGTTCTCCTCATTGGTATAAAATCAACATTAGCCAAAACTGATCATTTTTCATTTGTTATTGATAATTCCTCTGTCTCCCCTTCCCCTCAGGTTAAGAGTCTGGGTGTCATCCTTGACAGTACTTTATCCTTTCAGTCCCACATCAATAACATCTCCCGGTCTGCATATTTCCACCTGCGTAACATTAATTGTATTCGCCCCACCCTCACTCCCCACACCACTGCTATTCTTGTTCATAGCCTTGTCACTTCTCGTCTGCATTATTGCAATTCCCTTTTCTTTGGTCTTTCTCGCAAATCTCTTTATAAGCTTCACATGGTCCAGAATTCAGCTGCCCACATCATTACTAGAACCCCCTCTATTCACCATAACACTCCTGTTTTGCAGCAGCTTCATTGGCTTCCAGTTAAGTTCCGAATTCAATTCAAAATTCTCCTACTAACTTTTAAGGCTATCCACAATCTTGCCCCTCCATACCTGTCTGACCTCCTCCATGTTACAATTCCCTCCCGCACCCTTAGGTCCTCTTCCTCCATCCACTTGACTGTCCCCTTCGTCTGTCTTACCACAGCTCTGGAACTCACTACTATCTGAGCTTAGAAATATTGAATCATTTTGACTTTTCAAATCTAAACTTAAAACTCATTTGTTTAAGACTGCTTTTTCTCTTTGATTACAATTGCTCTGTCTGATTTTAACTTCCGTATTTTACTTTTGTTTATAATCTGTGTTTTGTCTATTGCTTAGTGTCCTTGAGTGTTGCTGGTGATATTATTTTAGTTTTGTTTAGTTTAATTAAAGTAGTGGATATTCCATGTATATCTTGTTCAACCTGCGATAACATTTATAAATATGTGGTTCTGGGGATCTATGAACCTGTTAAGATAGATGTATGTTGGAGGAAGTCAGAGATACAGACATATTACATTTAGAGGTTATTAATAGGATAGTTAAATATTAACAAATTAAATAAAAATCTGATTGATTTTATAAATCAGATTCTATTAATGAGTATTTGTTGTTCACTGTTTATTGGGACTGAAAGTGAAAGAGAAGATTCTCTTGTTTAGTTCCAATGGCTCCATTTTTAAGCAAAACATCACAGCTCTCTTCAGAATTTCAGATGCCCACTACAGATTTTTCTCTGGCACCAGTACTAATTTTAAAATAATTAATTAAAATTGACCTGTGTACAGTATACTGTTAGGCTTTCACTTGCTACATTATCACTGAAATTTTAGTACAAGCATACTGGTGGTGGTTTGGGTTAAATGTGATTCTAAAATTGAAAAGGCATAGCTTTCAGATCTTATGATTATTTTGTTGAAATTACAGGTGAAGCAAAATTCTTTTTATGTTGTCACAGCGTATTTCATCTCGTCTTGCCAGTCACACCAGTGTCACTGGAGGTCCACTAAAAATGTTGAGGTTGCCAAATACCACAGGTATTGCCCTTTTTCTCATTGCAAGAAGGCAATTAAAGTTTGTACACAGAAACATACCCTAGGAAAGTAGCTTGAACCTAAGAGAATATAACATCCCCCGAACAGGTCATGAAGGCAGCAAGGCGGCTGCTGCTTCCAATTACAACCTACACCCAATTACACATCAACCAGACACACTACGACAAACCATAGATGGTATGTCTGGTTTCAAAATATTATTTTAGTGTCTCGAAACTTGGTATATGGAGTGCCTCCTGGCAGTCATAATATGTTTATTCTTAGAATGTTTAAATGTCCATTGTTTTGTCCTGAAATAATACAGATTTTCTGTTAACTTATTAACTGGAGTATGTTTCTGCATCCCAAATTAACATGAAAGACCCTGAAATATGTACTGTACCTTAAAATATCTCACATCTTTAACTCCTTGTAACGTTTTTTCCATGTCAGTTTTCTTAGACATTATGAATTAACTGTTTAAAAATATGTTGTTACTTTTGTAGCTAGGATTGTGGTACAGTAGGTATGGACATGGTCACTAACAGCTGTACTGTGAACATTGGGGGTTTGACAAACATATCTTCCCAAAGTGAGCTTTGGCGCAAACTCTGAAATCTTGTAAAACTGGATAAACACCTTTACAAATGCCTGTATTCAAGAAGAATTGGGTTAGCATTCCTTCCAAAAAAAGCTGAGGCATCTTTCATCAGTGGACAGTTTGTTTTCTTTCTTTCTTTCTTTCTTTCTTTCTTTCTTTCTTTCTTTCTTTCTTTCTTTCTTTCTTTCTTTCTTTCTTTCTTTCTTTCTTTCACCTATGGGATTTCTGTCACAAAATAAAAGAAATGGCTGCACATTTAAAGATATAGACCACAAATAATGAATAAAATATAGAACACAAATAAATATTTTAAAAAATAACAAAAACAACAATAAAACAGAAACAAATACAAACCAGGGAAAAAAACTCTCCATGAAACCTAACAGACACACAGCTGAAAGTGGTTGATTAAAACTACACAAATCATTTCTATGGGACTGGAACTCTTAAAACTGTTGTCACAAAGACTGTGTTTCTTACACCATGGGAAGCAGACAGTCTTGTGAGCCTTTTCAATTGGTATGTGGCTTTTAAAATAAGGCAATTACTGCACCATTGTTAAGTCTGGATTTTAAGGTTGCCGATGTATTACATATTACTTTCATTTTTTTCCTCTGTCTTTGAAATCTGATTTTTCGGCAAGCTAAAGAGGCCCATTGTAGTGTATCTCAATTTTCAACACTTATAAAAATGATCCAGTTCTCATGGGATACTGAATATATTTTGCAGTATCATACAGTCTAACTCATTTACTGCAGCACCAAAAAGTACATTTCAAACTCTGAACATTTCATTGCCTGCCACACTGTTGATATAATGAAAATGGCACAATATTTCCAAAATAAATGCAAGTGAATAAGTTGGGCAGTTCAATAAAATGGCAAATTAAAACAATCACAAGTTGTTTCTTCCTAATCACAAAGTCCAACTGAGATAAGGACAGTTAAACACAAAAAGCTTTTCTTGTTTTACTTTCATTAACAAAAAAAAAATTGTACTCCCTTTTGTAATTGGATTGTTTCATTGCATAGTAACAGACAGTGGCGGACCGTGCATTTCACACCTAGGCCTTCAGTAGTGCTCCGTCTGAATCAACTCGCCCCTCAAAAACTAATATATGGTTATAAAAACCATCTTAATATGCAGAAATACAGTATAAACAGTCGTTGCATCGCAGATAGATAACTCCTGTAGCCACAATAAATGCCTTTATTGAATAGACAAACCAGGGGTGAACAAGTTCCTTTGTACTGCAGCTACAGCCCGCGACACACATAAAAAACATCAATAATAACTCATAAACTTGCAATATTATTTAGGAAAATCGCAACATTTTACTCACCAAAAATTTGGATTATTTGTAAACAAAATCCATCCTCCTCTCTTTCCTCAAAAACAGTTCAATTACACTGTCGTACAGATTATTCGTGCGCTTCAGTTCCATCACGAAGTCCCTTTCTATCGCCATCGAAGCTAATGCTGAAAGTCAAACCTGCCCTGTCGTATTTCTGGCATAAGTTTTAATTTGCTTGAGGGCTGAAAATGTCCGCTCGACAGAAGCAGCGGACACGGGAATGGTCACCGCCAAACATACCAATGTGTACAGCTGCCCCATGATGCTCTCATTCAGATTTTTCTATTACACCATCCGCACCATCCTATCCAATCAACGGGTCTGAATACGGTGATGTTGCCGTACGCATGCTAGAGGGCCCTAGTGAAACCAACTCAAAATCTGATTGGTTGAAGCAACAGTTTAATCGACATTTATTTTGTGTTAGAGGGCCTGCAGAACGGATTGTGAAGGCCTCCGGGCAGACTTCTTTGACTTTGACCCTGCCTGGCAACAAATGATGGCTGAAATGTGATTGGTTAAATGCTTTAATACGAAAATACATGTCTGGAAGCAGCACAACCATCAGAAAAGCTATGAAAGGAAGCAGACAGACTATTTGGAATTATTTAATAAGTATTCATGGACAAAATATAATTTACATCAGTTTGTGATTCAGATATTTTTTTTGGCCAGCAGAGAAGGCCTTGCATTCCCTGACGGCCTGCCACTGGTAACAGATTATTAAATGATTTTCTTTAAAGTGTTATATTTATCTGATCATGTATTTGTTTCCAGTGAAACACTGTGGGTTTTGAGAGTCTCCAATTCACCATGCTAATAATTAGGGATGCTCCGATTGATTGGCTGCCAATCGAAATCAGCCGATTTTCACTAAAAAAAGACTTGATTTGTGATTGGTAAAAAGGTCAATCACAAAAAAAATTTATTTTCAGCCCCTGCTTTTCTAAGCTTTAGGGTAATTTACTTGTAGTGTTCCTTTATGAAAGGTATTACAGTAGTTGAGCCAGTGCTCATCTTTCTTTTTTTCTTTTGCAGCAAACGTTCTGCAGTGTAAACAAAGAGCAGCGAATGAAAGCTTGTTTCATCAGTGGATGAGAGGTAATTGGTATATTAGCCTTTACTTTAAAGAAAATTTAGTAATAAACTGAAAAAAAGTGATCTGTGAAATCGTCTTATCCAGCTAGACAAATGGCAAGAAACTCTACTTTAAGGAATCCTTTATTTCATCCTTTAAATTAAAATTGACACCAGTTGAGTTTGGAAAGCGTACTTGTTTAAAATGCAGCAGCTTGCACCTTTAATTGGACAAAGAAAAGATAAAGATGAATTTGAAATAGCTGCTTAGTAAACAAGTGGCTTTTTTTAAAGATTTGCACTGTGTTTTTTAGTTGTTGCTGTCTGTCATACAACATAAGTTTTGGTAAGAAACAAATGCTACATAATTAAAATGGTAATCCATATTTTATAATTATACCTCAAGAGTTAAGAATGTCTAGTTGATATACAAGAAAAAAAACACTTGTCTAAACATAGTAAATACATATTTTAACAGCAAAATGCTGTAATGCAATTAATGATCTAAGATGATTAAAACATATAATTGCATGTATATTTACATTTAACCAGCGTTTAATTGCCAATATCAATTAATTGATTGTGTGTGTGTGTGTGTGTGTGTATTATATATATAATATATATTGTCACACACTTGCGAGTAGGAGGACGTTGTGTGGACCAAGCAAAGGTAATTCCACGCCAGGCCGGGGGGTGGCGGGGTGCACTAAACTGTCTCCTGTTATTTCTACAGACCAGCCGTGTGAAAACCTATCTGAGTCAGTGATGACGATGCCAGTTCCGGCATCCAAAAGAAGGTCACTTCCGGTTCCGGCACCCAGAAGAACGTCACTTCCAGCGCACAGGTTGATGTCAGAAGGACATCACTTCCAGTTCCCCTACATCACTTCTGGTCTGATCCCTTAAAGCCGCCATCTTTTCCAACCCTCATCAGTTCTACCTTGGACTCAGTATTGTCAACAGCTCTGTACTGTTTAAAAAAACATTTTCAGCCAGGAATATTATACGGGTGGCTGCCCCAAACCTTTTTACGTGTGTCGAGTCTGTTCCTTTTTACAGTGGCGTAGCCGGCAGAATGATGACCTCCTGGAGAGATCAGAAGTCAAACCTAAACCTAGTCTCGACATACGCTACTAATTCAAAAAAGTATCAGATGGGTAAGTACCGCTCCCAAGTTGCCAAGTGGGCGTCAGTTGGGGTGTGTCAGGGAAAGCTTGAGTATGCTTCAATCCATCACCCTGTTAAAGGTCCAGGGAAAAGTAGAACCGGGACCCACAGGATAGAGCCAAGGGTGTCAGGGAACGCACTGAGAACTTATTATGGGCTCCCGAGTGTGGGTACTGCCCATACATATCCCATGAAGGGCAAGCCTTTTAATAAAGGTGGGAGAAACCCAGGTTGGCAGGTGAAAAACATAATGGCCTGGACATTCAAACCTGCTAAGGCAACAACGAAACATGGCTTTATGGGCTAAGGTGGTTGGTTGGCTACAACCCCATGAAAGGTCCAGCCATCAAATAGCGGAGCAGGTGGCCTGCGCTTTATTGCTCCGCAGCCTACCTAAAAAAATCGCCCAGCCGGCCTGGGGGTATACGGATATGGTCTCGCTAGCCGAGACAATAGAACACCTCAGGACAGAAACCGACTTGGGAGTATCAGAACAGGACTCATGTGAACCCGGGCGTGCTTGCGTTCCTAATACAGAGTCCCGCGGCTATAATGCGAAGCTTACTCGAGTGGACCCTGAGGCGCGTCGGCAAGCTCCGTGAAGCAACGATGGGGTCTGCGGAGTGAGATGAGGGGAGGAGCGGTGTGCGCTCGCTAATCCACAGGCCTTTTCGCATATGTGAGAAGTGCTAATTAATGGGATTAAAGTTATATCTTTGTTTGACTCTGGCAGTAACATTTCCATTGTTGCTTGCCATTTAGTGTTACCGCGACAGTGGCTTAGGAATAAGACCTGCATTACCTGTGTTCACGGGGATGTCCGGTATTAAAGATCCGCCAACTGCTACATATGTCAGGACGGTGTAGTGAAAAGGTTGACGGTGGCAGTGATGCATAATCCTCCATTCCCCATGATACTAGGCAGAGATTGGGCTGACATTAATAGCGGTAACACAGTCGCTTCTTCCCCCCAATCACTAGGTCTAGTCACGGTGCTGAATCCACGCCGTGTATATAGCCAGCTGGGGAGCGGAGTTCGGCCTCTGGTGATGACGAGGAAACACTCGGAACATCGCAGCCAGACACGTCATCAGTAAGCACAGAGTTGATTTGGGATGAAACCCTGCCCCTTGAGGTTGAATCCGATCCTCTCACACGCCTGCAGTTTTAATTCAGGCAGACCCTGGCTTCATATAAAAGGGAGCAGTGGAACGACGACTCCCTTAAGTTTGCAAAGAATGCAGTCATTCTGATAGATGCATCTCACATCCGATGCCACAGGGTTCTCACTTTGTGTTTGTACCTGTTGTATCAGGTGGCAGAACATGAGGGAAAGATGCAAAAAAACACTTGAGTGAATTAAGCTCCGATTCTTTTGGCCCGGGATTAATGAGGAGGTCCGCCACTTTTGCACATCCTGTCCAGATTGTCAATTGAGGCAGAGTCCTAAGAGGGACCATGCTCCTCTAGTGCCCTTACCCTTAATAGATATCCCTTTTGAACGTATTGGGGTCAACCTGGTGGGACTCCGAGAACCCTCAGCCAGAGGTCATAAGTATATAATGGTCCTGGTAGATTATGCTACCCAATTTCCAGAAGCTGTTCTGCTGCACTCAGCTACTTCAAAAGCTATTGCACGGGAATTAGTACGGGTCTTTGCACAATACGGCATCCGTAAAGAAATCCTGACGGATCAAGGGAAGCCTTTCACCTCACAGACGTTCAGGGAGACTGCCAGGCTACTTCAAATAAAGCATTTAAAGACCTCGGCATATCATTCTCAAACCAACGGTCTTGTAGAGAGGTTCAATCAAACTCTCATACAGATGTTGCGTAAGGTATTCAACGAGGAAGGAAGGAACTGGGGCCAGCTCCTCCACCTCTTCCTTTTTGCATATCGGGAAGTCCACAGGCCTCCACGGGGTTCTCACCTTTTGAACTGCTATATGGACGACAACCCTGGGGCATATTAGATGTTTTAAAAGAAGGCTGGAAGGAAGAGGCCCTACCTTCAACAAATATATTGGAGTATATCATGCAGTTACGCAATAGATTTGAGAAGATTAGACCCATATTGAAAACGCACCTGGAAAAGGCGCAAGCAGCCCAGGTCTGATGCTATAACCATGGTGTGTCTCTTCGGGAGTTCTGCCAGGGAGATTGAGTCATGGTTTTAGTTCCTACCTCACCCTCCAAATTACTGGCTCATTGGCAGGGCCCCTATGACATTAAGGAGTGGAAGGGGCTGGTCGATTATTTGGTGAAACAACCAAATCATCAACCCAGCGAGTGGATATATCATATCAATTTGCTGAAACCGTGGAAGGAGAGGGATTCCGAGCCCTCCTCCAGATAGCTCCGCTCTCTCTTCGCTCATCAGTTATACCTTAATTTCGGAGATAATTTGACTCGCCAACAACAACAGGAGCTCGAAGCAGTTATCCTGTCTGTCCCTGAGGTAGTCAGTGAAACTCCAGGACAGACCTCCCTGGTTGCTCATGACATTGTGACGAAACCTAGGGTTATAGTCCGAGAACGCCCGTACAGAATTCCCGAGGCAAAAAAGGCTGAAGTGGAGCTGGAGATCAGACGAATGCTGGAACTAGGTGTGATTGAGGAAAGTTATAGTCCCTGGTCCAGTCCCGTCATTATGGTCAATAAGCCCATTGGAAGTTGGAGGTTCTGCAATGACTTCTGTAGGCTTAACCAAGTCTCCCAATTCAATTACTATCCGATGCCTCGGGTGGACGGCCTCTTCGAGCGGCTAGGAAACGCCAAATTTTTGACTACTTTGGATATGACTAAGGGGTACTGGCAGGTTCCCTTAACAGACTTCACTAAGGAAAAGACAGCATTTGGCACCCCTAGCGGGCACTGGCAGGATTGTGTTCTCCCATTTGGATTACATGGGGCACCTGCAACCTTCTAACGTCTGGTGGACAAAGTGCTCCGTCCTCATAATTCATATAGTGCTGCCTACTTGGATGACGTTGTTATCTATTCCAACACCTGGGAGGAGCACAGGTTGGAGCTGTATTGCGGTCACTGGCAAAAGCTGGGCTTCATATTAACCAGAAAAAGTGTTACTTTGCGTTGGTAGAAGCCAAATATTTAGGCTACCTAGTGGTCCGGGGTATGATGAAACCAAAGTGTTCCAAAATAGATTCGATTTTAAATTGGCCCCGTCCGATAAACAAGAGGCAGCTTCAGGCCTTTCTCAGCTTAGCAGGTTACTATCGCTGGTTTGTACCCCGGTTTTCTGAGAGAGCAACACCCTACATTGAAGGCACCTGACTTTTCTATGCCTTTCATTCTCCAGACGGACGCTTTGAACACAGGTCTTGGAGCCGTGTTGAGCCAAAGTGTTGATGGAGATGAACACCCCATTATGTACCTGAGTCGGAAACTGTTGGATCATGAAGCTAGGTATGCGGCAGTGGAGCGGGAAGCTTCAGCTATTAAATGGATGATTACTCAGCTGAGATACTACCTCTTGGAGTGCGAATTCACTCTTGTGGCGGACCATGCCCCATTACAGTGGATGGCCTTGCACAAGGAGTCCAATCCACGCGTCATGAGGTGGTTTTTGGATCTGCAGCCATATAAGTATTCGGTCATTTATCGCCGTGGTGTACTGCAAGCCAATGCCAATGCCCTTTCTCAGTGCCATGACTTCTCGGACCAGTACGCCCGACTTGACGGGTCTGGGCTGAAGGGGGGCCATGTGACACACATGCGAGTAGGGGGACGTTGTGTGGACCAAGCAAAGGTAATTCCATGCCAGGCCAGGGGGTGGCGAGGTGCACTAAACCTTCTCCTCTTATCTCTACAGACCAGCCGCGGGAAAACCTATCTGAGTCAGTGTTCAGGATCTGGCACCCAGAAGAAGGTCACTTCCAGTTCCAGCGCCCAGAAGAACTTCACTTCTGGCGCACAGGTTGATGTCAGAAGGACATCACTTCCAATTCCCCTACATCACTTCCGGTCTGATCCCTTAAAGCCGCCATCTTTTCCAACTCTAGTCAGTTCTATCTTGGACTCAGTATTGTCAACAGCTCTGTGCTGTTTAAAAAACAATTTGCAGCCAGGAATATTATACGGGTGGCTGCCCCAAACCTTTTTACGTGTCTCGAGTCTGTTCCTTTTTACAATATATATATATATTGTTGTGAGGGATTGCCGGCCATATATCCTGGCCAACACCCCCAAACCCCCAGATGGAGCCATCCCTACAACATGGAAGGGCCCCGAATTCCAGCAGGGCATCATGGAACTTGGAATCTTTCATCACAGCCTTTGCTGGATACCATGGGGGCCACCGGAGGACGTTATGGGGAGGCCCAGCAATTTATACTTTCCATATAGCCCGGAAGTAATTCACAATCGCGGAAACGGAAGAAATGATATACTTCCGGGCAGAAGAAAAGAGGAGTTTTGATCTGACCCGGAAGTGCTAGGAATCACATGGACTGGGGGGATCAGAAGCATTTCCGGGTCAAAGCTTTTAAAGGAAATCCCAGCAGTGAGCTGAGTTGGGAGGAAGGGTGGCTGAGCTGCTGGGTGTGGAGGATTGATTATAGTTTATTGATTATTTATTAAGTATTGTGAAGTGGAGGGTGCTTTGTGCACATTGTTATTATAAATAAAATAACATTTGGACTTTTATCTGGTGTCTGACGTATTGTCCGAGGGTTCAAGGGAGCGATAATGCCCCCTATCTGTCACATTGTAATTATATAGTAATAAAAGGCGCTATATAGGCGCCTGACCCGACACAGATGGACATGGAGGCACGTATAAAATAAAAGACTTTTAATTTTTCTTCAGCTGGAGGGCACATCTTCCCCGTAATCCCTCCAGCCCCACACAGTCCCAAGCACTGAAACCACACCAAATAACACTCTCTTCTTCCACCACCTCCACCACCCCTCCACAGCTTCGTCCTTCTTCCACCTGACTCTGGCCTCCGAGTGGTGGTTGCTGGCTTCCTTTTATCAGGCACCTGGAAGTGCTCCAGGTGGTTGATTAGTAACATCCAGCTGCACTTCTGGGTAAGGTGAAACCAGTGCCCAAAAGGGGCCAGCCACTCCTGTTGCAGCACCCCCTAGTGGTGCCTGCAGAACCCCACAGAGCTGCACAGAACTCCAACCCCCATGAAGCCCTGGAGGAGTCAGAGGCACCGCTGCAACCCATGGATGCTGCCATCTAGCGTCCAGGGGGAGACACTGGGCTTCCCACCCTTGTCGCCTTGGCAGATGTGGTGAAGGGGCATCCCAGCCAGGCATGGGCCCTGGCCATCTGTCACAGGATATATATATATATATATATATATATATATATATATATATATATATATATATATATATATATATTTATATATATATACTGTATATATATACAGTAATCCCTCCTCCATCGCGGGGGTTGCGTTCCAGAGCCACCCGCGAAATAGGAAAATCTGCGAAGTAGAAACCATATGTTTATATGGTTATTTTTATATTGTCATGCTTGGGTCACAGATTTGCGCAGAAACACAGGAGGTTGTAGAGAGACAGGAACGTTATTCAAACACTGCAAACAAACATTTGTCTCTTTTTCAAAAGTTTAAACTGTGCTCCATGACAAGACAGAGATGACAGTTCTGTCTCACAATTAAAAGAATGCAAACATATCTTCCTTTTCAAAGGAGTGCGCGTCAGGAGACAGAGAACAAAGCAAGCAGTCAAAAAAAAAATCAATAGGGCTTTTTGGCTTTTAAGTATGCAAAGCACCACCGGTACAAAGCTGTTGAAGGCGGCAGCTCACACCCCCTCTGTCAGGAGCAGGAAGAGAGAGAGAGAGAGCGAGCCACAGAAAAACAAAGTCAAAAATCAATAGATAGATAGATAGATAGATAGATACTTTATTAATCCCGATGGGAAATTCACATTCTTCAGCAGCAGCATACTGATACAATAAATAATATTAAATTAAAGAATGATAATAATACAGGTGAAAAAAACAGACAAAAATAGAAAAATAAAAGTAGAAAAGTACACATACGTGCCCTTTGAGCTTTTAAGTATGCGAAGTACCGTGCAGCACGTCCTTCAGGAAGCAGCTGCACACAGCCCCCCTGCTCACACCCCCCTACGTCAGCGCAAGAGAGAGAGAGAGAGAGAAAGTAAGTTGGGTAGCTTCTCAGCCATCTGCCAATAGCGTCCCTTGTATGAAATCAACTGGGCAAACCAACTGAGGAAGCATGTACCAGAAATTAAAAGACCCATTGTCCGCAGAAACCCGCGAAGCAGCAAAAAATCCGCGATATATATTTAAATATGCTTACATATAAAATCCGCGATGGAGTGAAGCCGCGAAAGGCGAAGCGCGATATAGCGAGGGATCACTGTATATATCAAAAAAATTAAAAGAACATTTTTTAATCAGAGTATAGCATCAAGTCAGTGAAACTTCTGGGCTATTGAATTGGTCAGTTAAGTAGCAGAGGGGGTTGTTAATCAGTTTCATCTGCTTTGGTGTTAATGAAATTAACAACAAGTTCACTAGAGGAGTAACATTGAGACGACCCCCAAAACAGGAATGGTTTAACAGGTGGAGGCCACTGACATTTTCCCTCCTCATCTTTTCTGACTGTTTTTTCACTAGTTTTACATTTGGCTACAGTCAGTGTCACTACTGTAGCATGAGGCGATAACTGGACTTTACAGAGGTTGCACAGGTAGTCCAACTTCTCCAAGATGGCATATCAATATTTGCCATTGCCAGAAGGTTTGCTGTGTCTCCCAGCACAGTCTCAAGGGACTGGAAGAGATTCCAGGAGACAGGCACTTAATCTAGGAGAACTGGGCAGGGCCGTAGAAGGTCCTTAACTCAACAGCAGGACCCGTATCTGTTCCTTTGGGCAAGGAGGAGCAGGATGAGCACTGCCAGAGCCCTACAAAATGACTGCCAGCAGGCTACTGGTGTGAATATCTCTGACCGGACAATCAGAAGCAGACTTCTTGAGAGTGACCTTAGGGCCCGACATCCTCTAGTGTGCCCTGTGTTCACTGCCCAGCACCATGCAGATCGATTGGCATTTGCCATAGAATACCAGAATTGTCAGGTCCACCACAGGCGCCCTGTGCTTTTCATAGATGAGAGCAGGTTCACCCTGAGCACATGTGACAGACGTGAAAGGGTCTGGAGAAGCCATGGAGAACGTTATGCTGCCTGTTATATCATTCAGCATGACCAGTTTGGCAGTGGGTCAGTGATGGTTCGGGGAGGCATATCCATAGAGGGACGCACAAACCTCTACAGGCTAGACAACGGCACCTTGACTGCCATTAGGTATCTGGATGAAATCCTTGGACCCATTGTCAGAACCTATCCTGGTGCAGTGGGTCTTGGCTTCCTCCTGGTGCACGACAATGCCCAGTCTCATGTGGCGAGAGTATGCAGGCAGTTCCTGGAGGATGAAGGAATTGATACCATTAACTGGTCCCCATGCTCGCCTGACCTAAATCCAATAGAACACCTCTGGGACATTATGTTTTGCTCCATCCGATGCCACCAACTTGCACCTCAGACTGTTCAGGAGCTCAGTGATGCCCTAGTCCAGATCTGGAAGGAGACCCCCCCAGGACACCATCCATCGTCTCATTAGGAGCATGCCCTGATGTTGTCAGGCATGCATACAAGCATGTGGGGGCCATACAAACTACTGAGTACGATATAGAGTTGCAGCAATGAAATTTCGAAACAATGGACTAGCCTGCAGCATCATTTTTTCACTTTGATTTTCGTGGTGTCTTTGAATTCAGCCCTCTGTAGGTTGATAATTTTCATTTCCATCAAATGATGTGGCATCCTCTCGTTCCTAACACATGACCCAGTCCATATCAGTATACATATCCAGCATAATTTTTTTCCCATTGAGATCTGTTGTGTTTTCAAAGTGTTCCTTAAATTTTGTTGAGCACTATATATACTGTGAGCTGCGAAGCTGATCGCACCCCCAGAAGTTACCCCTGGGAAAACCCCTAAGAAACTTAGACAGTTTACCTTCACATTCCTCCTTTCCCTTTTAGCCGGCTCTGTCGCGTAATATGCCTCTCGCGCAGTGCTCCGCCTTCTTAAAAAGCCTGCACGGGCTTCTCTCAGTTTGTTAAACTGATTGCTTGCTTCTCCTTATCCCTCTCTCAGACATTCTCTCCTCCTGGGGAAACTGTCATCTCTGACTTGTCATGGAGGAGCACATTTAAACTTTTGAAAAGAGACAAATGTTTGTTTGCAGTGTTTTGAATAAAGTTCCTTTCTTTTCTACAAGCTCCTGTGTCTCTGTGCAAATCTGTGACCCAAGCATGACAATACATATTCATTTTATATAGAAATTTTTTTTGTTACAGAAATGGTGAAAAGTACTGTTTTTAATTAAGCCTTTTTTCAGATAGGTACATTACAGAAAAAAAATATGACAGCTTGTAATTATGAGAAGTGTTTTACTTTATTTTGTGCCATATGTATTATGGATATTTTTGTACATATTTTATTAATTAAAGTATGTATTTTAGTGTTTTTTAGTGTTTTTTTTATTTTAGTACTTTACTGTCACTGAACAATACGCATACAAAATCTCATTTTGTTAATACTAAAAAATGAACAGTTAACACCTGTGGTCTATAGTTTAATTATAAAAATACACTTTCATATAGGATATAAAACGTCTGTCTGGTTATGCAGGAGATTAGTGTAAAAAGTTTTTTAAAGGGATAAAAAAAAATCAGAATCAGATTTGGTTAAACAAGTAGCATGAAATTGGTGAATGGTATTAGCCTTAAAAACATTATCGGAGCATCCCTATTAATAATGCTTTCCCTGGAATTGCAAAGCAGAGAGCTTGTTTCTATTGAACTTTCAAAATTTACAGATGTACACCATTGTCCAACCACAGGTAATTTTCCTTTAAACTCCAAGAAGGCTCATGTAATCCCAAGTGTTGAGACGCCCCATTCCAGCTTGCCTGTAATTGAAAATTACTGTTCAGTATCTATTTGTCTATTTCAATCTAAAGATACGGTAGTACCTAGTTCACAACTAATGTTAATTTTTCTCTGACAACAACCTTGATCCTTAATATGAAATTGTCCATGGGACTGAGATGAGATTTTTAAAACCAGGAGATGAAAAAGGCCAAGTCAACACAGATATAAACTGTGGTCAAAAAACACAAGCGACAAAGACAAATTCAAGGTCAAAAACCAGCAGGAATGGTCTAAAGTAAACTAAGAGGAAAAAAATGTCAGTAATGAAAAATTTTTAAACACAAAGCAAAAGAATATTTTTAAAAATATCTCAACGCTGGGATGCCAGAATGGCTTACATGACTTTTGTGTCACATGACAGGCAAGAGACATAGTAAATGTAAACAATATGGCATCAGATATGAGACAAAGAAGTGTGCAAATATGGTGTATTTAGCCTTCAGAATGAAGGAAAATGACATTCCTCTTCAATATGGTTTTTGCAAAGTTCCTTCCACAATTAACCACTCACTGTGCATCTCTATACCTTTGTCGTGACATGGCACCCACCTAAAGCTTTCAGACCTTCCAAAAGAACCTCCGGAATGCAGCTATTCTCTGTTACTTGTTTTGTTCACATTAACAATTTGCTTCAGTCTCTCCAAAAAAAAAGAATTTCAGGGCTCTACTGCTCAATATCTGCAGGCTCTCATCTCTCTGCATTATCTGCCCAGCAATATCAAAGTGGCCAGAAACACAAAATGGTGTCACTGTTGGAAAAAAAAATGACAAGGTGCTGCAGATCACAAAAGTAAAATTTTCCTTGATTAAAAGCATTTGAAAAATAAATCATGATAATACTTATATAAGAACAGCTTATAACAATGATAAATGATAGATAGATAGATAGATAGATAGATAGATAGATAGATAGATAGATAGATAGATAGATAGATAGATAGATAGATAGATAGATAGATAGATAGATAGATACTTTATTAATCCCAAGGGGAAATTCACATACTCCAGAGCAGCATACTGATAAAGAACAATATTAAATTAAAGAGTGATAACAATGCAGGTATAACAGACAATAACTTTGTATAATGTTAACATTTACCCCCCCCCCCCCCCCAGTGGAATTGAAGAGTCGCATAGTGTGGGGGAGGAACGATCTCCTCAGTCTGTCAGTGGAGCAGGACATTGACAGCAGTCTGTCGCTGAAGCTGCTCCTCTGTCTGGAGATGATACTGTTTAGTGGATGCAGTGGATTATCCATGATTGACAGGAGCCTGCTCAGTGCCCGTCGCTCTGCCACAGATGTCAAACTGTCCAGCTCCATGCCTACAATAGAGCCTGCCTTCCTCACCAGTTTGTCCAGGCATGAAGCGTCCCTCTTCTTTATGCTGCCTCTCCAGCACACCACTGCATAGAAGAGGGCGCTCGCCACAACTGTCTGATAGAACATCTGCAGCATTTTATTGCAGATGTTGAAGGACACCAGCCTTCTAAGGAAGTACAGTTGGCTCTGTCCTTTCTTACACAGAGCATCAGTATTGGCAGTCCAGTCCAATTTATCATCCAGCTGCACTCCCAGGTATTTATAGGTCTGCACCCTTTGCACACAGTCACCTCTGATGATCATGGGGTCCAGGAGGGGCCTGGGTCTCCTAAAATCCACCACCAGCTCCTTGGTTTTGCTGGTGTTCAGGTGTAGGTGGTTTGAGTCGCACCATTTAACAAAGTCCTTGATTAGGTCCCTATACTCCTCCTCCTGCCCACTCCTGATGCAGCCCACAATAGCAGTGTCGTCAGCGAACTTTTACACGTGGCAGGACTCCAAGTTGTATTGGAAGTCCGGTGTATATAGGCTGAACAGGACCGGAGAAAGTACAGTCCCCTGCGGCGCTCCTGTGTTGCTGATCACAATGTCAGACCTGCAGTTCCCAAGACACACATACTGAGGTCTGTCTTTAAGATAGTCCACTATTATTACATCTAGAATGTCAGATAAAGATATGAATACCAGTGCAAAAATTAACAGAGTTTAAAGTAAATTAATTTGTGTTTATTCAGTGATAAAATCTATACATACCCTTAAACAGAACTTAACTATACTTTCCCTATAATATTTAACATTTTTAGAGTCTTCTTAATGTATTATAGAAATAATAATAAAACAGGTTAACTTCTAAAAAATATGGAATAGAAATAACAATATTTTTATTTTTGGAAAAAGATACAAATACTGATATTTAACCAAAAGAATAAAAATATGTACAGTAAATGATTGCGAACACTGTTTTAACAATTTATATTTAATATAGTGGATTCAGAAAATATTTAGTCACCTTCACTGTCTGCACACTTTACTAATTTTAAATATTTAAATTTGTCATTTTGCCCATCAAGATATATTCATTAACCCATAATGTGAAAACATGTTTTCAGAAAGGTTTGCAAATGTATTAAAAAAAAAATACATCCATCCATCCATCCATCCATTTTCCAACCCGCTGAATCCGAACACAGGGTCACGGGGGTCTGCTGGAGCCAATCCCAGCCAACACAGGGCACAAGGCAGGAACCAATCCCGGGCAGGGTGCCAACCCACCGCAGGACACACACAAACACACCCACACACCAAGCACACACTAGGGCCAATTTAGAATCGCCAATCCACCTAACCTGCATGTCTTTGGACTGTGGGAGGAAACCCACGCAGACACAGGGAGAACATGCAAACTCCACGCAGGGAGGACCCGGGAAGTGAACCCAGGTCCCCAGGTCTCCCAACTGCGAGGCAGCAGCGCTACCCACTGCGCCACTGTGCCACCTAATCTAATCTAATCTAATGTAATTATATAAGTAGAAGTAATAAGTATTGCTGTGACATTCCAAATTTTGGTTGCTTAAATTATCATCAAGATGTGTTTAGAACATGATACGAGTTCATCTGTGTCAAACTGAATTACATAATTGGACATTGTTTAGAAAGACACAAAAATGCATACTTTAGAACATTAGAAAAGTCTAGATGAGAACAGGCCATTTAGCCCAAAAATGCCCAATAGTGCTATCGACCTAATTCTTCTAAAATAACATCAAGTCTAATTTTGAAATTCCCAAAAGTTCTACTGTCCACCACACTACTTGGTAGTGTATTCCATGTGTCTTTGGTTCTCTTTTCAAAGAAAAAGTTCCTAATGTTTGTGCAAAACGAATCCTTAACAGGTTTCCAACTGTGTCCCCATATCCTTAATGAACTCATTTTAAAATAACAGTCTTGATTCACAACACTAATTCCCTTCATAATTTTTAATCACTTCAATCACATTTCTCCTGTTAAGTTTCTTTCGCTTAAACTGAAAAGGCTCAACTCTCTTAATCTTTCCTCACAAGGGGGCTCTGCCCCCTGCTCGCTTCGCTCGCCTACCCCCGGCGTTTTGAACCCGTGCCCGCTGGGCAGCCACGTGTGAGGATGACGCACGTTTAATACGGAGCGTTCGCCCGTGTTACTCTGGGGCCCCCCCACTGTTAATACGGAGCTCCGTCTGTACTATTATGCGGTGCATTGTGGACTACTGCGGACCTTGTAGTGTTTCACGTTTCAGTTTGTATGTCAGTCAGTCGAGCTTTTGTTTTTGAAGCTTTTGAATTCCGGTCTTCATTATGTGTAACCTGCTGTCCATGTGTTTGGCCCCCTCGTTTAACCTGTTTATGACGTTTTACTTTGCTTTCTACTTTGTCTTTCATTTCTGATCTCGCTTTATTCTGCTTTTGTTTCAATGACACCTGGTCCGTGGTGAATATATTTTCCCTTTTTCGAGTAATAATTTTCATTTGTTTGCGATACTGTGATGTTTATCGTACTGTTAATAATACATCACTGTAATGTGATTCACCTATCCTATATAGTTTGGACGTGTGAGGATGACGTATGTTTAATACAGAGCGTTCGCCCGTGTCACTCTGGGTCTCCCCAATGTTACTACGAAGCTCTTTCCGAACTATTATGCGGTGCATTGTGGAGCACTGCGGACTCTGTAGTGTTTCCCGTTTCACTTCGTATCTCATTTAGTCGAGCTCTTTCTTTTTGGGGCAGTGCCTGCCTGGTCTGCGGCATTTCAGACGCACGTTGTAGGCGCCTGCGTTCATTAATTATATCCAGGCAGGCGCGTGTTTGTATCTCGGTCACTCGAGCTGTGTCGTGTTGAATCCGTGCCTGCTTTGCCTACGCAGTTTGAGATGCGCGTTGTAGGCGTCCACGTTCATTAGATCTGTCCACGCGGGCTCGGTGTTGAGCTGTTTGGTTTTGGAGCCGAGACAGTTTTGCTTCTGCGGTTTCAGACGCGTGTCCGTACCATCTCGGGTTTGATGTATGTTTTACTATGTCTCCTCCTGCGCTTTCACCACTCATTAGTGCCACTCACAATATGCCGATGACGCCTGCGCCTTCTGTATTATGTCAGTTTTTACCATGCTGTGTAGGCGCCTTTGTCTTTTGTACTTTACCGCGCCTTCCGACGCACGATGTAGCCGCCTGCACCTTCCGGGTCCACCTCCGCTGTGTGGTGTGGACGTTTAACTGTCGTTGTTTCTGCCTTTATATTCTGTATCTCGGTGTGCATGTGTTTCGTGCCTAGGTTTTTTTGAAGCTGTTGCATTCCAGTTTTCATCAGCTGTAACCCGCTCTCCATGTGTTCGTCCCCGTTCTTTATAAAGTTTTACTTTGTTTCCTACTCTGTGTTTTATTTCTGGCCTTGCTTGATCCTGCTTGCGGCATGTGAGACGGTTCGTAGTCTTTCTCGTTTTACTCTGGGCAGGGGGGCTTTGTTCTGTAACCTGCTCTCCATGTGTTTGTCCCTGTTCTTTAACCTCTTTATGACGTTTTACTTTGTTTCCTACTATGACGGTTCGTAGTCTCTCCCGTTTTGCTCTGGTGCGGGGGGGTGGGGGGGCTTTGTGTGGCGCCTGCGCATGTGCGTAGTCTCTCCCGTTTCACTCTGGGGGGGGGTGCTTTGTGTGGCACTTGAACACTATGTCTTTTGCGTCCACAGGCAGGTCCCTGCGTCCATATCCGGTTTACCATTCTCGTTTAGTAATATGGATAGATAATTCATCCCCTGTAGCTCTGAATCAGCCTAATCACTCTTCTGTTGACTTTTTCTGATGCTGCTATGTCCTTTTTGTAGCCTGGAGACCAAAATTGTACATGGTACTCCAGATGAGGTGTCACATTTGCATTACAAAGCTTGAGCAAAACCTCCTTGGACTTGTACTCTACACATCAAGGCATTATATAACGTTCTGTTAGCCTTTTTAATGGCTTCTGAACACTGGCTGGCAGTTGATAGTGTTGAGTCCACTATGACTCCTAGGTCCTTCTCATAAGGTGTACTCTCGATTTTCAGACCTCCCAATTTGTGTATTCAAACATAACATTTTTATTTCCCATATGTAATATTTTACATTTACTGACATTAAATTTCATCTGCTGCAAATCTGCCCCAGCCTGTATGCTGTCCAAGTCCTTCTGTAATGATTCAATGGATTCTAGATTACCAGCAACCCCGTGAGACTCAAAAGAATCGCAAATCCAAGAATGGCAATCACTTTCTGTTCCCTCCGATATTTGGAGGGATGAAATATCATGGAGGGTGGGTGCGTCCTGAGAAATGTCATTCAATTAAATACACATATTTGTACTAAAGCGGTTTCTTTTTGGAGCTGTGACTCATCTGGTTCTGGTGTTTCAGAAGCGCGTTGTAGGCGCCTTCGTTTATTGTTTTTATCCATGCAGTCTCTTATTTGTTTTTCTATGGCTGTGTCGTCAGGGAGAAGTCATTTGCTGACAGCGGCGGATTCGCATGCTGAAGTGACCATGGCGGCGGATCTGGGCATGGAGGGCTACATCACTAAACGAAGTTGGTATATGTGGTGGTGTGGGCGGTCGCGTTTGGGCGGCTGTACAACCTGGCCTGCACGCTTTACCTCAGGTTTAGTTCACACATCGTAGCCATGGTAAGGTTTTCATTTAATTAAATAAACATATTTGTACTACAGCGGTGTCTTTGTGTGGGCGCCTTCGTTCATTGTTTTTATCCATTCAGGCTCGTTTACAGGTCGTAGCCATACGGGCTCGTGTTTGTATTACTAATCATTGAGCTCCTTCCATTTGGAGCCGTGACTCCTTTGCCTCTGCTGTGTCAGAAGGGCATTGTGGGCGCGTTCATTCATTGTGTTTATCCATACGGGTTCGTTTTGTATTTCTGTTAGTTGAGCTCTTTCATTGTGGAGCCATGATGTCTTTGCTTCTGGTGTGTCTGAAACGCATTGTAGGAGCCTCTGTGTATTGTTTTTATCCATGCGGTCTCGTCTTTGTTGTTCTGTGGCTGTGTCGTTAGGTAGAAGTCGTTTACTGTTAGGAAGCATAATCCACCTTACATTTAATACTGGATTACCGTTATGTGATTCAAATATGCCACACTGACTGCTGGCACAGTGGATTAGAGCAAGTGTAGTTTATAGGTTGTGTTGTTTGGGCGCTACTGACTCTGGGAAGCTGCTGGGTTTGACTCTGGGGTGCTGCGGCGCAGTGCGCATGCGCTTCGGAGCGTCCACCGTGCATAAATTAAACTGTCGTTTAGTAATATAGATCTGCTAATCCACCTAATTCACCTAGTTTAGAATCATCTGCAAACTTAACCAGCTTTTTACTAATATTCCTATCCAAATCATTTACTGTATATGTATTACGAATAGCAGCAGCCCCAGCCCTGACCCCTATGGCACACCACTCTTAACATCAGCCAATCCTGATAGGGTTCCTCGCACAATCACTCTGCTTCCTGTGTCTGAGCTAATTTTGCATCCTTCTACAAACAACACCCTGAACTCCCAATTCTTTTAGTGTGATGCCCAACCTCTCACATGGCCCCTCATCAAATGCTTTCTGAAAGTCAAGATAAATAATATTATACAGTATAGTCCACTTTGATTATATCCTTTTGTTTCTTCCTCATAGAATTCTAGTATGTTGGTAAAACATCACTTCCCTTTTATGTAAGGGCCCACAATTCACACGGCATGTCAGGACAAAAGACAACCATGAAGTTCAAGGAACTCTCTGTAGACCTCCATTACAACATTGTAGTGAGGCCCAGATCAGGGCAAGGGCAAGGGTATAAAACAATTTGAACACAGTGACTTCAATAATTGTAAAATGAAAGATGTTTTGAGCCAGCAGGACTCTTTCTAGAGTCGGCCATCGACCTAAATTAAGTAACCGGGCAAGAAAGGCCTTGGTCTGGGAGATGACCAGTTACCCAATGGTTGCTCCAACACAGCATCAGAAGTCCTCTGCTGATATTGTAGAAATTGTTGGAAGGACGATCATCTCATCAGCACACCAATAAGGTTACTCTTGAGTAAAAGGCATATGACAGCCCACTTGGAATTTGCAAAATAGTATTTAAAGGACTTCGAGAACATAAATAAAAATAATTCTCTTGTCAGGTATGACAGAAATTGAACATTGTGGACAGAATACAACCTCAATGATGAAGCATTGCAATGAGCATGCTATGTGTGTGCTTCTCAGTGGCAGGGACAGTGAGAGTGGTCAGAATTGAGGGAAGGATGAATGAAGTCAAATATAGAGAGGTCCCAGAAGAAAACCTGGTCCAGAGTGCACTCAACCCCAGACTGGTGTGATAGCTTACCTTTCAGCATGAAAATGATCAAAAGCATACAGTCAAGACAATGTTGGAGTGGTTTTAAGACTCTGAATGTCCCTGAGTGGCCCATCCAAAGCTCTGACTTAGAACATCTGTGGAGAGACCTGAAGATGGCATATTACAGGTACTTCATCTAGTCTAACAGAGATTAAGAGCATGTGCCAGGAAGAATGAAATAAACTGCCCCATCCAGCCATGAAAAGCTTACCCAAGAAGACTTGAAGCTGTGCTTGCTGCCAAAGGAGCTTCTGCCTGGTAGTGAATTAAGAGTCTGAATACTTTTATGAAAAAGAGATTTCTGTTTTTGATTTGTTATACATTTGCAAACCTTTAGTCATTATGGGTTTTTCCATTTAAACATCATCCTAAAATAAGTCTACAGGTGTGATTTAACACTGAGGCTGATTGGGTCTCTCTAATTACATTACTGCATAATCTGGGGGCCTTATAGTTAAATTCTTTGACAGCTAAAGTTGTATTTATCTTTGGATGTTTAAATGTGACTGCATATCAACAGTCTAATGTATGGTCTTTTATAAAGGCATATGTAGTACTGTATATGTGTACTATGCACAAGTATTAGCCCCCCCCCCCCCCCCCCCCAATTTTTGAAGCAGTTTATTGTGGCAGTGATTGTGTATTTGCTCATGAAAAAATGATATAACTTCAGAATAAACACAAATAACAAGAATATCTTATATTTTTAAAAAAATCATTATTTTGCCTGGCCTTCTTTAGATACAAAATGTATGCAATTTGCTTTGGTAAATTGCTGAATAATTTTTTTAAGTAGTCCTGTGTTAAATTCATGCCTAATTCACCGTAACTCTTCTTCTGACTTCTCATTTTTTCTTTTCCTATCCAAGTGACTGATCTCACACAGTGAATTTCATTAATGTTGACATTAGTGTTCTGAGGTGGCTAATCTAATAATGTTGCAGTTCCATCTACAGATGTGTGGTATAAGTAGGTCTAAATTGTGCTTACGTTGTGTTTGAGGTCGTTATTGTGATGAACAATTACGTTTTTCTGAATAAGATGTTTTCTCAAAGGTTCAGCATGATGACTTAAAATTAGTTTATATTTGTCAGTGTTCATTATTTCATTGATTCTGAACATATCCCCTACTCTACTGGCTGAAATGTACCACCAGGCCATGAGCAAAGAACTATCATGCTTTATGGGAGGCTGTAGACAGGGATCATTGTACTTTCAACAAGTCTTCTTTTGCTATACTGGTGTATTTGTGAACCAAAATTTAAAAATTTGGATTAATCACTGTCCGTCCAGTGCTTTATGATCTGTTATATAGGTATTGTGGAGTTCCTTCTGCTTGTAGCAATTCCACAATAATGGTTCCATAGTTGCAACAAGCCATAAAAGACTATTTCCTCGGAGTACTGCACCCTCCACCCATCCTTCTGCTGATACCAGCATAGGAGAGAGTTTACCCCCACCCACAATTACAGCAGCCCAGGTAAGCAGAGATGTGATGAAGACCATGGAGAGGCTACTGCTTCACCACCTGAGGCCACAGGTTCAACATGCCCTCGACACTCTGCAGCTCGCATATCAGGAGAAGGTGGGAGCGGAGGATGCCATTATCTATATGCTACACCGATCACTCTCCCACTTGGACAGAGGCAGTGGTGCTGTAAGAATTATGTTTCTAGACTTCTCTAGTGCCTTCAATACCATCCAACCTCTGCTCCTTAGGGACAAGCTGACACAGATGGGAATAGATTCATACCTGGTGGCATGGATCGTGGACTATCTTACAGACAGACCTCAGTATGTGCGTCTCAGGAACTGCAGGTCTGACATTGTGGTCAGCAACACAGGAGTGCCACAGGGGACTGTACTTTCTCCGGTCCTGTTCAGCCTATATACATCGGACTTCCAATACAACTCGGAGTCCTGCCACATGCAAAAGTTCGCTGACGACACTGCTATCGTGGGCTGCATCAGGAGTGGGCAAGAGGAGGAGTATAGGAACCTAATCAAGGACTTTGTTAAATGGTGCGACTCAAACCAATTACACCTGAACACCAGCAAAACCAAGGAGCTGGTGGTGGATTTTAGGAGGGCCAGGCCCCTCATGGACCCCGTGATCATCAGGGGTGACTGTGTGCAGAGGGTGCAGACCTATAAATGCCTGGGAGTGCAACTGCATGATTAATAATTGGACTGGACTGCCAATATTGATACTCTGTGTGAGAAAGGACAGAGCTGACTATACTTCCTTAGAAGGCTGGCATCCTTCAACATCTGCAATAAGATGCTACAGATGTTCTATCAGACGGTTGTGGCGAGCACCCTCTTCTATGCAGTGGTGTGCTGGGGAGGCAGCATAAAGAAAAGGGACGCCTCATGCCTGGACAAACTGGTGAGGAAGGCAGGCTCTATTGTAGGCATGGAGCTGGACAGTTTGACATCTGTGGCAGAGCTCCTATCAATAATGGAGAATCCACTGCATCCACTGAACAGGATCATCTCCAGACAGAGGAGCAGCTTCAGCGACAGACTGCTATCAATGTCATGTTCCAATGACAGACACAGGAGATTGTTCCTCCCCCACACTATGCGACTCTTCAATACCACCCAGGGGGGGTAAACATTAACATTATTCAAAGTTATTGTCTGTCTGTATATCTGCATTGTTATCACTCTTTAATTTAATATTTTCTTTATCAGTATGCTGGAGTATTTGAATTTCCCCTTGGGATTAATAAAGTATCTATCTATCTATCTATCTATCTATCTATCTATCTATCTATCTATCTATCTATCTATCTATCTATCTATCTATCAATCTATCTATCTATCTATCTATGGTGGAAGTATGTACTTTGATGACCAGATGCTGACCAAGTACTCCCCTTGATTTCCCTTTGTCCCTGTAGGAAGTCACCATTTAGTACAGCTCATCAGTTGTTGAAAGTTTTAGGGTCTTCCACTCTGTTTTCTGTCTTCATATTGCCCACTATCTTCAAATTTATTAATGACATATTGAACACCAAATCTTGAAAATCCAATTTGTATTTGGTGAATATAGTTGCTATTTATCATCTTGAAATTATGTGCTCTTTTGTTATTCCTGAATTATTATTTTTCACAAATTCATGTATTCTCTGTTTTTGGTAATTATGTACTATCTTTTTAAATGTGCCTCCATTCCATGTATTTTCTGGGAGAAGCCCCAGTAGGTGGGTTATACCATGACATTACTGCTTCTGGGTCCCTTCTCTGCAATTTTCTACTGGCCAGAATGAGAGATTCTGTCAGTGACTCATTCAGACTGTATTTGGAGATAAAATAAGTATTGTTATTTTCTGATTTTTCTGGGTTCTTGGATTTTTTTCTGCTGTGGATTGTGTCTTGAAATATGTTTGCCTCAGATTGTCTTAAGGGCAACTCCTTTTTACCCTTTTGAGTTTGTTAATAAATCTACAGTACTTCATTTATAAAGATTTTTATTGCCCTTATGTCCATAAGGCAGAGGCTTGTAGTTATCTCCTCCTTTTTTGAATATTTTGATATATTTTTGCTTGTGCCCCTTTATTTTTAGCTTTTTAGCCAGACTGAGGTGTGTAGGTAGTTTTCTGGTGGCAAGTTGGTCCGGGGTGATTCTCTTCTGGGCTGGCTCTTGAAAGTCCTGGCAGGTTTTGTGCTTATTTTTGGAGGCCTCAACCTCTCATCACGTTATGTGAGACTCCATCTCACAACAATAACGTTATTGATACAGAACAATGATTTTATGTCCATCAAAGTGTGTTAACCTAAACATTTTCAAACATCTCAGTGAGGCACTAAGTGCATTTATTTATTAAATTTCACCACCAGCTCACTGAGTTTAGCTAATCTCTGCTTTATCAGATTTGAGAACCAGATCTGTGTTGTTCTAGCCATGGTATATAAGATATCCTTGTTTCTGGAAAATCCAAGAATTTTTTATTATTTTTAATAAAATCTATACTTATTTGTGTTTTTCTAATCTTTTGTACTTTTTCAAAAACAAATAAACCCTTATTCCTTAAATAACAAAGTGAAATAATTTTCTTATGTGGTCAAAGACTTTTTCTGCATTACACATATGTGTACATATAGATACAGAATATATATACTATTGTATTTATTGTTGCCACTGGTCATGTTTCTGCAGTCAATTATTTAATATTTGTATCCATATTTAAAGTATCCTAGATAATACTGATAGTGTTTTTGATATTATTCTGCATTCTAATGACGGATATTGATTTAAATACACAATGAAAGCATTCTTGTTTTCCATATGATGTCTTATAGTCTTAATTGGTTGAAGTGGGAATAAGAGGAGCGTTAGGAAGACGAGCAGGTACTATAAGTGGGTCAGTTTTCTTAATATTTTTTCTTATGTCACTAATTTTGTTTAATTTAATGGACAAGATAAAGTTACCTTTCACATATTTATTGACTGACACTTTGACGGTGCTATGCTTAGTGAGGGTGCCTGTTTCCTATATGACCACTGTGTGGAGTTTGCAAAATCTTTAATTGTTCCATCTGGATTTTTATCAAGTATTTGTTTTTATCTGACAAATTAAATTACCATAAAATCTTGCATATAACACATGCAGTTTTCACTCATTTTATTTTGTTAAAAATTGGGGCGTGAGACATAATTTTATAGCAATAGTTTCTCACAAAAATCAACATAAAACATCTTTTCTGTGTGCAGTGTGCTGTCGCCATAACTTAGCCATCTCTGGCTGCATGACACTGGCAGAGGGGAGCAGGGTGGGGCGGTGAGTGGTTGCCGTCAGTTGCTGGTTCTTTGGCCATTCTCGCTGCATGTTCGCCATCTCTGTGATGCAGTCTGGTTTGTCCCTCTTGTCATTGTAAGTGCCATTCCTCCCAGGTAAACGTTGCCATAGGTGTATCAACTACACAACATGTTCAACACCATGATTAGCTGGGGACTGGTCAGTTGATGTCGGTACCTCACTTTTGTTTTTGGTATCGATCTCCAGATCACTTGCACAAAAGTCAGAGTCCAACAAGTCAGAGTCCAATTCAAAATAATAAAATATATGAAGAACGTCATCCACTGAATATTTCACTTTGTGCATTCGCTTTACTCCCTTGCCAGATGTCGATTTTTGCCATTGTTTGTTCATCCCTACTCATGCAAACACAGGGATTAGTCAACGAGTCTAACATTTCTCCAAGCAAAAAGAGTCTACCTTCACTATAACAGCAATTGTTTTTAATGTTTAAAGCTAATTATCGCCCTCATCCCTCCATTCGACATCCACCCCAAAAGAGTTAATAGCATCCTGAAAAGTTAACGGTGTGCATTATATACGAATTGCTATTTTTACCTAAAAACGTTTGTCTAAATCAACAAGCACATTATACACAAGTGCACATTGTATGCAAGAGTTTATGGTAGTTGTTAGTATACATTGTACATTGTTGGGCTGAATGGCCTGTTCTCATCTAGAGTGTTTTAATGTTCTAATGTTCTAATGTACTGTTGGTAATGAGTGTTTGCAAGTAGGAATGTAGCCTGTGATGAACTGGCATCTTATCCAGGATTTTTTAATGGCTTGAACCTACTGATGTTAGGACAGGTGTCTGTGCAAGGCGATACTGTAATGGAAAAAGTAAGTTCAGAAAACAGAGAGGTGTTTTATAACTATATCAATTTATTTACAAAGCACTGGTTAGGTCTGTAGTACTATATACATTACCACTATAATAAAATTTTTCATAATCCTTTAGAAAAATAGCCTCATAACCTAGTTACCATAACATGATCCTTGCTATTCTAGAGCTGTATTTAGGTCAGGTTCATTTAAATTCTCTTTCATTTCTTGCTCTGTTCTAAAATTCAGTCTTGTGAATATCAAGCTGCATTATTAATTCAAATGTAGGTCAACCTCCATTTTATAATGTGAAATTGGTTTTTACATTTTTAATCAAAACATATTTGTTACCTGGAGTTTCAAAATGAAGATATAAAATGTTTGTATTGCTATAGTATTTCCTGTGCACATGGAACTGCAGCAGTAAAAGGATTTGAGTTCAAAGAAGGAATATGGCTTTGGTAAATAAAAATGCATTTCAAAATATGTTGAAAATGTCACATAAATGAAATAATGCACTTGCCTTTTGTCAATTTTATATTGTGAAAGGCGCTATATAGGTGCCCGACCCGACATAGATTGACAACGGAGGCATGTGTAAAAATAAACAAAAAGATTTATTTTCTTCATTTGTGGGCCACGCCATCTTCGTACCCACAGACACAACACAGTCCCAAAAGCACACCAAAAACAAAAACAAACACAACTCTTTTCTTCCTCCACTCCTTGCAGGCAGCTTTGTCCTACTCCTCCCGACTCTGGCGCTTCGAGTAGTGGCTGCAGGCTACTTTTATAGCCCACCCGGAAGTGCTTCAGGTGATAACCTAATTAAGGCTACACTTCCAGGTGTGGCTGCATTACAGCCCACATGGGCTCAGGAAGCCGTGCAGCTCCCCAACAGGGATGAGCTCTGGTGTTCCACAATTGTGGCCCCGATGCAACCCAGGGGGGCTGCCACCAAGTGTTCCGTGGGACGTAATGTGCATTCCCACAGCTGCTCCCCCAGATCCAGTGTCAAAGTCTGCCACAATATGCACAAAATTAAATATTCTTACAAAGAGAATAGAAAAACAATATTACAAAAATAAATGTGATATACAGTAAAACAACTGATTTAACAAACTCTATGAAAAGGATATTGAAATAACTTGGTTTATGAGTGTTTTGCAAGACGAGCAAAAATTTTTAATAATTTTTGACTTGATAAACGAGCGAGGTCTTGCAGTACGAGTAGTATCTATACGCTTTGTCTGCTGAGCATCATGTGATCACAACTGAGCTGATGATTCTTCTCTCTCTCTCGCTGCGGGATTGTGGGCAATCATCTCCTATTCTCTGTCTGAGTCGGAGTGCCTCACTCATATAGTCAACATCTGTACGAGTGTATACTGTTTACTACAGCATTAGCATTGTAACTGTGTGTGCTCGCTCGCGCGTGTGTATGTGTGTGTGCTCGCTCGCGTGTGTGTGTGTGTGTGTGCTCGCGCGTGCGTGTGTGCTGTGATGTGCGAGTCCCCGTCTTGCACCCTAAAACACAAAGCTGAGTCTCAGTACTTTAGCAACACCAGCTTTATTCAGCTTGAAACAGCAACAGCGTGGTTATTTATACACAGACACAGCAGTCAGGCAGAGCCCTGCACATTTATAATGTTCCTTGTTCCTTGTATCACCCATCGACGGCAGGCGCTTATAGCATGTCCACGATCTTTTCAGATTCGCTTTTACGGCGAACTGCTACAGCGCTGGGAGACTGCGATTGCTTTGGGACGCTCTTCCGTGTGTTGTCCCATTGGGTGCAATCCCACAAGAGTTTAGAAACTCACTCACACCAGCCATGATTCTTTTCAAAAGTAAAGTGCAGGTTAATTTGTTTTATGTATTTTTACTTTAATTTTTGTATTAATCATTTTTATATGAACAGTTTTGGAACAAATCATCTGAGTTTCCATTATTTCTTATGGGGAAATTCACTTTGATATACGAGTGCTTTGGACTATGAGCACGTTTTCGGAACGAATTATGCTCACAAACCAAGGTTCCACTGTACATTTAGCATGGAAGTGTAAAGAAAAAAGAATCTTTATTGTTAAAAGGTTTGGTCAGGCAAAAATATAAGACCACTGTATCCACACTGTCAGATTATACAGACTCTTGAGTATTTTGGTCTGTTTCTTGAATTCTGTAACCTTTTGTTTTATTATTTTCTGTTGATTTCTAGAGATTCTAGAGATTTTACATCTTAGTTTGTCACAGCTTTATTAACATTACTGAGGGCATGGATTATGAATGTGATGGTCCTGGCTTTCTGGGTCAGCATGCTACATCATTGTGACCATTTTTCCAACTTATAAAAATAGGCCTGGAATAGTGGTAAGGTCATTAGATCTTCTGATCTCTTTTAGAGCCAAAAGACTGTGTGATCTTAACTTTTGTTATTATTTTATGCAATATAATTGTCTCTGTTTATTCCAGTTAATTCTCTAAGTTTCATATATTACCTTATATTTTTGTTTTTTTAACACTAGAATCCATGAAGCCTACGAAAAAAGCCATAATGCTGGGCCACCTTAAATTCCTCCGCACCTCCTCCAAATGTGTCAATCGGCACTGGCAGCAGGCAGCCTGCTCACTAATTGGGGGATCCAAGGCAGCTGAAGTCAAATCGGTCACTGAAGTCTCTTTATCTAGCAGTGAGGTGTTTGGAATTGTATAGGGTAAATCTTCTTCTTCTTTCAGCTGCTCCAGTTAGGGGTTGCCACAGTGGATCATCTTCTTCCATATCGTCCTATCTTCTACATCTCTGTTACAACCACCACCTGCATGTCCTCTCTTACCACATCCATAAACCTTCTCTTAAGCCTTCCTCTTTTCCTCCTGCCTGGCAGCTCTATCATTAACATCCTTTTCTCAATACACCTAGCATCTATCCTCTGCACATGTCCAAACCAACGCAATCTCGCCTCTCTGCATTTGTCTCTCAACCATCCAACTTGACCTGATCCTCCAATTTACCCATTTCATAATCCTGTCCATCCTCATCACGCCCAATGCAAATCTTAACATCTTTAACTCTACCACCTCCACCTCTGTCTCCTGCTTTCTGGTCACTGTCTCCAACCCATATAACATAGCTGGTCTCTGTCCTGTAGACCTTCCCTTTCACTCTTGCTGATACCCATCTGCCACAAATCACTCCTTACACTCTTCCTCACCCATTCCACCCTGCCTGCACTCTCTTTTTCACTTCTCTTCCACAATCCCCGTTAATCTGAATTGTTGATCCCAAGTATTTAAACTCATCCATCTTCACCAACTTCTTGCATCCTCACTATTCCTCTGACCTCTGTCTCATTCACACACATGTATTCTGTCTTGTTCTTACTGACCTTCATTCCTCTCCTCTCTAAAGCAAACTTCCAACTCTCCAGGGTCTCCTCAACCTGCTCCCTACTATCGCTACAGATCACAATGTCTTCAGCAAACATCATAGTCCACGGGGACTCCTGTCTAATCTCGTCTGTCAACCTGTCCATCACCATTGCAAATAAGAAAGGGCTCAGAGCCGACCCCTAATGTAATCCCATCTCCACCTTGAATGTATCCGTCAATCCTACCGCAGTTCTCACCATTGTCACACTTCCCTCGTACATATCCTGTACAACTCTTACATACTTCTCATCCACTCCCAACTTCTTCATACAGTACCACAACTCCTCTTCAGGCACCCTGTCATAGGCTTTCTCCAGGTCCACAAAGACGCAATACAACTCTTTCTGGCCTTCTCTATACTTCTCCATCAACACCCTCAGAGCAAATATTGTACCTGTGGTGCTCTTTCCTGGCATGAAACCATGCTGCTGCTCACTAATCATCACCTCCCTTCTTAACCTAGCTTCCACTAATCTTTTCCATAACTTCAAGCTGTGGCTCATCACTTTTATCCCCCTGTAGTTACTACAGCTCTGCACATCTCCATTATTCTTAAAAAGTGGTACCAGTAAACTTCTCTACTGTGCAGGCATCCTCTCACTTTCCAAGATTCCATTAAACAATCTAGTTAAAAACTCCACTGCCATTTCTCCTAAACACCTACATGCTTCCACAGGTATATCATCTGGACCAACGGCTTTTCCATTCATCATCCTCTTCATAGCTGTCCTTACTTCCTCCTTGTTAATCTGCTAACCTTCCTGATTTACTATCTCCACATCATCCAATCTTCTCTCTCTTTCTCTTCATTCATCAGCCTCTCAAAGTACTCTTTCCATCTGCTTAACACACCCTCCTCACTTCTGAGTATGCTTCCATCTTTATCCTTTATCACCCTAACCTGCTGCACATCTTTCCCAGCTTGGTCCCTCTGTCTAGCCAATCGGTACAGGTACTTTTCTCCCATCTTAGTGTCCAGCCTCTCATACAACTCATCATACAACTTTTCTTTAGCCTTCACCACCTCTCTCTTCACCTTGCACCTTATCTTCTTGTATTCTTGTCTACTTTCTGCATTTCTCTGACTACCCCACTTCTTCTTCGCCATCCTCTTCCTCATTATACTCTCCTGTACTTCCCCACTCCACCACCAGGTTCCCTTTTCCTACTTCCTCTGTCCAGATGTCACGCCAAGCACCCTTCTTGCTGTCACTCTTACTACGTCTGCTGCAGTTGCCCAGCTGTCTGGCAACTCTTCACTACCACCCAGTGCCTATCTTACCTTGCAGTCTTCCTTTTTCAGCTTCCACCATTTGATCCTTTGTTCTGCCCTCCCTCTCCTCCTCTTCTTTTTGATCTCCAACGTCATCCTACAGGCCACCATCCTATGCTACCTAACTACACTCTTCCCTGCCACCACTTTGCAGTATTTAATTTTCTTCAGATTGACTTTTCTAAATAGAATATAATCTATCTGTGTACATTTTCCTCCAATCTTGTATGTCACCCTATGTTCCTCCCTCTTCTTAAAATATGTATTCACCACAGCCATGCCCATCCTTTTTGCAAAATCCACTATCCTCTGACCTTCATTCCTGTACTTGACACCATACCTACCCATCACCTCCCCAATTCCTCTGTTCCCTTCACCAACATGTCCATTAAAGTTAGCTCCAATCACCACTTTCTGTCCCTTGGGTACACTGTCCATCACTTCATCCAACTCACTCCAGAAATCTTATTTCTCATCTATCGAACACCCAACTTGTGGGGCATACTTGTATGCACTAACAACATTCATCATTACACCTTCAGTTTCCAGCTTCATAATCATTACTCTGTCTGACACTCTTTTCATCTCCAAAACACTCTTGACATACTGCTCCTTTAGAATAATCCCTACCCCATTTCTCCTCCCATCCACACCATGATAGAACACTTTGAATCCACCTCCGATCCACCTGGCCTTACTCCCCTTCCATTTAGCCTCTTGTACTCACAATATATCATCCTTCCTTCTCTCTATCATATCGGCTAACTCTCTTCCCTTACCAGTCATACTGCCAACATTCAAACTTCCTACCCTCAGTTCCACTCTCTTTACCTTCCTCCCATCCTTCTGCCTCTGGACAGGTCTCCCCCCTCTTCTTCTTCTTCTTCAGCCAACAGTAGCCCAATTTCTGCCAGCACCCTGTTGGCTAACAGTACTGGTGGCTGTCGTTGTTAACCCAGGCCTCGACCGATCCAGTATGTAAATTTGTATCGTTGTCTGTGTATTGATCAGGCAAAATTTTACACCAGATGCCCTTCCTGACGTAACCCTCCCCATTTATCCGGGCTTGGGACCAGCACTAAGAAACACACTGGTTTGTGCATCCTCTGTGGCTGGGTTGGAATTGTATAGGGTAAATAATATATCATTTTTTGGGATATATACATTTCATGTGCGTTCCATGTCTACAACGATCTGGGTAAATGTAGAATGACAGGAAATGCGCGGCAAGAAATGCTGAACACATAACTAAAACATAACATATTTCAGTTTACTGTAATAATGACAAAATGCCAACGTGAAGTGTATAATGTATGAAGACTAAAGTCCAAGTATCAAATAAACACTTTCACAAAAGGTATAACAAAGCAAGTGCGCTTTTATTCAAGAATATACCCAAAGAAAAAAATATAAATTTACATGTTGCTGTCAATGAGTAAAATCCCAAGCCCAAATATCAGCTAATGTGTCTGTTTGGTTGGTGCAGAGGTAAGAACTGCTGCCTCGTAATCAAGAGGTTGTGAGTTCAAGTTTGAGTTATTCCTGTTTTGAGTATTGAGCTGCTATTATTATTACTATTATATAATAAAAATATACATTTGATTTCAGTTTGTAAGGCCCAGTGTAAATTTTTGCTACCTATAAAAGATATCGCTGAAGGCATATAAGCAGAAACACAAACGCTGGTAAATCATGTCTTCTTGTTATCATGTTGTCACTTGAATTTTTTGTTATTCAGTTTTATTCTTGAATAAAAAAGCACACTTGTTTTGTTATACCTTTGTAAAAGTGTTTATTTTATATTCCAGTAGCCACTCGAATGACATCAAATCTGTCTCGGTTTCTCTCACGCATGCCCACATACATCCATGCATTAAAACAACATTATTTAAAAGCACTATGAACACAAGTTGTCATTTGAACATGGTGGGTTTTTTTCCGATTTTGCCCAAACTCCACGTTATGGTGCATCGTACTGAGAATGAAGACAGATTTATTCTTTTTGGGTGCATAAACCATCAGCATGGCACTGCCAGATCTACACACTAATCTGGAGATTTGGTCGCGCACTGAAGTGACTTTAGCTGCAGGTGGAAGTCCCATTTTATTTATGATGCAAAGCAGAATGGTGTTGAGTGGAGCAGTCTATTAGACAGTGAAAGCGATGCAAAGAAGTTGTCTGTTGTTACGGTTCTGCCTTTGTACAGAAATGGCTCCATAAGCTGTATGACCACAGTCTCGAAAAGTCTTTCTCCCGTGGGACAACTGGGATCTTTTCCTAAATAAGGAGAGGCATTGCACATGCACTTTGTCTACAAATCTAACGCAATCCAAAACTTTATGCGAAATTTGTCAGGCTTGGTTGAGATACATTGCAAGAATGGACAACGGACCTTGTTTGGAAACAGTTGCTCATGAACAGTAATATGTTGTCATGGATTGTAATTCAAAACACAATTCTCAATAAAATGTTGCCAGATGTCGGAGATTGCAGCAAATCTGTCATTTTTCACACGTTCTGCACGGGTGTCTTTGTTCTCAAAGCACAAATGCCACATGCAAGTCTGATAGTGGCCACGGGACATCGTATTGTGAGCTGGGGGGCTGATCGTACCCCTACAGGTTACGGCTGCTCCTCTAAAAAACGCTGAAAGACTACCTTCACATTGCTCCCTTGCTTGTTGGGCTTACTTGCGGCTTATCTATCGTGCAATCCGTTCAGCACTTTGCATACTTAAAAGTCCGAACAGCACCTGTCAGATTTGGATTGTTTTGCTTTTCTCTCTCTCTATCTCTCTGACATGATCTGCTCCTGACACGCACTCCTTTGAAGAGGAAGATATGTTTGCATTCTTTTAATTGTGAGACAGAACTGTCATCTCCGTCTTGTCAAGGAGCACGTTTAAACTTTTAAAAAAGAGACATATGTTTGTTTGCAGTGTTTGAATAAAGTTCCTGTCTCTGCAACCTCCTGTGTTTCTGTGCAAATCTGTAACCCAAGTGTGACAAGTGGTACTAGGAGTGGTTGCACAGATGAACGCCGAGGAGTTGTTTCAGATGGCTCAAAATGTTCCGCTTCCTCCCAACCCGGAGGATGACCCGGTTCCTGCTCTACCTACTAATTCCAAGGATGTGCTGGCGAAGATGGTTCCTTCAGATGACCCAGAGATGTTTATTTTAGCTTTTGAACATGTGCTGACTTTGCTGGGATGGGACAAACAAAACTGGGCTGTCATCGTCACCCCATTTTTGTCTGGGGATGCCTTAATTGCTTTACGGAATGTGCCTCACGATAAACTCTGCAATTATGATTTCTTGAAGCGGCAGATTGTTTTATGAAAAACTACCAGCTTTTTGTCTAAAGATTTTGCGCTTCATGATTGGAAACTGAACATGGACGGTCCCATTTGTGTGCAAATTCAAGATTTGATTCATAAAGTTCATTGCTGGTTTGAGGGAAACGCATTGTGGAAAAGGTTGTCATGAATATACTGCTGGCAGGGATACCTGCAGTTCTCCGAGATGAATTTCTTCATCATGATTGTTGATGATCATAGCCAAACATTTGGAGGGTTCTCAAACCGCTTGGAGAAAAAGCGGTGGATTTGCTGCTCATTATGCTGTTCTGCAGCCCAAGGAATGGTCGTCGCTTTGAACAGAGGTTAGAGCATCAACATGCTGTTGAACCTGAAAATCGGGTTTACTCAGGAAGACCATCAGGGGATCCGGCTATTAACGTAGCACTAACATCTGGGGAAGCAGGAGGCTGTGGACGTCGCTGTGGGTATTTCGGCAGTGGAGCTGAACATATCCGTATATTTGGTTTCCTGGCTGCAAATTGTCGTTTGAAATGATAGCACTGCTGCGCACAAAACCAAGTCCAAAACAGAACTGAGGGAATAGTGAAAAGGTGGAGACTTTTAATGGGGCAGACAGGAAGTGAGATCAAAGGGGTTGGGCTCAGGAAGATCTTCAGCCATAGGGTCGAGCCCGGACGTGACATCACAGGGGCTGGAGCCGGCAAGATCTTCTTCCATAGGTTCGGTCCCGGAAGTGACGTCAAGAGGGCCAGGTGGAATATCCCGTGAATGGTCTGCAGACAAGGAAGAAAAAGAGTCAGTGCACTCTGCCACATCCTGGAATGATTCGGAACTGCCCTTCCTCAAGCCCTTTAGTTGCCTCCCATGCACACTTGTGTGACAAACGTTTGGTCTGCCATTTTGAACTCCTGCCCCTGGCCCTTACTGATCATCAGGAGGAATGCCCTTTTTCCTAGACTCATGACCGAATGTCAGCCGCCAGTCAGTGAGCCCTGTGTCAAGCTTAGCGGGGTGGGAAAGAGGAAGAACTGGTGGCTGTTGGGGATGATCTCGAGCCCGGTTTAGATATCGAACCTGAAGTGGCAGTTGGGGAAGTTCTCGAGCCCAGACTAGATATTGAACCCGATCTCTGCAGCGAGACCGAGGGAGACACCCCCAATTTCCCAAAGCGGCTGGCTGGCCCATCTACAACTTCTCAACTTGCAAATGCCTCCGAACAAGAACCGAGCACTGGTGAGCAGACGGATTTTGTGTGCTTGCAGCATGTCGATAGCTCATTAGAATATACATTTAAACAGGCTCGCTCTGCTAGTGACTCTTATTACCTAGAGCATACATCCGGGGGCTTAAAAACCCTGCACTTACTTGAGAAAGACGGCTGTCTTTTTAGAGTGATATCAGATCATTTAGTCAGAGGATTTATTGAACAGTTAGTTGTGCCTGAAGTACATAGGGACATTCTTTTGCAATTAGCTCACTCTCACATCTTGGGTGGGCACCTGGGGGCTTATAAGACTAGAGAATGTTTATCAAAATGATTTTATTGGTTGAATATGGGGAAAGATGTGGAGCGATTCTGTACTTCTTGTCCTAATTGCCAGATCGTCTCTGCTTATAAACCCCCTCGGGCTCCCCTTTCTCCTATGCCTATTTTGGAAGTCCCCTTCCAACGGGTGGGATTAGATATAGTAGGCCCTCTACCTAAGACTAAAAATGGGTATCAATATATGCTTGTGTTGGTTGACTATGCAATGCGATATCCAGAAGTGGCTGTTTTAAAAAAGCCAATTCCCCCACTGTAGCCAAAGCTTTGTGCAAGATTTTCACTTGTATTGGCATCCCTAGAGAAATTTTAACTGATCAGGGCACACCTTTTACTACTCGTGTGATGAAACAATTGTGTGACAGCTTTGCTATTAAGAAATTGAGTACCACTGTTTACCATCCACAGACGAATGGTTTGACTGAACGATTTAACAAGACTTTAAAACAGATTATCAGGGGCCTCATGTATAACGCCGTGCGTAGAACTCACACTATAACATGGCGTAAGCACAAAAGCGGGATTGTGCGTACGCACAGAAAAATCCAGATGCAGGAATCTGTGCGCACGCAAAATTTCATGTTCTTCCACTACATAAATCCCGATCAGCGTGAAAAGTAACGCACGTGCACGCGCCTTCTGTCCCGCCCCAACTCCTCCCAGAATTATGCCTCTTTAAATATGCAAATCAATATAAATAGCCTTCTGTGAAAAGACAATGGGAAAAGCACAGGGGAAAATATAAGAATTTCAGCGAATACCAAGTGGAGGCAAAGGAAAAACCTACTATTTGTTGGTTTAAACAGTGGTATAAGCAACAAAAGAAAGTTGATCGAGTGACAGAGTGTCGGAAAAACTCGAAAGATCAAATTCACAAAGTCGCACAGTGCCCAAAATAAAAAAGAAATCACATATCAAAGTCGCTGTGAAAAGGCAAGTCGTAGCCCACCGTCTGAGTGTCATATGAAAGCGTATTAGGGTACAAACAAAAAACATAGGCACACAGTGGGAAAAAAGCACGAAATGTCAACTTTAATCTCGAAATTTCCACTTTAATCACGTAGTTTATTTTGCCATTAAAGCAGAACATCATAAACTTCATCTTAAAATCGTTTATTTTACTAGTTTCTCAAGTAGCATGTTAAATGCTTTGTTCTGTGTTTTATCTTCTATGTGCTCTGTGTGTGAATCACTACGTGCTTCCGTTCTTTCTCTTTCTCCGACAGGACACAGAATGCATTACATTCGAGATATTACAGCTCTCTGAATAATTAAAATACTGAGATGTATACGTGATATCATTTTCATGATGATAGGAATGAAAGCATGTTATTAAACATGGGAACACGGTGGCGCAGTGATTGTTCATATCTCACGCAAGAGGCTTGCTGCGCCATGTGCGACCTTCGATGAAATAATTTATTACAGAAGTACTGTCTCTTTCAAACGTATTAACCTCCAATTCCTGACCATACTTTTCTTTCTCCAATCGCCACACAATCATCTCTGTAATAGACGTTAAGCCATTTGTAAGCTTAGAACGCCGATTCTTCAAAACTTTTAAGGAACATTGAAATATCTTCGTAGTACATGTTTAATTATTCTATTCGTCTATACTTCCAGTGTCGCGTCAGCACCAGCAAGAATACAGCGTAAGGCAGGAGCTATCCTTGAACTAGCTATACGCTGCGGCACCGTGTCCTCACATGTTTAATTATTAACAATACAGATTATTTAAATGAAGTTAAAGTTTTATCTGTATACTATAAGCAACATATTTTGCTGCATTTCATCTTAAAAATGATATTGTCATCATACGCGCTTTATAAAGTAGCGCAGGTTGTGTAATATTATAACTGTAGTGTAAGTTTACAGTGAGGTGATTGTACTTATAAGTACAAACAGTTCTACAAGGAGCACTTGATGGACTGATTGAGTGCGTTTATAGTTCTTGGGATGAAACTGTTTCTGAAACGCGAGGTCCGTACAGGAAAGGCTTTGACGCTTTTTGCCGTGGTTGAGGTAGTGTGTACTTGAAACTGTATACCGATAATTCTCTTTCCGATCATCTGCTGCTGTGATTCACACTCAGATACAGTGATATAAATACTCTGAGTGGTGCAGTGAGAGTAATATGGAAAAAGATGATCCGCAGTGGCAACCCTTAACGGGAGCAGCAAAAAGAAGAACAAGATGCAGTGAGCGTAACAACGCTAAAGCAGTTATGGTATTTGGAATACTATGGCTATTCCCTGTCCCATTATATTGCTACAGGTTAATTACGATCAGATGCATTACCCTAATAAACAATATGCAGTTAATTTCAGTGTATTTATAAAGCCGCGTCAGGAATGTGGAGCTAAGAAAGAAAGGATGAGCACACAGGAACAGTAGTTTGACCATTCTGTGGACCATTATATTGTTACAGGTTAATTACAATCAGATGCATTAAATTTATGAATGATATGCGGTTAATTTCAGTGTATTTGATAAAGCCGCCGCCGTGGATGTGGATCTAAGAAAGGGTGATCACACAGGAACAGTAGCACTGCTTTGACGCTGGGTGCCGCCAGTCTGCAAAACCGAGCGGAGAAATTGCGTACGCCAAGGTATGAGTTACCGTGGAAATGTGCGTGGCTTTACGCCAAGTTTAGGTTTTATACATCGCGATTTGAGCATGGAAAGGTTTGTACGCAACATTTCTGTGCGTACACACCGTTTATACATGAGGCCCCAGGTGAGTTGCTCATGACGATCCGACGTCTTGGGACTCTGTCCTGCCTTTTATTATGTTTGCAGTGCGAGAATCGCTACAGGCGTCCACTGGCTTGAGTTCATTCGAGATGTTGTTTGGCAGACGTCCGCGAGGTGTCTTGGATGTTGTACGAGAGGAATGGACAGGATTCGGGACAACAGCTCACAGGCCGAGCTTTGCAGATCGGGTAATTTCGTTACAGGAAAGAATTTCTAAACTTTCTTTTATTGCTGTGGAGCATCAGCAACATGAGCAGGAAACTCAGAAACGTCATTATGAAAGATGCTGTAAGCTCCGTGAATTTAAACCTGGTGATCGTGTTCTAGTACTGATTCCATCTGACCGCACAAATTCCTAGCGAAATAGTAGGGCCCTGCCATTATTGAGGAATGTATGGGGCCGGTGAATTACAAGGTTAGAATACCGGGCTGGAGCAAACCATTCCAGATTTTATATGTTAATCTCATGAAGGAGTGGCATGACCCAGAGACAGTTTACACTTCTTTGGCTGCTGTCTCTCAGACTGATGTTGCCATTGGCGACGATTTGACTGACTCACAAACAACAGAGTTGTTATCTTTGACTGAATGGAACACTGATGTTTTTTCAGACTTGCCAGGTGTGAATAATCTTGCAGAACATAAACTCACTACTGAACCCGGTGTTGGGGTGCAGATGCGCCCGTATCGGATTCCGGAAGCACGATGGAATATTGTGGGCGAAGGAATTCAAAAAGATGCTGACACTGGGTGTAATTCGTGAAAGTAAAAGTGACTGGTGCAGTCCAGTCATATTAGTCCCAAACAAGACAGCACAGTTCGCTTCTGTATCGATTTCAGGTGCTTGAATAAAGTCTAAAAATTTGATGCTTATCCAATGCCCCATGTTGACGAACTGTTGGAAAAACTGGGTCAGGCATCCTATATCTCCACACTGGATCTCACGAAAGGTTACTGGCAGGTGCCTCTTGAGGCTGGCAGTTGTGAGAAAACAGCATTGCGACTCCTGACGGACTTTATGAATTTACTAGACTCCCATTTGGTCTTCATGGTGCGCCTCTAACTTTCCAGCGTATGATGGACCAGATCTTGCATCCTCATTTTGAGTATTCCAGGGCGTATCTCAATGATGTCGTGATTTTCGGTAATGATTGGCAAACACATTTAAAACGTCTCCAGGCTGTCCTTGAAAGCTTAAGACAGGCTGGTTTGACAGTTAACCCCAAGAAATGTAAATTGGGTATGTCTAAGACTCATTATCTAGGCTACTTCATGGGCAGGGGTTTACTCCAACCTCAATTCAGAAAAGTGGAAGAGATGCTTGAACAGAAACAAGTACGTGCCTTTCTGGGGCTTGCTGGTTATTACAGAAGATTCATTCCTGATTTTGCAAATAGGGCTGCTCCTCTTTCAGATCTTACTATAGGCAGGAAAAACCACCCTGTTGTATGGACAGATGTTTGTGAACGTGCCTTTTGTGATTTGAAAACTGCTTTGTCTTCTTATACAGTTCTGCGGAATCCCAACTTCTCCAAGGATTTAGTTCTACAGATGGATGAAAGTGCATTTGGTGTAGGTGCCATCGTGTCCCAGGTTTTTGATGGGGAAGAGCACCCTATCACATTTTTGAGTAGGAAATTGCTTCCTAGGGAGCGTAACTATTCAACTATTGAGAAAGAATGCTTGGCAATTAAATGGGCTGTGGAAGCACTTTGTTATTATTTATTTATTATTAGTGACAGATCACGCTCCACTTCAGTGGTTATACCGTCAGAAGGATACAAACTCTTGTCTCATGAGATGGTTTTTGGGTTTGCAACCTTACAGTTTTACAGTGAGGCATCGACCCGGCTCTGAACATATTAATGCTGATGTCCTGTCACGCTTGTTTGAACCTGGTTTGGAGTGTTGCTTGATTCACGAAAATGTGAATAAAGCTGAGGGAAGGGGTGTGAGCTGGGGGGCTGATCGCACGCCTACAGGTCACGGACGCTCCTCTAAAAAACGCTGAAAGACTACCTTCACATTGCTCCCTTGCTTGCTGGGCTTTCGTGCGGCTGATCTATTGCGCGGTACTTCGCATACTTAAAAGTCTGAACAGCACCTGTCAGATTTGGATTGTTTTGCTTTTCTCTCTCTCTCTCTCAGACTTTCCCTGCTCCTGATGTGCACTCCTTTGAAGAGGAAGATATGTTTGCATTCTTTTAATTGTGAGACGGAACTGTCATCTCCATCTTGTCAAGGAGCATGTTTAAACTTTTGAAAAAGAGACATTTGCTTGTTTGCAGTGTTTGAATAAAGTTCCTGTCTCTACAACCTCCTGTGTTTCTGTGCAAATCTGTGACCCAAGCGCAACAGTATCTTTGATTGCCGGTACAACAAATAGTTCTGACCAGGCATCAACCACAGCACCAACTGTGTTCATCAAACTGTGGTCATCGTTGGTCTTGTGAAAAGAATGGAGATAAACGCCATCAACTCAGAGAGGGATTAGGAAATAAAACATTTATTTTTGTCGACAAGACATCCTGGAGAATTTGGAATTTTTTAGCATTATACCAAAATGTCATCTTTGTTTTTTTAAATTCACACTTCCATTTCAGTGAGTCCATCATCAAGATCTGTTTCCAGGTTGTTAAGGAGCGTGGTCATGGAGATCACGGCATCAGGTGTCATTGACACAATAGGTTAAAAGGTCAGCATTGTCATCAATTTTTCATCCAAGTTTGCAGATAACTACCAGTGTTAGTGTGCAAATCTATTGCCAAATTACTTCCTGCTTTGCTCTTGTTATTAGGGACCTCAAAATTTGGTTAGTGATTTAAATTTGACAACACATTGGCCTGACTTTTGGTTTTGACTTTGGATTGTTTCTTGACTATGTTTCATCTTCTGATCCTTATCATTTATAACAGCAACAATTCATTTCATGTATAACCCAAAATCACACAATGAGTGCCACAATGGGTTTTAACAGGTCCAGTTTTTGATAACCCCCAGCCTTGACTCCCTAAGAAGACAAAAAAAAGCTTCCAAAAAATACCGTTGTTGGAAAAACAAAGATGGAAGAAATCTTAGGAAAGGCAATTCAGAGAGAGCCCCCTTTCCAGGTAGGTAGTGTGTGTAATAGGTGTCAAAAAATTGGGTAAATACAATACAATACACAGAACACAAGTAATCCTCTTAACAGAGTTAGATGGCCAGTCTATCATTGTCACCTGAGGAATACAATACAATAATATTTCACAACAGTAATAGTACAAACTACAAAGCAAAATGTAAGAATAGATTATATCACTCACTAAATATAGAACTATTACAAATGAGGATACATGTTGTTGACAGTCCTGGAGCTGCTTCCCCCCCACTGGCCATTCCACAGCTTAATTGGTGTTGGGCTAGCCAATCAGATGAAAGGACCATTTTACCCAATGATTCCTGTGCTCTTTTATCACTAATGACTTTTCCATAGGCAGGCAAACAACTTGGCAGGCACCAAGTGCCACATGTGAGTTCCGAGAAGACAAACATTATAGGACTAATGATTAACCACAGAGATTTTGTATGTACAGCTAATCAGCAGCTCTACTCAGGGTATGCTAAATTGAAGTAGTGAGTCTTCAGCCTGGATTTAAAAGCTGAGACTGAACAGGCATCTCTTATAGTAGCAGGCAGACCATTCCACATCCTGCTTTGGACCCTGTATCTAAAAACTCCACTTTCCACTGTTTTATTAATGTTTGGAATAATAGGCAGACCAGCATCTTGAGATGTGTACTCAGGTTTGTAAGTAATGATAAGTTCAGATAAGTAAGTAGGACCTTGGCCATTTAAGGCTTTACAGTAATCCCTCCTCGATCGCGGGGGTTGCGTTCCAGAACCCCCCGCGAAAGTTGAAAATCCGCGAAGTAGAAAGCATATGTTTATATGATTATTTTTATATTGTCATGCTTGGGTCACAGATTTGCACAGAAACACAGGAGGTTGTAGAGAGACAGTAGCGTTATTCATACACTGCAAACAAACATTTGTCTCTTTTTCAAAAGTTTAAACGTGCGCCATGACAAGACAGAGATGACAGTTCCGTCTCACAATTAAAAGAATGCAAACATATCTTCCTCTTCAAAGGAGTGCATGTCAGGAGCAGAGAATGTCAGAGAGAGAGAGAGAGAGAGAGAGAAAAACCAAACAGTCAAAAATCAATAGGGCTGTTTGGCTTTTAAGTATGCGAAGCACCGCCGGACAAAGTAGCTGCAAGGAAGGGAGCAAGCATTTTTCAGCATTTTTTAGAGGAGCGTCCGTATCCTCTAGGCCAGTGTGCGAACAGCCCCTCTGCTCACACCCCCTCCGTCAGGAGCAGAGAATGTCAGAGCAAGAGAGAGAGAGAGAGAGAAAAGCAAACAATCAAAAATCAATATGTGCTGTTTGATCTTATAAGTATGTGAAGCACCATGCGGGAAGTATATCGCTTGCAAAGCAGCTGCACAGAAGAGAGCAACGTGAAGATAATCTTTCAGCATTTTTAGACGAGCGTCCATATCGTCTAAGGGTGCGAACAGCCCCCCTGCTAACACCCCCTCCGTCAGGAGCAGAGAATGTCAGAGCAAGAGAGAGAAAGAGAGAAGCAAACAATCAAAAATCAATACGTGATGTTTTCCTCTTTCAAGAATGTGAAGCATCGTGCGGGAATCATAACGTTTGCAAAGCAGCCACATGTAAGCCCAGCAAAGAAGGGAGCACTGTGAAGGTAATCTTTCAGCATTTTTTGAGGAGCAGCCGTGTCCTCTAGGGGTGTGAACAGCCCCCGTGCTCACAATATATTTGAGGAGTTTTATTTAATACATAATATGCGCTGTGGTTGGGTAGCTTCTCAGCCATCTGCCAATAGCATCCCTTGTATGAAATAAACTGGGCAAACCAACTGAGGAAGCGTGTATCAGAAATTAAAAGACCCATTGTCCGCAGAAATTTGCGAACCAGCAAAAAATCTGCGATATATATTTAAATATGCTTACATATAAAATCCACGATAGAGTGAAGCCGCGAAAGTTGAAGCGCGATATAGCGAGGGATTACTGTATATGTTAAAAGGATGATTTTGAAATCTGCCCTAAACTTAACTGGGAGCCAGTGTAAGGATTTAAGAACTGGAGTTATGTGTTCATATTTTCTTGTTATTGTAATAATTATTGAAGCAGCATTTTGAACTAAATGAAAGCTGTATAAATATCAATTTGAACAGCCAGTGAACACTGCATTACATTAGTTAATCCTACAAGAAATAAATGCATGAATTAATTTTTCGGTATCCTGTATATTTAGAAAATGCTTTGATTTTCCAACATTTTTAGGATGGAAAAAACATGTTTTGGACAGTTTTGTAATATGCGCATTTAAAACCCTTACTGTCTTGCTCTCAGCTGGTACAAAAGGCAACACACTAATAAGGAGAAACTCATTCTAAATGAACTGTAAAATAAGCATGGCCAACATGTCTGAACATAAAAAAATAAAGTACCTGTAATATGAAGATTGCCACCTACTGTCATCTATGTAATTGCTGAATAACTTTGAATGATGTAACTCCACAACAGCATTACTCTGAGTTTCGGAAAGTGAACTGTTTATTACTCCATAAGAGTATCAACAATGAAAATCAATACATTACAGAGAAACCCATAATTTTCCACTCTGTTCCTGGTCTTTCTGACACTTTGTTTTCAATAGTGTTTTATAATTATACTTAAAATCCTATTTTTTATTCTCTTCTGTATATTTTTTAACAGTATCCTTATATCGTTCTTTTGAAAGCTTCTGTTTTGTGTCAGTCATACTGAACTGACTCCCCTGTGCTAACAGTTTTACAGTCAATCAACTCCTATATACATTTACTTCATTGTTTTTATTATGACTTACTAGGACATTTTCAATGTTTCACCACATCCCTGTCATTTATCTTGTGCTTAAATGATCTTGTAATCTGACTTGTTATCTTTAGTTACTTTGTATTTTGCAGGCTTTGCAGAGCTCCTTGTGATGTCTCTTTCTGTAAAAGGCTTTGCATAAAATAAAAATTGATTGATTGACCTATAGCTATGATTGAAAAGAAAATTATATGTTTGCTTGCTTATCTAGCCAACACACACCCAAAAAAGAGCCAAGATTAGTACAGAAACATGTCTGACTCTGTAGACTACTATAATAAAATAATGAATTATGAATTGTTAGTTGTAAAGTGGATCTATTATTTTCCAGCTAACATCTACTGATCATGTTAATTCCTAACAACCTTTTGAAGCTGCTCTATAATCTAGCAACTTGTTTAAAATCACTGCCATAACCTCTTGGCATTACTTTTAATAAGGTAGTATTTGCTTGAGATTGCTACCAGGGGGTAGCTAATATAAACCACCAATAGTGAAAAATCTCTTATCACATCCCATGTCTCATTTAATAATGTAAATATATTGATGCATTCATCTGTTTTCTGAAGTACTTATCCTTGGCAGCATAGGACGTAAGGTGAAAACCAATCTTAGAGAGAGTGCTAGTCCACTGCAGGGTATACTCACTTAAAGAGACAGAACTTAGGGTCAAATCTTGGACTGTATGGGGAAAACCCACACAGACATACAGTAGGAACAACATGCATGGAAAACTGTGTGGCATTATCATAATAAAGAAATATTTTGAGACTCCAGTGTTCTTATGCAATTGTTTTTGTTCAAATACTGAATATCCTTTTTTCTACCCTGGCACATCTTAATTAATAGGTTTGTGGTCAGTGTGCAAAATAGCTCAAACAGTAATGAGGAGAGTTCAATTGGCTGAACACTGACATTTTGCTTGTGCTACAGAATACATAATAACATTTTATATGGAAAATGTTATCAATCAAGATATGCATATCTTAGGTATATGAATTACAGTATATGCAGAAACTCAGTCTGTAAACAAAAAACATGCAAGAATTAAATGGAAAAGCTGCTTTTCATGACATATATAACTGAAACACCACCTGTCAAAGACCACTGCAGGTTTGCTTTGACTGGTTCATTTCCTGCTGAAGTCTGAAGTTAAATGCCAATCCATCAACCCCTGCATACCCCTGCTAAATATTGGGAACTGATGTCCTCTTGGTTGCACTGGTACAGTATCATCCCAATAATGGACTTGTTTACTGATAAATTAAATACAGAAACACTGCATCATCAACATGGGGTTCTTATTTATTTGTTTCCTAAAAAAGTCTTTCCCTCTTTCTTGAATCTTTCTGATTTAAAGGATGTGGATTGCTGACACTCAAAAATCCACAGTAGTTCTGCTAAGCCTGTTCCCAGACTTTCATCTTTACCCATTCAAACTGTGAAGTACTGGCAGACTGCCATATTTAAGTTTCTCACAAACTCAGCAATGGGCACTTAGTAATTTATAATGTCACATGACATGCACACATATTTGTCAAAGAGAGACAGGTTGGGAGTATGCATTGATACAGCGCTTGCAGTACCAACCAGACAATGAACCGCTTCAGGATCACAAATTCTGACCAGAGCACTGCTGTGCAATGGGTGACACCTCAGCACCACACTAGTTTGAACAGAATGGAACAGTATGAGGCTTTTTTTTTACAGTGGCTGGAATGACAATTCTGCAACTAACTCCCATGTTTTTCCTGCAAGTTGAAGGACCTGGATGCAGGTTAATGTCATACCCAGGATAGAGTAATTTCAGGTTAAGGGCCTTGCTCTAGGGCCTAAGGAGTGGAGTCACTTCTGGCATTCTCAGAATTCGAACAAGCAACCTTCCAATTGCCAGTGCAGATCACAGATCCCTAGCCTCTGATGAGAGAACTACTTAATGGAGTTAGATCGGGTTTTTTTGTATAATTTGCTTAAATTTTCTGGTTGATCTTGCGACTTCTCTCATCGCGCTATGTATCATAGTTCGCTTGAGGTACTGATTTATTTACGCGAATCCGAGAGACACGCAGCATTCCGAGAGGAGGGGGTGGGGCCCTCCTCACTCACGTGACAGCCTCGGGGCGTATACCTTACCTCCGCTTATCTAGCAAATGAGAGAACAACTTAACAGATTTAGATCGGGTTTTTTTTTGTAATTCACTTGAACATTGCGGTTGATTTTGCGACTTCTCTCATCGTACTAAGAATCATAGTTTGCTTGCAGGAGTGATATATTCGGGCAAACAGAGACAGAGGCTGCGAGCTGAGGGGAGGAGGAAGAGTGACATCAGGAGTAGGGAGCAAGGCAGGGCCCTCCTCACTGTCCTGTTTCACTACGGAGGCGGAGCCAAGGGGGTCGGCTTTATATATATTATATATATATATATATATATATATATATATATATATATATATATATATATATATATATTGCATAGTTTACTGTCAAATACAGCAAAGAGTACATGTAACGTGTTTCGCCCTCATTTGGGCTCATCAGGCGTACTCAGACTATGAATGCAATGAATATATACAGTATATATATATATATATATATCTCCATTCATCCACCCATTATCCAACCCGGGGGTATGCTGGAGTGAATCCCAGCCAACACAGGGTGCAAGGCAGGAAACAAACCCCGGGCAGGGCGCTAGCCCACCGCAGTATATATATATATCTATACTAATAAAAGGCAAAGCCCTCACTGACTCACTGACTGACTGACTGACTCACTTCCCGTGTAGGTAGAAGGCTGAAATTTGGCAGGCTCATTCCTTACAGCTTACTTACAAAAGTTAGGCAGGTTTCATTTCGAATTTTCTACGCGTAACGGTCATAACTGGAACCTGTTTTTTGTCCATATACTCTAATGGAGGAGGCGGAGTCACGTATCGCGTCATCACGTATTACGCCTCCTACGTAATCACGTGAAGTGAAAACAAGGAAGAGATTTACAGCACGAGTCAAACGCGGGAACGAAGGTAAATGACATTAATTGTTGAGTGTCTTTTAATACTGTGTAATTGTTGAGTGTCTTTTAATACTTTGTAAGCATACATATTAACAGATGTGCAATTAAATGTGTGCATTTACGGGGTGATTTCTCAGGCTTAAAGCTCGAAGTGATCACTCGAGTGAAGGCAGCTTCACAAAAGAAACAGATCCTTAACAAACTGTTATTGGTATATTTTCACTCAATTTTAAAAGGTTTTCTTTTCTTCTTAATAAAAATTTAAAAGCAGAACTTCGCCGGTGCGAACCGCGGGAATTTGAGCGACTGACGCATACAGACATATTCATGAGTGCAGGTACTTCGGAAAGAAAGCACCGTGTAAACCTAAAGTTTAAATTAAGTTCATAGACCTACAAAAGGTTGCCATTGATTTCAGGCAAGATTGCTTTTCTCCTGTACAACTATACGTTGCATTCTCAAGAGTGTGCTTGCACAGCTTGGTCATATTACAACCGGAGTGCTGAACTGACAACGTGATATACAAACAGAACAATCGTAAAAACAGGATTAAATAAAAAGGCTGCTTCCGTTGGCAAAGCAACGAAAAAGGAAGACCTTATATGACGTTCGTTTATAAAACAGCGGAGAGGCTGTGTGAAGTCAGTTTCACAAAAAAACAGATCCTTAACAAATTGTTATTAGTATAATTTCACTCAATTTAAAAAGGTTTTCTTCTTAATAAAAATTTAAAAGCAGTACTTCGCCGCTGCAAAGCACGGGGATGTAGATAGATAGATAGATAGATAGATAGATAGATAGATAGATAGATAGATAGATAGATAGATAGATAGATAGATAGATAGATAGATAGATAGATAGATAGATAGATAGATAGATAGATAGATAGATAGATAGATAGATAGATAGATAATTTTTATTAAGAAGAAAACCTTTTTAAATTGAGTGAAAATCTACCAACAACAATTTGTTAAGGATCTGTTTTTTTGTGAAGCTGACTTCACACAGCCTCTCCACTGTTTTATAAACGAACGTCATATAAGGTCTTCCTTTTCTGTTGCTTTGCCAACGGAAGCAGCCTTTTTATTTAATCCTGTTTTTACGATTGTTCTGTTTGTATATCACGTTGTCAGTTCAGCACTCCGGTTGTAATATGACCAAGCTGTGCAAGCACCCTCTTGAGAATGCAACGTATAGTTGTACAGGAGAAAAGCAATCTTGCCTGAAATCAATGGCAACCTTTTGTAGGTCTATGAACTTAATTTAAACTTTAGGTTTACACGGTGCTTTCTTTCCGAAGTACCTGCACTCATGAATATGTCTGTATGCGTCAGTCGCTCAAATCCCCGCGGTTCGCACCGGCGAAGTTCTGCTTTTAAATTTTTATTAAGAAGAAAAGAAAACCTTTTAAAATTGAGGGAAAATATACCAATAACAGTTTGTTAAGGATCTGTTTTTTTGTGAAGCTGCCTTCACTCGAGTGATCACTTCGAGCTTTAAGCCTGAGAAATCACCCCGTAAATGCACACGTTTAATTGCACATCTGTTAATATGTATGCTTACAAAGTATTAAAAGACACTCAACAATTACACAGTATTAAAAGACACTCAACAATTAATGTCATTTACCTTCGTTCCCGCGTTTGACTCGTGCTGTAAATCTCTTCCTTGTTTTCACTTCACGTGATTACGTAGGAGGCGTAATACGTGATGACGCGATACGTGACTCCGCCTCCTCCATTAGAGTATATGGACAAAAAAGAGGTTCCAGTTATGACCATTACACGTAGAATTTCGAAATGAAACCTGCCTAACTTTTGTAAGTAAGCTGTAAGGAATGAGCCTGCCAAATTTCAGCCTTCTACCTACATGGGAAGTTGGAGAATTAGTGATGAGTGAGTCAGTCAGTCAGTCAGTCAGTCAGTGAGTCAGTGAGGGCTTTGCCTTTTATTAGTATAGATATATATATATATATATAGTAGTGTGCAGCCGGGGCTCTTGCCCGGCTGGGACGCCTCCATGAAGCCCGGGGGAACAAGTGTGGCCAGAGTGTTACCTCCCCCGGGACGCTAGATGGCAACCCCCCCTGGGTTGCAGCAGTGCCTCAGACTCCTGCAGGGCTGTATGGGAGTTGGAGTGTGGTGCAGCCCTGTTGGGATCCGCAGGCACTGCCTGGGGGTGCTGCAGCAGGAGCTGCTGAGCCCTTATGGGCAGTTCTTCCGCCACACCCAGAAGTGCTGCCAGAAACGAGTAATCAAGCACCTGGAGCACTTCCGGGAGCATTATAAAAGGAGCCAGCAGCCACTACTCGGGGAGCCAGAGTCGGGAGGAGGAGCGACGAAGCTTGACCCGAGGAGTGAAGGTGGAGAAAGATAAAGAGAAGGAAGAGACATATGGTATTGTGCTGTGCTTGTGCTGGGACTGTGTTATTCTTGTGGGGAACGGGGAAGGCATTTCCCACAAGGGAAGTACATCAGGCTCATATGAGTTTGTTTGCATATTTATACCTAAACTATCACAATAGTGGCACACAGATTTGTTTTATGTGCACTAGTAAAAACTTTGTAATGTCCCTTAGAAGATAAGATGGAAGAAAATCACACTGGCACTCTGATGGGAATTGCAACATGAAAGTTACATTTTATCCACAAACATAGTCAATTACAATCTTTGGGAGGTCTGAAAATAGTTACTGGGCAGTTCACTGTTAAGGCCATGGGCGATGGCTCACCGTCAGCTCCAGCAATGAATTGTGTTCTGTCTAACAACTATTACAAACCTCCCACTGTTATTACTATAGGAGATGTCTTAAATCAGTGATGATTTCCCTGTACTATTACAGCACCCCACTATCACTCCCACCATCTTTCATTCAGTGTGTCAGCCATAAAACATGCAAACAATATATGACAGTAAATGTCCAAAGCCGGGTACTTGCCAACCTGCTGTCAAACACAAACTCATTAATGGCACCTCCTGCGTTAGTTCAATGTGTCTTTTATGCAGCTTGCTTCAATAGACAGTCCAGGTCACTCCACTAATCGCTGTCTGACACACATACAGTACATCCTTGTTCCACACTTACTCTCCAACAGGATTCTAGCTCAGTGACCATTTTCTTTTTTGCCAAACCAATCCTCCAGTGCTCTGAGCAGCCTGTATCTGCGAACCTACCACACTTTGATGCAGAAATGTACTGCCCCACAGGGAGAGAGTAAATTTTATTTTAGGTAAGGACCAGGAGAAACATTAGGTCAAAAACCAAACCTAAGGCAGAAACAAAAGTCAATCCTGTCTTTCAGACAAACAGGGACGTCAGAACTGAGAGCAAGTGATCGGAAACATGGAAGACAAAAATGTTTCTTTCATCAAAACCAAAAGGTGATCAAAATTTGTAACCAAAAAGGCAGCAGCAAAGATTTGTTAACCAGGAAAAATCAAAAGCAACAGTCTTTCATACAGAGAGTCAAGACTTACCTGTAAAATTTTAATAAAACATGGCTGCTAGAACCAACCTTTAAAGCCTTGACTTAATGAGTTTAGGGCAATGACTTCTGAGAATATTAGATTGGATTAGATTAGATAAACCTTATAAATGCTAAGGAGAAATTTAGATGCATACAGCAGCAGAAAAATAATAAAAAAAGATGTCACTTCTGGTTCCGGGCCCTATGATGACGACACTTCCTATATGGGCCTTTAAAGCTGCCATCTTTGCCATATGTAATCACTTCTGTTTTGGACTCAGTCTGGTGAACATAGCTGTTACTAAAAAGCATTTTGCAGCCAGAGATATTATATGGGTGGCTGCCCCAAACCTTTTTATAATGTCTGGACTCATTTATTATCGCAGTTTGTTCAGGCATAGTGTGTCAAGCTCAAAAGAAGATCACTTCTTAGAACAATACCCTGGCTACTATAGACTGATAGGACATTTCCAGCAGCACACTGTATACATCAAAAGATCTGAGTCTTTTTAGAAAATATAGTCTGCTCTGGCAATACTTGTAGTGTTCCACTGCTTGTCGGGCCAGTCAAGTTGGCTATTCATGTGATCCCCCAGGTACTTCTCCGTCCTCCCACTGAATTGTGACTGGCTTCAGAGGATCTTTGGAACACCAGAAGTCCACCATTACCTCATTTGTCTTACTCTCCCTGCAACATAAGATGAAGTCCCCCACAAACATTCTGTATTCCAACTTCTTTCCATTATTAATGAAGCCTATGATGGATGAGTCATCTGAAAAATTCTGTAGGTGGCAAAAGCTGGTATTGTACTGGGTGTCTGTTGTGTGGAGACTAAACAGCAAGGTAGACAAGGCAGGGCAGTAATTTTTTACTTAACTTGATTAATAGTTTAAAAATAAATAATGGCTATAAGTTTTAATTGGATGGTATTTAGGTTTTCCACTTGACAACAGCAGTTCTATGTTGAACTTGCAAGAAGCTGCTTCAGATCATGTTTGTGTTAAATAGCTATTAAAGGAAATCAACATCACAGTGCTGAAAAAGAAGAAAGGCTAAATGCCTTAAGCTAAAACACAAACAGAAGCACAAAATTAGTAAATATGAAAAAATATAAAAAATAAAATAAAATGCAATGGTGAATTGAATTAGAAACATAAGTCTTGTAGTTCCAAAATTTCAGACATCTCATCTAATTTTCTAATCTCCTGCCTGGAGTAGCTCCCATGGGGCTGCCCAGGAGACACCCTTATAAGATGCCAATGCCACCTCAACTGGATCCTGTCAAATAGGATCTGAAGCAATTCTATTCTGAGTATATCCCCCCCCCCCCGCCCCCCGCCCCCCCACACACACACCAAATCCCTACACTTCTCACCCAATGATGAAGTGTCAGACCAGGCACTCAGTGAAAAAACCTCATATCTGCTTCTTGTACTTGTGATCTCAGTCTTTCATTCATTAAAAATAACTCAAACTCAAAAATGATCATAGGTGCGGTCAGCGTTATAGATTGACTGGTAAACTGACAGCTTTGTTTTTAGACTCAGCCTTTGTTTCACCACCATGGACCAGCACAGCACCCATAGAATAGCTGTCGTTGCTCCAGTCCACTTGTGAATCGCATATTCCCCTTTATCTGTCATTCGTGAACAAGATCCCTGAAGAAGGCTGCAATGCCACATGACCATGCCCCCCAAATGTTAACATGTCTACCATGTGACCATGTCTCCATGATATCAATGAAACATCATTGTCAATTGAAACAGACATGTAGCAGGGTAACACATTATACTACTTTAGTGGAATAAACCCACAACTCATCCTGTGTAGTGAAGAAAAAATAAATTACACCTAAAATTAATATACCTATATTGGCAGTATCGGGTGCAAAACAGGTAAGAGTCCGTCATAAGACCCCCTAATGCCCACAAATACGATAAAATACTAACTTCTGGAAAAACTAATGCAGGTACAGGGAGGATTTTCAGACTCCACATGGACAAGAATTAGTGGTGAGAACTAAACTTCAAGATACTGAATACGTGATGTAACACTGGTGATCTCTATGCTGTTATACTTCCCTCAAATTGTTTTCCGCTTTTAGTTTTAAGGCAGTGAAGTTAACTGAATAATCTTTTGCATTACAGAAGCCTTTTATTATACTAATAACATGAAAGAATGATAATTTACGTTAAGGGAAATCAAAAGTTTGGTGTTATGGAAAATATTTGCACTGTATTGCATTATAAATTTAACTGTCTTACAGTAGAAATATTGTTTGTCATTTCACTTTCTAGCACTATGAATATTTCTACTTTTACTATTAAGTAATGACTATTCATATAAATGTGGTCACAGAAAATAAATAAACCAGAAAAACTGGAAATTGCAATTAGTAAGCTTTCTTATTTATATTTGAATACCATCTGCTGTAATTGTATGTTTAATGCTGTGCCTGCCTGTGTATACTCATGGATCCTCCAAACATCAATGTTACCTTATGTTTCCATCAAAAAGCAGACTGAAATTTGCTATACTATTTTTGATATTCTTAAGAATTTTGAAATTGCTACAAATAGAAACCTTATATTTCTTTGCATTTGGCAGCTGAACACAGACTAAAGCTGTAGCTGTATCTGCTCATGAAAGTGGTTAAACCTACACTTTCCGAGGTCTTTTTTGTCACTTTGTAGGTATCCTTCTCCAAAGGGACCACCCTTAGGAGCACATATGGCTTTCTTTTGGAAGTATTTGCACTGTGGACTTAGACTGTATTGTTAGGATTACCCATAAGTTTAAGCTGCCACTGGATGGTGTTTTACTTTTTTTCTGCAGTACACTTTTTGTTGAGGTAAAATTCTATTTATATCAACAAGGCCATAGCACGCACTTGGAAGAATTTAGGTTTGGAAAGCTAAAATAAAAATGTGGCTGAAAATGCAAGGGTCTTGCACACCTTACCGTGAGAATTTTCAGTTCCTGAAAGCATCAAGAAAGCAGTTATCCTGCAAGCAAACAGTACATTTTTTAATTTAAATAAAAATCACTTTTTTGATGTAAATAAAAGTCATTGAAAAAGCACCAAACTGTAGCCTTCACTTTTTTTTTCATCTCATGCACCTCACAAGAAAGCTGTCAAACAGTTTTATTTGTAGCAGGTTGTGTATGAGATTCATGTACTATGCTATTTTATAGTAGGACATCTATTTTTTTGTTTGTTTGTTTGTTTTAGAGTTGATAGAGTCACTAAAGAATAACATAGTGACAGGGCATTGGCCAAATTTGCCCTTACACAGACTCCAAATCTGAGAAGTCTCTTTCAATCACTAGGCTTGTGGCACAGCTCAGTTATTAAAGCTGACTTCAAGCCGACTTTCCTTTTTCTTGATGAGTCATTATGTTTTTGTTGTAAGCGTAAGTAGCAGAGCTCAGAACATAGACCATAAAACCGGGGAGGCCAACTGGGCCCGGGGTACTTTTAACCTAATATTAGGGATGAGCCATCAATTTCATTCACTTCATAAAAATAATTGCAAAACTATTCAATAACTTAAATCCGTGCTGTCGTGGCAGGGAAGAATTGTGTTTAATGTTTATAAAAACCTTTACCAACAGGAGGACTGACTACCTTCCTATCAGGAAGCAGGAATGTACTGTGCCTGAGGCTGCAGAAAGTCAGGCTGATCAGCGCGTTGTGCACAAAGTATGAATCGCAACAGTGCAGATATATGTATTTATAGCACTGTTCTGCTACAGTGCTCAAGGGCACCAAGTGGTCTTACATCATTCTTTTAGGTAGCTCACTGTCCTTATAATGAACATTTACTGTTGCTGCACAAGTGGGAACTCTTTAGCAAATTTGGCAGATTTGCCCCTTTAAAAGGGTCTCATTTAGATAGCTCAGAAGCTAGTCATTGATCCCCAGACTAATGCAACTTGTCAGCAACATTCTACAATTTACAACATGTTTTTTGCACACATGATAAGAAAAGCCAAAATGTGCGCCATTACAAAGCTACGACAAAACAAAATAAAGTACTACTTTATTCTGTAATGCTAAAATGCTTATGCCCTGGCAAAGTGTAGATGTTTTTCATTATATATGATTACAACAGCAAATTATTCATAATCCACAAGCATCTCTTCGCCTCACAACAGCGAGTAGTAGTATTACTGCAAGTAGTATTATTACTGGTAACAGGCAGTAGTATTGTGCATCACCGATATTTTGAAATAATGACTGGAACTCTTTAATACATCAAACAGCCCTGCTTATCAACACAGCCAGTCCACAGAAGCTGACAATTCCCTGTCACCACTTAGTTTAATAATTATGTTTTTTTTTTCTGTCTTTATTAAATTTTTTTTTTTATTTTATTTTTTCTCATTAGTGGTTTTGAACAAGGCAGAATTTATTTCTGTGCTTAATTTTAATGTGAAATCATTATATACCAAAGCTGATTTTGGTATTGTCTTTTCTGGTGCCATTTTCTTTTTCAAGGGAGCTGCCACTTTTTCGGATCTTTGTATACTGTCCTGAGCGTGGCTGCCACCATGACATGAGGGGAGGTCGAAACCTGTGACATCATCTGGTCAACAATATAAAAGTCAACACCACTTACTTCCTGGTATCCGAGGTTGGTTAAAAAAAAGACTTCTTCATTGGTATGTGCTTCCATATTTTATTTCTTAGTTCAAAGGATTCTTACTATGCTTTTGTGACTTCAATTATTGATTGTGATTCCTGGCTTTGTTAAAACATAGGACAGACTTTTGGTTATCGAAATTTGGCTTGATGTACAGTATGTTTACCGTTTTCATCTTCCGATTGCTGTTTTCCCCAGACATAACAATCCCTTGCATGTGACACTATCCTAGCTCTTGTGCATAGCAGGAGCTGCTGTGATAGAGTACTGGGTGTAAGCTATAGGTTGGCATTTAGCACGAGTCTACCATCAAAACTGCTCATCACACTCCTAGACTATCATCCTTTGTTTTTGGACTTCCAAACCAGTAGGCCCCAGGATGTGCAGATTGGCAACATCACTTCCCCCTTGTTACAGTGTGGGTCAGCTCTACACTCCCAGTTGCTCTAGGGATCCTCTTGAACCTCCCACCCTCTGTAACGTAACCAGGATGAGCTAGGCAGATGAGGACACATATAGCCAGACAAGGGGTATGTGCATAAAGCTGACAAAGTGGTTTTATTAAAACCATAAAAAAACAGTGTCCAAATAGTGCAGCGCTCGAAAATGTTCAATAAATAAACAAAAAAAGTGGAGGTTAAAATCTGATAAATAAATATTCATTAAAATCAGAGGTTAGAAGCCAGAGACAATCCACAAAACTTTGTTCCCCAAATAATGCCCTTTTAAACCTGGTGCCTCCTCCCCTTATCCTGTTTGGACTTTGCTAAAGGAGGACACACCCACCGACAGCAACAGTCAACCATCACACCCTGTTTCAGGTCCCCCCATTGCCCAGCCCTCAGCAATCCCCCCACCGCCAGTCCCTCAGCATCTGCAGGAGACACCACATGGGTCACACTTACTCCCAGGCAATCACTCAGCAGAAGCATCCTTTCTTCAGCTTCGGGCTCCTGCAGTCCTGAAGCTCACTCCAGACCACTTGCCTTTCACTCCTTAAAGCACGGGTGCTCCCACCTTCGTTCTGGGTCTCTGTCTCTTATTCCTTTGTCTTTCATCCACTAGCCAGCCTATTTTTCCTCCTTTCATCTTTTTTTTTTCTTATGCCAGCTCTCCCTTATATGCATCCATGGGCACAGTACCTCAATCGCGAACCACAGAAAGCAAATTAAACAATTAAGGCAGACTACACCCTAACTTGCAGGTGTGCCTTGCCTCAGCTACCTCACCAACCTCCCACAGCTGTGCAAGCACACACGCCCATGGAGGTCAAGCTGGTCATTCAATTATTTAAAATGGACCACTGAGATGTTAAGCCATGGACCCGCTATACCACACCCCTCACTGATCCTTAATGCAGGCACTCAACAGGGTAATATATTGAACTCCCAGCTATACACCTTTTTCACCTTTGACTGTGCAGCTATACACAGCTTCACCTCCATCATTAAATTTTCTGATGACATCACCATCATAGGCCTGATCTGCAATGATGAAATGGCTTACAATGAATACATTTGCCTTTTGTCAAAATGATGCAAGGACTGCTGTCTCTCATTTGATGAGTTCAAAATCAAGGGGTTAATCTTAGGCTTCAGGAATCAGGAAGCAAATTCCACTCCAATCTACATTGAATGGGATGCTGGTTAGAGGGTTAGCAAGATTACATTTCTTAGAATCACTATGACTGATAACCTAAAATGGGCACAGCACATTTTCAGCTATTGTCAAGAAATCAGTGTGCTTTCCCAGAGGTCTTCATCTGTGTTGACCAACATGTATAGATCCACAATGGAGTCCATATTCACTGACTGCACAGTATCCTGGTATGGCACCTACTCAGCTCAGTTCTGCAATACTGAGAAAAATGGAGTTATTGCATTATACAACTGGTACACAGTAGCTCACTTCTGTTCAGGATCTATACAGCATATGCTGCCGCAGAAGGTAAATCAGAAGCATTAAATAGCTCAGCCATACAGCACAGCCACTTTTCTAATGTCTCTATTCTCACAAAGGATATTAGTTGTCACTCATAGTACACTGAGAGGCAGTTTTTATCTATGGGTCATAAGACTACTGAACCACCACTCATACATACTGCTACAAAAGCACACTTAATGTGTTTAAAGCACTGTTTCCTGACCTTTGTGGTGTCATGACCCAGTTTTTCAAATGCCTATGTGCTTCTAATCCTCCTAGTCTCTCTGTAATTTTAGTGAAATTACCCCTGGGGGCTGGGGGGGTAGGATATCCCGAGTGATCATCACAGCATCAGAACATTAGATGAATCACGCTTGATCAACAAAACTTTTCCTCCTTGGTGAATCAAGCACAATTGTCAGAGCAGGGGATGGGGAGGTCATCCAGGATTGTCTGAAATCCACCTGTGATACTAAGGCTTTGAATCGAGCATGACTGGCAGAGCTACGGGGGTGGAAGGCGGGGGAGTGTGAGGTTTCTTCCGAGGTCAGCTGCAGCCCAAAGGTTGGGAAACACTGGTTTAAAGTATTGTTGAAATCAACCAGCCAGTCCAACATTATACAGAAAACAGATTGTCTAGTGCTCATTCAGCTATAGAAGCTGGCATATGTCCATACATAGTAGCTGCACAACATTGGAAGACAAAGGGAATACTCAAAAACAAAAAATAGCAAAGAAAAAACACCTACAAAAAATGCACAAAACAACACAAATAATTGACTCAGATTAGACAGGTACTTCTTAGTGATTGATTATCTCCAGAGAACAGCACACACACGTTCAGCAGCAGCACCTTAAAAAAAACACACGGCTGAATCAGTCAAACTGGATTGACATAATTTAGCAGCCATTATGGATCTTGAAGATGGCAATTATTGTCAGAAGCACAAAACAATTAAAAACTAAAAAAAATAAATGCACACTAACACTGCAAAAACATCTTCAACTTCCTGTCAGTGCATACCATCTTGGCTTCTGGATGGTCCCATGTGGAATTTCTGAGTGACAGAGGTGAAACAGCTCTAAACAATGGACCAATGGACCATGTATGTCTCTGGCAGGAACACATAACCTCTTGCCAGGTTAATAACATTCCACATACAATAGATAATGCAAATAATTGCCAGGCCTACAGAAATGAAGAATATTCTGACCCTCAAAATAACAATTAACATTTTAATTGGTTTGTTTTATCTTGTTTATCTTTTTGGTTTGTTGTATCTTGTTTTGAGGTTGTTTTTTGAACTTGATGTGACTAAACAAAATTATATTTTATTTTCATTCAGTTTCTTTGTTTACGTGAAGCAGCAAGATATGGCACATGACCATGATTGTCACATCAATTACATCACTGGATGTGACAGGATAAATGTGGCAGTGATCACATTATATATTATCAATCGATAAAGCTTCTTGAACTGCAATTCTAGCATAATCTGTTTCTTTAACAAGTAGGCCCTAGCGTCAGGTCTCATTTTTGGTTTTTGATCTCCTTTTTGACTCCAATTTCTGATTCTCATTTTGCCCCAGCGGGTGCTCTAAACTTGCATTGTTCTGAAGTCTTCACAAGTGAGGAGATGGATAACCTCCCAGCGGTAAACGGGACTACAAAGGAGGTACTGAAGGATTTGGAAATTGTAGAGGGAGAAGTACTGCTCAGATTAAATAGGCTGAAATCAAGCAAATCACCAGGACCAGATAATATTTACCCTCGAGTTCTTAAGGAGGCTAGCAAGTACATATATAAACCTTTGACGTATATTTTTAGGAAATCACTGTGCACTGGGGAGATTCCGATGGTCTGGAAAATGGCAAATATTATCTTGTTATACAAAAAGACAGGTTAATTAATAGAAGGAATTATTAAGGATAGGCTTGACCAACACTTAGCAAGAACAGGAGTTTTTTGGAACAGTCAGCATGGGTTCAGAAGAGGAGAGGTCGTGTTTTACTAACATTCTGGAATTCTATGAGGAGGCAATAAAAGGATACAATCAAAGTGAAGCATATGATATTATTTATCTTGACTTTCAGAAAGCATTTGATAAGGTGCCACATGAGAGGTTGGGCATCAAACTAAAAGAAGTGGGAGTTCAGGGTGATGTTTTTAGATGGGTGGAGAAATGTCTCAGACACCCGAAGTAGAGTCTGATGGTGCAAGGAAACTTAACAGAATTGGCTGATGTTAAGAGTGGTGTTCCACAACTAGGGTACTGCTATTTTTAATATATAATTGATTTAAATAGGAATATAAGTAACAAGCTGGTTAAGTTTGCAGATGTGTTTGAAGTTGGATTGGCAGATAATGTGGAATCTGTTTAATCATTATAGAAGTACTTGGACAGCATATAGGCTTGGGCAGATTTGTGACAGATGAAATTTAATGGTAGTTAATTTAAAGTATTACACATTGGAAGTGAAAATGTTAGGTTTGTATGTACAATGAGTGGTCTGAAAATTGAGAGTACACCTTATGAGAAGGATTTAGGAGTCGTAGTGGACTCTATGCTATCAACTTCCTGACAGTGTTCTGAAGCCATTAAGAAGGCAAATAGAATGTTAGGTTGTAAAGCACGATGTGTGGAGTACAAGTCCAAGGAAGTTATGCACAAGCTTTATAACGCACTGGTGAAGCCTTATCTTGAGTACTGTGTGCAGCTTTGGTCTTCAGGCTACAAAAAGGATATACAGTAGTAGCATAGAAAATATCCAGAGAAGAGTGACTAGGCTGATTCCAGGGCTACAGGGAATGAATTATGAAGTCTTCATAATTCATTCATAAACTGAAAGAGCCTATTCAGTTTAAGCAAAAGACGAGTAAGAGGTGACATAACTAAACTTTAAAATTATGAAGGGAATCTGTACAGTGGATCGAGACTGTTATATTTGAAATGAGTTCATCAACAAGATGGGGACACAGTTGGAAGCTTGTTAAGGGTAAATTTCACACTAACATTAGGAAGTTGTTCTTTACACAGAGCACCATAGGCACATGGAATAAGCTAGCAAGTAGTGTAGTAGACAGCAAAACTTTAGGGACTTCCAAAATTAGACGATGTTTTTTTAGAAGAATTAACTGAATAGGACTGGCAAGCTTTGCTGGGCTGAATGGCCCGTTCTTGTCTTGAATGTTCTAATGTTCTGATTATAGTAAGTTGAGTATAATAGCTATAGGCAGGACATAAAACAGCTCTCAGAACAAGACTGCCACTTCTGTGCTTTCCAAGTGAGTTGTTGCTGGTTTAAACAGTAATCACTGATCATCAAAGCATATCCTTAAGTATGCCTTGTCAAGCATATGCACTTAGGCAACATCTTTAAAGCTCTGACCAGGTAAGCAATCCCACCACAAGCAGAGACAGAGTACTTTGCTAATAGCGTCCACAGTTCAGAGTGACCTCACCTCCTCTTCGACTCAGAGAGCCCTGCTCCTTCCAAGGGGCTACTATAAAACAACAAAAGCAACAACTTATTTTTTGAATAGGACTCTTCATGGAGTGCAGGCACAGAGTTCACTGAACAGTTCTCAGTTAAAATGCAAGTAAAAATAATCCTAATTACTTTATCCTGAACTAGTACACCTATAAATGTAAATTTAAAAAACACACAAAGAACAAGGTAGAAAACATAAATGGAACCCAACAAATCTGTCCATTAATTACTTGATGAACTATGGCCAGTTGACAACAGAGGTGATTAAAATTGTAAACGAAAAAGTCAAATTCAAAGTCACAGTCTTGGAGACCTTGCCCAACTGGCCGCCTACCCCCTACTGGACTTTCTATTGTAGAGTCTGTGCTGGCTATCCAATTTGATGAGAGAATCATTCCATCCAATGATTCCAATGCTCATTTATCTGAGATGACCTTGTGATATGCATGACAGCATCCTGACATTACAGTACAGGCACCAAGTGCCACATCCAGATACCAACAAGAGAAACAGAATAGAGGAGGGTCAATAACATTTTAAAAATACTGTGATACTTACATTTCTGTACAAATAACTAACAAACAGAAATGCATTATGCAGTAGCTCTAGTCAGGGTATGCTAGACTAAAGCAGTGAGCCTTCAGCCAGGATTTGAAACATGAGACAAAAGGGGCATCTCGTATATTAGCAGACACATCATTCCTTCAGTACCCTGTAACTAATAGCTTGACCTCCCACTGTTATTTTATTAATCCTTGTAATCTTAAGTAGCATCTTCAGATCTGAATGTGTGCTCTGGTTTGTAAGTAATGATACACTTACATAAGTAAGAAGGGCCATTTAAGGCTTTATAGGTTGAAAGGAAGTCCTAAGGAAGTTTTGAAATCAGTCCTAAGCTAAACTGGGAGCTAGTGTATGGACCTAAGAAATAGAGTTATGTGTTTGCGTAATAATTCTTACAGTAGCATTTTAAACTAACTGAAAACTGCATAAAGAATAATTTGATCATTCAGTAAGTAACACATTGCACTAGTCAGTCCTACTAGAAATAAATGCATGAATTAATTCCTCAGTATCTTGTATATTTAGAAAACAGTTTAATCTTCCAACAGTTTAAGGTGGAAAAAACATGTTTTGGATTGTTTGGTAATGTGTGTTTTAAATGACATGGTAGTTTCAAAAACAACACCTAAATTGCATGGTGATTCAGTAAAATTAATGGTAATTCCAACTGAGGTAAAGAGTGACAGAACGTTGTTGCAGTCATAGTCAAAATCATCCCCATCCAATAACTAATATTTCTGTTTTTTTCTATATTCAGAGACAAATTGTTCTTATTTATCTGCTCCATTAACTTAATGATACAATTAATTAGGGACAGCATCTGAGAAAACCTCACTAACCAATCTGCATTCATTGTTGGACCTGTATCTGAGAAGACGGAGCTCCACCTCACTTGAGAACCTTTTTCTTTCACAACAGAAGCCATTAGTGTGTTTTAAATGACATGTGTTTTAAATCCACATGTGCTATTTATTTTCAATCATCTTCTTATACCATTATTAAATGGGGTTACAATTGCTGGTACCCCAACACTTCAGGCGGACTATTTTGCATGTATTTTACACTGCTGATAATTACTAAGTGTTTGTTAGATTGTTACAAGTTCACATGAAATATTAATTTGACACTTTCAAAGCACTAAATTTTCCAGAGTTGAGAAATACTTCCACTATTATTGTTGACAATTAACACAGTATGCACTGGGGATATAATCTTGAGGTCCTGAACTTCCATTTACTGAAGAGTACTCTCCATGAAATTAACACTCAATGTGATCTGAGTAACGCTATGCAACATCAGTGCTAGTAAAACTAGTTGAAACCCCTAGACAACAGTGAAGAAAGCTGTTTACCTTACTTTGCAGAAATTCAGATGTAGTAGTTAGAAGTCTCTCAAGCATCAGTGGTCACAGAAGTTCTGACAATAAACTACAATGATACAGGCAAATCTTAAATTTACCTTGTATGCCATTTTTGTCATTAACCTCATTCCTTCCATGGTCAGTTTCTTCACTTTCTTCATATTATTTATGTCCTTTAGGGCTGCATCAAACCATTTCCCCAAGCACTTAATTCTTCACTCTCCTTGCACACTAAGCACAAATCTGTCAGTGAACTTTCCTCTTTTGACTACTAATGATCCCATTTTCTAAAGTTTGTATTTCACCCTTGCTCACTTTACAGCTGTATCCAGTGTTACTAAAACTCATCTGGCTTACACTCATGTAGTAGTAGTTACCGTTCAGTCATTGATGAATGCTATTATTGGTGGTATTATGATGCTTGAGTTTATCTTGGATCTTCTAAACTTGTTGTTGTCCACTTCCAATAATTAGATTCTCTAGAAATAAAGTAACTGAAATTGTGCACTGGCTCACAATTTCTTTCTTAATGTTTTTGGAGGCTTTTTTTAAAACATTTTCTGTAGAAATTATTACCTCTTTATTGCTCATGTATTCTTTGCTAATATTCTGCATCTTTTCTGGAATAAAATGATGACACATGGCTTCTTCTTGAGAAGCAAATAGCTATAAGCACTGGCAAAATAAGGCCACACAACTGCCCTGTGCTTGTCTGCTTTTACCATTCTGATCAACTGACTTACTGGATTTGTGTGCTCAGTGCACCCTGGAAACCCTGCAACACCCCCTTTCTGCACCAAAATGTCCATGTCATTCTTTCTTGTCAGGTACATATTCAGCCTCAGATATCTTCTCCTGTTTTGGGCAGTTTGTATAAAGTTTATATGGCAGTCCATTTGGTCTGGGATTCAATTTGTACCTCACTTTCTTGATTATGTCTTTAATGTCTTCTGCTTTTTTTTTCTTTTTCTCAAAAAATTTAGAAAAGGTAGTTGCACACCTGCTGGATGTATTTTTGTACAGAAATAATATTTTAATATATTTTTCTGTCTGTTTTAGTCTATATCAGCTGTGCGCAACCTGCGGCCGTACGGCCGCATGCGGCCGTGGGCAAGGACTTTGGCGGCCGTGGACGTGTATATTAAAGTGTACGTAATGGCGGCTGTGCAGGTGTAGGGTCTCTGGACTCCAGCGAGTAAGGGGTCTCAACGCCGCGGAATCTTTGTCGGCCGGGTCGGTATGGTGACGCCGAAAGCCGATTTGGACTCTGGGGTCTCTAGACTCCTGCAAGTGTAGAATCTCAAACACCGCAGAACCTTCCTTAGCCGGGTCGGTATGTTGACCAAAATGTTGCCCTTTATATATTCATCGTGGAAATCAGCAGTAGAATACCCACAACTACGAGAACTGGCCAGGAACATTCTCGTTCTTTTCGGAAGCACTTATTTGTGCGAAGCAGCGTTTTCCAGAATGAAATATCTGAAAAACAAGTACCGAACCCGATTGGTAGACAGCAATCTAGAGTCTGGAATACGGCTAATGGTCTCCAGCGAGTCCCCTGACTTTGCAAGTCTGTCTGCAAACATGCAAGAGCAAGGAAGCCATTAATGGCGATGTTTTCCAAACTTCCTGAAACAATTGCTGTAAAGGTTTTTTGTCCTATATGACGTTTCGTAGACATTTTTTTACATATGTAGACCAGTAAATTGAATATTGTCAGATATATCATACTCTGTTTTAATGTGTAATCTGTAAATTTTTACATAAATCATAAAACATTATTAAGTTTACTTGGACTTACTGGCGGCCGTTATTAAAGTAAAAAGTCTGTAGTGCGGCCGTTATTAAAGTAAAAAGTCTGTAGTGCGGCCGTCAATAGCGGAAAGGTTGCGCATGCCTGGTCTATATCATAACACTGAGACAGCATTAGTGAAGGTGACAAATTAATTACTAATTTTACTGCATATGTTTTCTTGCTAGTTCTACTAGATTTAAGTGCAGCCTTTGATGCTGCTGATCATAAAATTTTGCTGGATAGAATGGAGAATTTAGTAGGCATTGGTGGTCGAGCTTTTGATTGGTTTAGAACATATTTGAAGGATAGTTTACAGTTTGTTTGTGTTAATAATAGCTGCTCTGGAGGATTAAAGTCCAGTATGGTGTTCCTCAATGGTCAGTATTAGGATCTCATCTTTTTTCTATTTATATTCTACCCTTAAGGAATATCATCCAAAAGCATAGTGTACATTTTAATTGCTATGTGGATGATACATGACTTTATCTTTCTGTTAAACCTGATGAACATTATTTGTTTTCAAGAATTAGCAATTGTATAATTGAAATTAAGGAACCCAGGGTCATACAAACCAGTGCAGTCTTAGCAGTTGTCCTAAGCATGGGTACATTTGGGAGGGTTGCATCAGGAAGGGCATCAGGCATAAAGCCTGTGCCAAAAGCAAATATGGCGATGAGAAACAGAATGTCCATACCAGATCGGTTGAGGCCTAGTTACCAACAAATGCCACCAATGCTACTGTCCAGCAGAGTATCAGCAGAAACCATGCTATTGCTGGGCAAAAGAGGCAAATAAGGCGAAGGGGAACAAGAGGGGGAAAGACAGTGGGAGAGGAGGAAGGCAAAGAATGTGGAGTTCAGAGTCAGAACTTTGAATTTTGGCACTATGACCAGCAAAGGGAGAGAGATGGCCGACTTGATAGAGTGGATAAAGGTAGATGTGCTGTGTGTATAGGATATCAAGTGGAAAGGGAGTAAGCCAGTAATTTTAAATGTTATCAATGCATATTCTCTGTATGTGGAATGTGAGATGTAGGAGAAAGAAGATTTTCTGGAGTAAGTTAGACGAAATGTTGGAGAGCATACCCAAAAAAGAAAGAGTGGTGATTGGAAAAGATCTTAACACTAGAATTACCAGAGTCTACGAAAAAGCTAGATCCGGCCCACCTTAAAACCATTCGCACCTCTCCGCCAGCGTCCTTTGTCCTCTAAATGTGCCGATAAAAACAACCTGCAAGCAGCTGGCTATTCCATCCCCCCACTGAGTTAGAACGTGCACGAGCATCTCCCAGCTCATGCCTTGATTGATTATCTGGGAGTGAAGTGGAGTTTTAGAGTGGAAACAATAGATCGTTATTTGGAACACACGCATTTCATGTGTGTTCCGTTTCTACAGTAATCTGTGTAAACACATTGTTAAAACAGAAACTTTTTCATATTTTAGTAATAAATGTTACAAAATGTAGGCATAAACTATAGAATGTGTGAAGCATGAAGTCCAAACATCAAATAAACACTTTCACAAAAGGTTCAAGAACAACACAACAGCTTCCGTGGCATAGCAGTAAGATTTAATGTCTCAGAGCTCAGCAGGCTTACTGTCCCTTCGATTCCCCATTGAGCAGAAAGTGTTAATTTTTTTTCTTTTTAACCTCAAACGGACATAAAGTTTATAAATTGGTATGCACTGTCAGTTAATGAGATCGTTATATTTTCATGTGTGATGCTCCTTTTAAAATATTTTTTAACAATTGAGACTGCAATTAACATGAACAAGTGTCCTTATAACTGTTATTTTTAAGATCCATAACACACAGACAGACAGAGCACTGCGTAATAGAGAGACAGACAGGCAGAGAAGTCACTAGATATATAAATAAACAGGGAAGGCACATGTAGTGAAAAAAAAAAAGATCAACATGTGCGTTGATCCTGCTGCACTGAATACGCTCACGCGCTCTAACATCCCCCCTCCCCTCCTGATCAAACTCTAAGTAACAGCGCAAGTACAGACGCAAACCAAGTGAATGTGTGTACTGTATGATATTAACAAAAAGAGCAGCTTACTACTGAAAACGGCAAATATAGGAGTGAGTGGGGATCGAACCGGGGACTCTTGATCACACTTGGTTTGCGTCTGTACTTGCGCTGTTACATAGAGTCAGATAGGGGGGTGTTGGGTTCGGGGGGAGGAATGTTAGAGCACGTGAGCGTATTCAGTGCTGCAGGATCAACGCACATGTTTATCTTTTTTTTCTTTCAGTAATAGCGCCAGTATAAATCCACACCTGACCTGACGCTTTTTCTTTATCAAATAATACTGCATTAGTGTGATGATGTTTTTACATATATTGTCTCTTTCTTTCAGGTGTGTAATAGAAACCACAGCATAGAGAGAAGCGTGTACATTGTAACAGGTACACACATTGTAAATGTAGGAAAGATGATCCTTGCGTGTGTGTGAACAGTTAACATTTGGATCTGATGATTGCATGTAGCACTGAACATACTGCTCTGTACTAATCTATCCTCTGCATGTCCTGGAGTACAAAAGAAACAGCATACAGCAACATGTGGGGACTGGCAAGTTCGGGGAAAAAAACACGCAGTCACTGATTACAAACCAAAGATGTTATGCGAATGAATATGAATAATGTTGCATCCGTGCCACAAAGTTTTCCCAAATGTACTATACAGGTCATAAAACGAATAATTCCAAATATCATATATACCTACGTCTGTGCTTTTTTTTTTTGACATTATACACCATAAGGTGCATACTAATTCAGCATGAGCAGGAACACTCAATAAAGCTGAATAAAAAAATCAAGTGACGGTGAGATACGAAGAAGGCAGATTCTTCAGCGTTTGTGTGTCAGCTTTAATCCCTCCAGTTGAGAGAATGTCCAGTTCCATTGCCTCAAAACACCACTCACATCTCCAGTTATTCCGTTTCAAATAAAAAATAACAGCGTCAGATCCCTGGGTGGGGAGGCAGTAGTGTGTATCATGATCGTGATTTAGAGAGAATAAAAGTTAAAAAAACGTTAACTTTTACAGGTCCTATAAATGCACACCATGTGTTACAGACGCAAACCAAATGTATGTGTGTACTGTATAATATTAACAAAAAGAGCAGCTCACTACTGAAAACGGCAAATATAGGAGTGAGTGGAGATCGAACCGGGGACTCTTGATTACAACTGAGCAAATCTTACCACTATGCCACTGAAGCTGTTGTCTCTTCCTTGAACCTTTTGTGAAAGTGTTTACTTCAGGCTTCATACATTATATAGTTTATGCCTACTTTTTATCATTTACTACTAAAATATGAAAAACGTTTCTGTTTTAAAAATGTGTTTACACAGATTACTGTAGAAACGGAACACACATGAAATGCATGTGTTCCAAATAGCGATCTATTAGTTCAACTCTAAAACCCCAGCAGTTCAGTCACTCCCAGATAATCAAACAAGGCATGGGCTGGGAGAACTTAGTGAATGTTCTGCAACGGTGGGGGATGGAATAGCCGGCTGCTTGTCTTAATCAGCACATTTAGAAGAAAAAAGACGTTGGCGGAGAGGTGAGAACGGTTTTAAGGTGGACCGAATCTACAAGTTTTTTCATAGACTCTGGTAATTCTAGTGTTAAAGGGCATGTTGGAGAAAGGAACTGTAGTGATGAGGAGGTGATGGGAAGGTATGGTGTTAAGGAGAGAAATGATGAAGGGCAGATGATGGTTGACTTTGCAAAAATGATGGAAATGATGGTGGTGAATACATACTTTAAGAAGAAGGAGGAACACAGGGTGACATATTAGAGTAGAGGAAGGTGCACACAGGTGGACTATGTGCTATGTAGGAGATGCAATGTGAAAGAGATTAGAGCCTGTAAGGCATCGACTTGTGGTATGCAGGATGTATTTTGAGGCGAAAAAGAGGAAGATTATGAGAATAGAATTAAGGTTCAGGTGGTGGAAGCTGAAAGAGGATGACTATTGTGTGTTTTTCAGAGACAGGCACTGGGTGACGGTGAAGACATGATATATGATTGGAACACCACAGCTTAAATGTTAAGGGACAGAGCCAAGAAGGTGCCTGGTGTGACATTTGAACAGAGGAAGGAACACAAAAAGACTTGGTGGTGGAATGAGGAAGTAGAGTAAAGCATAAGAGAAAGAGTTTAGCGGAAAAGAATCAGAATAACCAGATAGACGATGAAAGCAGATAAGTGTACAAAGAGATGCAGCTAAAGGTGAAGAGAGAGGGGGTGAACTATATGAGAAGTTGGGCACAAAGGAAGGGGCACAGCACTTACTTGGACTGTCCAGACAGAGGGACTGAGAGGGGAAGGATGTGCTGCAGGTCAGGTTGATAAAGGATGCAGAAGAAAATGTGCTGTCATGCGGGGAGACTGTGCTGAAAAGGTGGAAGGAGTACAATGAAGGACTTATGGACATAGAAAATGAGAGACAGTGTAGGTTGGATGAAGGGATCAGCAACGCTGAAGTGAGGGACACTATGAGGAGGATGAAAAGTGAAAAAGCAGTTTGACAATATATCAGTGGAGGCATGGAGATGTTTAGGTGAGATGGCAATAGAGTTTCTAACAAGATTGTTTGACAAAATCTTGAAAAGCGACAAGATGCCTAAGGAGTGGAGAAGAAGTATATTGGTATCAGTTTTCAAGAATAAGGAATAATGAAGAATTCTTCATTCAAGAATGAAGAATAATATAAAGGGCTGCAGTAACTAAAGGGGTATAAAGTTCATCAGCCACATCATAAAGATATGGAAAGAATGATGTATGCTAGGCTTATATGAGAGGTAATGATATTTGAGCAGTTATATAGTTCCATGCCAGAATGTTGATTTTAGAAGTACATAGAAGGTCTGTAGGAATGGTATGTGCCAAAAGAGCAGTTTTGGTATTGTATGAGGAAGTCTATGATGTTCACGGATGACATTGTGATTTGTAGGGAGAGCAGACAGCAGGTTGAGGTGAACCTGAAGAGGAGGAGGCATGTACTGGAGAGAAGGGTAATGAGAGTCAGCATGAGGCATGAGTAAGATGGAGTACATGTGGGTAAATGAGAGGGATAGTGATGGAAGGGTATGACTGCAAGGAGCAGAGGTGGTGAAGGTGGACAAATCAGTCCAAAGCAACAGAGAGTGCAGCAAAGAACTGAAGAAGAGAGTTCAGTCAGGTGGACTGGGTGGAGGAGATTGGCAGGAGTATTCTGTTATAAAAGAGTAAATGCAAGAGTGGAAGGGAATGACTATAAAACGGTATTGATGAAAAGACAGGAGGCAGAGCTGGAAATGTCAGATTTGAAGATGCTACGATTTTCTCTCTGAGTAGCAAGGTCAGACAGGATTAGAAATGAGTATAATAGAGGGACAACACAGGTACGACAGTTTGGCGACCAAGTAAGAGAGGCTAGATTGAGATGGTCAGGGCACATACAGAGGAGAGATGAGGGGTTCATCGGGAAAAGAATGTTGAGGGTGAAACTGCTAAGCAAGAGGAAAAGAGGAATACCAAAGAGGAGGTTTATAATTGTGGTGACAGAGGGCATGAAGGTAGTCGGTGTGGCAGAAAATGATTTAAAAGACATGTTTTATACTTTTAACTTAATTATTTTATGTATTATTTTTAATATCAAATTAAATTTTCAAGATTTTTTGCTTTGTCTACTTGCTTTCATTTTTATATTGTAACTTGTTTTGCTTGTATTTATCTTTAAAGCTTTAATGCCTTGAATAACTTTACACTGTAGAAGGCACTATATAAATAAAGTTGCCTTGCCTAACGTCCTTTAATGTTATTTTGATTCTGGTACCCTCAAATACAAGTGGATCCAATTTCATTATATGGATGATTTGCCCTGTTCTTCTTTTCTCTGACTGTCATTATATCCATCCATTCAACCATTATCCAACCCGCTATATCCTAACACAGAGTCATGGGGGTCTGCTGGAGCCAATCCCAGCCAACACAGGGCGCAAGGCAGGAAACAAACCCCGGGCAGGGCGCCAGCCCACCTCACTGTCATTATATGCTTTTGCTAAATATTTCTGCACTTCTTAACTTGACTTATAATTCCCATTTTTACTCCTTCATACAGGCATCTTGTTGTTTCATTTGCTCTTTATTCAGTTTCTTCTTCATTTGTTCTGCACTTCTGAAACACTTTTACTATGACTGTACATTTCAATCTATCACTATGAATATTTCTTAATTATTCTTGTCCTCTCTTCTCAACAATGTTTCTCCAATTTTTTTAGCACTTTCCTTAAATTTAAAATCTCTAACTAATCTCTAATCTCTCCTTCTTTTCAGAATATGCACATTTTTTATTTACAGATTTCAATATGTTCATATTGGAAATATACTTGGGTATCATTGGTACTAATTATTAACCAAACTGATGTGTGTATATAATAATACTTTGATTAGGCAGTTGAATGGAACAGGTCAGTATGTTTTAGATGGTTATGAGCTCTTTAAGTCTTTTAGAATCACTACTCTGTTTACTAATTTCAAAATTTACAATTATCTCTTTTAGGAACATTTTTAATCTGTATTAGTACATCTTTTTGTTTTCCAGTTTGTTTCTATTCAAGTCTATTATTTGTTCTAGTGGCCAATCAATCCATTATTCTCAAGCTCATTTCTTTCAGTTTAGGTTTGGGGCATAGTGGAGCTTGGACACAAGGCAGGAAACAGTAATGAACAAGGCACGTTTTTATTTGATCATCTAGAACCAAATTGTAATTGACACATCATGGTGCCCTAGGATTTGTGTGAGCTAAGAGACCCAGGAGTTGAAAATGGACCCTAATGATATGTTCATAAGGAGTAGCAAAGGGTAAAAACTTGGAAGTTAATAAGCACAGAGTGAAGGAATCCAAAAAAAAGCAATCGTTAAAGGTAGAAATAAAGTCAAAAAAGTATACACAATCCTGCCATTGGGACAACTTGAGTAAAAGATAAGTATCACTAATTCATGGGGCGGCACGGTGGCACAGTGCTAGTGTTGCTGTATCGCAGTTAGGAGACCCGGATTTGCTTACCGGGTCCTCCCTGCGTGGAGTTTGCATGTTCTCCCCGTGTCTGCGTGGGTTTCCTCTGAGTGCTCCGGTTTCCTCCCACAGTCCAAAGTCATGCAGGTTAGGTGCATTGGCGATCCTAAATTGTGCTTGGTGTGTGTGTGTGTGCCCTGCGGTGGGCTGGCGCCCTGCCTGGGGTTTGTTCCTGCCTTGCACCCTGTGCTGGCTGAGATTGGCTTCAGCCAACCCCCGTGACTCTGTGTTAGGATATAGTGGGTTGAAAAATGACTGACTGACTGACTAATTTGCTTATATGTTGTACCAAGAACTAAAACAAATGCAATCTTTTAAAATCACATGCAGTTCCACTTGTTTTGCTCTCACTGCTCTTTATTAGGAACAAGCACCTAAAGTGGCATGTTTTGTAGCAGGGGAACATTTCTTGTTATTTTTACATGTCTGCCATTCGTATCATTAAATACTTTCCATACCTGACCCTGTGTGGTCAGAAGGAAATATCTTTCTAAACCAACTAGCTCCTAATACCCACAAAATACACCAGAATACTGAATCAACAAGATAGAAAAAGGCAGTAAGCATAATAAAAGTAAATATTACCATGAAAATAAGGGCAAAACGCAAATGAATCCAGAAACAGAAATGGGAAGGAGTTGAAAAAAGTCATGATGTACCTTTTCCATGTATGCCAGTTAATTTTGTATACTGTAATTGTTTTAGAAAAAATGTTGATTGTGTGCTTCTGTTTAATTTCTCAGAGTAAGACTGTCTGCCTTTTTCTGCACAGCTGTGTGTTAAATGCATTAGGTATTAGACTGGTACCCACACTGATTGCATTGATTCGAGAACTAAATTGTTCCAAACTCTCTGCATTTTGGCCAATTAGTTTTTTATCCCTTTTAAGTCCTGTCAGGGTTTTACTTTTTGACACATGCTGTCTTGAGTTTTTCTCCCTGTTGCTGCTAATAACATAATGACTCAGACACATGGTTATGCAATTTTTGTCTTATGTGCCTGCTAGCTGTAAAGTTTCTCATTTGACTTTTAAATATTTATTAAATTATATAAACATAGCAGACATCATAATAAAAAAAACAGTGCTATAGTATGTGCAATAAATATTTGTATTAACTATAATTTTTCTACAAAACTGCTTACTCTACATACAAATAGGAACTTTAACTTAAGGTCCTAAAATGTTTTCATACACAGACTGTAAACGCATAATTTAAAAATTCTCTCTTTAATTCCACATTTGTATTTTTTAAACTTACGAGACAGAGATCAGAGACACAGATAGGGTGTCTAGCCATCTCAAGGTACACTTCTGCGAAATGCATGCAGGTACACTTCTGCGAAATACATGCTCACAATAGGTTAGTTCAGACATGCCAATTAATAATAATAATAATAATAATAATAATAATAATAAAAAAGAGTACCTACAAAAAAAGAAAAGAAGAATGTGTAGAAAATGTGGAAAATGCATTCCATGCATACAGTGGCCAGGCTTATGTCAGGATACTGGACTTGTTATATGTGTTATAGAGGTTTTTGGGGGGATTTTCATTTGACACTTGCAGGTAGTTGGATAGTTGTAATGAACTACCAGGAGTAGATGTTTATATTAAGCTAGATTAATTGCTAGAGAATCAGTCCAAGTTCAAAATGCTAACCCTAAAGTTGAGAAAACAAGCCAGAGGTTAGAATTCAAAAATCTTTCTGTGAAACTAAACACACTATTGCTCCTAGAATAATTTAGAAATATTTGAAAATACAGATACCAAGATATCTACAATGTGGATCTTTAAACCATTATGAAACTGATGTTCCCCACTGTGACGTCGGGGACCTGAGACTAACAACTCCATAAAAACAACATCAATGTGGCGATGACCATAATAAAAAACAATATATGTCTTGTAAAATATGAATTACAGTCAGTAATAATTTAGTCCACATAGAAAATATTACTTAACACCAGTAGGTTTAAAATAAACATAAAAAACAGAAATAACCCAAAAATTAATGCTGCAGAGACTAAAAAAATGCAATTATAACAATATAAATTCAGTACAACAGCAGTGTCTCCAAACACTCAAATAAGAACTTTAATACATTTCACAGCAAAACTTTTAATATATGTTATAATATCATATATCTTTGACACTTTGGTCTATGTATCAGACAAAGGAAATCACAAAAAGCCACAATAACAATAATGAATTGTCAGCAACTACATGAATTATTGTTTCAGTCTGTCAATGAACTATATCAACTGGAGTGTGTAATGTCAATACAAATTATCAAAAATTACTAGATGGTTAAGTGTCAAATGTCTGGTAGAATACCAACAATGTACAGTGTAATGACCTTGAACATATTGAGGCTTCACAAAGTGTCCTTTAAAGTATGTGTCACTACACACCTTCCAATCAAAACCACGCTCCATGCTCCATTCCCAATGCACATGTCTGCTTCGTGTTTTGGTCTGTTCTCCATACTCCATTCTCAGTGTGCATGTCTGTTCAGTGTTTCAAACCACACTCCTCACTCCATTCCGAGAGTGTATTTCAGCTCTGTGTTTCGAATCCTTATTCATCAAGCTTTGTTTGAACTACGCTTGGCGTTACCAGATTTCAAGAACTTAACTGAATTAGATAGATAGATAGATAGATAGATAGATAGATAGATAGATAGATAGATAGATAGATAGATAGATAGATAGATAGATACTTTATTAATCCCAATGGGAAATTCACATTCTTCAGCAGCAGCATAATGATACAATAAATAATATTAAATTAAAGAATGATAATAATGCAGGTGAAAAACAGACAATAACTATGTATAATGTTAAATATTAACGTTTACCCCCCCGGGTGGAATTAAAGAGTCGCATAGTTTGGGGGAGGAACGATCTCCTAATTGCCAGGCGAAATTAATTTTGTGGTTCATCAATACATTTTTAATGATTGTTCTGGATAATACTTAGTGTCAAGAAACACAACTTTAAATTATACATCTTATAAGTTCCGACTGGTAGAATGCATAATACTGCAAATAATAGCAATATACAGTAGGTCACGACACCTCTGTCACCCATAATATTATCTTCTCATAAATATCCCCATGTTACCTCTTATCATTCATTTATAAAGATATATAAAAAGTAAATGTGCATCATGTTTCATGTGTATAACAAAACGAAACATTTGACTGACAATTTCAATTGTTGTTATGGCTAATGATTGCAGGTTTAGGGGTTTGAATTATTAAATATTAATGATTGAATTTGTTCTTTCTTTGATTGGTAATGGAGGGTAACACGGTAAATGTTCTAGTGACTGGGATTGTGCTTATGTAACTTGAAGATTGATTAGGAATTGTAGTACAGACAGGATAACTAGGCTTGCATTATGCACAGAATATGAAAAACAACAGCCTTAGTGAGTCGAGCCACAGGACGGCACAACCACAACTGTGGTCTCTGACGGAGTCTTTTCTTTGTCGCAAACTCGTTATTTTTGAGCTCCACAAAATATTATAAAGTATTAATAATTGAAATAACTTATTACTTAATGGAATAATTACATCTTAAATTTAAGGATTTCATCTTCTTTCTCAAATATGCTCACCTATATAATGGCAAAGTAGAGGGTTAAGCCTCTATTTTCCATCTACTCAGTTTTAAATAAGTCAGAACAAAGAAAACATTTGAGGACAAATAACAAGGTTCATTTTCAACTTACTTTTTTTTTTTTAATCTAAAACATTAGGACTGTGGATCCCAAAATGCTGGTCGATTAAATGAGATCTCAAGAAATAATAATTATGATTAATTAATTAGTCAGTCAGTCAGTCATCATCCAACCCACTATATCCTAACACAATTAGTAATAATCTAATAATAGGACCAATGATACAATGTAAAACGGGAATATTTATTTAAAAAGACAGGGATCCATAAGTGACACCTGTACTGCACATAAATCCGGAGGGTTGAGCGAAGGGATGCCGGTATTGTATAGTTCTGGTTGTTGAGTAGCTATGCCTCTTACAGCGGACGCTGCAGTAAGATCTGATCGCACAGTGGGGGCAGAAAGAACATAAGCGCATGCCAGACGCTAGCTGTTGTGGGCCGGTTGTCATAGCACCCTGCTCCAAGAGTCAACGTCAGCCTCATGTAGCTGCAGGGATGCAGAAGGCAAGGGGTCTTCATGTTTTCCATAACGAGAGCCAAACCGTCAAGGCATCCCAGAATAAAAGGAGGACCCGGAAAAGGAAGAACAGGTCACCTGACAAGGGGAAATGTGAGCCGGTATGCTCACGTTCCTTCAGGAGCCACTCTCTGCAGGAGCAGAGAGACACCCCGAACTTGGTTGGGGTACCGAGGGAATGGGCATACCCATCCTATTGTCATATCCCAAGGGCACGGAAGAAAAGGGGGGAATGCCGATGTTATGAGTGCCATAGTACTGGTCATCTGTGGAGGTGTTGTCTGTATGGCGTGACAGAAGACCCCTGGTGGTGGTGTCACGACAACGTCTCCACACCCTTTTCTGGCTTTTCTATTGCAGGACCGGACTGTGGACAGAAAAATGCCGGCGCCCTGCCATGGAGGAAACTCTGCCCTCGCGGGACGGGCCGCTTCACCCTACGGGCTTCAGCTGAGGGAGGGGCAGTGTGGCGGACGGCTGGGGCTCCTGGCCAGCTGGGACGCCTGGGTGGACTGAGAGAGGAACAATACCTCCCCAGGGCCACAAGAGGGCAGCCGCCCTGGTCTGCATGGGGGCCGCGGGAACAGAGCTGGAAAGCTCATCCCTGTTGGGGCCCGTGGCCACCGCCAGGGGGGCGCCTGGACAATTGTCGCTTGTCATTGCTTTAAAAGCTAGGAGCATTCCAACAACTGCTAGGTTAGATGTCCGTGAACTTGTTTTAAATGTTATCTCAGTGCCTTGTCTCACATGATGTTAAAGTGTCTCTCGCGGGACATCAAATTGTCTTCCAAGAAGATCACATCTTGTCTCCCTAGTCTTCCTCCCAAGATTTTTTTTTTATAATAGAGAGATAGGGCCCTATGAATCTGGGCTGTACCAACCTTTCCCTGATAATAACAGGATACCACTCTTAAAACAGTCTTTCAAACCTGCCAGATTATATTAAAGCAATATCACAATTGAAATACAAAATTGATCCACATGTGCACAATACACCACTACAAGACAAGCAGAACACAAAGTAAATGACATAAGCAATCAGCAGTTGTTTCAGGCAATCCAAAATGTACTCATACACTTCCCTGGTTTTGAAAATCCCATTTTTCTCTGAGCTTCCTATTGTCCTTTAAAACACTTCCCCCTGAAGTTCACTGACCAGTTCTTCATTCTTTTATCCCTTAAAGGTGCAGTTCCCAGCTCACCTTGGGCCAGCGCATGCAGTCAAACAATTAAATATGGAAAAAAATGTAGAGGCAACAACACCAAAACCAACACTTAAATAACACTTCTACAGCAATAAAGTAAACAATTTACAGTATGTGTCATTCTACAATAAACCTCAAATCCCACATTACCCAGGTTACAATGTTTTTCCATGTAGGAAATATAGCTCAGGTTTACCCTATTCTGTCACTGCAGGACAATTAGAGGCTGACACATGTTTTTGTTTTACCCAACTAGATTACAATAGTATGCAAGATAAAAACAGGATGCAGCCTGTTTAAAATACAGTAGCAACAGTTCTAAACAGAAGTGAGTATCTGAATGACATTGCTTTCATGCACATTTTGTTAGCTCCCTGTACAAACTGTAATTTGTACAAAGTCTTTTAACAATATTGCACTTTTACATGTTTCAGAATACCTGAATTAATGTGCCCTGAATAATTTGGCCAGATTTTCAAGTCCTGACCTTCTAAGCATTCTTACAAGAATACCTACAAGGACACTTAAGAGGAACATCTTTTTGTTTTTTAGCACCAACATTTGGCATTTTTTACCAGTGCAAAGTAGGCACTGCAGTATATGGTATTTCAAAAATATAACACTAATACTGCACTTATTTTAGTTTTGAGCTAAACTGAATTAGCTATTCATATGAATAGGGCTGCTATTCGGATATGAAATAAAATTTGTAATAGCAGTATCATTTTGTATTTACCCCTTCTCTTTTCCTTTTTTAGGACCCTGCTGTGGCATGATGAGTCTCTTCACCACTGTCAAAGTTTCCAGCAATCAATCTTAGGAAATTTGTCATCAGCTTTAAGGACAGCAATTGTACTACAACTTGGGCTTCATCAGAGCTCTATGATTCTATTAGTGACTTTGATAATGTAGAATGTGTTGTGCTAAATGGAAGCCAGCAGACCTGCAGATGGATGAGGCAAGCGTCATAGTTTAAACCTATCCTGGTCATTACCAATTAAACATAAAATATCCTTCATCTAAACCCAACAGATTATAAAGTCAGAAAAACATTTGAAAATGTTTTGCCCTTAGTCAAAACAACGTTACTAACTCACACTGGAACCGTTTTTTTTTTTTTTGTTTTTTTTTTTACAAATGTCAAACATCTCACATCAGACTGACCAGAGAAGGGGGGTAGCAACCAATTGAAAAGCTCCACAAATGGCAACACCCTCAAGAAAATGACAAAAGCACTCCAATATGGAAAATATTTTTGAGACACTTCAAATGATTTTTTAATAAGAAAATAGTAGAAGACTCTAATTCTTTGTGTTCAGAAAGTATAATTCGGGAAAAAAGAATGAATAAATGACAAAAACATGTGAAAGTAAGAAAAAAAAATCAAAAACAAAGCAAAAATGACCATGTTTATGGCAGAATGTTCCTGAATGGCTAGGTGGTCATTTAAGCTAGACCAACAAAACTTTATATTCTTGAACAACTGAAGATCATCAGTGTCCAGAGATTTATTTATTTGTTTATTTTGTTTTCCTCTCCTCTGTTGGCATCTGATCAAAGATACTGTATCTAAACTTATGAATGTACTTCAAGCTTCAACGTCTTTACCTTAATGGTGCAAGTATCATGCTTCTTCAAACAAAACTATTTTCCCCTTTCCCTTTTCACATTTATTCTGTGTAAGGACTCTCTTAAAAGAGCATTTATGACTTACAGGTGTGTGTCACCTAAATACTCCAAAACGTGCCTTTAGATTTCATCAATTATGAAACAAGAAATATTCATTTTAACTAAAATCATATGGGTATGCTCTAAAGTAAAACTTGTTAAAATAAATGATATATTATGATAAGATTTTTATTAAAAGAAAAAGTTAAAGAAAATGTTTTCATAAACAGAAATCATCATGCTGCCTTCCAGCTCTTAGGTTTTGAGTTGACTCCTGGGTTTTTTAGTTAGTATATGCTGTTTGCCCATTCCTGCCTATTTTTTGTCCAGGTAGTGTAGTTTTCTTCCATATCCAAAACACATGTATGTGACATTAGTTGATGATTCCATGTTTAAGTCTTGGACCCTTTGATAGACTGGGATTCTCAGCCTTTGATTTCTGCCTTGCATGTGATATAGTTAGAATAGCTTCTGGGTCTTTGTGGTGGTTAAAAGGAGTTTAGAAAAATAGTTGGAGGAGCCGGGAGCCAAGTCACTGTGACACCTTTCTTCTCACATTATTTTTGCTTGAGAACATTTAATGAAGTGATGCGGATTTCTCATCTAGCTATTTCCCCTCTTTGCAAAATTATTGTTCCAGCTAAGTGAGACATTCAACTCAATGTGTTGAAACCAGCTTTCAATTTTCAGCCCAATTTAATTGAAAACACGATAGTGGGGGAGCCTATCCTGTGCATATCAGGTGCAAGGCAGGATGCAGCCTTGGACACACAAGTCCACTGCATGAAAGTGTAGTGAAATAACACTCAAAAAAGCTGTCTTTTAATTCAGGTGACTGACTGTATGAGAAAAACATACTTCAAACTGTGTGTCAGTTTAACCAGAACATCCTGATATTTTTACCGGCACATTCAAATTACAAAATGAGATTATATATATGACATTTAACTTTATATTTAGTTCTCTGATAACAGTTTACATATAGGAAGTCTTTTTTCTTTTAACCAGGTATCCACCCATAATGTGTTTAACTATTTTGGGACTTAAAACACAAGCAAATTTCTGGACAATACCATTTACTTGTATGTTGATTTGTGTATTTGAAGTGTTTCATAGTCATTCTGCAGTATGTTAAGGAACCTTGCTGATTAAAGAAAGCTTTCTGTTAGATTTCTTCAGCCTGCCATGCTGCATTAACAAGAGCATATAGGACTCAAACAGTTGGTCTACTGTAAATACATGACATCCATGTTCATTTATAATTATGACTCATTTATCTACTGAGTATTTTATGCAACACTGACCAAAGCATTAAATGACGAACTACTACAAAATACATGATGTAAGAAAATTCATAAGATAAAATTAATTAATAGCAGGTCTGTGGCTTAACAATTAGGAGTCCATTTTTAAATAAATAAATACGTTAATAGCCAGCTCAATCTCTGTGGGTGTGCATGCTCGCACAGCTACGAGAGGTTGGTGAAGTAATTGAGGTGAGATGCACCTGCATATGAGGGTGCGGTCTGTCACTATTGCTTCATCAGCTGGCATGTGAAAAAGGAGGAAGAAAGGTGGAAAAATAGACTGGCCAGAGAGAGAGAGAGAGAGAGCGCGAGCCTGCACACATTGCTGCTGGAAGTCAGAGACAGGTGGTCAGGAGTGAGCTTCAGGGCTGCAGAAGAAAGGGAGCTCCTACTGAGTGACTGCCAGGGAATAGTAGTGGCCTGGCATCCTGTGTCTCCCGCAGACGCAGAGAGATAGGCAACAGGAGATGTGTGCGGCTCAGTGTGGCGCCCCAGGACTGCCGAAGGCCGGGCAATGGGGACCTGAACCAGGTTATAAAGGTTGACTGTACCTGTGAGTGGGCGTCTTCTCCTTCTGCGAAGTCCAAACATGATAAGGGGAGGAAGCACCAGGTTTAAAACAGCAGTATTTCGGGATCAAAGTTTTGTGGATAGTCTCTGGCTTTTAACCTCAGATTTTAATGGATATTTTTAACCTTCACTTTCGCACCTCTTTTAAGGAGTAAATATTTATTTATTGACTGATGGAGCATTGCACTGTTTTGGACACATTCTTTGGATTGAGTTTAATAAAGCACTAATCACTTTGCATCCACCCATTGCTATGTTTGCATGTTGTGTACTCATCCACTGATTCACCCGGGGATGCGTTACCTACTGTATATGGGGTATGGTAGCATGCTCAAGTGGCTCCCTAGAGCAACTGGGAATGTGAAGATGACCCACACTTCCACAGGACATTAGAACCAAAAATACAGAAATCTTCTAGTAAAGCAAGTACTCATACAAAATGTGAAGTAAATTAAAAAGTAACAACTGCCCGCTTGTAATTCTGCCATATCAACTGTAAGCCCAGTTTAGCAAAACTATATAAGCCTTTAACAAATTACATAATAAAATGTATGGAAAATAGAAATATACAAGCAACATTCAACTGTTGAAAACATTGACACCTGCAACACATTTATAATAGCATAAAATATAGCTTTACAGACAGATGGCAGAGTCAGACAAGAAAACTCAAGTGTTTGGAAACTATCCATCTATCAAGATCTACAAATGCTAGAAATCTAATGTTAAAAATAAACTCTATTTGCAGCACATCACTTCAATATTTTGATTCTTTGGCTGTTAATGATGTTCAATTGCATTGTTCCTACAAAAATAAATAAATGAATGAATAAATAAATAAAAATCTCGTTGCTTGTGTGCCAGGTAGAAATGATGCACTGCAGGAACCATAGTGATGGTCACTATGCTGGAAGTATGGTTACAGAAAAATACTCAGAACCTCATGTCCTTGAGAAACCTGTATTAGAATGAGGCAGGCAGTGTGCCATCACATTTAGCTCAAGAACAGGGGTCAAACACCTTATAGCAGTGCACATTCTTGGAAGCTATAATGTAAAAACTAGTATGCCGCATGTGCAGTGATCAAGTAAAAATGTGTTTGAATGCCTAAAGATGCTGAGAAAAAGTTATGCTTTCTTCAGAATGAGCATGAAATGACCTACTGTATCTCTTCACTAGACTCACGGGGCCAGATGTGTTTGAATGAGAATACATGTCCCAGGACAACCTTATAAAAGGTTTGTTGTGAACAGACGCAGAGTCTAATGCTAAAAAGACTCCACTTACAGTGTTTCTTCCGAAAAGTCTGCACTGAATTTCCTAAAAACAATTCCTAAATTTTTTAAATTTCCTAAAAGTCCTACTTTAAAAGCCTGGGGTTGTAGTGGCTTTTTCTATTCATGTATTAGAATAATGCATATAATAACAATGGTTAGTCAGGCAGAGAAAAGAAGAAACTTAACAAAAGACTTGGCATGAAGAGAAAATAGAAAACTAAAATCGCTGCTATCAAATCATGAACTCAGTAGAACAAGATTGGTAAAACTTAAAGATTCATTATTGTATAGAAATGAGTGTAGTGACAGAAGAGATAGACACACACACACGTAGACCACTGCAGGCAATTGACCTCACATGCTTCTGTCTTCTACAATGTCCTTTCTGTCATTTTGACTATTGCATCAATTTATAACATAACAATAGCAAATAGAATTTAGAGAAGCATTGTGTTTATTTGTATATACTATGTGTTAAAATGCTGCAGCTATATTCTGGCTTGGCATAGTTACATTTTTAATTACACAGTAATGTTATCTTACCTTAGTTATTCTTTCAGACATGCACTCAGAAGGGTGTATGCTGTGCTGCCTCATGTGTGGTTCTGTTGGAGCTGTATCAGTGTTGTTAGGCATATTTACTGATTTGGGCGTTTTGAGTACAGAAATCCAAATATCCTGTGGCTCTTCGTTGTTATTTCTCTTAACAGTGGTCTTTTTTACCTCCTTTTGATGAATTGTAACCCAATGTTTACTTTGAATGCATATTTTGCAGTTCATATTTTCATGAACACAGCTGCCAATTCTTTCAGCCTACATTAACTCCGACATTATACTCGCAACTGTGAATAACAGAGAGCACACATAGCACCTGTGACAATGTATCGTTCACTGTTACCACCAATCTATTGATGTCTCTGAATGCCAATATATATTATAATCTGATTTCACAGAAAGGCTTTTCCTTTGTAACAGGTTATGTTTATTTTTAACACATACTGTACAATGTGCTCTGTGCATATGTGACAAGCATTTATTCATTCAATAGCAGTTTTTTAAAAATAATTTTTCATAATCAGACACTTGCTCTCTGTTGGATCAGTATAAGAAAAGAACCACTGCTCTTTGTAGTTAAAAATCTTCTTTCTAATCTTTCTTAGGCATTCAATTGGTTTAGAAATGTGACACTCAGTGAGAAGTGTAATTGTTACGACCCACTTTTAAGCAAAATTCACTCATGGCTGCCTCTAGATTATATGTTTGTATTATTTGACTGGCTCTGCAAGACTAGCTTTTCACAGACAGATTAATCCAAAGACTCAAATAGTACGTTATCAGAAAAGTATGGTAGAAACTTCAGGGCAAAACATGATGACAGTTCAAATGCTGTGACTTATTTTTATCCTCAGCATTACAGACATACTGTACCTACAGCCCTAAGAGTGGCACCAGGGCCTGCAGAACTAGCTGGTTAAGCGCAGACAGTAGCCATCTGCAAGTACTATGCTTTATTGTGGTGTAGCTCAGTTTCTTAAGTAACATTTAGGAGTTATTTACTATTCTAAGCATTTTTATTATACAAACAGTCCCTTGGAAACTTCTTATAAAAATATTAATAGATGAAGCCTATAGATGAAATGTATGTGTTTATCCAAGAGGAGAAAAGCAATGATATACATTGTATGCCTGAAGACATGTTTCACAGTTGGGAAAAATTGTTGGGAAAAAGCAAAATGGCAAAAAGGGTGTAAGACCTCAAAAAAAGAGTAAAACAAAAGACAATAGCTTCATTGGCATAGCAGTAAGATTTGCTGACTTGTAATCAAGAGTCCCCGGTTCGATCCCCACTCACTCCTATATTTGCCGTTTTCAGTAGTGAGCTGCTCCTTTTGTTAATATTATACAGTACACACATACATTTGGTTTGCGTCTGTAACATCCGGTGTGCATTTATAGGACTCGTAAAAGTTACCGTTTTTTAACTTTTATTCTCTCTAAATCACAAACACAATATATACTGATGCCAACCCCACCACCCAGGGATCTAACGCTGTTATTTTTGATTTGAAATGGAATAACTGGAGATGTGAGTGGTGTAGTGGTGTTTTGAGACAATGGAACTGGACATTCTCTCATATGGAGAGATTAAAGCTGACACACAAACTCTGGTGAATCTGCCTTCTTCGTATCTCACCGTCACTTGATTTTTTTTTATTCAGTTTTATTGAGTGTTCCTGCTCATGCTGAATTAGTGTCCACCTTATGGTGCATGATGTCAAAAAAAAAAAAAACACAGACGTAGGTATATATGATATTTGGAATTATTCATTTTATGACCTGTATAGTACATTTCGGAAAACTTTGTGGCACGGATGCAACATTATTCATATTCATTCGCATAAAATCTTGTGGTTTGTAATAAGTGACTGCGTGTTTTTTTTCCCCGATCTTGCCAGTCCCCACATGTTGCTGTATGCTGTTTCTTTTGTACTCAAGGACATGCAGAGGATAGAATAGTACAGAGCAGTAACTTCAGCGCTATATGCAATCATCAGATTCAAATGTTAACTGTTCACACACACAGACGGATCGTCTTTCCTACATTTACAAAGTGTGTACCTGTTACAATGTACACGCTTCTCTCTATGCTGTGGTTCCTATTACACACCTGAAAGAAAGAGACAATATATGTGAAAACATCATCGCACTAATGCAATATTATTTAAAAATGAACAGCGTCAGATCAGGTGTGGAATAATGCTGGCGCTATTACTGAAAGAAAAAAAGATCAACATGTGCGCTCTAACATCAACCCTCCCACCCAAAGTGACTCTAAGAAACAGCGCAAGTGCAGACGCAAACCAAGTGTGATCAAGAGTCCCTGGTTCAATCCCCACTCACTCCTATATTTGCTGTTTTCAGTAGTAAGCTGCTCTTTTTGTTAATATTATACAGTACACACATTCACTTGGTTTGCGTCTGTACTTGCGCTGTTACTTAGAGTTTGATCAGGAGGGGAGGGGGGATGTTAGAGTGCGTGAGCGTATTCAGTGCAGCAGGATCAACGCACATGTTGATCTTTTTTTTTCACTACATGTGCCTTCCCTGTTTATTTATATATCTAGTGACTTTTCTGCCTGTCTGTCTCTCTATTACGCAGTGCTCTGTCTGTCTGTGTGTTATGGATCTTAACAATAACAGTTATAAGGACACTTGTTCATGTTAATTGCAGTCTCATTTGTTAAAAAATATTTTAAAAGGAGCATCCCACATGAAAATATAACGATCTCATTAACTGACAATGCATACTAATTTATAAATTTTATGTCCGTTTGAGGTTAAAAAGAAAAAAAAAAAGAACACTTTCTCCTCAACGTGGAATCAAACTCTGGTTTCTGAGGGACAGTAAGCCTGCTGTGCTCTGAGACAGCAAATCTTACTGCTACACCACAGAAGCCGTTGTACTATTCTTCAACCTTTTGTGAAAGTGTTTATTTGATGTTTGGACTTCATGCTGCTTCACACATTCTATAGTTTATGCCTACATTTTGTAACATTTATTACTAAAATATGAAAAAGTTTCTGTTTTAACAATGTGTTTACACAGATTACTGTAGAAACGGAACACACATGAAATGCATGTGATCCAAATAACAATCTATTATTCCCACTCTAAAACTCCACTTCACTCCCAGATAATCAATCAAGGCATGAGCTGGGAGATGCTCGTGCACGCTCTAAGTCGGTGGGGGGATGGAATAGCCGGCTGCTTGCAGCTTGTTTTTATCGGCACATTTAGAGGACAAAGGACGCTGGCGGAGAGGTGCGAATGGTTTTAAGGTGGGCCGGATCTACGAGTTTTTTCGTAGACTCTGGTAATTCTAGTGTTAACAGTTCCACAGTATGTTTAAATGTCCCAAATATAAAAAAATGCCTTCCAAGGGAGATGAAACAATAAAAACTTCTAGATTAAAGGACATGGGCAGAAAAAATCTTTATAAATAAAAATGTACTAAAAAATTATCAAAAAGGAAAGAAAGACATGGGGCCTCATGTATAATGCAGTGCATAGAATTCACACTAGAACATGATGTACATACAAAATTGGAAGTGTGCGTACGCACAGGAAAAATCTAGATGCATACAACTGTGCATACGCCATGTTCTACGCACTTCCCCTTTATAAATCCCAATGAACGTGAAATTTAACATACGTGCACCTGCTTACAACTCTACCCCAACTCCTCCCAGAATTTTGCATATTTGAATATACAAATTAATATAAATAGCTCCTTTCATTCAGTGTTTTGTTAAAATCCAATAGCAAGAGCATATGAAAACAAAGAAGTATTTCAGTGAATGCCAAGTGGAGGCCAGGAAAAATGTACTATTTGTTAGCTTAAGCAGTGGTATAAGCAAAAAAAAGCATGGCAGAGACACTTGAAAGTTCCGGTTCAGAAAGTCGCACATTGCCAGTGATAAAAAAGTAGTCAAATATCAAAGTCGATTTGAAAAGGTGAGTTGCATCTCACCGTCTGTTTATTCTGTTTCAGGCAATATTACAAAAGCTGACCCCCCGTGATAAGGACACAACTCCAGGTAGTGATGCTACCCAGCTGCTGTGCCCAGCATATCTTCAGGTGATGGCTGCACACACCTCTGCCTGGTTTATCACACCACATCTCTTCAGGTATTGACAAGCCATGATTGTGTGCCACATTATGCAGAGCATTACATGCTTGCACAATGCAACATACTATCTGTGGACTATAGAGCAGCACATTAATAGAGTGGAAGTGCATTTTATATGCATAAGCAAATTCATTATCTGAAAGTTTCTTTATAGTGTAACTGAGTGCCAAAATGGGTAGATTCTTTGCTCTTTACATGACTCTTTGAGGTGACTTAAAAGGACTGCTAGCCTTTTGTAGCAGTAGTTGGAAAAAGAACCTGCAACTGTGTGGAGCTGCAGTTTTTTATGGACTCTCCTGCTAAAGATGATGTAATGCCAGCTCATTCTTCTGGTGATTCATTCCTGGCTGATGTAACTTGTCCAGCGCCATTGCAATAGCAATGTCTGTGCAGTTGACTGCTCTGTTTTCATTTAGAAAAGTGGATGTTGTTGAGAATTGCACTTTAATGTTTCTCAGTTCAACCACAGTGTAAGAAAACCTTACATATTTGGGAAAAAACTATTAATACCATCCAAAACAAATTCTATCAGATGGTTGTGGCGAGCACCCTCTTCTATGCGGTGGTGTGCTGGGGAGGCAGCATAAAGAAGAAGGACGCCTCATGCCTGGACAAACTGGTGAGGAAGGCAGGCTCTATTGTAGGCACGGAGCTGAGCAGTTTGACATCCGTGGCAGAGCAACGGGCGCTGAGCAGGCTCCTGTCAATAATGGAGAATCCACTGCATCCACTGAACAGTGTCATCTCAAGACAGAGGAGCAACTTCAGCGACAGACTGCTGTCACTGTCCTATCCACTGACAGACTGAGAAGATCGTTCCTCCCCCACACTATGCGACTCTGCAATTCCACCTTTAAACGTTAAAATTATACAAAGTTATTGTCTGTCTATTATACCTGCATTGTTATCACTCTTTAATTTAATATTGTTCTTTATCAGTATGCTGCTGCTGGAGTATGTGAATTTCCCCTTGGGATTAATAAAGTATCTATCTATCTATCTATCTATCTATCTATCTATCTATCTATCTATCTATCTATCTATCTATCTATCTATCTATCTATCTATCTATCTCAAAACAGCTGGAATGGTGCAACTCAGTAATGTCAGTGAAATAACGAATTGGCTAGCAAGTTCACATTGAAAAGCTCCTGAGGCTTAAAACTCAACAGTGGATAGAACTTCCAAAAGAACAGGTAGAGCACAATTCCTCAAAACCTGCCTTTGTAAAGCCAGTTCAACACATAGCTCCAAGAAGAGAGCTCCTGGAAATCGAAATCGACTTAGAAGTCAGTCATCATCATCTATATGTATGTTGTCACTTCTGTTTCTTCCATTGGCAATATCTTCTAACAACTCTAAATCAGCTATGGTGCACATTTAACTCTGCTTATTAGCTAAAGAAACAAGTGGAATGATTGAATTCTCTACTCTCATTTTTTCAAGTTTTTATGTTGTTAGGATGGCTAAGAGGTCATTGTCTTGCTTATAAAGAATTATATTTATTTAATATATGTGCATATCTGGAAACACCCTGATGCATTTAACTTCTTCATCCTAGCGTTTATCCCGCATGGCAGGGTCTGCTTTTCTGCAAATCCGTCTCCATTTGGCACGGTCAAGGGCATCTTCTGGGGCGGCATTGGCAGTCTTCATGTCTTCCTTTATTCTGTCCATTCACCTCTTTTTCGGCCTGCCACGTGGGCGCTGACCATCAGGGTCTAGCCGCATAGCCGTTTTTGCTACCGAGTTGTCGTCTGCGCGCACGACGTGTCCATACCACCGTAGCCGTGCCTCACGCATTTTCTCCGTGATTGGTACGATGCCGAGGCGCTTTCTGACGTCTTCATTCGTGACTTGGTCCCAGCACGTGAGGCCTAGGCACCACCTCAGCATTCGCATTTCCATCGTATGTAGGGCCTGCTCATGCTTGGCGGTGGCTGGCCAACACTCAGATCCATACAGGGCGACTGGGCGGACTACAGTCTTATAAATCTTGGCCTTGAGGTGGTCAGGCATTCGGCGGTTACACAGCACGGCCGTTACTTGACGCCACTTCGCCCACGCGGCATTGATCCGAGCTCGCACGTCGGGAAGGATGTCCCCGTCGTTACTGATCGTCGATCCCAGATACTTGAATTCATGGGTCTTCTTTAGGTCTTCTCTGTCGATGCTGATAGTGCCATCGGTTTGGAGGCCAGCTTCCATGTATTCAGTCTTCTTGATGTTGAGTCTCATGCCATGGTCGGTCAAGCGTGTCTTCCACTGCTGCGTGTGTTGTTGCAGCTCACTTCTAGATTGGTTTGCCAGGAATACGTCGTCAGCGTATAAAAGTGACCATGGTTGGGGAGTTTGGAGATCGGCGGCCGCTGTGTCCATACAGAGGATGAACAGAAGGGGCGAAAGGGCCGAGCCTTGATGTACTCCCACGTTGATGGCGAAGGGTGGTGAGATTCCCAGGGAGCATCTGACTACACTGGTGACGTTTATGTAGAGCAATTTGACCCAGTCGACGTAAGTTTCCGGGACTCCGTGAGATCGCAGGGCATGCCAGATAAGGTTGTGTGGCACTCTATCGAATGCCTTCTCCAAGCCCAGGAATGCCATGTGGACTATTCGATTTTTCTCTCGGTGTTTCTCCACCAGCAGTCTCACGGCCTGTATGGCGTCTGTGGTTCCGTATCCCTTAACAAACCCACACTGGTTAGGGGTGATCGTGACGATCCGTTGCAGGCGGGCGTCTAGGATCCTTTCGAATATTTTCATAGTGTGGCATAGGAGGCGGATTGGTCGGTAGTTAGCGCAATCGGTGACATCGCCCTTCGTTTTCCAAATGGGGACGGTGACACTAGTTGTCCAGGCCGCTGGTATCCTGCCCTCTCTGATGATGTTATTGAATAGGGTGCTGAGAGTGGCAGCTCCTTGCTGGCCGAGGAGTTTCCAGGCTTCGACGGGGATATCGTCGGGGCCAGGCGCTTTTCCATTCTTCATTTTCTTCATGGCATCCTTGATCTCAGCAGTCGTAATCGGTGGGACAGGGCCATAGATGGGGGCGGCACTGTGGATTGGTGGGTGGGGGAATTCTTCATTACTGATCTGGGAGAAGTGCTCACTCCAGCGTTCGAGGATAGCTGGTGGATCATGCAGGACCTTCTGATTGACGTCTTTGATATGTTTCACTTGGCCTGATGCATTTAACAATTTTTTAATTTGCAAGATTTTATTTTAAATTGTGTAACTTGTTTTTTTTTTTTTACAAAAACTACCTATAGGTAATAACAATTATTATCCAATCAAAAATGCATAATTCTAAATATAGGTATGCCTAACTGGAAGAACAGTCATCATTACTGTTACTAGAGAGAATTTCATTTAGTACTGTCGAGTTAATGCTATTGTCATTGATACCATTATATATAAATATCGCCATAATTATCTTCATCTGGCAAAACCTGTTTATCCTACCAGAAAACGTCGTCCTCATGAACGTCAAGATTATTAGAAATAGAAAATTTGAAGAGACCATATTGAATAATAGACACATTTACTTCATTCCAAGCCGCAAGTATCCATTTAGCCAGGTCAGGGAGAGTTGGTTGACGTATACAGCCACCAGCAGTAAATGTGCAATTACCAGTTGATTGGTTCCCAGCTGTTTGTGGTGCTGGACACATTTGTGGAGCTGACAGCAATATTCGCCTGGGTGGACCACCACTTATAATAACAAGAGGTACAAACCAGATTATGTCGCAATCCAACCACCATGCCTGCTGCCATGCAGCCACTGCTGCTATCACCAGAGATGCCGAACAAGCAGCAAGATTAGCCAATGAACCAGCAACAGACATTTTATGTGGATTTATGTGTGCAACCATTGCTTTGTGTGCTTTTAAGACAACAGCCCGGCAGCCGCTTGTCACACACACACCTCCATGCTTCTGCTGCAGCAGCCAGAGACAACTAGCACGAGACAACAACACACTGCACAGAGCAACAGGTGTTTTATGTTGATTTATGTGAGAAACTATTTCTTTTTTTTTTTTAAATGACTGACTATAATGTGGTAAAATGCGCATGTGGTTAGCGAAAGATGAGCACTGACATCTGAAGTGAGAGGACACAACTGTAACGCAGCTCAACCCAACAGCGAGGCAGTACTGCAGATGGAACCAAACACTTCACACACATAATGAATGCAAGTGCCTACATTCCTATTGTGCAGGTTTAAAATTATGTGTTGTGTATAATGTACACCCCAAGTTTTAGCGAATTGTACACATTATATGTGAAATTTTACAGGTATGCTGGTTCAGTTGGTAATGTTTTATACAGTACGCATACTGCAATGATGAGTTACTACAACTATATAGTTCTCAATTACTTTATTTGTTCTCTTATTCCACTGACAAGTATGCTGGCTGTGTCAAAGGTGTTAACAAAATAGTGACTGGGTATAATTGCTATTACCTAATATATAGGCACCACATAATTCCCTAACATATGCCAGGTGCATAGCATAAGAATTAGCCATTATGGCTATCTGGCCACTTTGTCATAACATGCCCTATAAAGAGGTGCTCCTTCTGTATATACATTTGATTTACTGGCTTCTTGACAAGAGAGTTGATCGTAATGTGAGTGTCACTGATAACATTAATCACATTTGGAAACCTCACAGATTATAAATGTTTCATTGTCTGCATTTCACATTCTCTTGTTACTGCTGTACAATGGCTGCCAGGAAACTATAGAGACACACAGGTTATCAAGTGGTTTAGTGAAGACCTCTTTACCTGCCAAAATGTTGCAATAAATTGTGGGCTGACCATTAATTCTTATACTAGAACATGGAGTTGTCTCACTTCCTTTTTAGAAAAAGGAAGTGTGAATCAAAGAGCTGAACAATGAGGTTTCTTTTTTAAATGATATATTTTCTCTGCTTCCTTATCAATTAGTTTAGGAAACAATCTTTTCATCATTCTTCTTTCCATTGCTTTTATACTGGCTCTTTGCTTCCATAATCGGCTAGTTTGGTGTCTCAAAAACACATTATGGATTAAAACAGCAGTTTTTTGTCAGCAATAGAAACTGGTACTGTAAAGACTCTTTCATGTGCAAAATGCTTATATTTACTTTATTGCTATATTTGTTTTTTTGCACTTCTGTTTTTCTCAGCAGTCCATTATGGTGGCCCAGAATGAAAATACAAATAAAAAATAAAGAAAACTTAACAAGAAGATGAAAACACAAACAAAAAAAAATGGGAATGCAAACAAAAAAGCTCCATGTTGTACCTGGAGGAAAACACATGCATATATGGAGAGACAATCCATGCTGCACACAGCTAGAGCCCAAGACCGAATTCGAACACAAGATTGTAATTTTAATTCTATTTATGCCATTTCTGGAGTGTAACCATTTAAACTTGACTTTAAAGATCATGTCGTGAATCACAGCTGAAAAATCAGACAAGTGATTGAATATAAACAGCAAAAACAGGGTCTGCCGTGTCAGTTTGGAGTGATCACTTGTTTATACCCACAAAGGCTTGGTTGTGTAATACTGTGTTAGTCACTGCACAACAAATTCCTGAACAAGGTTAACTTTTTATTTGTTATTGTTATGAAAAGGACACATACTGTACCCATCACAATGGCAGCTTGAGCTTTTTGAAGTGGCACTGTTGCCCTTTTATACGCAGAGATTCTTGTAAGCTTGGATGCAGCAGATCAGCATGTTTGCTTTGAAGTCAACCTGAGCCAGACACAAGAATGTAATGCGCAGCACCGCTGCTACCCCTGGCTTACAGGAATATCTGCATCTGAACAAGAAGCGCTACTACTCAAAGTTCAAGCTGTAATGTTGAAAAGTTAGGGGAGATATTTTGAGCACTCAAATTCAATGAAACGCTGCCCTAGGATTTTATTCTTTCTTGCTACTATTACACCAACTTCCTTTTTTTCTAGCATGCTCATTTTTATTTTTTTTGAGTTTTGGTTTAGGCTTTCATTTTTGTTTGCAATTTTATGTGTTGTTTGCAATTTCATTTTTCTTTCCCTGTTCATTTTTTAATTTTTTTTTGAATTTTGCTTTTCTGGATCACCATAGTCCATTAGTATTCACTTTAATGTTGCCGTCAGGAAAGACGTAGAAGCAAAACATAGTCTTACATCCATTAGGCTAGTTCACTTCTTGGTGTTGCATGAAAACTTTTTATGCATGTATTTTGAGTTATTTCTTGTTTTTTTATTTTTGTTAAACGAGAATTCATTTTGAGGGTTTTTTTACTCCATCTTGATTTGTTTTGCTGAAGTTTATATTTAGTTTTCTCATTTGGTTCCGTTCTTTGATTACATGATTCTAGTACTGTATAACATGACTGTCATCACTTTTGTAATGTTGCTGGATCGGGTGTATAAATATGGAGGCCTTTCCATTGGATAAAGAAAACAACTCCTAGTGTTAGTTAATTTCTTCTTCTAAGTAGGTCTAGTGTCAAGTATCATATTTGGTTTTTAAACTCATTTTCTTCTTTGAGTTTGCTCCTCAATTTGCTCATTGATTTTTGTTGCCTTCCATTTGGCTTTTTGGCTCTGACTCAGCATTCACTTTTTGACTACAATTTTTGCCATTTCCTTGTCAGTTCAGGTGCTCACATCACCCTTCAACACATCTGTATCATAACACTTGGTGCTTGTTTAATCTGGGAGTCCAAAAGCCACCAGTCATATTTGCTTTGTGAACTATTGCTTTATTTATTGTGTTCTTTAGTTACTAGGCCAAAAAGTGACCATAGAGACAAGGGAGAAACTCAGAGTTACACACACACAGAGGCTGGGAGAGTTTAGAAGAAGGCCAGTACGCCCCAAAGTCACAACAGCAGGTAGCATTAACAGCTGAGTAAAAAGTGCAGATCTTATCTAATCCAGTCAGTTGTATTCTGTAGATGCTTGGGAAACTAAACAAAGATCTATCGTCACGAGTTTCACATTGTTCTTCATTTGATGACATTTAGAGCAAGGCTAGGCGAAGTGTACATACTCTAATTTAAATCAATGAACATAGGTATTGTCTCGTTGACTGCTATACTTGGGAGCATACTATATATTTTGTTAGAAATTACATCTAACATATGAAAGCAAACAAAATCCAACAATATTAAAGATACAAGACATAAGACATCTTAAGAGCGTGCATTGTTGCTTGGTTTCTAAAGTGGTAAGAAGATTGTAAGTTTTCATACAAAGAAACTTACATATCTAGTTTAGGGAAAGCTACAAAAGTTGTGAACTATATAATGGATCTTCCTTTGATTCTTACACATTACATACTGAAAATTAAATCTTATGAGAATTTGATACTCTTAAAATGTGTGTTGTTATGGAAGGGCAGTAGCTAAGTTACCTACTAAGTCACTTAATACTACTTATAACTCTAAAAACACTTAATTTGATAATGTATAGTTGGGCTGTGAAAATTGTTAAATAATTAGCCATGAAGTCTATTTTTAATGCAACACTGCATGATCTTCTGCTTGTGTCATTACATATTGAACTGCCCTTCTGTTGTTTTGAGAATGGTGGTTCAGCTGGGAGTTCTACAGTATGAAAAGGATAGGTAAATGTAGCTATTGTTTAACATTTCTTCACTCCTAAAGGTTTAGTTCACGAATATTCAGCTTGCATTGTTCATTTCTGAAAGATAGCACTCATTGCCTCTGGCAAATTGGTGCAAGATTCTGTATTGTACAATGGATGGATGGATATTTAAAAAGTGACAAGCATGACGATGAAGTACTACACATAAACTATACAAATATATGCACAGAACTGTTCTATTAAAGACCTTGTGGAATAAAGACAAAATCAATTATTTAAAAAAGACAGTTGGGGATGGGGCAATGCTGAGATGGTTTAGAATAAGAGTATCATATTACAGTTAATTCATTTATAATAAAGTTATCTTGTAAAATCAAATTAGCTCATATTATATTCAATTATCATGATTATTATTTCATTAGAAAATATCCTTAGATTTCCCAGTGGTTTTGTCATTAACGCTTCAAAATTCATATCCAATGTGGTTAAGAGTGTAAAATAATAGGGAAAGTATATTGTCTTTGAGTCTGTCAAATTCAGAATGACGAAGAGCAGATGAGATTTTGTAGGAGATTAATAATCTGTTAATGGGTTAATTGGTTATTCAAAGACATGGGAATGCTGCCCTACTGACCCACTTCCCCTGTTCCACTATTCATATCTGCCTATCTCAGCTGTTCACACAGTAATGATTTCAGACCCTTCACCAAATCCAGTTTTCTATTTAATTACCAGTCATTATGCTATTTGTTGTAAGGGCTTCATATCCCATCAAAAAGAAGACTAACATTTTTTTCTCTTCTTGATGTAATTTCACATAATGTATAGCTTTCTCTGATTAGAATGTCAGAATCTTATTTTTTGGGTTTAAATATATTAGTAGAAACAGTATAAATAATACTATCTAATTTACAGAAAATTTGTAAAAAGTGGTTGTTGAATATTTTACTAAATTCTTCCAATTTTCAGTAAAAATAAAATAATCACTTTATACTCATTTTGTTCCTTATACCTGACTACTGTTCAAATAAAGAAGTGACCAAGAAATATATTCTCAATGAAATTCAGGTAAACTGCAGTGTAAGAGCCAATCTTAGAAAGTTAAAGTTTTGAGTTAAACTCATTTTAATGTTTGCTTAATTTGAATAGAATATAATTTCTTCCATAGTCATAGACAATGGTATAGTCTTTTCCCCCTATAAGTTAGTAAGAGATAGAACCTTCTTTCTATAACTGAAAAACAGTGTGATAATAAGCTCTTGTTGTGTTTAGAACAGGTCCAAGTAAACAGGGACTTGAAAGATCCATTTTCAACTTAGAAATGGGATAAGCATACAGTTTTCTGACCGCTTTGAAATGGTTCAGAAATTATAAGTGATTAGTAACGATTTAAGATGTAACAAGATTAAGCTTAGAATTGAATTTTTCTTATTATAAATTTTTCCTTTTTTTTTGCTATTTTAATTTTCTTTTTTGTGTGAACTGTTTTACTTTGAAATTTAACTAAACACTTAAAAAACAAAGATATTTTGTCTGTGGAATCATTTCTGCACGTCAGGCCTTTGTTGAATCCCATTTTTTGAGAGCTGCTGAACTTTGGAAACTTTGGGAAAACGCAGCTACATGCAGTGTTTGTGTGAAAAAAAAATTTGCATTTGAAGTTTATTTTTTTCTTCTAGATGCACAGTTTTGTTCTATAAACTGTATACATATTTTCTACAAAACCTTTTTTGTTGCCTTGATTAATTTCAGACACAGCAACTACACTGTAAAAAATAAATCTTGCACATGTGAAAAATAATAACAAAAAATAGCTAACTATACGCAAAATAATCATTACTTTAATTAATAAAAATGGGTTATACCCTTTTTATTGATTATTTCATTATAATTCAATAAAAAAAATTAAGACTAATGTTAACTTATTACTTTTCTTAAAATGTTAACATTTTTTATAACTTATTCTAAGTAAAAAAACTATACTGTGAATTGAACACATTTAAGTTAAGTTAAATGTAATGACACAGCACTTCCTCTCACATCGATTTCTTGGTCTTTACAACGCATTCAGCTGTAACGTTCATCCATAATAAGAGCTATTTTACTACGAATGTGTAAGTATAAAGCATATTAATTTCGTAATGAAAAACTAGTATTTTAATTCGTTAAGTTACAGACGTAAGCAGTTGTTGTTTTCACAAAACCTTTCCCTTCATGTGGGAAACACGACAAGCAAGGTAGCATCTTTTTAACAGCCTCGCTTGTTGGTTTGCTTTAAAAAGCAAGCACATTTCTCGGATAGTTACGTATGTCCATATTTTTTTTTATCGTTTAAAACTTTTATTTTACACAGAAAAAGAAAATGACACTTTGAGATAAGTTTGAGAACGATATGGTGTTTGTCCTAAACTACGACTTGTATATAACATAAAAAGACGTTTACTTAACCGTCACAGTATTATTGGACCTCTATTTAATTAGTGTTCTGCATACTGTAGGTAATGTATTTTCTGGTTAATTTTTAATACTGTGATTTATTTAGTGATACAAAAAAACCTGTTGTGATTTCCTAAGTCCTATAAGTGCCTTTAGCATGGGAAAGGTGCTATATAAATAAAATGTATTATTATTTATTATTATTTTATTTCAGGATTTTCGCTATCGCATACTGAAAAGTAGTGGGAAAGGTGGCCATTCGTTTAACGGGATATGTTGGCGTAAATGCAGGAAGTGTTTGAAGAGCGCCCATTTGCCTCAGGATTTCACTCTTTCACTCTCTACGTTTCCTTCCCGTTTACCTCTCATTCCTGGGACATTATTTGATTGAGATATACTTTTTGTGTAAGTTAAAAAAAAAAAAAGAAAATTTGCTTTGACATTTGAATGTCAGTAATTCAGTAAAAATTATACTCAGACATTTGATTTAATTTTCCTTTGAAAATATAACTCCGTTGTTGTGACTATCTGTGTATGTTCAAATTAATAAAGACATATGGAATTTTAGCATTTATTTGTTATACAGTCATTACTGTCCAGCATTGCATTATTACTCATTTTTTCTGAGTAATTCAAATGAAAATCTGAGCAAAGTAAAACCATTTTTGCCACTACTTATATTTAATCAAACTAATTTATTTTAGGTAAATTTGAGTAAACTAATAAATTAAATTTACTCAACAGTGCAGTATATTAAATCTACTCAAAAATATTGCTTGTAATTTGTTTCCTTATTTTTTAAGTACTTTTAACGTGTTATTTTTTACAGTGTAATAGTGATGATGAGAGATCCTGTGGTTAACAAAGTGAGCTTCATACATTTACTTTATGTATTGAGAAGACTTCAAAATGGGAAGAATCCCAACTCACACTTAAGAGCACTTTTATTTTTCACATCAATATACAGTAAAAGCTTTATTGACTAAAAGATATGAGATATGTTTGCAGTAGTCTAACAAAGCATACTTTATTATTTTCTGAGATGTCAAGTTCAAGCCTTTGTATATATGCAGACAAAAACAAGCAATAAGACTAGCAATAAGACATTGGTACATTGTTATTGTTTTGACTCAGTTCTGTCTATGTGGCATTCAGAAATGAGCATCAACCATTAAAATTGTAAAAAGTGTAATTTACATGTTTGTTTCAAAGAAAATCAGGTCACATTGACTCTAATATGACAAAATAATAAATGATAATGTTTTGTACCTGATATCATGTCACTGGGCCATGGACAGAAATTATAAATGAGTAGAAATTATTTTATCTCTACAAAAAAATAAAATGAATATGATTCCAATTATAGTATGCATAAATGTTATTGTTTCATTTTAGGATTAAGCATTTTTTTCCTACATAACTTGAAAAAGGTCCATTGCCTCTGAAGTTAAGGAGGTTAATAACGGCTCACATTTGTGATGCTGTTTAAAATTAAAGCTATCATAATATTCTCAGCTCTGTTCAGCTAATTCAAGATTTTGATTGGATTTTGTGCCTGCCCTGACAGCAATGGACACAAGTTAGGAATCAGCCCTGGACTGAGCACCAGTCCACTGCAGGATTCAGTAAATTAGGACTGATCTAGAGTTACTAGTCCATACACCGTGTGTGTCATGAGGTATCTGGGAGAAAAACCTATGCAGACAGCCAGGATGTTGGATCTGTGAAGCAGTAGCAGTAACCAGTCAGTCTCCATACCACCATTAGCTAAAAAGGGGATATATAAAATTCTACTGTTGCTGCTGAATGCCTTTATGGGCCATTAAATATTGCATAATATACATGTGGGATGCCCATGCCCACCCTGTACCTAGCAATGGTTCCACTATGGGTAATCAAGTATTTGTTCAGAGGATAAACCAGGTGACAAAGAGAAACACAGACAAGAGGTACAAAATTCACAGTTCTTTAATGAAACAAGGTGATATCAAAAATATCAGTTTTTATCAAAAGTTGAAATAAAGCGAGTTATGCGAAAAATCAAAATAGTAAGTCCATCACAAAATTACAGTGCATGAAAATAAATAAATACGATAAAAAACAGAGAAAACTCCATGGGTCTAGCCCTGTTCCCCTCTTCCTTTTCAGGCTGATATAAGGAACCACCAAGGAACTTCCACATCAAAAACAAAAACATAACTCAAAACCCAATTGTTGACTCTAGTCCCATTCCCTTCTCTCTTGTTTAGGCTGCTCAAAGGGACCACCAAGGACTTTTGGAATCCATCCATCCATCCATCCTCTTCCGCTTATCCGAGGTCGGATCGCGGGGACAGCAGCTTGAGCAGAGATGCCCAGACTTCCCTCTCCCCAGCCACTTCTTCTAGCTCTTCCGGGAGAATCCCAAAGCGTTCCCAGGCCAGCCGAGAGACATAGTCCCTCCAGCGTGACTTCTGGAATCCAAAAAAAAAATCAACTAAGATTCAAGTTCTTTTCCCTTTACCTTCTTTCTAAGGCTGCTTCAGGAGAAAAATATGTTTATTCCAAAATAAACAATATACAAATAAAACAAAAGCCCAGCTCACAATATCACAATGACCCTGGAGGTTTTCATTCTAACAATTTACTACTAATGACTAGTTTTTGCTACAAAGCAACTTCTTTTGCCTTAATTGTATCTGACTTTCTATGTAAGACTCAAATCCCTGAATTATTTCTTTTTTCCTTGATTAGCAGCCAAACAATAATGAGATACAAAACAAAATATACAAGTCCAGCTAACCTGTGTCCATCATACAATATCTGAAATAAAAAAGGTGAATGTCTCAGTAATGTTGATCTGCTCAGGTCCACAAAACATTTTGATGGGGCTCTTAGAAAAATTAGAATCAACTGTTTTGGAAATATCTGCTGAGACAGAATGAGAGTACCAACAATCCATGGAAATTAAATAACAAGTTTAATTAACAACATAATCAACTTCTAATTAAGAAACTAGTGGAAATGAAACTGATTGGAGTTTGAGACCCAGACATAGATGGTCATCTGTTGGGCTCACTTCATATCTCATTTTTGTTTGGTTGATCTTTAAAAGAAAAAAGGAATGGGTCTTAAAAAACAGAGGCAATAATATAAACGGAAAAAAGTCAAATAATAGCAGTAATATGTCACTGATGAAGAAAGTGGCCAAAAAGAAAATCTGCAGCTACAGTATCACTCCATGATAGAAAATGGACACACCTGCAGGGGATAAATAAAAGTAAGGGCACCCCTTCTTTCCTTGTTCAGAAGCTCAAGAGTTCCATGGTGCACCGTTCACTAATGGCAGACTCCACTGCCAATGAAGTTGACCTTTTCTGTCCATCTTTCCCTTCTTATATAAACCCCATATATGCAGTATTTAACCCAACATATATATATATATATATATATATATATATATATATATATATATATATATATATATATATATATATATATATAAAAGGATGCCTCACCTGGCTTTCTCTAATTCCCAAGCACACCTGTACATACTCTGTTCTACACACTGTAACCCGGAATGAAGCTTACAAATCCATGCCCGTGCTCACTCATGTGTGAATTTTCATGGACACTCCAGCTCCACAGCCTGGTACCTTGCTCCAGCGTGCCTCCTCATGACCTGAGTGGGCAGACTGGCAAAGCGCTCCACTGCTCACACCCACTGAACTGCTGTGGCCATGTGCATCCATGCAGATGCCTTGTCGTTTCTTTCTGCAGGAGTTCTCATGGCAACACCTTTCTAACCTCAAGGTAAGCCACACTGTGTTACAATTTAAGCCCAATAAAAAATCTGTAAATAGTTATAAACATATATATTGCAGACACAGGCAAATGCCATCACCATAGCATGACCACAAGACAGTATTTAAATAATGTACTTAATGGTAAACATTAAGAATATGTGTCCTTAGGAGATCTGTAGTCTTTCTTTTTCATTCTAAATAAATGTTAATCAGAGCACAAGTCATGAAATGGCTAGGAAGTACAAATTTTTCACTAGAAAACATTTGCTGTTTATTAGTGGATGTTTGTTTACATTTTGCTGTGTATTAGATTATCTTTCTAATGATTTTGATTTGTTATTTTTTAAATAATTCATTCCAATATACAAAAATCAAATTTTCTGGAAAAACGTTGCATACTTCATATTTAATAAGAACCAATACCCATATTGCTCATAATTTACAGTCCTCTGACTAGAAACTCATTTAGACTAATGCAAGAATTTATGATTATACAATATACAGCATATTTTCATGCAATATTTTATATAAATGTTATTAATGTTTTCACTTTGGTCTCTTAATGACACAGACACTTAAGTATTAGAAATCAAATGTTTTCCAAGAAAAGACTACCTGGTTTTATTATTCATGTATGAGTTCACAATGGCAAATATAAAAATGGGCTTATAAAGGCTGAGATAGCTTGCATAATATAGCATAAAACACATCCTTCTACACCTGTCAAGATTAACGGTTACAGTTTAGTCCATTTCATACCCTATACTTTGTATGGATAGTAGACTGGGCCGTGTGTCTGCCTGGGGGGTTGCAAACCGGGATCCTGAGTTGTTTTGTCGTGTAGTGGGTGCGGCAATGCACTGTACCAGTGCATGCTCCCCAACTTGACTTGACTTGACTAAGAAGGTTCAGCAGCAGATGAACTTTTTACACCAACTAAAGAAACTGCATATTTTTCAGCTCTACATATTATAATTTTACAAAGACATAATCAAACGTTTGATCATATCTTCACTGTTATCAGGCTTGGTTCAGTAAAGTCCACTCCAAAAATAAATTAAATAAATTAAAAATAATTGTCTGCCCTCATCCATCTGTTGCAGACCTGTATGCATGTAGTGTCATTAAACCATGTCAAAAGAATCATGAGAGACTCATCTCAGTCGGCTCATCACTTGTTTCAAAAACTCCCCTCTGGTAAATGCTTTAGTTCAATTAACACTAATACTAAAAGACACCTGAACAGTTTCTTTATCAGAGCCAAAGCACTGTGAACCAGTACGTTTGCCTGTTTCTTGGCTTACTCGTATGTTATTTCATATACTGCATGAAGGTGGCAGTGTGTGTGTATGTACAGTATATGTACGTGTGTGCGCATGTGCCTATGCACCTTACACATGCACACTTTCCTTTTTATGTGATTTCCATGTCTTCTTTATAATTACACTATTCTGTAACTGTTCATAATGTATGCCATTTAATTTATGTTATTTATGTTATATGAATGTGATGTTGTGCTATGTTATAAGCAGCTCCAAGTTAAATTCCAAAGCTACCAAGTTAAATTCCTGTAAATTAAGTATTAGCAAGTAAAAGTGATGCCAATTCTGATTCTGAACACATTTGTCTACATTTAGCAACTGCTGGAGGGTTTAAAATTTTTAATTAAAAAAACTGGTATTGTTTAAAATGTTTAAAAAAACACTCAGCTTTTTTCAGAAAAGATGATTTTGAATAGAAATATAAATACTAACTCTGTATCTTCATCCTAGCTCTCAATCTTCTGTCTCGTACAGTATGCTAGACTGAATTTCAATCTTTAATTTCACTTAGAGAGATCTGTTTTGCATTCACATTTCATTACTTGGAATTCTGAGGCTATTAGGTATTGATTAGTGTGTTTAATTTGGCAAATTACTTGTTTCCTACTTAATTGTTATGGTTGCTGTTATCTTGTAATTATTACAAGGCTGACTTGACACAATGATATGCTGATATTGATGTCACAGACATTGTATACTTGTAGATAAGGAATGCCTGAAAAAATATTCAAGATGTTGCATTCATTGAAAAAGTCGTTTTGTGCAATTACAATAGTTAACTAAAATTTATTTCCTACAATATGCAACTAACTAAAAATGATTACTTAATCTTCTGTGTGAGAAATGTGATTAGGCTAATATTTTAGGTCAGATATCTATAAATAAAAAACACATTTACTTCAAAAACTCATTCTATTTAACATTAATTTCTTGTTTTTCTTGCTTTTTCTTCATATACACATTATTGGGTGAGTGATTCTTGAAAATATAAATGGCAACTGTGACCACAAAGCTGCAAACCACACTGATTACAGACTAAGTACCTTAACAAAACTTTAGTATTTGTCATCAATGCAGTACAGTTCACACAAGTAAAAGCTGCATAATTCTATTCAATTACATTTATTTTTGTATACTTTTCATTAACTACAGGCTCAGAGTGTTTGATGCTATAATGCACTAAACACACTAACAAAAATTCTTACACCATACATCATGTACATACACAAACACAAAGATTAGGTTAAACACACAATGCAACAGGATAATCTCAATTTTATCAACATAAACAACTATGAAAGTATAAATTTGTTACATTATAAGTGACAAATAAGTGGCCACTTGACAATGAAGGAGAGTAAAATAAAAATTTCTGGAGAATGAAAGTTAGGCAGGGTCACAGTTCTGGTGAACTAGGCCAATTTGTAACTCATGCTCACCAAGTTAATCTACAAATTATAAGTATGGGCTGTGCAATTTAATACTTAAATTAAATCTTTTATTCTTTGAATTCCACAATACCTTTGGAGTTACTTCTTACATGCTGGTGTAAAAGCTTGGCAAATCAGCGGTGGCACCAGATACCATAGCAAGAATATAGAGAGGACAAACAAAACTAAGGATTAGTGAAAGTTTACAGTGGTTGTCATGCTTATATTTTTGTACAAACGACAATCAAAAAGACATGCAAGATTAACTGCTAATCAGCAGCTCTAATTAATAGACACTAGACTAAAATAATGAGTCTTCAGCCTATAATCTGGTATGCTAGACTAAAATTCTGAGTCTTCAGCCTTGATGTCATTGCTGAGACAAATGGGGCATCTCTCTTATTACAAAGCCCCAAGGCCATGTAGGTTAAAGCTCAACACCCAACTGTTGTTTTATTAATTCTGGCAATTTGTGGTATGTTGGCATTTGAGACTGTAAGGCATATTCTGGTACGTATTAAAACATACATTACACTATTATGTAAAATATGTTTTTTCCATCATAAAAATATTAGAAAATGACAGTAGTTTCTAAATATTAGAATCATTACAATATCTAATATGTACAACCACAGAACTCCAACTATTAATTATTTACACTTATTTACAGTTAAACTGATAGCTAATTTCAAAATCCTTCTTCTTATAAGTCTCTATTAAAAAAAAAATATCTTGGAAGGAGATGAGACGTGATTTTCTCGGTGAGACACTTATATGTCCCGCGAGAAAGAGATTTAACCACGCCTAGGGCCGGAAATAAAGGACAAAGAGTAGATGACAAGGTAGAATGCCGTAAAGAATTAAAAAATGTCGGCGCGGTACACATGCAGAGCAGGTTAGAGATTATGGAATACGAAAATTCAAAAGTCTCAAAAAAAGGATAGTAAAGCTTGCATTAGCGCAAAAAAATGGAAATTATTACTCTGTGAAATAACGGAAAAGCGAAAAGAGATTAAATATATTGTTCAGATTTAAACTTTAAGTTGGAGACTTGTAGGTCGTCTAATTCATGTTGCCAGCGAGAATTAAAAGATTCCAAAGACGTTGGCGCGGTATGAAGTCCCATGTGACGGAGACTTTTAACATGAGATTCTTTCAAGTCAACGCTCTACTTACAGCTATTTTCAAACAAGACCATGGTCATCTAACCTCACTCGAGTAAATGCTTTTGACAGACACACTTCCTGCGCTCTCAGCTCTTATAAATTTTATCAGGACAATCTGTATACGTTCTAGATGACACGTCAACGAGAAAGCAAAGAAGAAATAGCATGGACAAACATTCAAAAAAGTCGTTTTATCTATTAGGGAGAAAGAAATGCTATTCACTCACAGGCAGTTATACATTGCATTGTCACGATGAAAGTCCAAACACAGAATCAAAATTCAATGCGATCTTGAAGAAAAGTTTATTCCAAATATTGTTTTAAAGTAAAAGTGAAAATAATGCATATGTAACAATTCCCATGAGAATAACAATCTCTTTAAATTGTATATTCGGTAAACCAAACCCAGGGGTGGGCGAGTGAAACGAGCAAGGGGCGGAGCCCCCTAGTATATATATATATATATATATATATATATATATATATACTAGCAAAATACCCGCACTTCGCAGCGGAGAAGTAGTGTGTTAAAGAGGTTATGAAAAAGTAAAGGAAACATTTTAAAAATAACGTAACATGATTGTCAATGTAATTGTGTTGTCATTGTTATGAGTGTTGCTGTCATATATATATATATATATAATATATGTGTATGTGTATATGTATATATATATGACAGCAACACTCATAACAATGACAACACAATTACATTGACAATCATGTTACGTTATTTTTAAAATGTTTCCTTTACTTTTTCATAACCTCTTTAACACACTACTTCTCCGCTGCGAAGCGCAGGTATTTTGCTAGTATATATATATATATATATATATACATATACACACATACACATATATTATATATATATATATATATATATATACACACATATATGTATACACACACACATATATATATATATATATATATATATATATATATATATATATACATACATATACACACATACATGCAGTTTCAATAACATAGAAATCAATATAAACAACATTAACATCATTATCATATGAGAATATGAAGTAATATATAAGAAGCACATTTCATATAAATATCTTTTTCATAACCTCTTTAACACACTACTTCTCCGCTGCGAAGCGCGGGTATTTTGCTAGTATATATATATATATATATATATATATATACACACATACACATATATTATATATATATATATATATATATATACACACATATATGTATACACACACATATATATATATATATATATATATATATATATATATATATATATACATACATATACACACATACATGCAGTTTCAATAACATAGAAATCAATATAAACAACATTAACATCATTATCATATGAGAATATGAAGTAATATATAAGAAGCACATTTCATATAAATATAAATTATTAAACAGTAAAATCTTCTTCTATAATTTGCTACCGTGGCTATTCGTTTGTCTGTCCAGGATTTTAAATCACCTGTAGCTCGCAAACCGTTTCACCTATTGACTTGAAATCTGGTACACATATAGTACGTCACGTCTACTATCCGCTTTATGGGTGATGATTGTATTACTCTTTTTATCTTTATTTTATTTTATTGTAGAATCAACTCCTATCTGCGCACACCAGGGCGGCCGTGGGCGGATGCGTATGGTGTATTCACTCCACGTTATCGTGCATTGCGCTGTCACTGGTATTTTGATAAAAGAATTTGAACAACATATAAGAAGCGTATAAATTATTAAACAGTAAAACATTAACATTTAAGAAGTAAAGTTACATTAAGTACTACTGCAGTGCCTTCGGGTATACCTCATTTTTTGTTTGCCCATTACATGCTTAAATGTATACATTTTTTGGTGCACCTACCCGAGAACACGCGACATATAACCGAGCGTGGGAGAAGCATGGATTTTAAACACGCGTTGAGTTCTTCTGCTGGTCTCCCTCGTGAAATAACTGGTAATGTTTGACTAAAATCTACAGCGAGTAAAACGACATTACCTCCTATTTTTTTTTTTTACGATCTCTGAGATCTTCCTTTTTTCGGTTCAAGGCTTCATAAGCTCTTTTATGTTCTATGGTGTACTTATCCCAAACCATCATCTTTGAATGTTGCAAGACTTTCGCCTTGTATGTTGATCGGGGTAATTACATTCATTGCATTCCTAGTCTGAATCACAATCTGATTGTATGGGTGGTTACCTGGCACTCCGTAGGGTTGCCACCCGTCCTTTAAAATACGGAATCGTCCCGTATTTGAGAATGAAATTGCGCGTCCCGTTTTGAATCAATACGGGACGGGATTTGTCCCGTATTTTTTTTATCATTTTTTTTAAAGCAACGTCTCATGCAAATCATCCCACATGCATTTTATGAAGATGCCTCCTTTCCTACTTTTGATTGGGTAATACTTGATGTCATCGTTAGTTGGATTGGTCTTTTTAACTGTCCAGTGAGGAGGGCGGGTCTTTTAAGTAGAGTCTGCAAAGTGTTGGCACTGGGATGTGGCACCCGCTGCAGTATGCGTCCCTTATTTTTTTGTATTAAAAGTGGTAACCCTACCTGGCAGGTAACACTTATGTTTGGTCATGAAGTCGTCTAAAATCCGCCACGTGCCCTCTTTTAATTGTGAAAAGCAGATATATATAGCCAAATTCTCACGCTTCGTTGCGGCGAAGTACTGCTTTTAATTTTTTATTAAGAAGAAAAGAAAACCTTTTTTAAACGGATCGAAAATATACCAATAACAATTTGTTAAGGATCTGTTTTTTTGTGAACCTCGCTTTTCACAGCTGTCGCGCTACGGCGTGTGTTTCATTTATTTGACAGTATGTAGATCGTAGTAATTACATTCATGGCATTCGTTTTCTGAATCACAATCTGACTGTATGGATGGTTACCTGCCAGGTTACGCTTGTGGTTGGTCAGGAAGTACATCCGCCACGTGCCCTCTTTCTGTTCCCAGAAGCTGATCATAGAATGGTTTTAATAGTTTACTTTCAAATAATGCAAAGAGTATGCGACACGTGTTTCTCCCTAATTCTGGGCTCATCAGGCATACACACTCACTGCATCCCCTCTCGGGAATCGAATCTCTATCGTCAGCGGCAGAGTTGAAGCCCCTAACGTTGCGGTCAGCAAGTCGGCTAATATCCGCCATGTGCCGTCTTTCAGTTGCAAGAAGCAGATCATAGAATGGTTGAAACTGTTGCCCCTAACGTTGCGCTACGGCGTGTGGTTCGTTTATACCTCGTGTCTTCTCATTAAACTTTTATCTCGCGAATATGTTATTGCAATCCGCAGCGGGAGCGTTTCTATAAACTTAATTTAAACTTACGTTTTACACCGTGCTTTGTTTCCCTTATGAACATGCTTGTATGCTTCACTCGCTCGCTTCTTATTGTTTCGCTCCCTTCTCAATTGTTTAATGAATTTTTTGTTCTTCGCTGTTTGCGGCTCCTCCTTCATTTGTCCCTACTGCATTCACAGTCTTTTCACGTGATTACGTGGGAGGCGTGATGACGTGACACTCAAATCCTCCTCCCACGGCCATTGAGCTGCCGTCCATTACAGTATATTGTGAAAAAAGAGGTTCCAGTTATGACCATTACGCGCTGAATTTCGAAATGAAACCTGCCTAACTTTAGTAAGTAAGCTGTAAGGAATCAGCCTGCCAAATTTCAGCCTTCCACCTACACGGGAAGTTGCAGAATTAGTGATGAGTCAGTCAGTCAGTCAGTCAGTGAGTCAGTGAGGGCTTTGCCTTTATATATAAACCTTAAATGGCCAAGGCTCAGCCTATCTACCTAAACTTATCTTACTTATAAACCTGAGCACACATTAAGAGTTCATGAGATTGCCAGGATTAATAAAATAACAGTGGGAGGTCGAGCTTTTACCTAAAGGGCCCCAAATCTGCCTATTGATATAAGAGATGTCCCTTCATTCTCAGTTTTTACATCCAGGTCGAAGACTCATTGCATATGTCCAGTATATGTAGATTAGAGCTGCTGGGTAGTTGTGCATAATGTTTCTCTTGTATTTGTAAAAAACACAAGTGCAGTAGAAACCCAATTATCCATGCTTTGGTTTACTCCTTATTATCCACACCCTGATTTACTGAGGTTCTGCATTATCTGAGAGGAATCTGTAAGTGAAATATATAAGTTTCTTATAATTCATAAATATTTTGCCAAGAATTCTGTACCAAGCATGTAAATGCTATACTTTTAACCTTCACTATTCTGAGCAAGCTGTTGAGGAGCTGGTGACTGTGGGAATGAGGACATGACTCAGTAACTCCTCCCCAACTGCACTCCTTGGCTATTGTCAGTGTGTCACCAGCACTGTCCATGTACAATGTGCTGTACTGTTTTGTTCACTTACACGTTTTGTGTTGAAATTTGTAGAGTAGTTATTGCATCTTCCAAATCACAATAATGCTGAAGAACACTCTCCTCACCCTCATGTTTGTTTATTTTAAATGTCATCTCCAATTGTGTGTGTGTGTGAGTGTGCTCTGCAATGTTAATGTTTCCTGATTTGAACTCCAGATTGTACCAAATGCTTCTGAATCTCAGAAATGTACTGTATAAAGTTGTTTCAGAAATGACATAGATCTACAGCATATTATACAGTGCATCCGGAAAGTATTCACAGCACATCAATTTTTCCACATTTTGTTATGTTACAGCCTTATTCCAAAATGGATTAAATTCATTTTTTCCCTCAGAATTCTACACACAACACCCCATAATGACAACGTGAAAAAAGTTTACTTGAGGTTTTTGCAAATTTATTAAAAATAAAAAAACTGAGAAATCCCATGTACATAAGTATTCACAGCCTTTGCTCAATACTTTGTCGATGCACCTTTGGCAGCAATTACAGCCTCAAGTCTTTTTGAATATGATGCCACAAGCTTGGCATACCTATCCTTGGCCAGTTTTGCCCATTCCTCTTTGCAGCACCTCTCAAGCTCCATCAGGTTGGATGGGAAGCGTCTGTGCACAGCCATTTTAAGATCTCTCCAGAGATGTTCAATCGGATTCAAGTCTGGGCTCTGGCTGGGCCACTCAAGGACATTCACAGAGTTGTCCTGAAGCCACTCCTTTGATATCTTGGCTGTGTGCTTAGGGTCGTTGTCCTGCTGAAAGATGAACCCCAGTCTGAGGTCAAGAGCTCTCTGGAGCAGGTTTTCATCCAGGATGTCTCTGTACATTGCTGCAGTCATCTTTCCCTTTATCCTGACTAGTCTCCCAGTCCCTGCCACTGAAAAACATCCCCACAGCATGATGCTGCCACCACCATGCTTCACTGTAGGGATGGTATTGGCCTGGTGATGAGCGGTGCCTGGTTTCCTCCAAACGTGATGCCTGGCATTCACACCAAAGAGTTCAATCTTTGTCTCATCAGACCAGAGAATCCTTCAGGTGCCTTTTGGCAAACTCCAGGCGGGCTGCCATGTGCCTTTTACTAAGGAGTGGCTTCCGTCTGGCCACTCTACCATACAGGCCTGATTGGTGGATTGCTGCAGAGATGTTTGTCCTTCTGGAAGGTTCTCCTCTCTCCACAGAGGACCTCTGGAGCTCTGACAGAGTGACCATCGGGTTCTTGGTCACCTCCCTGACTAAGGCCCTTCTCCCCTGATCGCTCAGTTTAGATGGCTGGCCAGCTCTAGGAAGAGTCCTGGTGGTTTTGAACTTCTTCAACTTACGGATGATGGAGGCCACTGTGCTCATTGGGACCTTCAAAGCAGCAGACATTTTTTTGTAACCTTCCCCAGATTTGTGTCTCGAGACAATCCTGTCTCAAAGGTCTACAGACAATTCCTTTGACTTCATGCTTGGTTTGTGGTTTGTCTCTCCAATTGCTTTTTGTAAGAACTGAGCACCTAATCAGTGGAAACCTTGCTTTATCCTTAGGAACCCACCAGAAATTGCTGAGATGTCTCAATGGTAACTTCATATAGCATGTGAATGTAATGGGCTAGAATTCAGTCTTCTAAAGAAAATGACATTTCGGTGTGTTGCTTAGTGTAATGGGCTGTAAACCAGTGTTTTAAAGAAAAGGCAGAATTTCTGGAAAATTCTGCAACAGGTTATTGCTGATGGCTATCTACAGGACATAAATATTTACCTGTCTGGCTAAAGAGTCACCTGCTTTGAATAGTCAGACTGCTTTGATTTAGTATCTCATCTACGCACAATGTGGGGATACAGAACTGTCTGCTTCCTTGGAAAATTAACGAGTTCTGGGGACATTGGTTTCTAATCAAGTACTCAAAGTAAATGTGTTTACACTATTTGTTATGAAATAGGAAACCTCCCTGATTATCGTGGATTGGCCTGCATGAGGAAGCATGGCATTGCCATGAATCACATTGCCAGACAGTGGAGAATAGACAGTGCAAGTTACTGAACCTGGTGTTTCGAACCAATAAAATATTTGTTAAATGTAAAAAAAAAAAAAACTATATTATGCAGTGCTATCAAGCACATAAAGAGCAATTGTTATTCTTTCTGAAAAAAATCAGATGTTAAATTCAACACAGAACAGATAGTGGATCCAGGCTGAAACATTCATGTTTAGAAGTCCCCCCATTTTTAAACAGATGAAAAAACCCTAAAACTGGATCCTTATAAAACTCTGTAGTACCATACAACATAAACAATAAAATACATTATAAGGACTACAATGACACAACACAAAGAGTATGTTACAAAATATTAAAATAACATACTTTAACTGCTTAGTGCTTTACTAGCAGATCCAACTCCGTGCCAGTCACACAAGGAGTCCCTCAGGGCTCTGTCCTTGGTCCTCTGCTTTTCTGTATTTATATGCTTCCTCTTGGCCATATTATCCGTAGTTATGGATTGGGTTATCATTTTTATGCAGATGATACCCAGCTCTACTTCAATGTTAAAAGTGGAACTTCATCAGAGCTTTCTCAGCTCACAACCTGCCTTAGTGAAATTAAAACCTGGATGGAGCAGAACTCTTTAAAATTAAATTGCAATAAAACTGAACTCCTGCAAATTGGGACTAAAATGCAACTTAATAAAATGAGCTCCTTCCCAGTCCATCTTGGCAGTGATCTCATCAGACCTGCCTCTACTGTAAAAAATCTTGGTGTCATTTTTGATTCCTCCCTCACTTATTCCACCCACATAAATCACATTAAGAAACTTTCTTACTTTCACCTCCGTAACATATCCCGTGTTCGCTCCTTCCTCTCCTTCTCTAATGCTGAGAAACTTGTCCATGCTTTTATCACATCCCGCATCGATTATTGTAATTCCCTACTGGCAGGTGCCCCTTCTAATCTTATATCACAGCTCCAGCTTATTCAAAACTCAGCTGCAAGAGTCCTTACTCGAACCAGCAACAGCGAGCACATCACACCCATCCTGCTCCGTCTTCACTGGCTCCCTGTGTCCTACAGAATCGAATATAAAATCCTACTAATAACCTACAAAGCTTTAAATAACCTCGCACCAAACTACATCAGTGACCTTCTCCATCACTATGTGCCTGCCCGCCCACTAAGGTCCTCTGATTCTGGTAATCTTGTTGTGCCCCTCACTAATCTACACTCCATGGGTGACAGGGCCTTCAGCTGTATAGCACCCAGACTCTGGAATGACCTACCAAAATTAATCAGGTCAGCCGACTCCATGAATTCTTTTAAAAAACAACTCAAAACTCATCTGTTCAGGAAGGCTTTTAGCTCTACTTGACTTTATTACCTTTCTCTCAGTTTACTTCTCTGTCAAGATGCCAATGTAACCTGTATGTGTGTGCTAGACCATCAATTATGTTGTCTGTTTTTTTTCAGAATTTACTGTCTTAATCTTCTTTATTTATTTATCTGGTTTGTACAATGCTATATACTGTATATTCTGCCGTTCTTTATTATATTCTGTAAGTGCCTTGAGCACGGGAAAGGCGCTATATAAATAAAATGTATTATTATTATTATTTTATTATTATCATTGGTTTTTAAAAGCCAAACTTTAACTGAATTAACAGTCTCAAGTGTACAAATGTGCATAACCAACTCTTAACTAGCTTGTTTTGGTAGAACGTTCTCCAAAAATACATCCCTACAATCCCTTCTGCATCTCCTTGCCCAAATGAATGGTTTCCCAGGGCCGAAACTCTTAACTGACAATTTCCAAAGTGGGATACCACCACAGACAAGGAAACCAGAGTGAAAGTGATACCAAGAAATAAGCACCCATTTGTCAACAATAAAAGGTTTACATCAATTAGAACTTCTTCAGTTTAGAGAGATGTTTGTGCATATTGTAGATTTCTACAAATTAATACACAGGCTTAATTTGTATTTGTGGTTAGTTCCTTTAGATTAAGTTGACCTGTCAACTTATGTTTGCTAGGAAGCTGTCAACATATGAACTGTGCTACTGTCTTTTCTTTCAAGCCCCAAAGTTGACAAAAGAGACAGTCATAAAAGAAAGCTTCAAATAAGAAAGAAAACAAAAATACAATACTGGCTTTAGACCAATAGGCCAACAATTTTAAAAATATAGCTACAAAAAAAAATTGAAGTGTCCATGTAACATTTAGTTCTTGTAATCCTGAGGCTCTTCCCCTTCCTCATTGAGCAGACATGTGTGAATTAGGGCTTCTGTTACATTGTATGGATCACAGTTGGCTGAAGGACGATGGTCTTCAAAGTACCCTTTCTTATCCTGACCCACAGACCTTGGGATCCGGATGCTGGCTCCACGGTTGGCCACCCCAGCAGAGAACTCATTGATGTTGGAGGTTTCGTGATAACCAGTAAGCCGCCTGGCATTGTCCAACCCACCCTTGGGGTCATAGGCACGGATGTGGTACTGATGCCTCTTGCTAAGCTTCTTGATGGCCTCTTCGATGTATTTTAAGCCACCATCTTCTCTCATTTCCTTTGTACTAAAATTGGTATCGCAGCCAGCGCCATTCCAGTTGCCAGGAATTGGTTTGGGATCAAATGAAGCAATGACACCAAAATCTCCACAGACTCGGTGCAGAATAAACCGAGCTGCCCACAAGTGGTCACCCATTTCAATTCCCTCGCAGGGACCCACCTGGAACTCCCACTGAGCTGGCATAACTTCAGCATTTGTCCCACAGATATTCACCCCAGCATATAAGCAGGCTCTGTAGTGTGCCTCCACAATATCCTAGCCATAAGCTTTATCAGCTCCCACACCACAATAGTAAGGACCTTGAGGACCAGGGAAGCCATTAGAGGGCCATCCAAAAGGATGTCCATCTGTTCCAAGAATGGTGTACTCTTGCTCCATCCCAAACCATGGATGCTGATTCCCTATCATGCTCATAATTTTCTTACATGATTTCCGAAGGTTAGTTTCTGCTTGTTTCATGTTATATTTGAGCACTTCACACAGGATGAGCTTATTTGGGTCTTTGTGGAATGGATCCCAAAACATTGCAGATGGAATGAGGAACATGTCGCTGTAGGAGCCTTCAGACTGGTAGGTACTTGAGCCATCAAAATTCCATTCAGGCAGATCTTCAATGCTTTTGGGTTCGACGTCCAGGGTTCTCGTTTTACACCGAAGTCCCTTGCTGGTTCCGTCGATCCGAAAGTACATGGCCTGGACTTTGTCTCCCTGAGGGAGTTCCATGTAGCGTTGCTTCACATCTTTGCTGAGCTTTGAGCTGGCAGAGGTAGCCATCTTACCTACAAAAGTGGCCCTGGCAACAAACAAAAGTGGTGATAAAGAGATCGGAGCCGCTGCTCATTCCTCTATTTTTGTAGTCAGTATTCTTGTATTTGTCTATTTGTTTCAATTCCCATTTGTTCCTTGTCCTTCTTATTTGGACCCCATCCTCTGCTTTTGAGGTTAATCACTTCACTGATGGTAGCATCTTCTTGCTGTGCGACCCTAATATCATTTGTTGTGATTGTATCAGCGCTTCCTGGCAACACACCATCATCCATTGAGGTGAACTGTAGAGTAGCCACCCATGGCACTTCTTTATCTTTAGCTGCTTTGTCCCCCTGCCAAACAGCTGAGATGACTTCTGGAGATATTGTTTCATTATATTCAGTGATAGTGGCCTGTAAATCCACAGGGAAGCGGGACAGTGTATCAGCATCTGTATTTGCTTTCCCAGGGCGGTATTTGATGTCAAAGTTAAAGTCTGCTAATTCTCCAACCCAGCGATGACTGAAGTGACACCTCAATCCACCCTTCAAATGGAATTTCAGTGCCATTTGCTGCAGTAATACAGAGTGCACTTCCTGTTAATAAACTCTCAAGTGACTGAATCTTAACATCAGGCAATGTCTTCCTTACCCACTCTCTCCCCACTTTGCTAACCTGTGCTCCTGTGTCTAACAGCATTTGTGTTTGAATTCCATTGATTACACACGTGACCATGCAGCGACTCCCAATTAGTTGGGCAGCACGTTTTGCTTTAGAGGGCAGTAGATTCATGTTTTGCATTATGGGAGTCTCAGTCTGGGGGGACCTGTTACTCCTGTTGGTCACTGGTTGTCCCCTCTCCAGTGACCTTCCCCAGTTTCCCGATTCCCATCTCTTAGTACAGCCAACAGCTCTGTGTCCCATCAAACCACAGCTAAAGCAGTGAGTACACCGTTCTTTTCTCTGCTGGGCACATTTTTGACATCTTCTTTTAGGACTACCTCTTGAGACCTGAGTGTTCAATTATGGCAGTGCACGGACAACTGTCTGAGTACTGTTACCAGTATGCTTTGTGATCTTTTCAAAAATTTTTTTAGCATAGACTCTTGAGCTGTCAGCTGCTCAGTGGTAGTATTATGAGCTTGATGTGCACAGAGAACTTTCAAATTATCATTATCGTTATGGTTCACAATCTTGTCAAATTGTTTTGCTAGTTCGGACACTTGAGCAGTTAACTGCTTTATAGCTGCACTGTCAACTTGCATTCTATCGTTTGCTTGAATCAGTTCAGTCTGATCAGCCTGTGAACTGCTCTTTTGTTGTACTGAATTTGCAGAGACTGACCTATTAAGAGTGCGAAGATGCTTTATTCTCTCTGCTTCCTCCCTGGTAGATTTAGTTATCTTCTCTAAAATTATATCATCAGTCACCTTCAAGTCAGTAAGAAATGGTTTTATGTCTTTTCTGATGTTGTTATTTTTTTCATTGAACCTTTGATAAAGGGTATGAAGAAATATGCCCTGAACTAATTTTCTGTCATAACTGAATTCAGCTCCATGCTGCTCTGATGCCTGCAGCACGCGTTGTTGAAGATCCATTATCCTATATACAAAATGTTTGGGTGTTTCCCTATCTTGTTGCTTTGTATTGCTCAGTTCCTGAAACAGTTCTGTGCTGCTTTTATCCCTAATGTGTAACCTAAGAAATCGTTTGAGCTCATCTAATGTGAGATCATCTCTACTCATTAGAAACTTTTTGAAGATACCTGGTTTAACTACTTTTAGTACAGACTTGACAACTTCAAACTCAGTAAATCCCTCATGTAACCCTACATTTACTTGTTTGCAAAGATTACTGTATGACATTTCAGAGCCCCCATCATAGATTTGCCCACCATGGACTTTGAACTCCCTACAAGGCAGAAAAGTAGCAATATCAGTGAGTCTTACCACTTGATCTGAAGTCATGTAAGGAAGACATCCTTAACCTTTTGGACCAAGGTTGGATGAAGAAGTCCACTTCAGCTTATTCTTCTCTTCTGTGTCAGGAAAAAGGACTTAGTTTGCGTCTTTGTGTGGACTTTAGAGAGCTAAACCATAAAACCATCCCTGACAGACACCCCCTGCCACGCATTCAAGACCTACTGGATAGCCTTGGGGGCTACTCATAGTTTTCAATCCTGGATCAAGGAAGTGTATATCATCAAGGTTTCATGGATGAGGACTCAAGATCTGTCACTGCTTTCAGTACCCCATGGGGGCTATATGAGTGGGTACGCATTCCTTTTGGCTTGAGCAACGCTCCTGCAGCATTTCAAAGATGCATGGAAGGGGTACTGGAACAAATGAGAACTGGAACTGGGTACTGGAACATATTGTTGCACTCCATATTTGAATGATGTACTTTGCTTTTCCAAAACATTTCACGATCATGTGGAAGACTTGAGATGGGTACTGTGTCAAATGAGAGAGCACGGAATAAAATTACGGCCAGAGAAATGTGAGTTATTCAGACAACAAATCCAGTACATAGGTCATCTAGTGTCTGAAGAAGGGGTGCAGATTGACCCTAAGGATTTGGAAGTAGTCCGACAATTAATGGAAAAGGAACCCACAACAGTTGGAGAAGTCAGATCATTGCTGGGCTTCCTTAGTTATTACCGCTCCTTCATACAGGACTTTTCCAGGTTGGCAAAACCTTTGTTTGAACTTTTAAACGGTACTATTGGAAATACTGGAAAATCCAGCTTGGCGACTACAGCAAGAAGGAGGATAAAATCCAATGTACAGCTACCTTCAAGGACACCAGTTCAATGGACTAATGGACATCGTACAGTCATTTCTAAATTTGTGGATATACTCACCAATCCACCCGTACTTGCTTTTCCAAATTTTGAATTGCCCTTTGTTTTGCACATTGATGCATCAAACGAAGGACTAGGAACAGTACTTTACCAACAACAGAATGGTAAACTACGTGTAATTGGCTACGGATCGAGAACACTCACCCCAGCTGAGAGAAATTACCATCTCCACTCTGGCAAGTTAGAATTTTTGGCCCTGAAGTGGGCAATCTGTGAAATATTTAGAGACTATCTATATTGTGCACCTACCTTCACTGTATATACTGACAATATCCCTCTGACATATGTTCTGAGTACAGCAAAATTGAATGCAGTGGGTCATCGCTGGGTTGGAGAATTAGCAGACTTTAACTTTGACATCAAATACCGCCCTGGGAAAGCAAATACAGATGCTGATACACTGTCCCGCTTCCCTTTGGATTTACAGGCCACTATCACTGAATATAATGAAACAATATCTCCAGAAGTCGTCTCTGCTGTTTGGCAGGTGGACAAAGCAGCTATAGATAAAGAAGTGCCATGGGTGGCTACTCTACAGTTCACCTCAATGGATGACGATGTGTTGCCAGGAAGTGCTGATACAATCACACCAAATGAAATTAGGGTCGCACAGCAAGAAGATTCTACCATCAGTGAAGTGATTAACCTCAAAAGCAGAGGATGGGGTCCAAATAAGAAGGACAAAGAACAAATGGGAATTGAAACAAAGAGACTGATACATGAATGGAACAAACTCACCATTTACAAGGGAGTATTGTACAGGCAAGTAGGAAAAAGAAAGCAACTTGTTTTGCCACATAAGCTGAAACCAGTTGTCCTTAAAAGCCTCCATGATGATATGGGACATATCGGATTTGACAAGGTGATTCATCTGGCCAGAGAAAGATTTTATTGGCCTTACATGCAGCAAGAGATTGAAGATTGTGTAATTCGACAATGTGCCTGCATCAAGCAGAAGCACCCTAGTAACCCAGACAGAGCACCTATGGGCTCTATTACTACAAGCAAACCTTTTGAACCGCTCTCTGTGGACTTTCTGCATCTTGAGCCAAGTAAAGGAGGTTATGAATATGTTCTGGTTCTGATGGATCACTTCACTCGCTTTGCACAAGCATATGCTACCAAAAACAAATCTGGAAAAACCGCAGCTGAGAAGATTTTCCAAGACTTTATCCCCCATTTTGGCTACCCTGCAAAGCTGCACCATGACCAGGGGCGTGAGTTTGAAAATAACTTATTTCAGAGGCTCCAACAACTATCTGGAATACCTCACTCCCACACCACCCCCTATCATCCACAGGGGAATCCAGTAGAACGATTCAATCGAACTCTGCTTCAGATGTTCCGAACCCTGGAAGAAGAGAAAAAGTCAAAGTGGAAAGATTACCTACCATAAATTGTGCATGCATATAATTGTACAAGACACGAATCAACTGGCTAGTCACCATTTTTCCTGTTGTATGGCAGAGCTCCAAGATTACCTATCGATTTGTTGTTTAATCTTACAACTGATAATGAGGAAACAGACAGCCAGGACTTTGTGCAAAAATGGGCAACCAAGATGAAAGAAGCTTACCAGATTGCTGCAGATAACAGCCGGAAAGCATCGGCCAAGGGTATGCAGTATTATGACCGTACACTGAGGGGCGCTATTCTTCAATTAGGTGACAGAGTCTTAGTCAGAAACCTATCTGAGAGAGGAGGCTCAGGAAAACTCCGTGACTACTGAGAAAAAGAGGTATGTCGTATTGTGGAAAGAATTAAAGACAGCCCAGTGTACAAGATACAACTAGATGTTGATAGCAGAACACCCCGGATACTACACCACAACCTCCTGCTGACTTACCTCTTGAAAAAGACACTAAATCGAACACAGTGAAAAGGAAAATGCAAAGAGCAGCAAAAACAAATATTGAGACACCAGACTCAGCGTCTGATCACTTCGATGAGGAAGCAGAAACCTCATATGGCCCCCGCCACTTGCCACGCTTTCCTGCACAATACACAATAGTGTATCCAGTATACCCAGGATTTGATTATTACCTAAGACCATTGGTTGAGACACAATAGACACTGAACCAAAGGCTGAACCTTTGGAGCAAGATGTCAGGAGACATCTCAAAAAAAAGTAGTGTAATGGGCTAGAATTCAGTCTTCTAAAGAAAATGACATTTCGGTGTGTTGCTTAGTGTAATGGGCTATAAACCAGTGTTTTAAAGAAAAGGCAGAATTTCTGGAAAATTCTGCAACAGGTTATTGCTGATGGCTATCTACAGGACATAACTATTTACCTGTCTTGCTAAAGAGACACCTGCTTTGAATAGTCAGACTGCTTTGATTTAGTATCATATCTACACACAATGTGGGGATACAGAACTGTCTGCTTCCTTGGAAAATTAACGAGTTCTGGGGACATTGGTTTCTAATCAAGTACTCAAAGTAAATGTGTTTACACTATTTGTTATGCAGAGGAAATTGTCTTGCACCATTGTTTTCACTGATTGCCATGTTGATCTATGCAGAAATTGAAACATATATATATTTCTGGGAAAAGGTGAAAAAAAGAGAACAGAGAGGTATGGTCTGAGACTCGGGACTGCTGCCTGTTTCTTTTGTGCTTTACACCATATCGCTGTGGCTACACCCTGTAGCAACAGTGGCTTGTACCTGGCCCAGGTTCCCCTAGACCATGAGGCCGGTAACATGATGCAGATGTAGTTGATCTCATTCAAGTCTTGCCTGGTCTTCTTATGGATGATCTTGTGGCAGAAGTGGGTGTTGACTCATAGGTTGTTTGTACTTCATAGAATCAATAGTCTTTTGCCATAATTACTGGTCTTTTTTGGCAATCTGTGTGGTCCAATCAATTTTCCAATCCACATTGATCGCCAAAATTTTGTGCATTCAGATGACCATTCAGACTGAGATTAGTCATAGTTTGGGATGTTCCTAAGGGCATCTTGTAGTTGGTCATAGAACATGTACTTTTCTGTGTCATCTGCATTTTCAATTGACATATACTTAGATAATCATCACTTTTGAATGCTTTGATTAAAATCTTGTGCTCGTTAACTGGCTTCCAACCAAGAAGTACATTTGTCGCTTCTTTGCCAAGGATCAAACTGACCCCACATATATGTTGCTTTTTGTTTCTAGTATGCAGAATTGTCTTTCCTTCGTTGCACACCTTTCCATTTCCTATCCATAGAAATTCACTGATAGCCAAGATGTCTAGTTGATAATTCTCCATTTCACATAAAACTTGTGCTAAATTGCCACACTGATAAAAGTCTGTACACTGCAAGCGTCAATGGAGGTAGGTGCTGTTGTGATGAAAGTGTTTCACTGCTTGATGTGCTGGACACCTGACTGAGATCCTGTTATTGAATAGTCATCACTTCTTCATTGTTTATCTCTAATTTATTGATTTCTGCTCACTGTTTCCGTAGCAAGTGTCATTTTCACATCTGGGCTTGTAACCGTCCATGGCAAAGTTTAGATAAAAGTACAAAAAGAAAAACAGATGAAACAATGACAAAAAACAGATAGAAATACAAAAAAACACTGAATAGAACACATATATCCATTAATGTGGTTAAAGTATTAAAAAACAATTAAAAGTTACATGACAACCTCAGTTTGGAATACATTTTGCCACATTCACTCATTCTCTTTGGCTGCTCAGTCCAGGAACCAGCCACTGACAAGGCTCCTGCCCATCACAGGAAACCCTCAGGTTAAAATCTACAATCAAATAGTTCCCACACAGAAACCTGAATACCTGGAAATATCTCCTGCAGACACAGAGAGAATTTGCAAGCTGTATCCGCATGAGGATTTGAAACCCAGGACAGTGTCAAACCTTACTAAAGTGTATATGTATCTTTGCTTATTATTTTTACATAACAAAAAGCAGTAAAATATACTTTATATACAATAAATGTTTAGGAAAGAGTTCATAACACGTGAACCTGGCAATTGGCATTTACTGTAAATATGAGAGAAACCTTATTGTTTTTTGCATCTCTATATTTTCTGACACAAAGCTTGACTTCAAACAATAATTCATTTACTTGATGTGGTTTGAAATACTGTAAATGGAAGTTTTGATGCCATTGTAATATTCAATCAGTATACATTTCCTTTAAATATTTTGAATGCTTGTGACCCATGTCTTATTTAGAGGAAGCAAAGTAGGAATATTGCCTTTATTTCCATGGCAACAGAAAAGGGACAGTAAAATAAAATTCACACAGCCTTTGAACTTCTTGACTACATCTTTTAAGTATGAGCCCCTTATCTGAATTGTATTTTATTTGATGTGCAAAGTTTATTAAATTACTGTTGCAGTCAAATGTGGATAGACATAAGGTAATAAGAAGGATCAAAGTATTTCTTAAACCATATTGACATTAATATGACATTTTCAAGCTGTCCCATGTAAATTCATATTCATTTTACTGCAATTCTATTGAGATGAATTTAGTTTGATACTTATCAATACACTTCAGAATATCCATCCATCCATTTTCCAACCCGCTGAATCCGAACACAGGGTCACGGGGGTCTGCTGGAGCCAATCCCAGCCAACACAGGGCACAAGGCAGGGAACCAATCTTGGGCAGGGTGCCAACCCACCGCAGGACACACACAAACACACCCACACACCAAGCACACACTAGGGACAATTTAGAAACACCAATCCACCTAACCTGCATGTCTTTGGACCGTGGGAGGAAACACTTCAGAATATGCAAACCAATATTGTTAATAAAAGGTTTTTAAATAATACACTTGGATATGACTGATTTAATTTGTATTATAATTTATATATGTGTTTGTTGTAAGCAAGAGAGGGCATAGGATCCCTGAATCCACAATGATGCCAAGGAGGCCAGATCATTATGGCTACAGGGTTTTCTATGGAAACTGTGGTTTCTTGTTTCCACCGTCAAAAGGCATGTCTTTGAGTTGCCTAACAGTGTTTCCAAACTAACAAGTACGGATGTGTACTGGAGTGTGCCCTGTGACTCTCATGGCATCCTGTGTACAGTAGGATTGGTTTCTGCCTAATGCGCATTGGTGCCTTAACACTAGAATTACCAGAGCCTACGAAAAAACTTGTAGATCCGGCGCACCTTAAATCGCTTCTTAAAACCCTTCTCACCTCTCCGCCAGCGTCTTTTGTCATCTAAATGTACTGATAAAGACATGCTGCCAGCAGCCGGCTATTCCATCCCCCCAATGACTTAGAACGTAAACAAGCTTTTCCCAGCTCATGCCTTGATTGATTATCTGGGAGTGAAGTGGAGTTTTAGAGTAGAAATAATAGATTGTTATTTGAAACACACGCATTTCATATGTGTTGCATTTCTACAGTAATCTGTGTAAACACATTGTTAAAACAGAAACGGTTTACAATATTCTAGTAGCAAATGACAAATGTAGGCATAAACTATATAATGTATGAAGCCTGAAGTCCAAATATCAAAGAAACACTTTCACAAAAGGTACAAAAAAAAAAGAGCCACCACCAAAAAAAGCCGCCTTAGTGTGTGACTTTGACACGCATTAGCTATCACTGCTTCCGTGGCGCAACAGTATCAGTTGCAGACTGGGAATCTAAAGGTCATGAGTTCGATCCTGCACAACTCCATTTTGAGAAGTGTTCTTATTTTCACTATTTTAGAATAAAAAGATACATTTGATTTCAGTCTGTAACAGCCAGTGTAATTTATGATATTTGTAAAGGTTAGCTTTATTTTTTTTTTAAATTCACTTTTCATTGTCTCAGTCGCGTTCAGGATACTTCCCTACCGCCCCCCACCTGACACTGCTGTTTTCACATAAAGACGCTCTATAGTTCTGCAGTGTATCACGATACATACGACCACGTGTTTTTTTTCCTCAATATTGCCAGTCCCCACGTGTTGCTGTATGCTGTTTCTTTTGTACTCCCGGACATGCAGAGGAAAGCCTAGTAAAGAGCAGTAACTTCAGCGCTATATGCAATCATCAGACACTCCCCATCTGATACTGCTGTTTTCACATAAAGACGCGCTAAAGCTCTGCAGTGTACTGAAGTGTCTGCATGCACTTTTCGTGGCATTATACGTGTATTTTTTGAGCATGCCCATGTAGCTCAAACACAGGAACATATGTTGATGTAAAAGTATAACAAAACAGGTGCACTTTTATTCAAGACTATAACCGAAGAAAAAAGAAAGCAAGTTACAGTAGGCGGTTGATATGACATCTTGCATGGTGCAATGCTAAGAACTGCTGATTTCCATTCTGTGCTATATAACTGTTAACGTTTGAATCTGATAATTGCATATAGCGCGGTCTTATTCAGTGTGCGCAAGAACATGCAGGTGGCCAGTTGCTGCGTGCTACAACGCACATTTTAAAAAAAGAAAGAGACAAATATATGTGACGTTTTGAAGAAATCATTTTATGACGCGAATAGTACCAATCAGAAAACATCGTCGAAGTAATGCAATATTATTTGAAAACGAACAGCGTCAGATCGGGTGTGAAGTTATACTGGCGCTGTTTGAGTCAGATCAGAAGCTGAATAAGCAGAAAAAGCTCCTGTTCTGACTCTAAGTAAAACAGCATGAATTAATCAACAGAAATAACCGCGATTGACATTTTAAAGATAACGATTTACAGTGCATACCAATTTATAAATTCAATGTCCGTTTGAGGAAAAAAAAAAAACACTTTCTTCAAAGCTGGGAATCGAACTCACGTCTCTGTAGCACAACAGGGCTGTTGTGCCCCAAGTCAGCAAACTGTAGCGTTAAGCCACGGAAGCTGTTGTAGCATCCTTGAACTTTTTGTGAAAATGTTTATTTGATGTTTGGACTTCAGGCTTCACAGATTCTATAGTTTATGCCTACATTTTGTAACAGTTATTACTAAAATATGAAAAAGTTTCTGTTTTAGCAATGTGTTTACACAGATTACTGTAGAAACGGAACACGCATGAAATGCATGTATTCCAAATAGCGATCTATTATTTTCATTCTAAAACTCCAGCAGTTCAGTCACTCCCAGATAATCAAACAAGCCATGAGCTGGGAAAACTTAGTGAACGTTCGCCGACGGTGGGGGGTGGAATAGCCGGCTGCTCGCTGCTCCTCTTAATCGGCACATTTAGAAGACAAAAGAGAGGTGAGAACGGTTTTAAGGTGGGCCGGATCTACGGGTTTTTTCGTAGACTCTGGTAATTCTAGTGTTAAAAGGTTTTGGCTGCCTGAAAAACTGAAGTAGAAAAGAAAATGATGCAATGTTTTCTAGTGTTACTTTCATTATCATGAGTTATATTTCCATCTGTCCATACATTCTAATCACTGACTTATTCCAGTGTAGGTTTAGAGAGTCAGGATCTAACACAGAAGCACCAGGTGCAAGGGGGGGAACTGACTCCAGAAGGGACAACAGTCTATTGCAAGAAGCACTCACACATATAACCAAACTCACACTTTATTCAATTTCCAGGTGGAAATTTCACCTTTTACAGAAAAATAAATATATACATATACATAAAAATGTACATAAGTGAGTAAACAAATAAAAATATAAATATCAGTTCAGTAGTTTGTCTAGTTGGTTTTCTCCAGGTACAGTACTTACACAATCTTTTCAGCATGAAAGCTGTATATCTGGAAGCAAAAGACTTTTATTTTGCACTGAATGTATGATGGGAATTTCCAAAAGTAATTTTTGCAGTCAAACTATTTTATGCACTTTAAATTTACACTTCAGTAAAATTTTCACATTAATAAAAAGACAAGGAAAAACTGTTTGCTTTTTGTCTATATTAATCACCTAATTAATTATGCAGGTTTAATTCTCTAACAAATTTCACTCTCAAGTGGTAGGATTTATGTTTGTAATTATGATTGTATTGAAGGTCAAACATATTAATTCATTTCTAAATTAAAGCAGTTGGTGATCATTAGAGGTGTTTTTGAAATAGAAACTGTGGGATGGGACAAAATAAATAATGATGTGTCTTCTCCGATTTTTACAAGTGAAAAGGATTTAAAGAAAAGTATTAAATTTGTAAGAACAATTTGAGACTATTTGAATTACACTTCATGCATTATCTTAATTTTCCTAAATTTGTTGTTTCTTCCCGATCTTACTTCTTTATAAATCCTGCTATTTGCCCCAACAAGGGCACTACCCCACACTAAGGTTGAAATGTAACTTTCTTCCTTAAAGTGCATAGCCAGATGCAATTTGACAGAAGTTCTTTTGCTTTGTACTGATCAAATTATTTTCAGGTGAGTGCAGATGTAGGATGAATTTGATTTCTTATTCTTTGATTTTATTCTGGAATAAATATATTCCCTATATATTTTATGATTACAGGAGGTTGTTCAAAGATACAACATTTGCTTTCTTTTGCATTGACATGTTCAGCATACTAAACCTATCAAAAAGTTCAGCTGGAGAAGTTCTGATAATAGTTTTGCTGCTGCCATTATTTAAGAAGAATGCTGCCATTGTACTGACTGAGCATATTCATGACTTTAAAGGGGTAAACAGTACCACCCCGAGTGGTGAGGATGTATGAACTCAATAATGCCATCTGTTTTTCCACCTGCAGTTCCGGCGTTCACCATCCAGACAGCACCTGACTCAGCATTCGTATCCGCCAAGAAGCCCTGTTCCTTCCAGGACACCAATATAAAAACAGCGCTGTCATTGGAAGTCGGCGTTCATTGAAGATCACCATGTGATGTGAATATGCTTGTTTTGGTCCAGTTGTAGTAGGTCCAACGTGGAAGCCATGACCAAAAAATGATGAGATGACTGAGTATTTCCTAGGTGAATTGAGCAGCCATGAAGAGTTGCAGCTTCACAAAGTTTTCTATGAAAAATGGGTCATAAGGAGAGACACCAAAAACTGTTTGAAATGAGAATTTTGTAGGGGAAGAATAATGTTTCCATAATACAACTTGTTCTTATTCTTGCTTACAGGCAGCAGCTCAAATTGGAGAATCCAGTTCCCACAACAGTGAAAAAAATGGCCTCTATAAAAAGCTATAAAAATTACAAAGCTGCTTGATCTCACTGATTGGTGCATTTAAAAGTATGAATATACAGAAACATGTGACATTATACATCAGTTTCTATGAAGACAGCTGAAATTCTACAAATATAGAGATTGCACACAACAATGATAAGCTGTGGCTTTCAGATGAATTCAGGCAGCTCCACCAGAAAAAACAGAAAACTTACAAGAGTGGGGATACAAATCGTTTTCAATCTCCATCTTCAGATCACTTGCATCAAAATCGGAGTCCAACAAGTCAGAGTACGATTCGGCGATTAATACGCAAAATGTCGTTCACTGAGTATTTTGGTTTGTGCATTCCGTTCAGTCTCTTGCCAGATGTTGATGTCATTTTTGTTTGCTCTTCGCTACTCACACATGCGCAAGTAATCGAGGTGAAATCAATGAAGCTAACTTTCCTTCTAGCAAAGAGAGTTGAACTAAAACATAACAGCGAGTTTTGTCACTGTTTATGGCTGATTACCGTCCTCTACCCCTGAATTTCAACAAAAGTCGACATCCTCCCTGAAAGAGTTAAAGTAGCAAACTAAAGAGTAATGCGAGTAATCTGGATTGCAAAACAAAATATTCTAATAAACTAAAACACTGTACACTACTCTCTACTAAAGGCCAGTGTTGGGGAATGTTATTTGTAAAAGTAACTGTTACATCACTCATTACTTACAAAAAAGTAACTAAATATGTTATATAGTTACTTATTATAGTGCTTTACTTTTGCATTGCTTTTTTATCTTTTCTGTGAAAAAACTGCGCACTGTACTGGGCAACATTTGCCATTAAATCCTAAGCCCATATATGAACCTTCATGAAAATGACCAGAAACACATCCAAACTTGATATTTTTCTTGTGTTTTATAAATTCCTTTAGTACTTCATGAGCTGTGAAGTAAATAACATCTCTCCCCTTCTTACATTCCTAGTGTGAATCCCTGAAGATTTGTCATACAAACACTATTCGCTGCACCACCAGATTATGCTGTTTTAAAATATCTACAGCAAACAGCTTGATAAAAACTAAACTGACACTTTATTTAGAGGTTTCTGTTACTGGACTCCACACGGCACACTCTTTTCTGCTTAGTTTTGCGATTGAGCCCTGCAAAAAGCTGGCATGCCATCCACCACTTTTGCATCCTGCCTCACTCCAGTGGTGCTGTCTAAATCATTGGCTCCCTGCGGCCCTAAACATGCAGGTTTAAATTAATATGAATATTACTTTTGATCAGTTCTTTTCACTTGATAGTGCTCTATGCAAGTGTTTAATCTTTGCCTTTTCCAATTTTCAAGCTATACAGAGTGTTAACTTAATGTTCAATTTCTGGGTCAGCATGAATGCTAATAAAGACCTCCTTTTGTTAAATTCAAATGTTGTGGCTTTTTTTTCCCACAACCTCTACAATAATACCTGTTCCGAAAAAGTCTAAAATGACTGGGATGTATAGCTATAGCTCTGAAAATATTTGAAAGACTTGTATGGGCCAACCATAAAGTTGCTAGCTGGATTCTTTACAGTTCACCTATAGAGCAAACATGTCTGTGGAAGATGTGGTCAATAAGGCCTTGCATTTCATACTTCAACATCTGGGCTTTTCAAGGACGTGTAAGAAGTCTTTCTGTTGATATCAGCTCTTCATTTAGCAACATCATACCTGAGCTTCTGTAGGTCAGGCGCTCTCAGTTCACTTTGCCTGACTCTGTTTGCATATGGATTAACAACTTACTAACTGGAGGCTGCAAGGAAAAATAGGGTAAACAAACACAGGACACATTAACCTACAACACTGGAGCACCGCAGGGCTATGTGTTATTGCCTCACAAAATTGACTGCATTTTCAAGGAACACTCTTTTTAATTCCTGAAATTTACTGATGATAGCATGTTGATTGGTTGTATACATGATGGTGGTGAGTCTGCTTATAAAAGGTACATTGAGCAACTGGTTTTCTGATGCAGTCAAAACAATCTTGTCCTTCATACTGAGAAGACTATTGAAATGATCATAGACTTAAGGAGCAGTCCCCCCACCACACCTCCCATTTTTATCTGGGGTCAGTAGTCACCACTGTGGAGTCCTTCAAGTTCCTGGCTATCATAATAATAATAATTTTGGAATCTCAGCTAGGAAAATAACATTAACTCCATTGCTAAGAAGGATCAACATAAAATATATATATTTTTAGAGACACCAAAAGAAATTTAAACGGTCTATGCCATTGTCAGTCCAGTTCCACACTGCCATTACTGAGTCCATCCTTACATCCTCCATAACTGTTGTGAAAGATAAAGGCACTGTCGACCCCTTGAACCCTCAGACCAGACGTCAGACACCAGGTAAAAGTCCAATATGACTTTATTTTACAATAATAATGTGCACCAAGCACTCTACACTCCACTATACTCATATAATACACAATAACTACACAATAATCACTATAATAACCAATACAATAATCAATCCTCCACTCCCAGATGCGTTGCCACCCTTCCACCCAGCTCAGCTCAACACTCTGGTGTTTCTCTGAGTCTTTTATAGTCCCTGAATCCTTTTCTTCACCAAGGAAGCACGTCATTCCTCTTGTTCATGTGACTCTGACATACTTCCGGGGCATAGGGAAAATAATTACTGCTCCTCCCTGCAGCGCCTTCTAGCGGCCCCCGTGGTATCCAGCAGGGTTGTAAAGGAAAACTCCAATGTCCATAATTCCCTGCTGGCATTCGGGGTACCTCCATACTGCAAGGAGAGCTCCATCTGGCGGCCTGGGGGTATTGGCCGGGATAAATGGCCGGCCACCTATCACAGTACCCCTCCCCCAACGGAAAGCCGTGGTTTGGAGCGTCCTGCCCCGCGAGGGACATCTTCCTCCAGGAGGATCCGTAGACCGGGTCTTGGCTGCATTGTCAAGCCCCCCGGGAGAACCTAGGGGGAACGTTATAACGGGAATCCTTCTGAACTCCTGTCCTCCGAGGACAACTTCGCCATACGTGGCCCGGCCGACGAAAGTTATAGCAGATCCGCTGTCCTCCTGGTAGCCTTCCTCCATGAGACTGGAAACACCCCGGGAACTCTGTCTCCACCCTTTTCTCCGCCGAGGGAGGTCTCATAGCCGCCCTTGAGCTTTCAGCTCTCTTTTCTATTTTGTCAGGAGACCCCCGTTTTATTTTTGGGATCTCCTGCTTAATCTGGGGCTTGTCCACAATCTGAGTCTCTCCATTAGTAAAAGAGAGCCCCTTTACTGTTTGCACCCCTCTCGATTTATTTATAATACGGGTTGGGGTCTTCAGGATCGAATCGCTCCGAGAGGCAGCACCATCCTTCCCCTGACCACTCGGTTAACGTTCCGCACTCTCTTGTAGGGCACGCAGTGATTTAGCACCCGCTACTTATTAAACGCGGGCCCGGATCACACTGCATCCCTGTATGCTGTACGGTACCAGTCACACTCACCTGTACCACTGCATCAATCATGACGGGAGTCTCCCGACCAAATCGCCGCAGGTAATCCTCTATCCTTTTCAACAGCGCTTCGGCCATTGCTCCCAGCTACTCCACCCGTTTCTTCACATCCGCCAATACCTGGAAGAAACTGTGTACGGGCTCGAGCAACTTCTCGAGTTCCTGCAAGTCCAAAATGTTATTTACTTCGGCCGGAGGCAAGCTTACTTCCTTGTTCACCTTACCTACCGGCCGGGAACCAGTGAGCACGTCCGCTCCTGACACGTGCTCGGCTGGGTTGCGCACATGTTCTTGGGAATTGGAGTCTTGCATTTTAGAGGGCCGGGGTGGCACCACTGGCCGACTGCGATCTGCCTTTTCTAATTTAGCGGCGGACCTTTCAGTCATATCCCGTCTCTCATTACCTTTATTTAAGGCTAGCACTATTTCGCATGCCTCCCCCTTCCCCTTTTGGGAGCTCGATTCCGTTGGGGAAATGACGACTTCACCTATGGACTGTTGTTGACCTTCTCCTTCCCATAATCCATCTGGGGAGATCACGTGCCCAGTTTCGGCGATTGGGAGGTGACCCTCATGGTCATATGATCGGCTGTAGTCCTTTAGGTGTTCCCAGCCTGCTCCGGGATAGTCCACGTGACTATTCTCGTTGAATAGGATCCCCAGTTTTCGACTCCTAGATGGGATAGATTCCTCGACATCGCGGCCATCTTGTCTAGGTGGGAAGTATATCTCCGACTCGTCGTCAGAAATGAGAAGACAGGCCTCTGAAAAGTAATTAAAATTAAGGTCCCGGCAAATCGGACGTTTTTGTGGCACATACCTCTGGACTCCGATTGCATCCTCTTATTTTAAAGAGGTTGTCCTGTACGTCCGAAGCCCGACAGCCATCCCGCTGCCATAATGCCCAGGTCCTCTCGGCATCAATCATTGCTCTGTCTTCTTCGCTTCCCGCCAGGTATGTCCATAACCGCTCGGTGTCATTTAGGGTCTGTTCCTTTGGCCGATCCCCATTCTTCTTCCCAGACTTCTTCCCCATCACGTACCGATGTTTACGGAGGCTTTCTATTATGCAGCGCAGCCTACTGAGTATGGTGGTTTTCTTGAGCGTCCTGATGCTGTCTTTTTGGGGTTCTCCATCCACAGAAATTTTTTAAATTCAGGTCCTCTGCCAAACCGACGACCAGAGAATCCTGCCGACTACACCACTGTGAAAGATAAAGGCACTGTCGACCCCTTGAACCCTCAGACCAGACGTCAGACACCAGGTAAAAGTCCAATATGACTTTATTTTATAATAATAATGTGCACCAAGCACTCTACACTCCACTCTACTCATATAATACACAACAACTACACAATAATCAGTATAATAACTAATAATAACCAAGGCATTCGGGGTACCTCCATACTGCAAGGAGAGCTCCACCTGGCCGCCTGGGGGTATTGGCCGGGATAAATGGTAGGTCACCTATCACACTGTATAATGTGGATCAATTCCTTTTCCTGACCATTATTGTTCCACCACTAAATTAGCAGCATACTATATAATAATATTTATATTTTTTTAATCATAGTGCAATCCAGACTACGTCAAGTTCTGTTTTATGAATGCAGTATGGGATTGCTTGGAATCCATGTCCAAAAGAACTGCCCTGATTGTATATGCTCAAGCATATGCTGACCACCTTATTAAACGTATCAGCTGGCAAATCAGCTTATTATTCCACTTTCATTAGTCCTGGACTGGGAAATCCTAAAACTCCTTTTTGACAGTTAACAAGCTTCTGCAGTCTCATTATAACCCTCCTTTTCTATCTCTTCAGAAGTTTGCTCTTCTTTTTTTACATTTTTTTCCAATCCAAAACTGATGCCATTGGCCGACATCTCAGCACTATATCACTATCTTTGCTTCAGCTCTGGATGAATACTGCCTCTCACATCACAGCTTATTTGTCTGATTTCTCCTCAGTCAATGACATGTCAGAATCTGGGTTGATCCATACATCGAATTCATCTACATGTCAACTCGATCCTATTCCTTTCGTCTTAGATAAAGGTTGCTTAATGTTCTGCTTTTCACTGGGATTATTAACTCTTCCCTTTCCTGATTGTCTTAAAGTTGCTGTTGTCAATCCTTTTATATAAAAGTGTTACTAGCAATCGCAATAATTTCTAAATATTTCTAATTCTCAGTTTTTTGCCATCATTAAAGAATGTGTTGCTTTCCAAATACAGGACAGATTTAATCCTAATTCTCTTTCTAAAATCTTTTCAAACTGGCTTCCGTTCTGAACATGGCATTGACGCTGCATTGGTAAGAGTCACAAATGATTTCTTCAGAATGCTGATCTTACACTACTACACATTTTCACCATTCTTGATCTTAGTTCATCATTTGATATTATTTCTCAAATGCTACATTTGGAACAACTGTCCTCTTTGAGTAGAATTGGTACTATTTATTCGGGTTTTCATCTTGTTTATGCAACAGATTTTAATTTATTCAGCTGAATATTTGCACTTTTAAAATGTTTACTTGTTGCAAGTAGTTTGCAGTAGATATCAGTACTTGGCTCCTTACTTTTTATTACTTACATTCTTCTTCATGGATCAATTATGCATCATCATGGTATTCAGTTCCATTGATATGCTGATAACATTCAGCTTTACATATCCATCATAGCCTCTGTAGTTTGTAGTTTGATAACAAAATCTCAATGATACACCATCTCTGCAAGCTTAATAGTGACAAGTCTCAAATTCTCCTTATGGTCTCAAAGGATACCCTTTCAAAATTTGGCCATATTTACATCTGCATCTATAGTATATCAATTCCCCTACACTCCCAAGTTAAAAGTCTTTTTATAGTTTTGACAGCACTTTGTCTTTTAAAACCCATTTTGATTTTACATCACCTTTGCAACATTTCAAGGCTTTTCTCACACTGCAACACAGATCATGAATTATGTTTGTTACTTCAAGGTTAGACTGTTGTAATGCTCTCCTGTCTTGTACTCTGGGTAAACGTATAAAAAGGCTGCAATTGGTTCACAATTGTACTGCATGTAGGCTGAGTCAAACTAATCATGTCATAACTGTTCAATATAAAATTCATTGAATTTTGGTTAAATACAAAATCGGCCGTAAGATTATTGTGCTTACTTACAAAGCACCCCATCATCTGGCTCACACTAAAATACCTTCTTTAAGGGTATGACCATCTTGTTCACTGCACTCCTATACTGTACTTCTGGTCTTCTTCTTGCCCCATCAGTCCACCTCTCTTCCATGGGAGTTTTTAGTAACAATACTCCTCTGCTTTGGAATTCCCTCCTTAACAAAATTTTGTATCTTGATTCCATTTGTTTGTTTAAAAAAACAAAACTCACCTTTCCCAAACTTACTTTCTGTTTTTTCCCTTCCTAACATAATTTTGAATTGTCCTGTTAATTGTTTCACTTTAATAGTCCACTATTTTATGGTTTTCTCATGTAATGTGTCCTTCAATGCCATAAAAGGTATAACTAAATAAAATATATTACTATTATTATTTAAATATAAGGCTACAGACATCCAGTATAAAAAAATATAACCATAAATCATGACTAAACTAAAAGGATGATACAGCAAAAAAACAGCAAAAGTCTCTCCCTCTTTCTCTATCTGTAAGTGACATGTTCGATGCAGATGTTGCCGATTGTGGTCTTCCATCTGTCTCTTTCTGTGCCATACTAAAAATCTCACTGCAACTCATATTGTTTCCGAGCCATATCACATCATTTCTGATGATGATCTTTCTGTGCCTTCCTCTTGCTCTCTTCCCATTGACTTTACCCAGCAACACAACTCTTTCAATGCCTTCAACTCTGATGACGTGCCCCAGATATGTTAACTGTCTATTCTTTAAAACACTTAGTAAATGTTTTTCACCTGTGCTCTCTATAATTTGTTGTTTTATATGTCCACAAAATTTTTACCAATCTTCTAAAAACAACATCTCACAGCTCTCCATCCATTGTTTTGCTCTCAGTCCATGTTTCACAATCGTAAATTAAGACAGACCAAACATAATACCTTAGAATATTCACCTTTGTTTTCATTGATATGGGTCAGTTTATATGTGTTTTAACTGCATAACAGTCGTTTTTTCCATAGCAAACTTCTTGATTTTCTCATCTCTTCTTCCATCTTGTGTTCACATGCCACCTAGGTAACAAAAGTGATCCACTTGCTTGACATTTTCAGATTTTACATTTATCTGGCATTCTGGTAACATGTTTTCTTTTATATACAAGAGGCATAAATGCTTAGAAAAGGAGCAAAGCAAGACCAGGGCCTTCTCCAATCTGCATAGAGTTAGGCCTTACTCCAAACTCAACATGCAAGTTTCAAAGCTTACTCACGCCACAAAAGTTCAAAAACATTTTAACTGTCTCAGATCCACAAAAATGCTGTTCAAGGAACAGGAAGCCAATAAAGAATACTTTTAAATAAAGAGTTTATTCGAAAAATAATCAAAAATGAAAGAAAGATAAAGAAAAGGCAGAAAATAAACAAACAGAATATGCCTAAAAAAGTAATCCAATGCAAACAAATCCAATCTTTGATTCAGAAACCAAAACCCAAAAAACTGAAGTAAAAGTACAGAAACCTGTTATGATTCTGTGTGTTTTAAGCAATTTATCAGTGCTCATTGGAACTTCATGTTGTTCATAGCTGTTCCCACTTTCGGTTTTCTAAAGTATTTGGTACCTTTTTTATCATTAATATAATTTTCTGTTATTAAAGAAATAATTGTGCAGTTTCTGGTGCAATTTTTTTGCTGCCATGCTGAGTTTCCACCATTATGACACAATGTTGCTTACTACAGAGTATGTCTCTGGAAACACCATAATTAAAGTAATGGACACAATAATATAAAATGTGGCATGCCACATCATTATTTGTATCAGTGAACAAAATTTTGGCTTCGCTTAACATTTCCCCTCCTAGTCAACTCACTTCCCAATATTGTTGATGTAAGGATTCAATGACCACAAGTTGAAATGTTGTGGTGCCTAAACAGTCATCCCCATTTAATCAGACTAGATTTATAAACAAAATATGTGCATGATGGCACCAAAATGAATGAAAAAAGGGGTCCTTCACTCAAGGAATCTCTCTCATCTTGAAAAGCCTGCTTTAGTCACTAGGGCTAGGAACTCCTTCTTGCAGTGCGCTCTTGTATCAAGTAACGCCTCCTTCCGGGAACCACAGGGTATACAGCTAGGGGACTGGAAGTGACAGAGTCAAATACCCTCACTAGGTGTCTTCTCAGCATTGTGGAGGGAACAGATGACGATATGGTTAGCGCCAGCACTCCCTCTAGAGTGGTAGTAGATACCTTAGATGAGCCCAAAGGATGATCCACTGACCCACAAGCAAGGCAGCCTTTTCTTGTGCAAGGCAAACAAATCAGGAATAAATACAATACTCACAAATATGCACTCCTCAACAGTCAATGAAGCTCTTCCCTGACAACTTCCATAACCTCAGTATAAAGTCTGAGGGTTGACACCACAAGACCACACCCCTTGGTGCTCCACCCGTAAAATACAAGCGACCTATTCAGACAACTTAAATACAAAACACATCAATACTAAATCATAAAAAAAAATAATAAAATATGAACAAAAATCATACAATTACAAAAACAGCATAACAAATAATAGTGTAAAAACAGAAAAGGGAAATATACTTAAGCCAGAGAATAAACCCTGCCTGAAACATAACACTCCAGAACTATGATACAAACTTAAGTCATGCATTTTATATGAACATCAGTCTTAGTCCTTTGAAACAAAGAATAACAACTTTTACTTACGTGACCATTTGGGCTTTTAACTACAAGTGCTTATTTTGATGTAAATTAACTTCATTTGAGACCATGGATACTTGGCAGTCTGTGGTGCTGTATCCCATCATGCTGCTGATTTGCACAGCTATACCAACATAACAGGGGCATAACATAACAGGGAAAGCTTATGAGAGTCACTTACACATTTAGAATATACACTTTGAATTCAGTCTGTTGATTTTTTTATTTTTTGCTTTTGAAAAGAAATGCCTAAATGGCAACAAGCTGATTGTCATTTGCAACCTGGTTTACTCTAGTAAAGGGAGACAACCTTCATGTAAGTCAACAATGAGTCATATAAGTCATGTTAGTCAAGGTCATATAGGTGCAATGGCATATAGTGTTTTATGGTGAACTGGCTTAAACCTGAAACCCCTGACACTGTTTTAATCCTTGACAGGTTTCATCTTATTTGAGCACACAGAGATCCTGTGGATTGTGGGAAAAAGACAGGAGGGGTCTGGTCATCTACAGTATGTAAATAAGGAATGGTGTAAAAGAGAATATATTACAGTTAAAACTAAGTTTGTAATTCTAACATTGAAATTCTGGCTGTTCAGGGAAATAAGTTACATCACCCTGATTAATCCCTCTGCAAATGGGGAGTCAGCAACGAAAACGATTCACTCTGTCACCAACACTCTAATGATGAATCATTCTAACCATGCAGTTAAAATATGTGGTGACTTTAACCAATTGATTTTGACAGGAACAATGAGAAATTTTCATCAGTTTGTATTATGTTCAACGTGAGGAAATAACAAGCTGACAAGGGTCTGAGTACTTGTGTTAATGTGATATTTCAGTTTTTTTTATTTTGAATTAATTGCCAAAAATTCTCAAATCCTGTTTTTGCTTTGTCATTCTTGAGTATTGAATGTTGTCTGATAAGAGAAAAAAAATTAATTAAATTGATTTTAGCACCAAAGTGTAAAATGTCTAAAAAAAAGAAAAGGTCTGAATACTTTCTGAATCCACAGTATATCCCAGTTTTGCTTATGGCAAATCTGAAACATATCTATACAGACTGAATTGACAACAGGAGTGGACAGGTTAAAGGAAAATAGTTGGGTAAGAGAATACAGAAGAGTGCAGGTGTCCAAGCAGTTGTCCAACAATGTATCAATGTATCTGGCTGGGCAGTGGGATAGAGAATTATTATTTTTACTTTCTACTGCTGATTTTATTGATTCTGTTAATAATAGTAATGAACCGGAATGCCAGGCTAGAACAAACAGCTATATCAACGTTACACAAGGATGTTAATACCAGATGATGGAAAGGTTATTGAAAAAGCCATGGATCCAAAAATGCATTTGGCAGGTGCTTGCAGAAACCAAAGGAACTGCAAATTATAATAGTGGGGCCAGACTAGTAGAGGTTAATAGAAGGTGACTAAAAGGTGAAAACACAGTCATCAGAGTTGAAAACAGAATTAAGCCAATAAGGCTGAACTTCAAAAACAGAGTAGGAATATTCAGGTGTTGCAAACATCAGTATTTTGTCATATGTTCGATATGTTGGAAACCCAGACAGAATATACAAAGCTGAAATATGAGAAAATTGAGGAGAGCAGGACACATTTCTCTTAAGTACTAACACAAACAGGAAAAAAATTAAACAAACTTGGAGCATAATTGAACATCAGGTTTTCTGTTCCATGAAGAGTGGTAATGTGTTAAATGCTTGTTGAACATGCTAATAAGAATTTCATTACACACTGCACATGTGACAGTAATACTACTGGTACTACTGTTGCTACATAGAAGAAGAGGAATTGAAAAGATTTAGCAAATATAACATAACAGAGAAAGTCACTCATTGGATTCTTCATCAGGGCATGGTGACAGCAGGGCTGAGAAAGAAAATGTGTTAAATACAACAAAAGAAGACAGGGTAATTGGTAGGGTCAGATGTCAACAGAAGTGCTGAAATGAGTGGCAGAGTAGAGTTGCTTACTGAGACATTCAGCTGGAATAAAGGTATAACTCAATAAGCGGTAAATATGAAACAAATTCAGTTTACATCAAAGGTAATCTTAAAGCAAAACAGTAACCAATACATGGTAGGTTAAGAAATCAAGCATCAACACAGAAATAGACAAATATGTATAACAGATGTTGAGTATGGGAGCAAGATTTCAGGTTAAATCTTCAAGATTAGTGCCAAGGAATAATATAAATGCTGAAAAACCTAGACTGGTTGATGAGGGTGTTTAGGTTAAATAGTCATTGCATAACTGGAGGGGCAGTTTTTGTTCTTAAATTAAATCTTTAAAAGATCCACATAAATTTTCACTTTCACTTTGCATATGCCAGGCAAACATTTTCATTATCCCAAACCATTTTTGACAAGCAGTATATTCTTCATGAATTAAACACATAAGCAAGTCTTATTCAAGTTACCATGGCTCAGAGTTGGTATACTATTATATGCAAGATAAGTGTTCTCTTGATTTCTCCATGCTCCATGCTCATTCAAAATGGAATAGATTCCTGAGATATATCACTGCCAATGTAAATGCTTAGTGTAAACTTTAGTTAAGCTGAGAGAAAAAAATTAGTTATAACAGGTTCATATCAAGGAGATGATGATTTTTGAAAGGATGGTCACTTAGTCACTTGATTTATGTTTTCAAATGAGCTCCACCACTCAGAATACATTCTGCTAAATTTCATATCATTTTCTAACCTGCTTAATCCAGACCAGGGTTGAACACACCAGATTTCTATCCCAGTGACTTCTTTTTGTGCCCAAAGTTAAAATTGAGACTGAAGGGAAGACAATTTACTACAATAAAAGAAATCCAGAAAATAATCACATGAGGCTGTAGACATGGTAATAAAAGATGAGTTTAGGAAATGTGTCCAGGAATGCAAGAAGCAGCTAGACAAGTGTAATGCATTTCAAGGGGTACATTTTGACGATGACTCAAATAGAATTGCTATAAACTGTATTATAATTTTTTTTTAGCAATTCCAGGAATTTTTGGGTCCAGCCACATGTATCTAATCATGGACAGCAGACCTGGGAAGGTGGTGAATTTTGACATATTGCATTCTGTGTTATTATAATTTACATGATCCATTGACTGCATTTGTCCTTGTGCTTTCGTCCCCCACTCTTTGGTTTTGCCACTTTATGGGTCAGATTTGGGCCACAGCCTGCACTTTGTAATGCAATCTTTAAGCTATTGATTTGAAAAGAATATTGCACAAACCAACAGTTGCATTTTCAGTATGGCCTTCAGAGGGTTATCAAAGAGTTATCATCCTAATGTGACTCAACAGCAGAACAAGAGAATGCTAGAGAAGCAAAATAGACCCACAAAAGAATGAATATCAGCATGAAATAAAAAAAGGAAACACAAAGGGTAAAGAATAATACACTTCATTACATCATTATTTTGCACTATTAATAATGGAGATTGTGTTATATTTCGATGCAAAAATGTAAAATTAGGAGCAAGAACTGTAGAAATAGCAGAATGGTACACTGAAGATGTACGGTATCTGGAATGACCAGAATAGATGAAGATACTTCTGGAGAACTGGATTACTATAGCAGAGCATGCAAGCACTTACCTAGAAATTTGTCTAAACTGAAATAGTTAATCACTTCACTTGCCTTGAAAAGCTCCTTTCTTAAATGGTGAAAAAGAGTTCCTTAGGATCTCAGTTTGTATTAAGGCAGTTGTACTTCTAATATTTACTAAATGCAAATTACTGAACTTAGGTGTGAATATATATTTGCTAATGGGACATGGAGTTATAAGCACTTATGCAGAGTAATGAAACATTTTTTCATCCTAAATTCCTTTCAGACACAAACCACTTGTGTTCAGGTCAGGTTTTGTCAGATTAAACCAGGATCCCAGAGGTAAAAGGCCAGCTGACACTTATCAGGAGATAAGCCCACTGCATGTTGCCAGTGCAGCCGCATGTGCATGCAAACTACTTGTAACTCTCAGAGGTTCTTTCTTTTTATAAAGAGATTTATTCCAGCTGCACTGAATGCAAGCCTCCATTATTTTACACTAGTTTCAGTTTAATTAAAATGTGCCAGTGGTACATGAAATTCACTTCCTGCTTAAACAAAAAACCATCCAGATGTATCAAACATTATGATGCTTATTGCAAATTGTAAAATGGAATATTCATGGTGGGACCAAATGTTAGAGTAGCAATTCTTAATATTAAGAAGACTTGACAATGATTTATATATTTCAACAGCCCTTTCTTCCTGAAACTAATCATTAACTGTTAAATATATGGCTCAAAAAAATTAAAGGAACACTTTTTAATCAGAGTATAGCATCAAGTCAATGAAACTTCTAGGCTATTGATCTGGTCAGTTAAGTAGCGGAGGGAGTTAATCAGTTTCAGCTGCTTTGGTGTTAATGAAATTAAAAACAGGTGCACTAGACGGGCAACAATGAGACGACCCCCAAAATAGGAATGGTTTAACAGGAGGAGTCCAGTGTCACCTGGTGTTACTGTTAACCCTGAGACAATATATGCTATATTGAGACGCTACTTTAGCGAAAGCCCTGCTTCATGTCTACCACTGGCCGATTTCTTTGCCACCCAACCAACAGCAACAGAAACGTGAATAGATTACTGGTTCAGGTTGAACACAGCTGCTGAAGTGGCCAATAGGCATTTGGGATGTCGGGGTGGTAAATTAGACAATATGGATGCATAAATAGCCATGATGTTTATCTGAAACTGTCCTGACTGTAGTTTCGCATGTGTGTTCAAATGTAAGCCTACAAGCAAGTGGTCAATCACAGAGGTTCAAGAGGCTATTGGTGAGCTTCAGTGAGAATGCCAAGCTAAAAGATCAGGTACAAGTATGCCCAATTCACATGCTATGCTCCTGTTATTCAGAACTCTGCCATTACCCTACCCTTAAAGTGTTTTGAGAAGTTCAGAGGGGAGTATATGGCTGAGTCAGTTTATTATGTTTTATTTTAGTGAACATTCTCAAACCTATGGATTTTTTTATACTGAAGTGCTTTTGTTTTGTATACTGTGAATTTTATTTAATATGAATGCAATCAGGGTATCTTTTGTGTAATAGTTCCTGTTTGCCTGTTGTAGCAGGGGGGTCTTTAATTAATGAAACACCCATAGGGTGCACATGTAGCATAACAACAGACTCCCAGTAAAAGCTGGACGATGCTGTTGCAGGTAAGACGCTTCTCTATGCTCTCTGTCTCTCGTGTAAGCTAACAAGTTTTGAAATAGTGTATTCTGTCTCAAACTGCATTGAAACATCACGTCACAGAGCTGTTGATGTATCTTAAGGTTCTGTCGTCACTTTTGGTCGGCAGAAACGGACTTTAGAAGTGTTTAATTTGATGGAGATCTAGCCTCATTAGCATATTGTTTGGCTTGCTACAAGAAACTGAGTGAGAAAGCCTGTCGCTGCGTGTGTTGACTGTGCCCCTTGCTGCTTGTCTTATAGGTATGTTACAATGTTAATTATACTTTGTCCTTCATTGTTATTGTTCGTATGCATTTGTTAAATTTGTATGGTTTTGAGAAGGTTAATTTGCATAATAAAAAGTGTTTATTTTTATGAAACACGTATTTTGTTTAGAAGGAGATATTTTGCACTTGTTTGACCAGGATTTGATTTCTGTTGAAATGTATTTGTTTCATTTGGTGTTAATTTCATTATTTATTTTGTGTAATTTTGTTTTCACTGTATTTATATATATATAAAAAAAAGCTGGACAATGCTGTTGCAGAATAAATGGCAGAATCTGGATATTGGTGTGTCTGTCTTCCTTCAAATCATCAGTAACCATTTTTAACACTAGAATTACCAGAGCCTACAAAAAAACTCGTAGATCCGGCCCACCTTAAATCGCTTCTTAAATCCGTTCACACCTCAAACCAAGTGTAATCAAGAGTCCCCGGTTCGATCCCCACTCACTCCTATATTTGCCGTTTTCAGTAGTAAGCTGCTCTTTTTGTTAATATTATACAGTACACATATGCACTTGGTTTGCATCTGTAATTGTGCTGTTACTTAGAGTGTCAATTCGGGGGGGAGGGGTTATGTTAGAGCGCGTGAGCTTATTCAGTGCAGTAGGAACAACGCACATGTTGATCTTTTTTTTCTTTCAGTACATGTGCCTTCCCTGTTTATTTATATATCTAGTGACTTCTCTGCCTGTCTGACTCTCTATTACGCAGTGCTCTGTCTGTCTGTGTGTTATAGATCTTAAAAATAACAGTTATAAGGACAGTTGTTCATGTTAATTGCAGTCTCAATTGTTAAAAAAATATTTTAAAAGGAGCATCCCACATGAAAATATAACGATCTCATTAACTGACAGTGCATACCAATTTATAATTTTTATGTCCGTTTGAGGTTAAAAAGAAAAAAAAAAAAAGTAACACTTTATCCCCAGCGGGGAATTGAACTCAGGTCTGTGAGGCACAGGCAAAGCTGCTGCGCTCTGAGAAGCAAATCTTAGCATGCTACGCCACGGAAACTGTTGTATCATCCTTGAACCTTTTGTGAAAGTGTTTATTTGATCGTTGGGACTCAGGCTTTACACATTCTATAGTTTATGCCTACATTGTGTAACATTTATTACTAAAATATGAAAAAGTTTCTGTTTTAACAATGTGTTTACACAGATTACTGTAGAAACGGAACACACATGAAATGCGTGTGTTCCAAATAACGATCTATTATTTCCACTCCAAAACTCCACTTCACTCCCAGATAATCAATCAAGGCATGAGCTGGGAGAAGTTCGTGAACGTTCTAAGTCGGTGGGGGATGGAATAGCCAGCTGCTGGCAGCTTGTCTTTATCAGCACATTTAGAGGACAAAAGGCGCTGGCGGAGAGGTGTGAATGGATTTAACCCTTTAACCGCCAACTCCCTAAATATTCCCCACGCCAGGCGAAATCTGAACAATTTTCGTTTTTTTACTTTTTTACATTTTTTTTTACATTTTTTATATTTATTCAAGCAGTATTGACCACTAAATGTTGTGCAAGTTCTAGAAATGGGCAAACACATAATAAAACACAAAATGTACCTTTTCTCAGGCTTCTGGATTTATTGTCTACAACAAAATGGAACAGTCAAAAGTAATTCAAAAGTCAAAATTAGTTCAGTCAATCATAGTTTCATTCCCAGTATTTGAATTTGCTGTGCCACAGGCCAAAGCAGGGAACTGCACAAAGTCCTGGATTGCTGGGACACTTTGAGCAGAAGGTCTTGACGTCTCTACGCTGACCCTTCTTTGAACATACGCGACAGCGTGCCTGTGGCTTGGTCCAAGTTGGTGTTGGTTCCAGTTTGTCTGGAAAGTGACGTTCTGTGAGCCTCACCACTGCCTCTACTCTATCTGTATGTTGTTCCTCACCAGAGAAAATGAAGGCTGCAATGACGTCATGTTCAAACTGCAGAAATGTTTTTGTGCCTCCATTTTTCTGGTACAAAATGTGAGCATTTAACATTGCCATTTGGAGCAGATGAACTGATAACTTTTTGTACCACTTCATAGTTTTTCTTGCAGCCGAATAGGGTTCCAATATTTGGTCCTGCTTGTCAACAGCACCCATGTTGCTGTTATACTCAATGATGCATTGAGGCTTGTAACGGACATCAGTAGGTGATGGGCGTCCTCTTCTGCGGGGAGCCTCCTGCACAGACTCATTGTGCTGAGTTGTTAGCATGTGCACATCTTTTTTGTCACGAAATTTCAGGCACAGCAATGGGCCACTGCGGTATGCAATGTGCTGACCCGGTGCTGGCGCTGAATTGCGAACTTCTGGAGGGACCCTGTTACAACGAATTGTGCCACATGCTGTAGTTTTACGGTGATGAAGGTAATGGAACAGCCTACAACTGGAGTACCAGTTATCCATCCAAATGGTGTACCCATTGTCCAATAGTGTTAGGGCAAGGTACACAACAATTTTTTCTGACAGTCCAAAGTCCTTACATTCATCTGGCAACACTGCTGAAATACTAGTCATAGGATCCTCTTTGCCAGTGTATATACGAAATCTATAAATGTAACCTGAATTCTCAGCTAAGCAAAACATCTTGATACCAAACTGTGCCCTTTTCAATGGTAGATACTGTCTAAACTGTAAGCGGCCCTTCCACAACAATAAACTTTCATCAACTGCAACTGACGGTCCTGGCATGTAGGGCAACTGAAATGCTTCAAATAAATGATCAATCAAAGGACGTAGCTTGAACAAGCGGTCGCGGTTTGGATCTTTCTTATCTGGCTCATTTCTGTTGTCATTCAAATGAAAGAATTTCAGCAGCAAAGAGAATCGGTTACGTGTCATGACAGCTGCAAAAATAGGTGTTGCATACATAGGATCTGTAGACCAGTACATCTCAATATCTGGTTTTCTGATTATTCCCATCAACATCAAGATCCCAATGAATTTTTTCATTTCGTTTTCATCAGTGTCAAACCAAGCACGAACACGGGAATGTGGAGGTAAATTGGGATTTTTCTCAATGAACTGTGCTGCATACAGATTTGTCTGATGAACAAAATGTCTGATCAAATCAGGTGACACAAACAGCTCATAAAACTGCTCAGCAGTGTAATTGTTTACATCAACAATGAAGCCAGACGTTGCCTCAAACGGATGCAGAAAAGGTAGTTCACCACGGGCAGCAGCCCAGCTGAGGTGCTGGGGATACACCCACTCAGCGCCGTCATCCGATGCCTCTTCATTTACAGTATCATGCAGCGCACGTTGCTGCTCACCATTGTCGCTAAAATCTTCTTCAGAACTGCTACAATCATGATCAGAATTGTCCAAAATCGCCTGCAAAGCCTCACTTGAAGTCAGTTTACGTTTCGCCATATTCACAGATGTCACATGCGAATCACGTCACATGACCGGCCAAGAAACCACAGACTTGTCGAAATACAACGTAGTGATAATACCCACGCCAAACCTTAAGTTATACTACTTGCCAGGCATTCATATAACCACAGGCAAATGTGCCGGATAATTCCGGCAGTATGGCGTTAGCATTAAAACAACGGCGCCGGATATATCCGGCAGAGGGCGGTTAAGGGGTTAAGAAGCGATTTAAGGTGGGCCGGATCTACGAGTTTTTTCGTAGGCTCCGGTAATTCTAGTGTTAAAGCCGCTACACCAGCACAGTCTCAATGGCATGGAGAAGATTCCAGGAGACAAGCAGTTACTCTAGGAGAGTTGGACAGGGCCATCAGCAGGACCGGTATCTGCTCCGTTAGGCAAGGAGGAACAGGATGAGCACTGCCAGAGCCCTATAAAATGACCTCCAGCAGGCCACTGGAGTGAATGTCTCTGACCAAACAATCAGAAACAGACTTCAGGCTAGACAACGGCACCTTGACTGTCATTAGGTATTGGGATGAAATCCTTGGACACATTGTCAGACTCTATGCTGGTGCAGTGGGTCCTGGGTTCCTCCTGGTGCACGACAATGCCCGGCTTCATGTGGCGAGAGTATACAGGCAGTTCCTGGAGGATGAAGGAATTGATACCAATCGACCAGCTCCCACTCCCGCTTGACCTAAATCCAACAGAACACCTCTGGGACATTATGTTTCGGTCCATCTGATGCTGCCAGGTTGCACCTCAGACTATCCAGGAGCTCAGTGATGCCCTGGTCCAGATCTGAGAGGGGATCCCCAGGACACCATCCGTTGTCTTATCAGGAGCATGCCCTCCACCCCGACGTTGTCAGGCATGCATACAAGCAAGTGGGAGCCATACATACTACTGAGTATGAGTTTGAGTTGCTGCAATGAAATTTTGGCAAAATGGGCCAGACTGCTGCATCATTTGTTAACTTTGATTTTCAGGGTGTCTTTGAATTCAGCCCTGTGTAGGTTGATAATTTTCATTTCCATCAAATGATGTGGCATCCTTTCATTCCTAACACATTACCCAGTCCATATCAGTATAGATATCCAGCTGGATTTTTTTCCCATTGAGATCTGATGTGTTTTGAAAGTGTTCCTTTCATTTTTTTGAGCAGTTTATAAACATAGCCATTGTCAGAATTAAAGACTGAATTTATATAGTTTTAATATTGCTAGATTTTTTGTTTGTTCAAAACTTTTTACTTACAATTCATTTATTTAATTATTTTGCCTAATTAGTTTATTGGATCACTGGGATCTAGAATCAGAGCTAGAATCAGCAATATTGGATACAAATTAACCCCTTCAACGCCCTCTGCCGGATATATCCGGCACCGCTGTTTTAATGCTAACGCCTTACTGCCGGAATTATCGGGCACATTTGCCTGTGGTTATATGAATGCCTGGCAAGTAGTATAACTGACGGTTTGGCGTGGGTATTATTACTACGTTGTATTTCGACAAGTCTGTGGTTGTTTTGGCCGGTCATGTGACGTGATTCGCATGTAACAGCTGTGAATATGGCGAAACGTAAACTGACTTCAAGTGAGGCTTTGCAGGCGATTTTGGACAGTTCTGATCATGATTGTAGCAGTTCTGAAGAAGATTTTAGTGACAGTGATGAGCAGCAACGTGCACTGCATGATATTGTGAATGAAGACGCATCGGATGACGGCGCTGAGTGGGTGTATCCCCAGCATCTCAGCTGGGCTGCTGCCCGAGGTGAACTACCTTTTCTGCATTCGTTTGAGGGAACGTGTGGCTTTATTGTTGATGTAAACAATTACACTGCTGAGCAGTTTTATGAGCTGTTTGTGTCACCTGATTTGATTAGACATTTTGTTCATCAGACAAATCTGTATGCAGCACAGTTTATTGAGAAAAATCCCAATTTACCTCCACATTCCCGTGTTCGTGCTTGGTTTGACACTGATGAAAACGAAATGAAAAAATTCATTGGGATTTTGATGTTGATGGGAATAATCAGAAAACCAGATATTGAGATGTACTGGTCTACAGATCCTATGTATGCAACACCTATTTTTGCAGCTGTCATGACACGTAACCGATTCTCTTTGCTGCTGAAATTCTTTCATTTGAATGACAACAGAAACGAGCCAGATAAGAAAGATCCAAACCGCGACCACTTGTTCAAGCTACGTCCTTTGATTGATCATTTATTTGAAGCATTTCAGTTGCCCTACATGCCAGGACCGTCAGTTGCAGTTGATGAAAGTTTATTGTCGTGGAAGGGCCGCTTACAGTTTCGACAGTATCTACCATTGAAAAGGGCACGGTTTGGTATCAAGATGTTTTGCTTAGCTGAGAATTCAGGTTACGTTTATAGATTTCGTGTATACACTGGCAACTTGCACAACATTTAGTGGTCAATACTGCTTGAATAAATGTAAAAAATGTAAAAAAAATGTAAAAAAGTAAAAAAACAAAAATTGTTCAGATTTCGCCTGGCTTGGGGAATATTTAGGGAGTTGGCGGTTAAAGGGTTAAAAACAGAACATTTGGGCACTAATCTATTGTAGAGTATACTTGAATGCACAATGATATAATGGGCCTGTTTAAAGTTGCCAATTTCAACTGACAAACTAAGGCAGTCTGAAACAGACTCTGTATCCTGAAGGAGAAAAGAATCTAAAATTAATATAATATGTTGATTATCTTTAATTTTTTTAAAAGATGGTCAACACATGAGAGCATACACAAAGTACCAAAAAATGAAGGAAATAATCTATGCCCTGATGTGTTTGTGCAACCAGATAAGTGTCCCTTACTAACCCATGGGGAGCGTACAACACTTATCCATGGTGTACTCATCTACCATACCTTTTAACACCTCAGTACCTCTTTGAGAACCTTTGTCCTTTCTTCCTGCCACCATGTCAGCTCTGTCCACCACTTACTCCCTTGATTCTAAACCCCACCCCCCCTTTCTTTCTCTTTCTCTTTGGCAGGAAGAGCCTTTCTAAACAAAAGTCTGCGAGGACTTCAAGGATTCAAGGTTCCCATTCCCAATGGAAGTACCTGCAGCTCAAGGCAAGCTCCCCTTTAATCAGGAACTCCAGGTTAGAGCTCCACATAGCAGCACATACTATCCCTTCAAGTCAGCTGGAGCCACTCTATAATAAATAGCAGGATTCCATGTATAAACTGAGTCCCATTAGTCTTCAGCTAGACCAAACTACAAAATAGTGGTTTTAATAGTAATAATGAACTGACATAAGGCAAATCTAATATCTAAAATCTAATATTCACTTTCAACCAATTAACTTTATACTCAGCCTTATCATAAACAAACAAAAAATAAATGTAAATTCTCAGTTTGTAGATAAAAGGACCCTTGGACACTTAATTTCTCATTCACAAAAATGTGTGCAAAAGCCAATGATCTTGGATAAAAGAAATTGTTCTTTATTTAAATACCTAAATAATTTTTTTTTTAATTGATTAAAAAATGTGAAATGTAAGCATTAACTCCTTCCTTTATGCTTGAATTTGATATCACTGGGCTTTTGTTGAAACCAGATAACAAATTGACCACTGATATAATATAATAATGAATTGAATTAAGTGGGTGTGAGAATGTTAAAAATGTCAAAATTCACTGTCACACACGTGCGAATAGAAAACAACTAAAGAGCCTGAATAGTTGTAATTCCATGCCTAACCAGAGGGCGGAGAGGTGCACTGATTGTCTCTCTCAATCCCTTACAGACCCTTCCCGGGAAATCTTACCTGGTTCCGGTGCTGTCGATGACATCACTTCCGGTTCCAGCCCTGATGATGTCACATCCTCCACTTGGCTTTAAAGCTGCCATCTTAAGGCAGTAATTCAGTTCGGTTGTGGACTGTGATCTAGAAACATCGCTTGTGTACTTTTTCAACAATTTGCAGCCAGGACACAATATACGGGTGGCTGCCCCAAACCTTCGTTATGTCTGAGAGTGTTTATTGTCACACCACATGTTGGTTACGGAAAGTATATAAAAAGCTTCAAAATGAGAAATTATTTATATAAAGGCATGGTGAATAACTCAGAATGATTCAAAGTTTGCGAAAAATTGTGTGATTCTTATCCTTCCATTTTTTAAAAACTAATGTTTTCCCAAATAATGTCATAGGTAGCTAAAGCCTACCCCACAGCAATGAGAGCAACACAAGAAAAAGCTGTTAACAGTCTCCCAGTATGTAATTTTTAGTCAGCGTATCAGACTATTTTAGTCCCTAGAGACAACCCACATCAATCTGGAGAGAAAATATAAAGTCCACACAGAAGTTATACAAGCGGAGATGGAAATGCTACCAGGCAGTACAACATTTCTGTAATTCAACAATGCTAATGAATTTGTTGGTTGTCGTTGTTGTTGATCTTCAAGTCTGCTAAGTCCAGCAATGATCCATTTACAAGACAAAGCTCAGGAGAACCCTGGACTGAGCATGTTTGTGGGTCCACCGCTCATTTTCAAAAATCAGTCAATCTTTTCTTTATATACTGTCTATATAAAATGTTAAGGGCACACCTTAAATCTGTTTGCACCTCTCCATTAGCGTCTTTTGTTTTGTAAATGTGTCGATCAACACAAGCAGCAACCATTTTTCATAGTGATAATGCTGCTACGTCATGGATCTGCGCAAATGGTTCAGTGGATAAGCTACTGCTTAGCAATCTCAAGGTAAAAGTTTTAAATCCTGTGTCATCTCTGCATTTAGCACTTTGAGTACTATTTTTGTCTTTCTGGTATTTTTGTCTTTTTGGGTACAGACCCTCTCTTATTTTATTGACCATGACTAAATCTACTTTCATTTTTCATCTCCTGGTCTTTCTCACCTTTCCTAGTTAGGGTTTTTCACTATAGATGTTTTCTGCTTATTCTTTTGCTTTACTGAACTGAATTAAGTGCATTTGATTACAGGTGGATGGAACATCCCTGAAACACTTGCTATTGTTTTCTTTTATTTCAGCAACTCCTTGCCAGGCATACACATCTCAGGGATCTGAAAGCTCACCTAAGAAAAGACACTTTCCCAGTGGCTAAGATCGATACAACTCGTCTCAACGTGGCAATATCAACCCTGTGCCATGCAGCTTCCTCACTAAGCCAAGTGAGTTTTACCTCTGCTCCTACTCGAAACGACAGCAATGATGTAATCTGGCTGTTTCAACATTGCAGGTGGCGTCTCAAGGCCAGATCACCTATGTTGGCTCACGCAAGCGTCGCAATCCATGACCACTGTGATCCTCTCCGCTCGCCCACATTGCCGGCAGACTTTGGTGATGTAGTTGTTATCAGGGATTCAATTGTACTTAACCTCAATATTTCATGCCCTAAACAGAAATCTTTTGTTTCTTATTTTCCTTGTGCACAAGTACGAGACATTACAAGATGAACATAGACAGTTTTCGAGAAGCACAAGGACAGAGCTATTGGGACCATCTTACTACAAGTGCACGTAAACATAATTCAATATCAACAGTCAGAGGTTCTAAATTGGACTTCACAGCACTAATTCAGGCCATGAAAGAGAGGACCCTAGCTGTGAGAATCATCATTTTATGTCCTTTGCCACTGGTTAGTAGGTTGAATGAAGCCAACATTTGACTGCTATCCTTGAACAACTGGTTGAAAGGCTTCTGCAAGAAAAGAAACGTCGTTTTCATGGAAAACTTGGATCTTTTATGTGAAGACTGTTTCTTCAGTTGAGATGGTCTGCATTCTAACAGATTCGGCACCTGGGTTCTTTCCGACAAAATTTTAAAGGTAATCTGGCTTTCCTGACTATGTAATTTTAATCTTAATGTTTTCTGTAATGCTGTGTTAGGATGTGATAATTCTGTTGTGTGTTCACCTTTAGATTTGCACTTATTAGCACTACAATAACCAACCATAGTCTATCTAAAAAAACTGGACAAAGCGGTATAAATATGAAAAATTTAATTACTATCTCACCTATAGATCTGCATATCATTAGAACTATAACAACAGATTATGGATTAAATAAAAAATCCACACAACGTGGCATTATCATGAATAACTCAATTACCATTTCAAGCTGTCATAACTCTCTGATTCAGTTCTGCTGTTTCAAGACATTAAATATGGCTTTACTAAATATTAGAGTGTTTTAACCAGCAAAACTATTTACATTAACGATTTTATCAGTGATAGGAAAATTGACTTTCTCTCACTAAGTGAAATGTGGCTCAGATCTGATATTAATTTTCATGTGGATTGCCAGTGTGACACGAAAGCATGAGAATTCCTAAACTTACTGCAGTCTTTTGATCTAAGTCAGCACGTCTGCCAACCCACACATAAGGGAGGACACACCTTGGATTTAATAATTTCAAAGGGATTAAAAGTTGACATGGGGCAGGCTATGGATATCGGTATGTCTAACCAATTTTGCATTCTATGTAATGTATAAATACTGATAATTACTAATAAGGAGAGTATTATTAAAAAAATGTTATTCTGATGCACCTGCAGCTTCAATGTTTGGTAATATTCTAAACAATCAGTCCAATTGTAATACTTACCTTAATAATACTAATACTGTACATTGTAAGGTGGAAAATTATAATGCTAAGTTGAAGGCCACACCTGACATAGTGGCCCATGAAAAGACAGTTAAGAAATCCTCGGGTATTATTATACCTTGGAAGACCCAGAGTGTCAGATTTAAAGAGAACATGCCGGAGAGCTGAGCGAAAATGGAGAAAAACTAAACTAATAGTCCACTATGAAATATTGAAGGCAAAAATAACTGAATATAACCATGCAGTCTGCCTTGAGAGGCAATTCTGTTTCTCTAAAATTATACATGATAATTCTAGTAATCCAAGAGTTTTTTTTTCAACTATTGATCATTTACTAAACCCAGCTCGCTCAATTGAATAGATCTTTAAAACTGCTAGTGAAACTTGTGAGGCTTTTGCTATGTTTTTTAAACACAAAATAAATTGGTATTAGAAATAACATAGTACATCACCCCAAATATAATCCAATTGAATCCCAGAATGTCCTTTAAGCAAGTTAAATTCTTTCACTGGAATAGATCGATCTGAACTACATAGAATAATTTCTTAACTAAATCCCTCACCTACATCTTTGGCAGAGTACTAACAGGCTCTTTTAAAGAAGTCTCCGATGTGCTAATTGATAGTGTACCTGACATAGTGAACTCATCATTAGATACGGGGATCTTCCTTGACTATGTAAAGACTGCAGTTGTTAAACCACTGCTCAAGAAAAATAACCTTGACTTCTTTGTCAATTTGACAATTTTAGACCAATTTCAAAATAGCCTTTCTTAAATAAAATTCTACAAAATGCAGTTACTAAGCTGCTTAATGATTTCTTAACTGAGTATTCTTGACAAGTTTCAATTAGGTTTTAGAACAAACCATAGCACAGAAACTGCACTGGTTAAAATAGTAAATGATTTGCGTGTTAATGTGGACAGAGGCCATATATCTGCTGTTGTTCACTTAGATTTGAGTACAGCATTTGACACCACAGACCACAATATTTTTATTGATCATCTTAGACAGTGTGTGGGCCTTCCTGGCAGTGTCTTAAATTGGTTTCAGTCATACTTTGTTGTTAGTTGCAGTAACTTCAGAGACCCATGGCATTGTATATGGTGTACCACAATGATCTATTCTGAGTCCACTGCTCTTTTTAATCTACTTGCTTCCATTAGATCAGATTATCTCAAAGCAGAAGTTGAGCTACCACAGCTATGCAGATGACACACAGCTACATTTATTTATAGCACCTGATGACCCTGATGCTCTTGACTGTCTGTCTTAGCAGTAATTCCGAATGGATGAGCAGTAATTTCTTCAAATGAAATAAGTAAGAAACAGAAATCTTAGTGATTGGCAAACATGGATATAAGGAGGGCATTAGAAATAAACTTGATCCCTTAAGTTTAAAAATCAAGGTGGAGGTAAATAACCTAAAGTTTAAATCACATATTAACCAGATTACTATGTCTGCATTTTTTCATTTGAGGAATGTAGCAAAAGTTAGACCTCTTATAACTTTAAAAGATACTGAAAAACATCTCACTGGTTTTAGCATTGTTACCTTGGTTACCTGTGTTGTTCAGAATTGACTTTAAAATACTACTAATAGTTTATAAAGCTTTAAACAATCTTTATCCATCCTATATTTTGAAATACCCATCTCCCTACACTCCAAGCTGTAACCTTAGATCTTCTTGCTTATACTGTAATTGCATGAGCCAAGCTTAAAAGAAGTCATGAGGTGCCCTTTTGCTGTATACACCTAAAATCTGGAATACTTTACAGATTCGAATTCGCCAGGCTAATACCATAGAACATTTTTAAAAACTACTAAAAACCCATTACTTTAATATGTCTTTTACATAGCTACATTTTAGTTGTACAGTAAGACGCCACTTAATGCAGGAGATATATTCTAAGAAATCCCAGCATTAAATGAAACAGCATTAAATGAGGTCATCTTAACATTAAAAAATGGGGTTAGGTGAAACAGGATTTAGAATATAAAATTGTATCTTTTTTTTTGTTTCATTTTGTAACATGTATAATTAAACACTTTTTTATTACATTAATTATAGGCTTTTTTATTACTGATATCGATTCCTATTCATAAATCATTCATGAAAATCAAAAATATTTGAGTAAATACAGAACTTATGTTTGTGATGAGGAAGGTTCTTCCTGATTTGACACTTTGTTTTTTTGTGTGAAAAAGTCATCTAATGTTCTTTGCCTTTTTCTCTGTCGTTCAGCAAGCAATTATCGATAGCAAGACATTGCATCAATGACACTTCCTCTTGCTTTTGAACTTCTAGCAAAATTTGGATCGTTTTGTATAAACTGAACATTGAAAACTAATTCAGCAGAATAATTTCCTTGTTCCATGATGGCTCTTAATGTCGCTGGAAATGCAGCAGCTGTTTCTGTATCTCCACTTGCCGCTTCTCCAGTAATCTGTATGTTATGAAGATGGTTTCTGTTTTTAAATCGATGGAACCATCCTCGACTAGCTATGAAATTTTCACTGGTGTCGCCTTTTCATTCTGAATGTGGTTAAAAATTGATTTAGTTTTTTCCATTATGATTGCTTGACTTAATGGCATATTGTGTTCGACTTCATCATTATTCCAGATGAAAAGTCGTTTTTCCATTTCCTCAATCACATTGCTTCTGAAACGGGTAATTTTTGTTGCAGAAGTCATTGTGGTTGGAGTTGTTGATGATACGATTTTCTCTTTATTTTTTAAAATTGTCCATATTATTGAAGTTGACAAATTTAATGCAGTGCCAATATCAATTTGGCATTCACCTGCATCTAATCGTCTGAGTACCTGCATTTTAGTTTCCAGAGAAATGCTTTTTCTTGTCACTTTATTTTTCTTTGCAGCCACTCATTTTAAAACTAAAAAGGGATAATTGTTATTTTTTACAGTAAAATTATATCCTTACACAATAACGTTGGTGACCAATCATAAATGAACAGTGATGCAACAGGCATACGTAATGTACTGTCCTGCACTGATATTAAATGCGCCACGAGACTGCATGCGAGTATCTAGTCGTGCCATTGTGGCGAAAACTGACATTTTCTCAGAAAACTGGGCTTTTATGTGACTACAAAGTGAATCAATGAAAAATTAGAATTAGAAAAAAATGATGAAATAACATAATAACAAAACAGCGTTAAACGGAGCAGCGTTAAGCGGGGTTTTACTGCATTTCTAATAGACTGTATGGGCACAGAATTATCATATTCTTCAGGGATCCGCAATCTGTACCAATGTCCACTATTTTCTTAGACCACCACCACCACCTGATGTAGACACCATGCACCCCATGAGATGAAACTCCTATCATGTGAAGCATGAAAACTAAAAAGGTTTGATTTAGGAACATTTATATTAGGTAGAATCTCCAGTGGGGGCTGGGTGGTCTTTTGGCCTTGGAACCCCTGCAGATTTTGTTTTTTGCTACCCTAACTGGAGTTTTTTTTTTATTTTTCTGTCCTCTCAGGCTATCTGACCTTACCTTTTTGTTGTTACTTCATTTTTTTAACGCTATTGCCTAATCTTGCTTTTCTTTTCTTGTAATTTTCTCGTTGTCATCTTGTAAAGCATTTTGAGCTACATTGTTGTAAGTAAATGTGCCACATAAATAAATGTTTTGTTATATTCATTGTTATTACTTGTGGTATCATGTTATGCAGCATCTACACGAACTATGTAGGAAATCTCAGGGTCTAGTTATCTTGTTTCCTCCGCAATTGAAGTGCACCGCTATTAAAGCACAAATAAGATCCATCTCACTGCTATAAATATAGATGTACTGGAATTTCAACACCCCTGTATGTAAGAGAAAAAGAGGTGCACTATTGTCCACTATAAGTCCATCATTAAGATGACTTTTACGAGGAATTTAGTCACTGCATAATAATCTGTATAATCTGAAAGAATGTGCAAAATACCATTTTGAATTTAATGAAAACTTACTTGTGGACTTTCCTAAAAGTAAGCTTAAGAAACCCCACTCAGGCACTGAAACTGAAATATATGAATGATTCTGAGAGCGGCAAGGCAGGAATATAGGGCTTCAGTCTCTACATCAGTAAAGGATGGTGTAATGAGTTCATCCTTAAAGAATGCATCTGTTTGCCCAATATTAAGATGTTCATCGATGGACTTTGGACATTCAATCTGCCAAGTGAATTTAATCGGATTTGTGTGATTGTATTTAACATGCAGAATCAATGGATTTAAGTCAATAAAAACTTGAAAACCAAAAATGACTCTTTGCTCAAATTCATGATGGAAGATTTCCATCTTTCTGCAAACTGGAATCTTGTTACTACACTACCATCGGTGGATTACTAGTAATACTAGAATAGAATAAGTGCTGGGCACTTTTATCGAAATATACATCTGGTGCTTATAAATCCAGTCACAGAACAGTCATGCAATTACTATCAAAATGCAAGCAGAAAATAAAATGGGAGTCATAAGAAAAACAGCTTGAGAAGTGACAGCTATAAAGTACTACAGCATTGTTTATCATGCTATAACCACAATACACAGACACCCTCACAATATCTGGACAAGGCTTTTTATGTAACCAAGTGCTTTAGTTTCAGTGTGTTAATTATCACTCAGCAGTAAACTGCCAAGGTATGTGTTCAGAAAGACTTACATAAATTCTTTCAGAAAAGCAACATGCGGTCCAAGAAAACAAGGTACAAAAAAATGGTCTCTTCAGAGAAAGGTCAAGAAGTCTATGAAATAACGTAAAATGATGAGCAGGGTTCAAATTGGAGGTTTAATGAAATAAAATTATTATTACAGGAAATGCTGCAAAGAAGGAGGAATATTTCTTTCACTTATGTATTACGACAGAGAGGAAATGTGTTAGTTTCCAAGAAATAAAATTTGTTTGTAAGAACCAGATGAAGATGAAGCATTGTCAAGATGCATGCAGAAGTTAAAACTGTAAAGACAAACAGAGCTATGGTCAACACCAGATCACTAGCTAAAACCAATTCACTAGCTAAATCGAAGTGAAAGCAATTTTTCTCATGGTTAGAAAATATTAACCTTTCACTATCCACAGATAGCTCCTTTTAGACATGTATCCACAATCTCAGATACTGCACGGACTGCTGAGCAATCTTTTAAAGCATCGCCAGATTGATGTCACAAAGCTCAGCTCCTGGGAAACACTCTGTTAACAACAGTCTATTGCATAACATTGCTGTATAGCAGCAGTAGCAGAATTCAAATAAGAATGGAATAAGTAGGCAGATAATGGATGCATTAAGAGTCAATGGTTGATGCCAGAGAGACAATATTCTAATAAACAAGCATAGGATGTATCATCTAAATAGTATTTCAAACAGTGTAGTGGAGTAACAAAAACCAAAATAATTTCATATAACCAGAGGAAAAATATAAGAGAAAGGTCAGTCAATTAACAAAGGAATTTATAGTTAAAAATCAAATTTAAATACTAATACTAATGAGAGCATTAGTCTTTTCTTTATTGCATCCACAAACATGGACAACCAGGAAGCGCATGATGCTGACCTTTATACCTTTGATCTGGCATTGACATGCACTGCACACTTCTGGTTGACCTTGGTTAGCAACTACTTTTTAACCAGACCAAACTGAATGCACAACATGACAATGCTATTATCACAAACAAAATAGCACAGCAGCAAAACATATTTATTTTTTAGCGTTATTAAGAATGTTTTTTATTTAAAAATAAATGGACCTGTTGTGTTCCTTGCCCTCCTTAACCCCCAAAACGATGCCAAAAAATTAAAATACATCTCGGCTCATGACAGTTGCAACAAAATGGTGGTGTTATGACTTGGGGTTCCAAACCACAAAAATCCCTAAGCATGTCCAAAATTGTTCACTAGAGGGGGAACTCCTATAAAAATCCCCGACAAGATACAAAGAGATCTACATAGAATCTTTATAAAATAAAAGATTTATTTTCAAAGACTCTGTTAAACAGTGAAGCTTGGTAGAGCAAAAAAAGAGGAAAATGAGTTGCCAACAAGGTAAATTAAGGCACAAAAAAGTCCCAATATGAAATCCAGGAATAGTCTCAATATATAATGAAATATGAGAAAATCCAGTAAATCACTAAGAACACTAAATTCACAAAAAGCATAAGAGCTCACCTCTCCTAAGCACATTTGAAATGAACCACAAGGAACTATGGGAGAGCCTCCAGTATTTTATAGGGTGGAGGACAGTTCCTGAAAGTGATTGGCAGGTGGCCCAGCCTTTCGGGGAGACCACCCACAAATCACATGGAATATAACAAAAGGCAGACAAAATCAAATGTAAAGAAAGAAGCGCATAATCAACATAAATAAATTAAAACTTAAAAAAAATAGACTTTAAACCTTAAATTTGAACTCCTGCCAGGAAAAGAATCCTGGTTGAAACATAACAGGTGGGGACATTGGAGAACAAAATAGTGCACATTTATGGTACTTGTAAAAGTTAGCTTTTTTCAGTTTTATTCTTTTAGTCACATTCACGCTCTCCCTCCCCCACCTCCTGATCTGACCCTAACTAACAGCGTCAGCATAAATTTACACCCGATCTGACGCTGTTCGTTTTCAAATAATATTGCATTATTGGGATGATGTTTTCTGATTGTTACTATTTAGGTTATACAATGATTTCTTCAAAATGTCACATATATTTGTCTCTTTCTTTTTTTGCCTGGTGCTGTGTTGACATCACGGACCCGAAGGCGTGAGCTTATTCAGTGCAAGCAGGAGCCCGAGGGTGGCTGGTTGCTGTGTGCTACAACATGCTTGACCTGGCGGCGAACAACGCACATGTACTGTACAAGGCATGCATGGGGTCCACTGAGAAAAGAAGAGTGTTCTTTGCTCACCTTGCCGAGGAACTTCGTCATTGCTTCTTACAAGAAAAGGCGATGGAAAAAGAAAAAGAGGATGCAACATCAACAAGCTTCTGTTCCAAGACCACCGCTACCCCAGGAAAGCAAACAGTCAGTGTCAGGTGCCCTTTCAATGTAAAAGGAACCACAGCATAGAGAGAAGTGTGTACATTGCGACAGGTACACATGTCGTAAATTTAGGAAGGACGGTCCTTGGGTGTGTGGGAACTGTTAACAATTGAATTTGATGATTGTATACAGTAATCCCTCCTCCATCGCGGGGGTTGCGTTCCAGACCCCGCTGCGAAAGGTGAAAATCCACGAAGTAGAAACCATATGTTTATATGGTTATTTTTATATTGTCATGCTTGGGTCACAGATTTGCACAGAAACACAGGAGGTTGCAGAGAGACAGGAACGTTATTCAAACACTGCAAACAAACATTTGTCTATTTTTCAAAAGTTTAAACTGTGCTCCATGACAAGACAGAGATGACAGTTCCGTCTCACAATTAAAAGAATGCAAACATATCTTCCTCTTCAAAGCAGTGTGCGTCAGAGAGAGAGAGAGAAAAAAGCAAACAGTCAAAAATCAATAGGGCTGTTTGGCTTTTAAGTATGCGAAGCACCGCCGGACAAAGTACTGTAACTGCAAGGAAGGGAGCAAGCATTTTTCAGCATTTTTTAGAGGAGCGTCCGTATCCTCTAGGCCAGTGTGTGAACAGCCCCTCCCGTCAGGAGCAGAGAATGTCAGAGCGAGCGAGCGAGAGAGAGAGAGAGAGAGAGGAACGCAAACAATCAAAAATCAATACGTGCTGTTTGATCTTTTAAGTATGTGAAGCACCATACGGGAAGCATATCGCTTGCAAAGCACCCACATGTATGCCCAGCAAAGAAGGGAGCACTGTGAAGGTAATATTTCAGTGTTTTTTGAGGAGCAGCCGTGTCCTCTAGGTGTGCAAACAGCCCCTGTGCTCACAATATATTTGAGGAGTTTTATTTAATACATAATACGTGCTGTGGTTGGGTAGCTTCTCAGCCATCTGCCAATAGCGTCCCTTGTATGAAATTAGCTGGGCAAACCAACTGAGGAAGCGTGTACCAGAAATTAAAAGACCCATTGTCCGCAGAAATCCGTGAACCAGCAAAAAATCCGCGATATATATTTAAATATGCTTACATATAAAATCCGTGATGGAGTGAAGCCGAAGTCGAAGCACGATATAGCGAGGGATTACTGTATAGCGCAGAACTGACCTCTCTGTAATATTCTTTTCTCTGTATGTCCTGGAGTACAAAAAAACACAACCATGCATGTGCAGCTTTGACATCATAGACCATAAGGTGAATACTAATTCAGCATGAGCAGGAACACTCAATAAAACTGAATAAAAAAAATTCAAGTGACAATGAGATACCAAGAAGGCAGATTCACCAGTGTTTGTGTGTCAACTTTTATCCCTCCAGATCAGAGAATTTCTAGTTCCAATGTCTCAAAACACCACTTACATCTATAGTTATTCCCAGTTTCAAATAAAAACTAACAGCGTCAGATCTGGGGATTGATGGGGGTGTTGTATCGTTATCATGACTGAGAGAACAAAAGTGAAACTTTACACTGGCTATTACAGACACAAATCAAATGTATGGTTTTATTGTATAATATTAACAATAAGAGCAGCTCACAACTGTAAATTCATGAGGCACCCAGGATCGAACCCGGGGTCTGTTGTTTACAAGTCAGCAGTTCTTACCGCTGCACCACAGAAGCTGTTGTATTAGATAGATAGATAGATAGATAGATAGATAGATAGATAGATAGATAGATAGATAGATAGATAGATAGATAGATAGATAGATAGATAGATAGATAGATAGATAGATAGATAGATAGATAGATAGATACTTTATTAATCCCAAGGGGAAATTCACATACTCCAGCAGCAGCATACTGATAAAGAACAATATTAAATTAAAGAGTGATAGCAATGCCGATAACAATGCAGGTATACAGACAGACAATAACTTTGTATAATGTGGAATTAAAGACTCGCATAGTGTGGGGGAGGAACGATCTCCTCAGTCTGTCAGTGGAGCAGGACGTTGACAGCAGTCTGTCGCTGAAGCTGCTCCTCTGTCTGGAGATGATACTGTTTAGTGGATGCAGTGGATTCTCCATTATTGACAGGAGCCTGCTCAGTGCTTGTACTTTTTGTGAAAGTGTTTATTTGATTTACCCTCTAAAACTCCAGCACTTCACTCCAAGATAATCAAGGCTTGAGCTGGGAGAGCTTTGTGCCCATTCTGTGGTGGTGGGGATGATGGTATAGCAGGTTGCTTGTGTTGATAGACACATTTACAAGACCAAAGACACTTTCGGAGAGGTCCAAAGGGATTTAAGGTGGACCAGAATTACGAGTTTTTTCGTAGGCTTTGGTAATTTTAGTGTTAACAGAAATAAACCCAACCAACAACCCTTTCTACCCAAATTCTGAAGTTTCAACTACAGATAGGTAAAACAATGAAAGAGACTGACAGGAATGGAAAGGAGTTTAAAGCAAAAAGGGGACAAAGGATGCTAATGATAAAATATGGGGGTAAATCAAAAAGTAAAGGCAATTTGACAACTATGCAGTAACTGCAACGGATAGAAGCAACATGTTTGCAATGACTTATGGATAGTTCAAGTATGCAAAACCACAGTGCTCTGCTTGTTAGTCTAGTTGAAGCCAAGGTCAAATGAACATGTACGCTCCACTGTGGGATTGCACCATTGTTGAACAACAAGCCGCAGTGAGACTTTTTTGGGCAGAGGGAGTGAAGGGATCTGATATTGAATTGATCGGATATTGAAGACCCAAAACCCAGAAACATCACTGATGATTCATCCCAGCGCACCTGAAATGTGTGTCTGGCAACCTAGGATAATTTAGATGAGATATAGCTTAATGAACTAGACCAAAACTATAAGTATATTATAGAACTCATAAGGAGAAGCTAGCATTATATTGAACTATGTGTATTTAAGCAGGAGTTTAGGAAAATATTTTGACAAATATTAAGAGGACATTGTGGGCCAAGGTTAAGACTACTTTATAAAAGAGGTCTGTTAGATATGTTGTTCTTTTGAACCAGCAGTTAAATAAACTCTTGAAAATAACATGTTTTAACAGTGGTGTTAAATTCTGGGATGTTAAACAGCAAATGTTAAAAAGCAATGAAAAGCAAATGTTAAAAACATTCATTATTCTTTATTTGAATGTACTTATATTTTTAAGCTGAGAACAATTAACTAGTGTGTATAGGCTTGTAAGAAGATGTGACACCGGTGTTTGTGTGGACTTTGTGAGGAAAGTGCAACATAAATATTATTATTTGTTCTTTAATTTGTATCTCATAATTAGCTTAGAATAATTTCAGATTGACAGGTCACAAAAACCAAGGGAAATTCTCAGTCATCCAGTTTTTGACTGTTATAGCCAAGATAGCCAGCAAGCAATGGTATAAAAGAAATTGTCTCAGTTGGAGCTTTTGAGAGAGGCAGACACCACATAGTAATTGAGGGAGGCAAATGATACATAGATTTTAATATGAGAATGCAGTGCTAGTATGAAAGAGAGAGGAGGAAGGCAATTCTGAAGCCACACCAAAACACCAAGCTATCCTAGGACAAAAGAAAAGTGCCAGCTACAAAACGAAAATGCAGCCCAATGAAGGAGAAGACAACAAAGGCTGTACTATGGCAGTACATAATTTTAAAGGAAGTCTTAGTTGTATTAAGAGGAATAGACACTTTTATTTACATGGATATCTCTATCTTAGTTTTGCTCAAACAAAGCTTGTTTTTGGACATTGATTTGAATTGCTCAGGTTGTATATTTTATTCTGCTTCTGACTTATAACATTTATGAATGGGTTCTCTGCAAATAAATTGAAGTAACGATTAAAATACAGTTTAAGTGTGATCTCCTTGAAACTGCTTTGTTTTCTGATATTATCTGCGCTGCTATGCAATCTGGGGAACCAAAGATTATAGGTAACTTGGCAGAAGGTTCCCCTGGACTTGTTGGAGTATGCCTTGCTGGTATGTTCATGTGTAAGCTGGGCTAATTCTTTTAGATTTGTTCAGCGTTTCAAAGCTTAGCTTAGTTATCAGAGAAGTTCCAGTAGGAGTACAGCTCTTGAACCCACACTTGATCTTTGCTAATATAGTTTGAAAATGTAGCCCTTTCAGAGCTAGCATTTTGAGCTCACAGACAGGAGTACAGCTCATGAGCATGACCATCTCTAAAATTTTGAAGCTGATGTAACCAGCCTCAACCCTTACCATCTGTTTTTAGAGAAGGTTAGAGATATGCATTTCGGGTTGTACATGTAAACCAATGCTAATAAATTAGGCATTTCCAGTATTAACTTGTCCAACAATTTAACAAAAACCTTAGCAGTTAAAGTACCTTTCGTGAATACTTTCACAGAATAAAACACATTACTTTTTGATAAGAATACAATAGAACAGTTGGATAAATTAATAAACAGTATAGTAGGTAGTAATATTAGAAGAGCTTTAGATTGCAATGTAAATAAAAGTTAAAAAGTTTGTTCTAATCCAACATTTTTTGTTGTACAGTCAACCCTCGTTTATTGAGGTTAATCAGTTCCAGACTCTACCGTGATAAATGAATTTCCGCAAAGTAGGATTCTTTATTTATACAGTAATCCCTCGCTATATCGCGCTTCGCCTTTCGCGGCTTCACTCCATCGCGGATTTTATATGTAAGCATATTTAAATATATATCGCAGATTTTTCGCTGCTTCGCGGGTTTCTGCGGACAATGGGTCTTTTAATTTCTGGTACATGCTTCCTCAGTTGGTTTGCCCAGTTGATTTCATACAAGGGACGCTATTGGCAGATGGCTGAGAAGCTACCCAGCTTACTTTTCTCATTCTCTTGCGCTGACTTTCTCTGATCCTGACGTAGGGGGATTGAGCAGGGGGGCTGTTCGCACACCTAGACGATACAGACGCTCGTCTAAAAATGCTGAAAGATTATCTTCACGTTGCTATCTTTTGTGCAGCTGCTTCCTGAAACGACATGCTGCACAGTGCTTCACATACTTAAAAGCTCGAAGGGCACGTATTGATTTGTGCTTGAAAAACAAACTCTGTCTCTCTCTATCTCTCTCTCTCTCTCTCTTTGTCTGCTCCTGACGGAGGGGGTGTGAGCTGCCGCCTTCAACAGCTTTGTGCCGCGGTGCTTCGCATACTTAAGCCAAACAGCCCTATTGATTTGTTTGCTTTTCTCTCTATCTCTGTGACAGTCACTGCTCCTGACACGCACTGCTTTGAAGAGGAAGATATGTTTGCATTCTTTTAATTGTGAGACGGAACTGTCATCTCTGTCTTGTCATGGAGCACAGTTTAAACTTTTGAAAAATAGACAAATGTTTGTTTGCAGTGTTTGAATAACGTTCCTGTCTCTCTACAACCTCCTGTGTTTCTGCGCAAATCTGTGACCCAAACATGACAATATAAAAATAACCGTATAAACATATGGTTTCTACTTCACGGATTTTCTTATTTTGCGGGTGGCTCTGGAACGCAACCCCCGCGATGGAGGAGGGATTACTGTAAATTGAATATTTTCACAGTTAGAGCATAGAAAACCTGTTTACGACCTTCTAAATACGTTTTTTAACATTATTAGAGCCTTCTAGACATGAAATAACATCCTTGTAGAGAGAGGGGGGGTATTTTCCGTACATCGCTTAAATCATCCGAGATCAGATGCCTCATCTTGGATGAGTTAAGGGCAGTGAAACTCATCCGGGATAAGTCGGTTTTTCAAACGCAGCCGTGTAGTAGATTAGTTTAGCTGGATCTAATCACCCGAAATGAATGCGCGCGCCCTCACTGAGTGAAAAGCCCATATATATTGAGTCTAGAAAACATGATCAGCAAGTCTTTGATAGGCTGTAACAAAATGACGAAAGAACGGGCGTATTTTTTTTTTCACACAAGCGGAGCAAGACCTTTTATTCGAAAGACATGAAGAATTTCAAGATTTAATATACACAAGGGGTAACACTGCAAAAGCATCCCAAACCAGAAAAGACGGCTGGCAAAAAGTGGCCAACAAATTAAACGCGTGTGCATTGTACTTACTGAAAGCAGCGTTTCATTTCCTATGTGTCAGATTAATTATTATTTAATATGTCATAATTCCAGATCAAATGTGAGCACAAGGAGAATACGGGAACAGGTTAAAGTAAAGTACAAGAATATACTTCAAACTGGTAAATATTGGTATATAACTATTTAAAGAATTGTTGACATAAAGAATCATATATAATGTAAAGAACATTAATTTTAAAGCTAATTTTAAAGCTAATAAGAAGGCAGACAAGCAAAAAACAGGTGGAGGTCCACGCGGTCCACACCTAACCCCTGCAGAAGAGTTGGCTCTCCAGCAAAATGCCCATCGCCCTGTTTCTGAGGGCATTCCAGGGGGAAGCTCCTCCTCAGAACCAGCGGCAGGATGCAGTGGTCACTTCATTTCAGGTAAAGGATGGTCATTGCATATATTTGTGCTCAATTTGTGCCATAGGTAGGTTCCATATAGCCCTCTTTTTTTTGGGTCAGTTGCAGGGAATGTCATATCCCTAGAACCTGTGTCTGACCAACGAGATATTGACAAAGGTCAAATATTTGATGAAGACACTGTGTCTGATTATTCATCAGGAGGAGAGGTACATTTTCCAAATAATGTTTGATCAAACTCCACTGTGATCAGTCCCATTTGCCCCAATCACATTTGGAAACCCTGGGTAATGAGAATGTTAGGCTGATTGTGAGATTCTTTATGGAACTGTGGATATTTTTACCTGTGTTTTACCTACCTGCAATGGCATGAAACGCCTCTTTTGTCTGCACACGCAGGTGTCCAGCAAACACTATGAAAACCCGAAGAAAATATTTCAGAGCCAAACAGACTTTACAAATTGCCAGGCAAACTGCACTTTTAGATAGATTTTGCAAAAAACCTCAAAGCAATGCATACTGTCTGTGTGGTTGTGAGAGCCTGACTTCGGCGAGTTTGACTTCGAATATATAAGGTCCTAATACATTTTTGAGGTACAATATTCCCCCTCGGCTAAAGCGGTATCTTTCGAAAAGAATTTCCTCCGGGAGCAATAAAGGATCTTGCCGATCGCGCAAACCCCTCTCTATATGAAATTCTCTTCTTATAATTTGCGTACCGATATCAATTGGTTGCTCATTCATGAACGGCGAAGTCATAACTAAATGAATTCCACGCACGGACACTGATTAAGTGTATGAGCTAATCCTTGTTTACATCGAACAAACCTGCTCCGAGCAGGTTTGAGGATTAAGATGTGTTGCTATGACAACACTTCCAGCAAGAGTTTCGAAAAACGGACAGATCCAGGATCAGGCCAAATCGTCAACAATTACATCCGGCTAAACGAGTAATCCACGTACGAAAAATACCCCCCTGATCTTTAAACCAAATATCATCACTCAGAACTGGAACAAACCATCTGATGCGATGAAAATGAGGGTGTGTGCCTGAGCTGGCCCTGCAATGGAATGTCCACCTGTACAGGACTGTACCATACCCAGTAGTGCTGGAATAGGTTGTTGTGCCCCATGACCCTGAGTTGAATTAAGATAGTTGTTTTATTTATCCTTTATTTAATACGTGCTCTTTGCTGATTGTACCACAATGAAGAGTGAGAAGGAAAGGTAATGTCTTATTGATATTTTATCATTATAATTATGCTGCAGAAACTACAAAACTAATGTGAAATAATATTTTAATGCTTCCTATAAACACTGTTTAAAGTAAAAACAATGCAATTACCAATTGATATGAGTTAATCATTATCATTATTGCTTTTGACCTTTGTATTGTCGATAAATTGAAAATACAATGATTGTAGTAATTAAGGATATATATATTTTTATGATGTAGGCAGGTCTTAGTTATTTTACTTTAATCTACTTAAATAATGTATTAAATAAAAACAGCATATTAAATGTAAGTTTTGCATTGCAGCAAATATAAATATTTTTATTATTACTACTTCGTATATATAGTAACTGCTATATCATTTATAACCACTACAAATGCATTACAGCTTTTTGTAACACATATTATTATTTCTTATTTTAAAAGTCAAGAACATTTGTTTCTTTGTTTGGTTGCAGTTAATATGGTCTTTCATCTTTTCGAAATTTAAAATGCATTTAAATACATTTGTAATGAATATAGTTTGATATTATATGCTCACATTTTTCTCATGCTACATTTATTTTTGGAATTTTCAATGAAGATGAATGATGCGCATCAGAAATAGGAAACCCCTACAAATAAACATAATTTAACATAAAGGATAAACCATCTTACAGCAGCTATTAACAGGCTGAGGCCGAAGTTTATGGAATGAACTGATTAATGTGGATTTTGTTTCATATACTAAAGCTTTCATGATAATCATTTTTATTCACTGGCCATATCAAAGTGGATATGCATGCTGTGTATAAAATGATTTGTTTTTATTGTTTATAACATTTGTAATGAGGAACAACAGACATTTATATATAGTACATGTGTATTATAATAATTAAATTGCATGTGACAGATTTCTAAGCAATTAAATTCTTTTATAGAACAATCAGTAACCCTTAATATTTATTATATGCTGGATAGAAAGCCACAGTTTGCCATGCTCCTTCCAGGAACTCCAGATGCCTTTAATGTACACTCACTGGGAGTATTATTAGGGACACTCTACTAATACTGGGTAGGGCCTCCTTTTGCTCTCAAAACAGCGTCAGTTCTTCGTGTCATGGGTTCAACAAGATGCTGGAAACATTCCTTTGAACATTCCTCTGAGATTCTGGTCTATGTTGACATGATTGTATTACAAGATTTGTCAGCTAACATTCATACTGTGAGTCTCCCATTCTTCCACATCCCAAACACATTCTACTAGATTCAGATCCAGTGACTTTCACTGAAAAACATTGAACTTATTGTCATGTTCTTGAACCAGTTTGACATGACATACTCCACACCATCACACTACTACCAGCAGATGGACTGTTAACACAAAGCATGTTAGGTGCATGGATATATGCCATTGGTGTCAGTAGAAATTGAGATTCATTACATCAGGCTATGTTTTTTTCCCACTCTGTCCTGTTTTGTTAAACCTCTGTCCACTACAGCCTCATCTTTCTGTTTTTGGGTGACAGGAGTGGAACCAGATGTGGTCCACCTCAAGGTTCAAAGTTTTGTACATTCTGAGATGCTTTTCTGCTCACCACAGTTGTACAAAGTGGTTATGTTAGTTATCATGGATTTTTTATTAGCTTGAATAAGTCTGACCATTCTCTTCTGAGGGCGGCACGGTGGCGCAGTGGGTAGCGCTGCTGCCTCGCAGTTGGGAGACCTGGGGACCCGGGTTCGCTTCCCGGGTCCTCCCTGCGTGGAGTTTGCATGTTCTCCCCGTGTTTGCGTGGGTTTCCTCCGGGCGCTCCGGTTTCCTCCCACAGTCCAAAGACATGCAGGTTAGGTGGATTGGCGATTCTAAATTGGCCCTAGTGTGTGCTTGGTGTGTGGGTGTGTTTGTGTGTGTCCTGCGGTGGGTTGGCACCCTACCCGGGATTGGTTCCTGCCTTGTGCCCTGTGTCGGCTGGGATTGGCTCCAGCAGACCCCCGTGACCCTGTGTTCGGATTCAGCGGGTTGGAAAATAGATGGATGGATGGGATTCTCTTCTGAACTCTGTCATCAACAAGACATTTTCATCCTCAAATCTGCTGCTTTGTTTTTTTGAAACATTCTGCGTAAAATTTAGAGAATGTTGTGTGTGAAAATCCCAGGGGTTCAGTTAGAGAAATACTCGAACCAGCCTTTCTTGCACCGTCAATCATGTCATGGTCGAAATAACTGAGATTACACTTTTGCTCATTCTGGTATTTGATGTGACCATTAACTGAAGCTCCTGACCTGATTCATGATTTTATACATTGCACTGCTGCCATATGATATGATGATTAGATAATTACATGGATATGTAGGTGCTCTTAATAATTTTGAGTAAATGTTCTTATCTCTTCTCAGGACAGGACCTGGGACATCATGTTGAGGACACAGGTGTAAAGGACAATGGAAGAAAACATCAGATCATTGACAGAAAAGACAGTGACTCTTCCCTTAAGCAAATATTCAGCTCCCCTCAACTTTCTCATATATTGAGATAGAGGAAAAGGTCATCAGAACCACTTCCAGTTGTGCAATATTTCTCAAATATCATATGTCTTTGTTTCTCATCATAACTAAATGATAATATTGATACACAAGTATTTATGTCATGCATACTGCATAAATATAGTATTGTTGCAATAGGCAGGAACCCAATCCAGGTGTTTTTTCTGCCTTGCATCCAAAGCTGCTGGGATAGGCTCCAGGTTTCCTGCGATCCTGCTCTGGATAAGCCAGTTTAGAATATGTATATATTGCTCCTAATCTCAGATGCTGTTTCTGTCATCTTGTGTCTGTCAATACTCCTATTACCTGCTCTTACCCTGGTTTACTATTCTTATGCATGGGCTATTCAAGTCTCACTATCCCTGACTTTGACACTACATGCTTGTTTTTCTTTGTTTCCCTTAATACAACTAGGTGGGGTCTACACATTGATTCAAGCCTAAAAGTCCTGTTCTTTCTAAGCACCCATGATTTTCATGATCACACCTATCAGAACACAGTAAAATCTATTTTCTGATTTTTGATACAAGAACAATTCAATTTCTTATTTACCCTTTCTACCCCAATAACTGTAAATGCCAACTTAACAATAGCAATAATAAGAAATCTAGGTCAAACCTCTATCATACGTAACAATATAAATATATTACCTTAACTTAAGAAGCAATGTCTCTATGACCAAACAGTGAACTTGGTGAGCTGGAATGTCAAAGGTCCTAGTTATGAATTAAATAGAAAAAAATATTCTCTCACCTAACAGGTCTAAATGCCAAGATAATATTTTTACAGGAGACTCACTTAATAAGGACCAGTTTTGGTTGAAAAGAGATTGGATAAGCCAAATTTATCGCTCCAGCTATACAAAGAAACTATTGGTGTGGGAATCTTAATACACATAATAATTCCATTTGTAGTATCAGACATAGTATCTTATCCTGAAGGACGATATGTCACGGTGACAGGTAATTTATTTAATACTATAGTGATTTTGATAAATATTTATGCACCTAATATGGATGATAGAGATTTCATTCAAAATATATTTGCATCAATTCCCATTGTGAACAATCATAAAATGACAATGGCCAGAGATTTTAATTGTGTAAATCCAGGGCTTCAGATACATTGGTGATAACATTTACTACTACAAAAATAATTTCACAGTTTGTGATTGATTATAACTTCCCATGGAGATTTTTAAATCCAAATTTAAGAGCATATTCTTTCTTCTCACCTGTACATCATTGTTACTCAAGGACTGATTATTGCTTCATAGATAATAATTTTTTGCCCGCCATCAAATTTTGCAAGTACAACGCTATTGTTATCTCTGACCATGCCCCTCTGATCTTCAAGCTTAAATCACTTTGCACAGTTGCTGTCTTAACCTCCTGTCATTAGCTGATGATAACTGTACATAATTTATATCCAAGCAAATTGTTTATTTTCAAGAGACAAATTAATCCTCAGAGGTCTCGCAGGACTACTTTGGGAAACTCTGATGGAATTTTTAAGAGGTCAAATTATTTCATATCTTACTCACAAAAATAAATTGGAAACCAAAAAGGCATCAGAGTTATTCAGCAAAATTACCAGAATAGATCAAAAATATGCAAGGTCTCCAAATGAGACACTTTATAGGAAAAGACATGTTTTGTAATTAGAATTTAACCTCCTGATAACTAAAGAAACAGAACAACTCATCTTTAAATCATGACATCATTATTATGAACAAGGAGAGAAGGTTAATAAGATCTTAGCACAACAAATACACAACCAGGAAATCCGCAATTCAATAGCCGTAATTACCAACACAAATGGAGATAAAATCACTGAATATAAAAACATAACCCACACATTTAGAGTACTAGAAGTCCTTACTTTCTGCTCAGTTTAATGAAGATAAGACACAATCTAAAAAGATTTTGATACATTACACATGCCACAGCTAGATACTCTTAGTGCAGAGAAACTGGATAAACCTCTGACACTCTCAGAATTACTAGATGCTATAAAGTCATTTCAAAGTGGGAAGGCAGCAGGCCCTGATGGGTACCCGGTGGAATTTTATAACAAATTTTCAAATAAATTATCTCAATTATTATTAACAACATTTATAGAAGATAGAGACAAGAAAAGTTTACCTCAAACTTTTCACCAAACATTAATTACCATCTTTCCTAAGAAAAATAAGGACTTACTACAATATACATCATACCGACCAATCTCACTTCTGAATCTCACTTCTCAGCGTTAAGACACTTTCCAAAGTTCTAGCTTTCTAGCTAGGAGGATTGATAAAGTGCATTTTTGGTAACACTACAAGACCAAACCAGGTTAATTAAAGGTAGACACTTAGCTTCTAATCTTCAACACTTGTTTAATGTAATATATTCATCCATTAAATCTAACACCCCAGATATCTTTGGATGCTGAAAAAGCATTTGATATGGTTGAATGGTACTACCTATTCACCACATTTCACAAATTTGGGATACTCCCCAACATATGTGCATGGATTAAACTACTTTAAACCAGTCCAGGAGCCTCAGTTTGTTTTAACAACATTACTTTAAACTACTTCAAACTACAACTTGGTACTCCACAAGGATTCCCCCATCACCATTTCTCTTTGCAATCAAAATGCACCCGAAATGAAGGGGATTACCAAAGAAGGACTTGAACAGAAAATTTCACTATATGCAGACAATATGATACTATATATATCAGACCCACAAAATTCTGTGCCAGCAGTCCTAAAAGCACTAGCAGATTTTCAAATGATATCTGTACTCAAAATCAGTTTAAATAAAAGTGTGCTTTTTCCAGTGAACTCTCTAGCACACAGTATTAGACTGGTCACCTTCCCATTTATCTTAGCAGTCAACATAAATAGTGAGAAGTATCACAAGTAAATATAAAGCTGTTTTTCAACAAAATGTTGCTGTCTACATAGAAAAAATTAAACAAGATATGGTCTACCCTCCATCTCCCATTAGCAGGGAGAATCAACATTGTCAAGATGAACTCACTTCCCAAGCTTCTTTTTCTATTTCAAAGCTTCCCCATATACATTAACAAAACATTTTTTAAGAAATTATATTCAATCATTACTTAATTTATTTGGAATTTGAAACATTCACACATCCAAAGGGCAGCTCTACAACGACCTAAAGCAGAAAGGGGCATGACACTACCTAAATTTCAATTTTATAACTGGGTGGCAAATATGAGCCATAAAGACCTGGGGCCTCATGCATAACGCCATGCGTAGAATTTGCACTATAACATGACGTAAGCACAAAAGCGGAAATGTATTTATGCACAAAAAAATCCAGATGCAGGAATCTGTGCGTTCGCCAACTTCCACGTTCATCCGCTCCATAAATCCCTATCAGCGTGAAAAGTAACGCACGTGCACGCGCCTGCTCTCCCACCCCAACTCCTCCCAGAATTACGCCTCTTTAAATATGCAAATCAATATAAATAGCCCTTAAGCTCAGCCTTCTGTGAAAAGACAATGGGAAAAGCACAGGGGAAAATATAAGAATTTCAGCGAATACCAAGTGGAGGCAAAGAAAAACGTACTATTTGTTGGTTTAAACGGTCATATAAACAACAAAAGGAAGTTGATTGAGTGAGTGTCGGAGAAACTCGAAAGCTCAAGTTCACAATATTCCCTTAAGTACCTCGTTCTGTGAATACACAATGGCAAAATCACAGTGAAAAAGAAGAATTTCAGTGAATGCCAAGTAACGTAAAAAGTACTATTTGTTGGTTTAAGCAGTCGTATAAACAACAAAAGGAAGATGATCGAATGGTCAAGATCAGAAAGTCGCACAGTGCCCGAAATAAAAAAGAAGTTGTCAGATATCAAAGTCGCCATGAAAAGGCGAGTCGTAGCCCACTGTCTGAGTGTCATATGAAAGTTTATTAGGGTACAGACAAAATAAATAGGCACACAATGGGAAAAAAGCACGAAATGTCAACTTTAATCTCAAAATTTCCACTTTAATCACGTAGTTTATTTTGCCATTAAAGTAGAACATCATAAACTTCATCTTAAAATCATTTAATTTACTAGTTTCTCAAATCCCATTGTAACTAAAGTAGCACGTTAAATGCTTTGTTCTGTATTTGATCTTCTATGTGATCTATGTGTGTGAATCACTACCTGCTTCTTAAATGGGCTTTCTCTTTCTCTGACAAGACACAAAATCCATTAAATTTGTGATATTACAGCTCTCTGAATAATTAAAATAATGAGATGTATACAGGATATCTTTTTCATGATGATAGGAATGAAAGCATGTTATTAAACATGGGAACACGGTGGCACAGTGCTTGTTCCTGCCTCACACAAGATGCTTGCTGCGCCATGCGTGACCTTCAATTAAATAATTTATTGCAGCAGTACTGTCCCTTTCAAACATACTAACCTCCAATTCTTGTCCTTACTTTTCTTTCTCCAAATACCCAATCGCCACACAATCAGCTCTGTAATAGATGTTAAGCCATCTGTAAGCTTAGAATGACGATTCTTCAAAACGTTTAAGGAACATTGAAATCTCTTCATAGTACGTGTCTCTCAATATTTCAGAAAAGGAGTGGAAGGCAGCCATGCCTAGAATACACTCTACAGTAGCTCCATATGTGCAAAACATTCAATCATTCAACTTAAATCTTTTATCAAGTACATTTATCTCATTTAAAATTGTCCAAAACATATCCAGAGCAAGATGTTGCAATCTAGCTCTAGCCTCATTGGGTCACATGGTTTGGGTGTGCACCAAATTAACATCATTTTGGATAAAAATCTCAGAATGCGTCTCAGACAGCCTTGGTGTCACAATCTCTGATCCATTAACAGCTGTGTTTGATGTACTCCCAGATGAGCTTGAAGTGGGAGAAGGACAAACAAACTATAATTGCCTTTACCTCACTACTAGCAGTTAAACTTATCTTGCTCATTTGAAGGACAACCCCCCCCCCGCCCCTCCCCGCCCCGCCCCCCGACCCCCCGCTTTTAAGTCAGTGGGTATCTGATGTTCTATACTATTTGAAATTGGAAAAAATCATCAAATTCCCACTTGGAGGATCTGTTCAAACTTTTTTAAAAATAAGGCAGGATCTGATCAATAACATTTTAGAATAAGCATCTATGTTGAGGAAAAGGATTCTCCTCCTTCCTTGCTGCTTTTAAAGATTTGCTCTAGTTGTTGGGTCTTCTCTGTTTCTTTTGGGTGGAGGCTGAATTTTGGTTTGTTAAGTTTGACTTGATTGTATGAGATGTTATTTACTTTAAATAAAAATATATAATAAAAGTATTCCTCTCTCTTTCTCTCTTCTTTCTTCTTACCCTCCATTTCTTTCAGGAAAGCTTTGTCCATCCTCCACTCTTGACACCAACTCACATGAATGAGGCAGAGCAGCTCCTTTTATTTGAGACCATGAAGTACTTCCGGGTCAGACAGAAGTCCAAGAAAGTAGGGTTTATATAGCCCTGTAGCATCCCTTGGCAGCACCCATGGAAGCCAGCAGGTCTGCACTCTAGGACTTCAATTCCCAGCATGCCCTGTGGGTAATCAGAATGGGTCAATAGCCCAGGGATGCTGCAACCTAGCGAATTAGGAGAGAGAAAGTACTTGAATTTTGTTGTTTTCCCAAGTACTTCCACTGTATTAGCCTCCTGGCTGGGTAAGGATCTTTGTACTATCCTAGCCAGAACACCAGCCCATGTGTGCCATCCATTTCACTATATATAGTGCTTATAAAACATATTCACAATTTACTCCTTGGAAATTTTCACATTATATTATTATACAAACTGAATTACAGTGGATCTGATGAACAGAAAAAGACTGTTTTACTGTCAAAACAGATCTATGCAAAATCCTCAGCAACTCTGTCTTATTAGTCTGTGACTTGCCTTTACTTTTTTCTTAAGTAATGGGGCAGGTATGTGAGAGTGGCTTTTCAATTAAACTACATCAACCTTTCCCTTTCTTGTGCCATCCCTACACCTGTCCTGCATTAATTTCCATGTGGGTGTATAGGTGGCAATGTGATGCCCCATGCAGCACAGATGATATTGAGCATCCTGTAGTTCATATTCTTAGACATCCGATTATTTAGAGGGATACTGACCAGACAGATGGCAATTCACCAATGAAAAACAACAACAATAAGAAGATTTATTTCTATAGAACATTTTCATACAAGGAATGTAGCTCAAAGTGCTTTACACAATATAAAAAAAGACTTACAAGAGAAAAAACAAAACAGCAAGTTAGAAATAATTATACTAACTTACACTGTATAATTAAATAAATAATATAAAAATGATAAAGAATCAATATGTGCTTACACAACACATATATTCAAGCAATAAAATACTAATTTTAAACTGGTTTTTTTATGCTCAATTAGCATAAGTCTGATCCTATGGTCAGATGGCCAGGGAGGACAGAAAAAAGGGGCAAGATGCTGGAGAAAAAAATGTATTCTAAAGGACACAGGTAACCAATGTAACGATGCTAAAACCAGTGCAATGTGCTCAGATTTTCTTTTGCTGGTTAAGATTCTCGCTGCTGCATTTTGAACTAACTACAGCTGGTTGATATCTTTTTCAGGTAGTAATGTTAGAATTACAGTAGTCTGGTTGACTAAAAACAAGAGAAGCCAAACCTATTCAAGATTTCTTAAGTGAAAAAATGCAGTTCTAGTAATATAGTTAATGTATGATTTAAAGTGTTGGTCAGAGTCCATGATCACACCTAAGTTCTTAACTTCTGTCTTGACTTTTAGTGCCATGGGATCCAGTTTATTTCTAAGATCCTCACTATTTATTTTTTCAAAACTAAAATTTCTGTCATTTTCTCATTTAGCTTGAGAAAATTACTATCCATCAATTCAGAAATACTGCATGCTGAATGACTGTAGCTGCAGGTGGAAGCTCCTGTCGCACTTTATGCAACTGTTGTTACGGTTCTGCCTTTGTCAAGAAACTGTTTCATTAGCTTTATGACCTTAATCTCGAAAGTCTTTCTCCTGTGGGATGACTAGGATATTTTCCTGAATAAGAAGTGGCATGCACATCTACTTTTTCAGCATGCCTATGTTGATCAAAAATAGGAAGCTCTACAGTGTACTTGTGACTTTACAATGTAGGAAAATAAGTAAATAAATCAAGGTAAATAGATAAATAATTTTCAATGCGGCTTTTATAAAAGTATCATATAAAAGTTTTTCATATAAAGCCCATCACTCAGTATGACTCAGGTGCCGCCGAGAGTGGCAGCCTTTTCAGCAGCTCCTTGTATGACTTTATTTTTCTACCTTTTATTTTTCTCTTTATTATTTTTTATTGATCACTCCTATCACTTTCTTTTATGTGGATTCGTTCCCTGGACACTTTTACTGTTACAACGTGGACATGGATTTTTACACGCCGAGACTCGTCTATTCAAGTAGTCAACTTCAAGCGCTGAGAACAAATGCCAGTGTCAGTGTGGTTCCCTATTTACCCGACGAGGTAAGGAGGCGGTATCGTGGCAGCAGAGCCGGCACTAAGCTAAAAATGAAGCGGATTGCGAGAAAGTGGAGTTTTAAGCCTTCTGTGCCTTCTGTGATCCTGGGAGATGTGAACTCACTACCAAATAAGATCGACGAACTGGCTGTGCTGGTGAAAAATATCAGAACCTACAGAGAATGCAGTTTGTTGTGCTTTTGCGAAACGTGGCTAACTACCACCATCCCAGATGCTAACGTGGAGCTACCCAGGTTTAGCACAGTTAGAGCGGACAGAGATGCAAATACCTGCGGGAAGCAGAAAGGAGGAGGACTCGCTGTCTATGTCAATACAAAGTGGTGTAACTCTGGACATGTAAACGTCAAAATCTCTACTTGCTGCAGGGACATCAAACTGTTAGCCGTAAGTTTGCGTCCCTATTACTTGCCCAGAGAGTTTGGACACGTCATTGTTGTTATCATTTACATTCCTCCTCGGACGGACGTGGAGATAGCGAGTGACATCATCCATTCTACTGTTGCTAAGTTACAAACGCAGCACCCTGAGGTGCTTGTGCTAATCGCTGGAGATTTTAACCATGTGACGTTGGACAAAACATTACCTGCCTTCTCCCAGTATGTGGACTGTAACACCCGGGGAAATAAGACTATTGACTTACTGTATGCAAACGTTAAAGACGCATACAGCTCCACCCTGCTGCCTGCACTTGGGAAAGCAGAGCTACCTACAACCACACGCTCATTCAAGAAGTGGTCCCCTGAAGCAGAGCAAGACTGCTTTGGAACTACGGACTGGGATATCCTGCAGGGATCACATAGTGAGAACACTGAGGAGGTTGTTGGCTGCACTACTGACTGACATCAACTTCTGTATGGACATTGTAGTTCCAGTAAGAACAGTACACTGCTATGCTAACAACAAGCCATGGATTACAAGTGACATCAAGGGCCTTTTGAACCAGAAGAAAAGGGCTTTTAAAGGCGGTGATCAGCATGAGCTCAAGCGTGTGCAGAAGGAACTCAGAGTCCAGCTCAGGGCGGCAAAGGAGCAGTACAGGAGAAAGCTGGAGCAGAAGTTGCAGAATAACAGCATGAAGGAAGTGTGGGATGGGATGAAGATCATTACTGGCTACAGATCGAAGCGGGGTGCCACCATCGAGAGAGACGTGAATAGAGCAAACCAAATGAACAACTTCTTTGACAGGTTTGACCACCCTAACCCACTCTCACCTCGGAGTACTACACCCTCCACCCATCCTTCTGCTGATACCAGCATAGGAGAGACATCCCCACCCACAATTACAGCAGCGCAGGTGAGCAAAGAGCTGAGGAGACTTCGTGCCTGCAAAGCAGCGGGTCCAGATGGAGTATCGCCACGACTGCTGAAGGCCTGTGCGTTGGAGCTGGGGAGTCCTCTACAGCAGTGGTCCCCCCTTTTTGACAGCAAGGACCACTTTATTAGATGCAATTTTTCCACGGACCGGTCGGGGGGGGGCAGTTTTATACACAATTTACATAACATTTCTATTATTATTAAGTTATTAAGCAGTTCGCATACGTTTGCAACCCGAGATTTTTCTTCTTTTTTTGCATATAACAAAGACATATGCATTGCATTTGCCATTCCAACAGACTGCACATCACAAACATTAACACTGTTATCGTTTTATTCGTGTCTGCCGTTTAGGAGGGTGGAAATGAGTTAAATTCCAATGGATGTTTTTCAAATGTTGATAAGCAATAAGCAAAAGATATCACTGAAAACCACAGAAAATAAAAACATCAAAAAAAAAAAAAAATATGAGGAAAGTTCAAAGAAAGATTTTTTTACAATGTTTCTGTTTGGGGATCATTGTGTAAATGTGTACGACTGAGCTGCGACCACAGATCTAACTGCTCTGTGGATGATTCATTCAAGCATTTCAAGGTCACTTCGTTGTAATGAAAGCATCTGCTGAATGTACTTCGTAGTAACGAGATTTCTATAGACTCATCATCTACATGCTACACCAATCACTCTCCCACTTGGACAGAGGCAGTGGTGCTGTAAGAATTATGTTTCTAGACTTCTCTAGCGCCTTCAACACCATCCAACCTCTGCTCCTTAGGGACAAGCTGACAGAGATGGGAGTAGATTCATACCTAGTGGCATGGATCGTGGACTATCTTACAAACAGACCTCAGTATATGCGTCTCGGGAACTGCAGGTCTGACATTGTGGTCAGCAACACAGGAGTGCCGCAGGGGACTGTACTTTCTCCGGTCCTGTTCAGCCTATATACATCGGACTTCCAATATTACTCGGAGTCCTGCCACGTGCAAAAGTTTGCTGACGACACTGCTATCGTGGGCTGCATCAGGAGTGGGCAGGAGGAGGAGTATAGGAACCTCATCAAGGACTTTGTTAAATGGTGCGACTCAAACCACTTACACCTGAACACCAGCAAAACCAAGGAGCTGGTGGTGGATTTTAGGAGGCCCAGGCCCCTCCTGGACCCCGTGATCATCAGAGGTGACTGTGTGCAGAGGGTACAGACCTATAAATACCTGGAAGTGCAGCTGGATGATAAATTGGACTGGACTGCCAATACTGATTCTCTGTGCAAGAGAGGACAGAGCTGGCTATACTTCCTTAGAAGACTGGCGTCCTTCAACATCTGCAATAAGATGCTGCAGATGTTCTATCAGACGGTTGTGGCGAATGCCCTCTTCTACGCAGTGGTGTGCTGGGGAGGCAGCATAAAGAAGAAGGACGCCTCACGCCTGGATAAACTGGTGAGGAAGGCAGGCTCTATTGTAGGCATGGAGCTGGACAGTTTGACATCCGTGGCAGAGTGACGGGTGCTCAGCAGGCTCCTATCAATTATGGAGAATCCACTGCATCCACTAAACAGTGTCATCTCCAGACAAAGGAGCAGCTTCAGTGACAGACTGCTGTCACTGTCCTGCTCCACTGACAGACTGAGGAGATTGTTCCTCCCCCACACTATGCGACTCTTCAGTTCCACACGGGGGGGGGGGGGGGGGGGGGGGGGTTAAACGTTAACAGTTATTGTCTGTTTTTACCTATATTTTTATTACTCTTTAATTTAATATTGTTTTTTGTATCATTATGCTGCTGCTGGAGTATGTGAATTTCCCCTTGGGATTAATAAAGTATCTATCTATCTATCTATCTATCTATCTATCTATCTATCTATCTATCTATCTATCTATCTATCTATCTATCTATCTATCATCACAAAACATAATCACAAACAGAGCTTTGCACGATACCTTGGCGAGCCCTGCTGTTTTGTTGAAGGACATGCATGTGGCAGATTGACTGGCAGGAAGACACCCGACCTGTTGCTGCATCCAAACAGTGCCATCTTTTGCCTTTACATCTGGTGCAGCTGTGTTGTTCTTATGTGTGTGTGGACATTTCTTGTGGGGAAGACTTCTGTTCTCTTTCTCCGATGTAGAACCCTCATCCTCATCTGAGTTCACCTCTGTTATAGCACATCTTTATTTGAAAACAGCAGTATCAGATCGGGGGGAGCGTGAACGTGACTGAGAGAATAAAACTGAATAAAAAAATAAAAAAAAACGCTAACCTTTACAAGCACATAAATTTACACCGGCTATTACAGACTCAAATTAAATGTATGTTTTTATTGTATAATAGTAACAATCAGATTAACTCACTGCTCTTAAAGGTAATTCTGGGATGTGCCCAGAATCAAACTTGCGATCTCTTGATTATGAGTCAGCAGTTCTTACCACTGTACCACCCAAGCGGTCGTTTCAGTGTTGTAACCTATCCCAATTTCTTTTTCTTCGGTTATGTTCTTCAATAAAAGTGTACTTGTTCTGTTATATTTGTACCTTTTGTGAAAGTTTTTATTTGATATTTGGACTTCAGCCTTCACACATTATATACTTCATGTCAAAACTTTGTCATTAATACTATAACATGAAAAAAATTTTGTTTTAGGTATGTGTTCAACATTTCTTGCATTTTTTGCATTTCCTGTCATCCTACATTTACATAGATCATTGTAGACATGGAACACACATTAAATGCATGTGTTCCAAAAATGATATATTTACCCTATACAACTCCAGGCACCTCACACCCAGATAAACAGACTTGAGCTGGGAGAACTGTGGGGGAACATGACCCGGGATTGCGAGTTTTTCCGTAGGCTTCAAGGATTCTAGTGTTAAACCAATTGTCATTGATTGCATGTCTGTTTTATTGAACAAGTAAAATCTTACTTAATCTTGGCTGCAGGTGGAAGCTGCACCCTACGCAACTGTGTTTGATCTTATTCAGGAACAGATGTGACTTTACGCTGTAGGAAGATACATAAATAAATCAAGATAAATAACATTTGATCTGGCTTTTATATGAGTAAAATATAAATGTTTTTAATGTAAAGACCATCACAAAATATAATCATAAACTGGGCTTTGCACGAAGGACAGGTATAGAGTAGACTGACTGGCAGGATGATGCCAGACCTCTTGCTGCATCCAAATGGTGTTATCTTTCGCCTTTACACCTGGTGCACCCACATTGTTCTTATATGTGAGTGGACGTTTTTCCAATGTAGAACCCTTGTCTTTATCAGAGTTCACCTCTGTTATAACACATATTTATTTGAAAACCAACAGTGTCAGGTCGGGGCAGCGTGAATGCGACTGAAAGAATAAAACTAAATTTAAAAAAATGCTAACCTTTACAAGTACCATACATTTTCACCGGCCTGTTACAGACTCAAGTCAAATGTATGTTTTTATTGTATAATAGTAACAATAAGAGCAGCTCACTACTCAAAACATTTATTTTGGGACGTGGCAAGGCTTGAACCCGTGACCTCTTGATTATGAGTCAGTAGTTCTTACCGCTGTACTACCAAAGCAATCATAACAACAAAGTACACTAACCTGATTTCTTATTCTTTGCTTATAGTCTTGAATAAAAGCGCACTTGTTTTGTTATACTTGTACCTTTTATTAAAGTGCTTATTTGATATTTGGACTTGTCTTCACACATTATACACTTCATGTCAAAATTTTGTCATTAGTACTAAAACATGAAAAGGTTCAACATTTCTGTCATGCTACTCTTACATAGATCTTTGTAGACACGGAACACACATGAAATGCATGTGTTCCAAATAACGATATATTATTTACACTTCAGAGGTCCTAGTACCTCACTCCTTGATAAACAAGGCTTGAGCTGGGAGCGATTTTGCCATTTCTGCAGTAGTGGGAGGATGGGATAGCAGGCTGCTTGCTGCTTGCTGCTTGCGCTTATCGACACATTTACAAAACAAAAGACGCTGACGGAAAGGTGCGAACAGGTTTAAGGTGGGCTGGGTTTACAAGTTTTTTCATAGGTTTTGGTAATTCTAGTGTTAAAACCTCTGCTATACCAAATGACAGTGCAGCAATCACACTCCCTGCTGATGTGCCCTTGTCACTGGCTGACAACTGAAGCGGGAGAGAAGACCACCCCACTGTTTCATCAAGTTTGTGCACCATTGCAAGGAGTTGGAAATGGGTGCTGGGGACACCGACTTTGAAGGGAGGGCTATGAAATGGTGCTGACAAGTTGTATCTGCCAGGCATGAGTCACCCATAGCATTCCATCACATGCATCAGGAAAGCCTATAAAAATGGCAAACCTACAATTTCAATGGTGAACAGTCCTTTCAAGAGTATCGAACCACCTGACAGAGCCAGGACCTGGGACTCAAACCCATGACCTTCTTGGCTGTGAGGCAGCTGCTGTACACTCTACACCAACTGTGCAGGGCTGCAAGAGTGATGCATTTCCCATTTGATACCTGCTTGTCTATCAAATGTAACTGGTTGAAAATGAAACTGCAAACATCTTGATCTTGTGCAGACTGATAATTGGGCTTCAGTTTTTACAAATTCACAGCAACTTATCTCAAGTGAGTCTTCGATTTTATCCTGAACAAAAGCACACTTGTTTTGTTATACCTTTTGTGAAACTGTTTATTTGATATTTGGACTTCAGTCTTCATACATTCTACACTTCACATCACCATCATGTCATTATTACTATAACATATGAAGAAATGTTCTTTTTTAGGTATGTGTGCAACATTTCTTGCCTTGCATTTCCTATGTCATTCTACGTTTGCACAGATCATTGTAGACATGGACAACGCATGAAATGTATGTATTTCAAATCATGGTATTTCATTTACCTATATAATTCCTTACAACTAATTGCCAGATAAACACTTCAACACAGACTCGAGCTGTGAAATTTGTAGCTGGGTGATGCCTTCATCTGGTTGATTGGTGGGTTGAGTGCAGGCTCTGTGCTGCTAATTGACACATTTGCTAAACAAAAGCAGTTATCGTCAGACAATTGCCACAGTGATAAGGGAGCTATGAGCTTCATGGGGTATGTCAGGAAAATTTAAGCAGGTCAGAGACAATGAAGAATTTCCTTGGCTTCAGGGATTCTAGTGTTATAAGTGTTTTGAAGAAAGAGAATGAAAGTAGGCAAGCGTTTTTCATGCCTTGAACAGGAGACAAAGTAGATAAAAGATTTCATAAAGAATGCAGGTGCTGATGTTTAAACATGTTTCAATATAAATTATTAATGATAAAGGAGGTCATTTTACTAAATTAAGGATTACAGTATGATTTACGGTACTTATTTAGTAGATTTTTCTTCCAAACCAATTTGCATATCACTAGTACCTGGAGAAAAATACCATGGCTGCACAACAGGTAGCAAGATACACTTGTAGCAGGGGCTCTATTCTCTCATTTTATTTTTCTGTTTTTCTAAAAGTATGATAAATTTCATCAGATTTGCTACAGATGGTGTGTTTACTAATGATGCAAAGATGTTATTGCAGGAGTCCATTAGAATATCATATATTTTTAAGGAGGTAATAGTGTGAAAAAGAAAAAAAGAGATATACCAAAGATAGCTTAAAACATATTTAAAGATCTTCCTTCAAAAAATAACATAGAAAGATAAGAAACATAAAAACTTGTTAGAATAAGGCCGCTAAAAATTAGAAAGACGGTTCATTCAGTGGTTACGAGAAAACACTGACATTGAAGCAGTTTCCAGAGAATCATGTCCACAGCAATCCATGATTATGCTAAGGCACACAGATTGGAATAAAAGACCTGTGAGGGCTTGCCATGAGTCAAGTGAATATCATGATTGAAGCCAGTGATCATCCAAGCTTGAGCTGTACTTTTTCCCTTAGTCCATTTTTTTCTTACCTTGATTGGGGTAACACTATAGAAAGTACACGGAATTAGGAACTAGCTTGGATGTTAACTTTATGTAGCTGTACTGTGAGAGCTTGATGGCATTGCAGAAATTTGTTTTAGTTCATTAATTTTTGAAAAAGAAAAAGAAAAACTTTGATTCTGTATGTGATTGTCATTTGCTGGAACAAAGGGGTAGGTGGAGGTTTATGAAGCTGCTGTATGTGCAATGTAAAGTTATTTCTTGGTTTTATTGCATTGTGAGGACCCATTATAATATTAGACGTCTATGATACCTTTTCACCTCCTTACTGTAAAACAGAGCTGGTTGGTATGTAATGAAACTTCCCATAAGCTGCTTGCAAGAGATGTTGGCAAATTGCCTAAAAAGCAACAAAAGTTACATTATTGTGTGGTTCTATGGTGGCTCTTTTTTGTGGTTCAGATGAAACACCAAAGTCACATGTAGCACTGCCACTTAATAAGGATATTGTAATAGTAATATTTTACTTATGTGCTTTGTATTGTCCATTGTCTGTTTGTTATTTTTTATGGGATGCTCATAATTGCCTGGGCTTCCACATATTGAAATACAGGTGGGGAGCTTTTTGCAGGACAGGACTGTGAACTGCAAAGCACTGATTGATGGAATTGCCCTTTGTGGGAGTGATCTAGAACGGTCCATCTGAAGCTGTTTTGGTCATTAACCAATAATGAGTCTGATCACCAAAATTAAACCAGGGAGAAGGAAGTAATCTGGAGGAATGGCCGATCTGCGTAGCAGTTACAATTAAGGTAAAGACAGAATAGCCGGATTCTAACAATGCCGATCAAAATAAGGTAGAAATGACCAGCTCGCTGTCAGAATGGACAAGGTTAGTGAGGTGGCCACCTGCACACCTTTTTAATACCGTCCTTATGCCCTGGCTAACCAATTTTCAGAGGAAGAGATTTAAAACTTTTCTTTTGCTTTCAGGACAGTGCCATCTTCTGTTTTCCTTCATTCACAAAATATCTGCCTTCCATCTTCCAACATTTTCATCGTTCCTCAATGACAATATAATATTGGACTCTCGTGTTGGAATTCTTGATAAAGTGTTTTGTGTATATTTATGTGTATGTATGGGATATTTTGTGCTGTAAGTTCATATTGAGATTGTTTTGAGTATATTTATGTATATATATGATGGATGGATATATGGGGGGGCTGTCTGTATAGGGCATCCTTTAAGTTAACTGTGCTTATAGGTATTTATGTATATAGGTGTGGGAAACTGATTGAGGGGCAACTAAATATGACTTTATTTAGTCCGTGCTTCGTGTAAAGAAAAACATATGTGAATGTTCAGATAAAACATATCGATATTTATTTTCTTTTGGATATTATAGCACAATTGTTTTTCATTTTCTATCTTCACTTAACCCAAATTAACTCTATACATCATGTTATATAACCTAACATTCTGTTAGTCTTCTTAATGGCTTTTGAACACTGTCGGGAAGTTGATAGCATAGAGTCCACTATGACTCCTAAATCCTTCTCATAAGGTGTAGTTTTGATTTTCAGACCTTCCATTGTGTATTCAGACCTAACATTTTCACTTCCTACATGTAATACTTTACATTTACTGACATTAAATTTCATCTACCACAAATCTGCCCAAGTCTACATGCTATCCAAGTCCCTCAATAATGATTCAATGGATTCCAGATTATCTGCCAATCCACCAATTTTGGTATCATCTGCAAACTCAACCCGTTTGTTACTTATATTACTACCCAAATCCTTAATCTTCAGTTTCAGCCCTATGTTACTCCCTCTTCTTAAAATACATATTCACCACAGCCATGCCCATCCTGTTCACAAAATCCATTACTATCTGACCTTCTGCAACCCTCTCCTTGACACCACATCCCCTCCTAATCTCCTCTGTTCCCTTCACCAACATGTCCTTTGAAATTTGCTCCAATCACCACTCTCTCTCCCTTGGGTACACTCTCCATCCATATCACTCCAGAAATCTTCTTTCTCATCTATCACACACCCAACTTGCAAGGCATAGGCACTAACAACATTCATCATCACACCTTCAATTTCCAGCTTGCATAATCATAACTCTGTCTGACACTCTTTTCACCTCCAAAATGCTCTTGACATACTGTTCCTTACCCATTTCTCCTACACATTATGACAGAACAATTTGAACCGACCTCTGATCCACTTGGCCTTATTTCCCTTCAGTTTAGTCTCCAGCACACACAATATATCAACATTCCTTTTCTCAATCACATGAGCTAACTCTATCCTCTTACCAGCCATACTACCAATATTCAAAGTTCCTACCCTCACTTCCACTTTCTTAACCGTCTTCTTGGCCAACAGTAGCCCAATTTCTGCCAGCACCCTGTTTGTTAACTGTACTGGTGGTGGCCGTTGTTAACCTGGCCTCGACCAATCCAGTAAGGAAATCTCACCAGATGCTCTTTCTTACGTAACCCTCCCCATTTATCCAGGCTTGGGACCAACACAAAGAAACAGAATGGTTTGTGCATTCCCTGTGGCCTTGTTACCCAAAACCTTTATATATATCAAAAATATCAGTGGCCCTAGCACTGTCCTCTGTGGAACACCACTCTTAATGTCAGCCAATCTCCCCCTGCTTCCTGTGTCTTAGCTAATTCTGCACCCATCTACAAACAACACCCTGAGTTTCGACTTCTTTAAGTTTGTTGCCCAACCTTTTATTTGGCACCCTATCTTGCCATGTGGTGCTCAGTCTAATCCTTAATAATTCCTTCCATTAATTTTCCTACCAGGCACATTAAACTTACTGGCCTATAGCTGCTTGGATCTGCTCGGTCATCCTTTTTATTTAATGGGATAATATTTGCCATTTTCTAGTCCTTCGGAATTATCCCAGTGTGCAGTGACTTCCTAAAAATATTTGTCAAAGTTTTATATACATATTCGCTAAACTCTTTAAGAACTCGATGGTAAATATCTGGGGCCTCATGCATAACGCAGTGCGTAGAATTCACACTAAAACATGGCATATGGACAAAAGCGGAAATGTGCGAGCGCACAAAAAAATACAGATGCATAAATCTGTGCGAATGCCAACTTCCACATTCTTCCACTCCATAAATCCCGGTCAGTGTGAAAAGTAACGCACATGCACGTGCCAGCTGCCACTCCCAAACTCCACCCAGAATTACGCCTCTTTGAATATGCAAATCAATAAAAACAGAACCTCTAAAAACAGAACTTTTATACTTGCGGGCCACTTTCCTGCAAAGACGAGTGTGCATGTAGAAAAAAACTGAAAATCTCATACTGACCTTTAAGTATTTTGACACTCTTGATATCCTTCTGCTGTGAAACATTCTGACCTGTCATTGTTTATAAACGTCTTAAACAACTATTATCATACACATATTTATTTATTATATTACATATCTTACACATCAATATTGCTGCTACTTCTTTGTCCTATCTTTGCACAATGTCTTGTCTTGTTTGTGTTTTAATTGTTTAATTTTTAAATTTTAATTTTAATTCTATTTTTATTATTTGCACATCATGTTGTTACATTGTGGACCCTGAGCTTCACAATTTTGTCTATCTGTATACTTGTATATGGTTGAGATGACAATAAAGTTCACTTTGACACTGACTTTGAATATAAATATTCCCTTAAGTACCTCGTTCTGTGAAAACACAATGGCAAAAGCACAGGGAAAAAGAAGAATTTCAGCGAATGCCAAGTAGAGGTAACGAAAAATGTACTATTTGTTGGTTTAAGCAGTCATATAAACAACAAAAGGAAGATGATCGAATGGTCAAGATCAGAAAGTTGCACAGTGCCCAAAATAAAAAAGAAGTTGTCAGATATCAAAGTCGCTGTGAAAAGGCGAGTCGTAGCCCACCGTCTGACTGTCATATGGAAGCTTATTAGGGTACAGAGATATAAAAAAAATATAAGGACACAGTGGAATAAAAGCTCGAAATGTTAACTTTAATCTCGAAATTTTCACTTTAATCATGTAGTTTATTTAGTCATTAAAGTAGAACATCATAAACTTCATCCTAAAATCTTTTGATTTACTAGTTTCTCATATCCAATCGTAACTAAAGTAGCACGATAAATGCTTTGTATTCTATGTGTTCTTCTATGTACTCTATGTGTGTGAATTGGTACTTGCTTGTTATTAAATGGGCTTTCTCTTACACAGACAGGACACATAATACATTACATTCATGATATTACAGCTGTCTAAACAATTTAAATACTAAGATGTATGCTTGATATTTTCATGATGAAATGAATTAAAGCATGTAATAAACATAGGGCCACAGTGGTGTAGGGGTAGTGATGACTTAGCGCCCTGACCATAGATTGTTCCTGACTCCCGCAAGATGCTTGCTGCGCCGTGCACGACCCTTGATGAAATAATTTATTGCAGCAGTACTGTCTCTTTGAAACGTACTAACCTCCAATTCCTGACCTTCCCTTTCTTTCTCCAAGTAACCAATTGCCACACAATCAGCTCTTTAATAAAAGTCAGAATGCCAATTCTTCAAACCTTTTAAGGATCATTAATATCTTTGCAGTACATGTTTAATTATTCCATAAATCTTTTCATCCAGGGTGGCGCCAGTCCCAGCAAGCATACAGCGCGAGGCAGGAACAATCCCTGAACAGGGCATCAGCCAATCCTTACCGCTGTCTATTGTGTCCAGATGTTTAATTAATAACAGTATACATTATTTAAATGAAGTTAAAAATGTATCTGTATAATGTAATATATATAAACTTTACTGCATTTCATCTCCAAGAAGATAGCGCCTGGAAATCTAAATCGACTTAGAAGCCAGTTATCATCATCTGTAAATATGCGCTCTCTTCTGTTGAATTGAATTCCTTTATTGTTATTGTATGGTACAATTAGATTCAATATGCAAATCCTCCATAAACTTATTTTCCTATAAAATGGCAAAATAACAACAACAACAACAATAAATTGTACTTAAAAGTACAAACAGTTTTACCGGGAGGACTGATTGAGTGCATTTAGAGCTCTTGGGATGAAACTGGTTCTGAACTGCGAGGTCCATACTGGAAAGGCTCTGAAGTGTTTGCCGATGGGAGAAGTTCAAATAGACTGTGTGCATGGCTGAAGCAGAGTGTGTTAGATGCTGTACCTCGACAATTCTCTCCGTACTTGACACAACCTGCGGTACAGCTTTCTGATCAGCTGCTGTAGAGCTGTGATTCCACACTCAGGTACAGTGGGTTAAATACTCTGTGTGGTGCATTGAGAGTAACAACACTAAATAGTTTGGCCATTGCGTGCATCATTATACCTATTGTTACAGGTTGATTACAATCAGATGCCTTAAACTAAAAAACAATATGCGGTTAATTTCAGAGTATTTGACAAAGCCACGTCAGGGATGTGAATCAAATAAATAAAGGGAAACCACCCAGTAACAGTAGCACTGCTTTGATGCTGGGTGCTGCCAGTTTGCAAAACCGAGCGGAGAACTTGCGTACACCAGGGATCGAGCTGGCGTGAAAATGTGCCTGGCTTTACGGCAAGTTTAGTTTTTATACATTGCGATGTGACCGTGGAAACGGGTATATGCACCGTTTATACATGAGGCCCCTGGTCTTGGTGATTTGTTTCATTTCAGCCTATTTAATTTAAGCAGTACTTCTCCCTGTACAATTTCGAAATCCCTCAATACCATCTTAGTAGTCCCTTTTACTGCTGGCAAGTTATCTACTTCCTCACATGTGGATCTTCTTGGATCTTCGTTACTAATAACAGTAGTCACATAGCATGATTTTAAATAATAAAACACCTATTAATCAAAGCAAATGCTTAATGACAGAAGACTATAGACACATGTAAACACATGAAGAATATGAAACGTCACAAAAACTTCAGTTGAGCACAGGACTAGAAGTCAGAACACTGGATTCATGATGCAGCAGTGCTAACCACTGCACAAACACACAATGTTACATGAAATTAAGGCAGCAGCTCTAAAACTATAACAAGCACTTTATACCTTTACATCTTTCAGTTTTGGCCACAGCACCAGTCCAGCACAGAAAGTACATTTAAACAACACACAGGCAGTGAATATAAAGCCAGGCTTCTGTAACTGTGAGGGTGCAAAAGTACAATTCCATATATAAACCTAATTTCAATGGTTAATCAGTGATCTCTGTATTCTGGTAGCCATGTTTGCAAATCTATTACATATTGTAAGAGAACAAATAATTGACTCCAACTTGTCAGAAAGTTTTGGGGAATAGCACCATAGAATGTCCAGTGGACAGATCAAAATGAGATTTGAAATAAGGTTCAAAATAAACATTCAACACCATATTCAGGTACAGAGGGATATTTGTACAAAAAAAAAGATGGCTACAGGAAATGAGATAACAGGAAATTATGTCATCACAGCAGGACTGGGAGTGACATCATCAATGCAGGGACGGAAGTGGAAAGGTGGCGTGGCCATTTTGGATTCTGGAACGGAGATAAGTGCAGTTATTTGTCATCTTTGTTTCTGGAGGAAGAGAAAGAGAGGCATTAGTACTAGGGATGGGAATTGAAAACCGGTTCTTGTTGAGAACCGGTTCCCACTGTTTCAATTCCTTGGAATTGTTTGCCATTTTTGCAAACGATTCCCCTATCGATTCCAGTCGCCTTGAATGATGTCACCACGTTGCGTAGCGTCATTTACCCAGCAGGAAACATGGCGCCTAAGTGGCACAAATGCTCAAAAGTTTGGTTATACTTTACGAGAAAAGATGACAACAGGGCAACTTGCAGTACTTGCAAAGTAGATATTTCATCAAAGGGTGGAAACACTACGAATATGCAAAAGCATTTGCACACAAAACACGCGATAACCTTAAATGAATGTTGTGTTTTTGATCCGCTCCGGACTAGTGAATCTCAACCCAGCAGCAACGGTAACGTTTGCAGGTCCTCTCCCGTTAATACGGCAGGTAACTAATCAACTAACATTGCATATTATGTTAGCGCGATTTGCCTTACAGTGATCCCTCGCTATATCGCGCTTCGCCTTTCGTGGCTTCACTCTATCGCGGATTTTATATGTAAGCATATTTAAATATATATCGCGGATTTTTTGCTGGTTCGTGGATTTCTGCGGACAATGGGTCTTTTAATTTCTGGTACATGCTTCCTCAGTTGGTTTGCCCAGTTGATTTCATACAAGGGACGCTATTGGCAGATGGCTGAGAAGCTACCCAACTTACTTTTCTCTCTCTCTCTCTTGCGCTGACTTTCTCTGATCCTGACGTATGGGGTGTGAGCAGGGGGGCTGTTCGCACACCTAGACGATACGGACACTTGTCTAAAAATGCTGAAAGATTATCTTCACGTTGCTACCTTCTGTGCAGCTGCTTCATGAAGCGACATGCTGCACGGTGCTTCGCATACTTAAAAGCTCGAAGGGCACGTATTGATTTTTGACTTTGTTTTTCTCTGTCTCTCTCTCTCTCTCTCTCCCTGCTCCTGACGGAGGGGGTGTGAGCTGCCGCCTTCAACAGCTTTGTACCAGCGGTGCTTCGCATACTTAAAAGCCAAACAGCCCTATTGATTTGTTTGCTTTTCTCTCTATCTCTCTGACATCATCTGCTCCTGACGCGCACTCCTTTGAAGAGGAAGATATGTTTGCATACTTTTAATTGTGAGACAGAACTGTCATCTCTGTCTTGTCATGGAGCACAGTTTAAACTTTTGAAAAAGAGACAAATGTTTGTTTGCAGTGTTTGAATAACGTTCCTGTCTCTCTACAACCTCCTGTGTTTCTGCGCAAATCTGTGACCCAAGCATGACAATATAAAAATAACCATATAAACATATGGTTTCTACTTCGCGGATTTTCTTATTTCGCGGGTGGCTCTGGAACGCAACCCCCGCGATGGAGGAGGGATTACTGTATTGCAAAACCTGCTATTACTGTGCATTGCATTTAGATGACCATGACGAGAGAGACAGACAGAGTCTGGCTGTCTCAGATGCTGGCAGTTCTCGCTGCAGTCTACCGGTAGCTTCTCCTTTCACAGAGGCGGGGAAAAGTAAAATGACACAGGCCAGGATAGACGAATGTCACCGAGCAGTGACTAAGTTTGTGGTAAAAGGCTTGCACCCATTTGCCACAGTAGATGCCCCCGATTTTCGGTAAGTGAATGTGTTTAATTGTAGGCTAAGTCAGGGAATGTCAAATTTGCGTGTTCTCCTCTTACCAGATGTTTCATCCGTTTCCATTTCTGAGCTGAAACATGTGTTGAAGGCAGCTGTCACTGCAGATGGATGGGCAAGTTTTAGTCAAGATCATTACCTCACAGTAACGCTGCATTATGTCAGGAATGGCCAGGCTCAAGAAAAAGTCCTCAAAACCAAACTAGTGTACCAGGCACAGACAGGGACAGCTGTATCAGAGGAGACTGATGAGATCTTGGAGGAGTATGGTATCAAAGACAAGGTTGTGGCAGCCACTGTTGATAATGCGGCCAACATGGATGTAGCTGTCAAAATAGTTGATGGTTGCAGAATTGCACTGTGCACAGTTCCATTGGACTTGAGTTGATTGTATTTGTTGCTGGCTGATGTAGTTTTATTTTTGAGTGCTCGGCTCATATATACTTTTAAAAAGGAGAGTGTAAATGTTACTGGACATTCTTGTGTAATTGCCACAGAATAATTTATGTTATACTTTGTTATTGCTACAGAAGAATATTTATTTTATTATTATTTTACATTTACACATTTTTTTCTGGGGACCCCGTGGCACCCCATCGAGGAGCCGTAGGCTGTGGATCTCTTAAGATCTCACTGTTGGGTTTGTAAGGTCATGCTAGTCCTAAATTTCTATCTTGTTCAAAGATAAGATATAAAACAAAGTTCTAAGTTAATCGGCCTGTGTGTTCTCCTTTTTTAAAAATAAGAATCAATAGGAGAATCGATAAAGAATCGAATTGTTAAACAGAATCGAAAATGGAATCGGAATCGTGAAAATCTTATCAATTCCCATCCCTAATTAGTACCCATCAAAACCCTTTCATCTCGCGAGACTTTACTCACCTTAGGGTTTGCTGGCTGCCTCCTAAATGCGCATGCTTGACAATATGTACTTTTCTCTTGTAGCACATATTTGTAGTAATGTTTTTTGTTGTTCACTGATGCTAAGAATATTATAACAGTGAATCTTCAATCTATCTGTTTCCTATTTTTGCATTTAACTTTTATTATTTCTATTAAAAACAAAAAAAGTGATTCATTGTGCTAATAAAAAGAGAAAATATTGTTGCATATATAGTGCGTTGTATTTTAGAAGAATATTTTGCATAATACTTGTCATAGAAGCATCTCTCATTATTCATTCACTATGTGGTATTCAATTCATAAGCATATAGGAAGGGAGGTGGGACGAGTGCTGTATCACTCCCAACTAGAGGGCACAACGTTCAAAGCTTGTAACTGGTAAAATTATAAAGACAATTGGAAGGCAGTAAAAGATGGGTTAAAACTACAGCCAGCTGCTAACTTTTTAAACTATTTAGTGATAGCCAGAGAGTTTTCTTGAATTAACATTTTAGCAGCAGCCAGTTCTCACATTGTTTTTGAATGATGGCTTAAAAGCAAAATTGCCTCCTCACATACTGTACCTGCAAAACTGGCCATTGGTCAAAAAAGTATCCATTACTGAGTCAGATCAATCAAAACAGAATAGTTTTCCATAATTGTACAGCAGACTTTATGCTCATTTTTTTCTGATGCTGTGAAAAGTTGTAGCCAACACATACCATATACCTTTAAGGCAGTTTATAGGTTTGTTTTGGTAAGTATCATATTGAGTACAAGTAGTCTGCTAGTAAGTAGAAAAGCTGCATACGACTCCAGTGAAAGGTTTTGTGGAATTATTTTAAATTGGATAATTCTCAGCAACTTAGAAAATGGTTGACTTGATACTTTTTAGTGGACTTGCACCTCTTACTAAATTCTCCCTCTGACAAGCTTGGAAAAAAACTTAAAATTATAAATTGTTAAGCTATTTTTCAATCAGTAACTCTAAACTGGCCCTATATGAGTCAGTGTAGATGAGTGTTTCTTTATGCTTTGTAACGAGCTGGCAATCAGTCCAAAGTTGTTTCTCGCTTTGTGCTTGTGGATGAATTTCCATTGTACATACACAAGATTCATGAGTGTTTTGGAAGTGATTCAAAAGTTTTCAGTGGCTCTGGATTACATGCATTGAACGTCTACACACATGCTGAAGCCTATCTCTGTATGTATTCACATAAGGTAGAAATACACAACCATGCGAGGACGCCAGAAAATATGAGGAACCTATGTACACAGTATGAGCCCAGAGCAGGAATCAGACATAGACAGTATATCACTAGACTGTTCTGCTAGTGAAAGCTATGCAGATTTGGATATTAAATAGACTGGTTAATGATTATAAATCTAAAATCTAGAGCCAGAAAGTCAAAATAACTGACAGAGCCAAAATGCTAACTATAAACTGAATAATTGAAGTTTACACAATATTAGATGATGGCAGTTCTGTAACTACAGCTTTTATATAGTGATACTAGCAACATACCCGTGCTTCGCAGCGGAGAAGTAGTGTGTTAAAGAGGTTATGAAAAAGAAAAGAAAACATTTTAAAAATAACGTAACATGATTGTCAATGTAATTGTGTTGTCATTGTTATGAGTGTTACTGTCATATATATATATATATATATATATACAGTAATCCCTCGCTATATCGCGCTTCGCCTTTTGCGGCTTCACTCTATCGCGGATTTTATATGTAAGCATATTTAAATATATATCGCAGATTTTTTGCTGGTTCGCAGATTTCTACGGACAATGGGTCTTTTCATTTCTGGTACATGCTTCCTCAGTTGGTTTGCCCAGTTGATTTCATACAAGGGACGCTATTGGCAGATGGCTGAGAAGCTACCCAACCAGAGCGCGTATTACGTATTAAATAAAACTCCTCAAATATATTGTAAGCACAGGGGCTGTTCGCACCCCTAGAGGATATGGCCGCTCCTCAATAAACGCTGAAAGATTACCTTCACATTGCTCTCTTTCTTGCTGGGCTTGCAAATGGCTGATTTGTCAAGCGATATGCTTCCTGCACTGTGCTTCGCATACTTAAAAGATCAAACAGCACGTATTGATTTTTGATTTTTTGCTTTCTCGCTCTGACATTCTCTGAGGGGGTGTGAGCAGGGGGGCTGTTCGTACACCTAGACGATATGGACGCTCGTCTAAAAATGCTTTCACGTTGCTCCCTTCTGTGCAGCTGCTTCGTGAAGCGACATGCTGCACGGTGCTTCGCATACTTAAAAGCTCGAAGGGCACGTATTGATTTTTGATTGTTTGTTTTTATCTCTCTCTCTTTCTCTGCTCCTGACGGAGGGGGTGTGAGCTGCTGCCTTCAACAGCTTTGTGCCGCGGTACTTCGCATACTTAAAAGTCAAACAGCCCTATTGATTTTTGACTGTTTGCATTTTTCTCTCTCTCTCTCTCTCTGACACTCACTCCTTTGAAGAAGAAGATATGTTTGCATTCTTTTAATTGTGAGACAGAACTGTCATCTCTGTCTTGTCATGGAGCACAGTTTAAACTTTTGAAAAAGAGACAAATGTTTGTTTGCAGTGTTTGAATAACGTTCCTGTGTCTCTACAACTTCCTGTGTTTCTGTGCAAATCTGTGACCCAAGCATGACAATATAAAAATAGCCATATAAACATATGGTTTCTACTTCGCGGATTTTCACCTTTCGCAGGGGGTTCTGGAACGCAACCCCCGCGATCAAGGAGGGATTACTGTATACACACACAGACACTTATATAAACATATATATACATATACATATATATACATATCTACATATACACATATCTACATATACACATATATACATATATACATATACTAGCAAAATACCTGCGCTTCGCAGCGGAGAAGTAGTGTGTTAAAGAGGTTATGTAAACATAAATATACATATACATATATATACATAGCTTCATATACACATATCTACATATACATATATACACATATACATATACATATACACATCCACACATATATATATATATATATATATATATACATATATATATATATATATATATATATATATATATATATATACACACATATCAACATATATATACACATACATATACACACATACATACACACACACGTACACATATATACATATACACATAAATACATAGTGCGTTGTAACACGGGCTGTGATTGTTACATGGGAGGGAGACGACAAATCACAGCTTCCCGCTTTCTAATCGGGACTGTGATTGGTGCTTTGACGGATGCCCAGATCCCACAGTATCTCCCCTTAGGAGAGGCATTAGGCAAGTGTAATTGAATAGCGGTGCTGCAAGTTTAGCTTTACACACTGTTTTTAAGGCTTATTGACTGAAAGGGGCTTTCATGAAAAAAGTTAGGGCTTTGCTACAGGATACACCCTCCTGTAGCAAAGCCCCAAGTTTTTTCGTGAAAGCCCGTTTCAGTCAATAAGTCTTAAAAACAGGTGTAAAGATATTGACAATAAGCTATGCAAACCCACCAAGACATGGAATCGTTTAAATCAAGGCGCGAGTCGAAAAACACCATCCCATACTATTAGTTAACGATTAACACATTTCTATATGTATTGTAAGCATACAATACAACTGATAATATGTTGCGCTTATTTATCTGGTGTACCGACATTTTTGCGCCTTTAACAGCTGAAATCCAACGTGGTTTGTGCCCTTCAGAATGAAAACAGTTTATGTTTACCTTTTTAATAAAAGGCGAGCTTTTAAGCCTGAGAAATCACCCCGTAAATGCACACGTTTAATTGCACATGTGTTAATACTGGTTATCCTTTTACACTAAAATATTACTAAAGAGATACAAAAAAAGTAAAATGCATATGTTGTTTTTCTTTAAGGAGATTAAATATTACTGAAGAAAGAAAAATAAAAAACTAAAACAGCCAAATGGGGCTATGCATACGAACTTAAAAGGTTTAAATAAAACAGAAATATATACCTTTATTTTTACTTCCTTAACTTGTGGAGGGTGTATCCTGTAGCAAAGCCCTAACTTTTTTCGTGAAAGCCCGTTTCAGTCAATAAGTTTTAAAAAGAGGTGTAAAGATATTGACAATAAGCTACGCAAACCCACCAAGACATGCAATCATTTAAATCAAGGCGCGAGTCGAAAAACACCATCCCATACTATTAGTTAATGATTAACACATTTCTATATGTATTGTAAGCATACAATACAACTGATAATATGTTGCACTTATTTATCTGGTGTACCGACATTTTTGCACATTTAACGGCTGAAATCTAACGTGGTTTGTGCCCTTCAGAATGAAAACAGTTTGCATTTACCTTTTTAATAAAAGGCGAACTTTTAAGCCTGAGAAATCACCCCGTAAATGCACATGTTTAATTGCACATGTGTTAATATGTATGCTTACACAGTATTAAAAGACACTCAACCATTAACGTCATTTACCTTCGCTCCCGCGTTTGAGTCATGCTGTAAATCTCTTCCTTGTTTTCAGTTCACGTGGTTACGTAGGAGGCGTGATGATGCGATACGTGACTCCGCCTCCTCCATTAGAGTATATGGACAAAAAAGAGGTTCCAGTTATGACCATTACGCGTAGAATTTCGAAATGAAACCTGCCTAACTTTTGTAAGTAAGCTGTAAGGAATGAGCCTGCCAAATTTCAGCCTTCTACCTACACGGGAAGTTGGAGAATTAGTGATGAGTGAGTGAGTCAGTCAGTCAGTCAGTGAGGGCTTTGCCTTTTATTAGTATAGATTTGTGATGTGAACCCTTGTACCCACAAGAGACAAACCCCTAGCAATGCAGAGTCATGTCTAGACAAAGGCACTCAAAGTGACAAAATCTACAAAAAAAACAAAATGTTTACATGGTGAACATCCGACTGTTAAGAAAGAGCAGCACAGACAATCGGTCCTATTCAAAGAAGTGACATAACAAAGGAGTGAAACCTCAGATATAAATTTCAAAGGAGTGGCAACCATCCAACCAACCATCGAAGTGGTAGGTGAGGCGACAACAATTTTTTTGATGAGCATACTTTCAGTTGTGTTAATTTTAATAATTTTTAGTTTTTTTGAAATAAAATTTTAATCATAATTTTTCACATCATCGTTATGTCACTCCAATAAAATGTCACTCCTTTAATATGGTATTTATGTCACTCCTATGAAGAGTCACTCCTTCGTTTCTCATACACATTGAATTTTGTTGCAGCAGCGCAGTTACCAATTTCTTTCACCACTTTAACGACTTTTAATTTAAAACCAGCTTCATATTTTCTTCTGATCGAATCGCTCCATCGTAGATAAGAGATGTTCTTATGATAAAGGTGTGTGAGATACAAAAAACACAAAACAGTGCAAACGCTGCTTCGGAATAGTTCAGGTATTACTGCATGGTCACTTAGGTACAATACATACAAAAAAAAGGCAGTGTGCTCCGTGGTTACTCTCTCAGGTGGGCATTAGCATATCGTAATCTCTTGGACCAATAGCGCAAGTTTTCTGTATTTGACTTATACGACCAACATTATAAAATACTGGAAATTATACTGTAAAATCAAGCCCCGACTAATCCGCAGGAGAACTTAAACGCGAGTATATACGCGTATGATAATCCTTTTGTATTTTGTAATAAATAAATAAATAAAAAGTGTCTCATCCAGGGAAATTACAATTGCTGAAAAGACAGTGGCATTGCAACAACTCCTACTGTCTTTTGTATTGTTTTGTTATTTTTAGAGTTGTGTTAGTATACTGTTAGTCTCCTGGGGCCAGGCATGTTTTTCGAATGAGAGTTCACATCTAGGGATAACTTGTTAACATGTTGTTGGTAGTGAAGAAATACACCTCTGAAAATTTAGGATTTGTTTCCTAAAAGCACACTCCCAATTTCCCCAGGGTTCAGGGTTGCAGTGTCCTAGATCTTCTCATGTATTAGAAAAATATGTATAGTAACTATGGAAAGACCAGGAGGGAGATAAAGAAACTGAATAGAAAACTTGACACAGAGAGAAAATAGAGAGGTGAGATTGCTATTATCAGTTCAGGAGATCAGCAGCACAAGGTAACTGAAGCTGAATGAATAATTAGTATATCGTAATGAGTGCAGCGACAGAAGAGACAGACACATGTATAGACAACTGCAGCCTCAGGTTCTTGGCCCCACACAATTGAGACGTGCTAATATCTGCTATGGTAAATTTCTGTCATTTTGACTACTGCATCACTATATGGCATAACAACAGCATATACAATTTAGATAGGCATTCTGGTCTATGTATATACTATTTGCTAAAATGCTGTGGCTATATTTTGGCGTGACACATTTGCATTTCCAATTAGTCAGTAATGTTAAATTGCTTTAGTTAATCATTTAGATTTACAGTCAGAAGGTTGCGTAGCTTTAACTGTTGTTTTGCTGAAGTGGTGTCAGTGTAGTTAAGCATATTACTAATTTGTGTGTCTTGAGTACCAAAATATGGACCTGCTGTGACTCTTCGTTATCAACTCTCTTAACAACAGTTCTTTTTACCTGCTTCTGATAGGGTGTGACACACTGTTTACTTTGAATGCATATTTTGCAATTCATATTTTCATACATGTAGCTACCAATTCTTTTTTTTTTTAAATTTTATTAATTGTATTAAAATCAAACATTTCATACAAGCAAGTCAAGTTTAACAAAACTAGGTTTGAAACAAATCAACTCCCATCCATGAGAAAGAGAGCTAGGCCAGCAGAGTAAAACTTTAATAATATTAAAAATATGTAAATAAATAAATGAATCAAAATAAATAGAATAAAAAAGAGAGGGGAGAATCCACTTCCTTAATTTAAATGCTTATTCTAAAATGTTATTGATTAGATCCTGCCAATTTTTGAAAACGTTTTGTACAGATCCTCAAAGGGAGAATTTGATTTTTTTCGAATTTCAAATAATATATAACATCAGTTACCCACTGACTTAAAAGAGGTGAGTTAGCATTCTTCCAGTTGAGCCAGATAAGCCTGTGTGGATTAGGAGGGATTGTGACACCAATAGTGAAGTAAAGGCATTACAGTTTGTTTGTCCTTCTCCACTTTAAGCCCATCTGGGAGTACCCCAAACACAGCTGTTAGTGGGTTAGGAGGCATTGTGACTCCAAGGCTGTCTGATAGGCATTTAAAGATTTTGGTCCAAAATGATGTTAATTTGGTGCACGCCCAAAACATATGGCCCAATGAAGCTGGAACTTGATTGCAATGTTCGCAGGCTGGATCTTGCCTTGGAAACATTTTTGACAATTTTAAATGAGAGAGATGCACTCGATATATAATTTTAAGTTGAATAATTGTATGCTTTGCGCATATGGAGCTCGAATGAATTCTGTGCATTGCTGCTTTCCACTCCTTTTCTGAGATGTTGAGTGAGAGATCCTTTTCCCACTGTACTCTAGGATCTTTGAAAGGGAGGGACTTTAAAATGTTTTTATATATTATAGAGATCAGTGGCATAGCAAGGTCTGGTGGCACCCGGTGTGGAGTTTAAACTTGTCACCCCCATGTCCACCAAAATATAAAATGAAATTTATTGAGAAAGCAATTTTTTTATTCAATTGGTTACATAAAGAGGGCATAATGTTAATTATTTTGTAAACAGTTTTTTATGAATAAAAAAAAAAAGTAAAATGCCTTTTTATTAATAAGCCAGTTTAATGTACAATGTAAGAAATCTTTTTTCATAGTGATAGTACCTAGTGCATAACTTTATTATTATTATTATAATACAATTTAATGAAAACTCAATTGTTTACAAGTTTCGTTCTCTAGGCTCTAATCCAACAAACTGTACTTTAACATGATACTTAGAATCTAAAGGCAATAACGAGCCAAATCAAAAGAACGCCAATGATAATTTCCTAATACTGCCCCTTCTTGGCCTCTGATTTGTCACCAAAAATTATGCCAAATTGGCAATTAACCAGAATTGTGACACATGATTTCAACGTGTGTCCCAGTTCGTATATATAGGGGCCTTAAGATAGTGGGATGGGGAGGGAGATAGTGTCCATTCGCTCGTAGAACGATCCTAAAGTAAACTTATGGTCAGTTCTAGAGTGGACAATACCTACCCTCCCCACTGTCTAAAACGTTTTGCACCGACTATATTACTATGAGGGCGGCACGGTGGCGCAGTGGGTAGCGCTGCTGCCTTGCAGTTGGGAGATCTGGGGACCTGGGTTCGATTCCCGGGTCCTCCCTGCGTGGAGTTTGCATGTTCTCCCCGTGTCTGCGTGGGTTTCCTCCGGGCACTCCGGTTTCCTCCCACATTCCAAAGACATGCAGGTTAGGTGGATTGGCGATTCTAAATTGGCCCTAGTGTGTGCTTGGTGTGTGGGTGTGTTTGTGTGTGTCCTGTGGTGGGTTGGCACCCTGCCCAGGATTGTTTCCTGCCTTGTGCCCTGTGTTGGCTGGGATTGGCTCCAGCAGACCCCCGTGACCCTGTGTTCGGATTCAGCGGGTTGGAAAATGGATGGATGGATGGATATTACTATGATGTTCAGGTTAAAAATATCATCTTGTTGCACAGAACGACTTGGGGCGATGATATATTTGTGGCAGGAATGAGACAATGAGTCACAGGACTGGTTGTTTGTTTACTTGAGCTCCAGCACAGTTCAAAAGAAACGAGACAGAATACCCCCTCCCCCCACGCACCACACAATAATACTAAATCATTACAGCATCACATTGTTCACCCACAATTTGCTGCAATTAGGGATTGTTAAAGCCCATGTAAATAATTTGACATGTTATTTTATGTAACAAAAAGGCGCATTAAAACAAAACCGGCAATTTTTTGTCACCTCCTTAGAGCTGGTACCTGGTGCGGGCCACACCCACCGCACCCACCTTCCTACGCCACTGACAGAGGTGCTGTCTGAGTCCTTAAGACTGATTAATATTTTTTCTGGAATAGAGGTTGAAGGTGAGGGAAATTGGGCAGGTTTTATTTAACAAAGTTTCTAATTTGAATTTCTAATTAGCTGTGAACCACCCAATCTCACTGAGGTGGTTGAGCCAGCTGAGGGGAGGAATGGCTGCAGGGATCTGTGGTACCCAGGGTGAACTTCTCCAGGCTGGTGGTAAAGCTGTCCACCTGGCATTGCAAGCAATCTTTGCTTCCATTTGGGAGACTGGCATCATCCCAACTGACTGGAAAACAGGACTTATTGTCCCTATCTGGAAAGCGAAGGGTAATCGCCTGGATTGCATCAACTACAGGGGCATAACATTGCTCTCGGTGCCAGGTATGGTCCTTGCTAGGCTCGTCCTCAATAGGATCCGTGATCACTTGCTCACCTACCAGCGACTGGAACAGTCTGGTTTTATGCCTAAAAGTCTACCATCGACCGCATCCTGGCACTGAGGGTTCTCATGGAGCGTAAATGCGAATATCTGCAGAGTTTCTTTGTAGCCTTTGTCGATTTTTGCAAAGCGTTCAATTCAGTTGATCGAGCTGCCCTGTGGGACATCCTGAGGGTTCACGGGATCCCGTCAAAGTTGCTGGACATCATGGCCGGCCTGTACACTGGTACTGTGAGTGCTGTGCAGAGTGGAGGCAGGACTTCTGCATTTTTCCCAGTTGATTCTGGTGTTCGTCAGAGGTGTGTTCTTGCTCCTACACTGTTCAATGCTTGTATGGACTGGGTGTTGGGCAAGGTCGTGGGATCCAGCGGCTGTGGGGCATCTGTTGGTGAAGAAAGATTCACGGATCCTGACTTTGCTGATGATGCTATGATCTTTGCAGAGTCAATGGAGGCTCTGATCGGGGCGCTCGAGAGATTGAGTGAGGAGTCTGAGTGTCTGGGCTTGTGAGTGTCCTGGATAAAAACCAAGATCCAGGCCTTTAATGACCTCTTGGGCACAGCCATTAGCAGTGTGTCTGTTTGCGGAGAGAGTGTCGACCTTGTTAAGAGGTTTACTTACCTTGGCAGTGACATTCATGTTTCTGGTGACTCTTCCTATGAAGTCAGTAAACAGATTGGGAGAGCATGGGGGATCATGAGGTCACTGGAAAGTGGTGTGTGGCGCTCCTATATCTATGTAAAAGGACGAAGGTCCAAGTCTTTAGAGTCCTGGTGCTTCCTGTCTTGCTATATGGTTGCGAGACGTGGACGCTATCCAGTGACCTGGGATGAAGACTGGACTCCTTTGGTACTGTGTCTCTTTGGAGAATCCTTAGGTATACTTGGGTTGGTTTGACTTCGTGTCGAATGAGCGGTTGCTCATGGAGTCCCAAATGTGAGGGAGCATCAGTTACGCCACTACGGCCATGTGGCCTGTTTCCCCGAGGGTGATCTGGCTCTTAAGATCCTCATTGTTGGAGACCCGAGTGGCTGGACCAAGCCAAGGGGTCACAAACGTGACCCCTGGCTGTGGCAGATAGAGGGTCATTTCTGGAGGGTTAGACTGGACCGTGTGTCTGCCTGGGGGGTTGCAAACTGGGATCCCGAGTTGTTTTGTCGTGTAGTGGGTGCGGCAACGCACTGTACCAGTGCATGCTCACCAACTTGAATTCACTTGACTTGAAGAAATGTGTTGCTGGAAATTTAAATTTAGAGTGTAATTGTTTGTAGGATGCGACCTTGTGTCTGGCATTGTCGTAATAACTGTGAAAAGCAGTGTCAACATATTCGCTTTTACCACTTGTCCATTGATGTCATCAAATAGCAATGTATAATTTGATTTTACAGAAAGGTTTTTCACTTGCAACAGGTTATGCTTATTTTGAACACATGCAGTATACTCGCCACACATGGGACACACATTTTTATATCTAATGGGGGCCTGTTTAGGAGACTTTTCAGCTATAGACATTTTGTTGTAATCGGAAGCTGGCTGACTGTCTGTCAGACCATGTTAACAAGAGCGGCGTTGTTGTTTGCTCTTCAAAATCACCCCCCTACTTTAAGAACTGCCTTGATTGCCAATTGATTGGCTTAGAAATGTGCAAAATATATTCGCACATGAGTAATTCTGTTTTTCTTTTGCTTTCTCTATATTTACTTAGAAGTAAATAGTTGTATCTGTTATGTTAATATTACTTGTTTGGTTGTGTAGTGTATGTTCTGCTTTTTGGTAATGAGATAAAAATTTTGAAAAACGCTGATATGAGGGAAAACAGACTTTTAATGAATATATTTCTTGAAGCTATCTTACTATATACAATGTACATAACCAATCACAACCTTAAACCCTCAATTAGTTTTAGGTAGTGTTTTTCCATATATTAACTCACCCTAATCTTTATTTCTTATAAAGCAAGTAACAAGTAACTTTAAGTTAAAGCATTTCCTTCCCATTCTTGCTTGCTTCCTCTTCTCTTTCCTAAAACTATAAAACTGTTAGGTCTCTGGTCTTTAGAGGTGGACATAAAGAAAACATTCTGAAACATCAAGGAAAATGTGTTCAGTAAGAGAGAGAGGTTAGGAGCACCCACTGATACACCGCATTTCCGCACCCACTACACAACAAACTCAGGATCCAGAGTAGAACATGAGTGCAGACATGCAATGGGTGACACCTCAGCACCACACTAGTTCAGATGGAGTTGAACAGTGTGAGTTTTTTTTTTATGGTGGCTGGAATGCCAATTCTGCCACCAACCCCCAAGTTTTTCCCTGCAGGTTGGAGGGCCTACATGCAGAGATGGATGCTTTGTCTTCTACTCTTTGTCTTTTATTTCCGACCCCGCTTGGAGCTGAGAGCACGGGAACTGTGTCTGACAATAGCATTCACACGAATGAGAAGTGATTGGACCGTAAGCGTGTTTGTAAATGTTTGAGAGGAGGGCAGGACTTGTCAAAATCTCTTAGCAAAAAGTCTTGTCTCACGAGACCTGAAATTATCTCTCATGGGAGTTGAAATTGTCTCCCAGGATTTCCTAGAGAGGAATATAAATAACAAGCTGGTTAAGTTTTAAGATAATACAAGCTATGTGAAATGGCAGTTAATGTAGAATCCGTTGAATCAGTTCAAAGAAATTTAGACAGCATACAGACTTGGGTAAATATGAATACATAATTGGAGGTCTGAAACTTGAAAGTACCCCTTATGAGAAATGCCTAGGAGTCATAATGCAATTATTAACAACATCCAGACAGTGTACAGAAGCCATTAAGAAAGGTGAGAGTATGTTAAGTTATATAGCATTATGTGTAGAGTACAAGTCAAAGGAGGTTATGCTCAAACTTTATAACGCTTTGGTGAGTCCTCATCTGGAGTAGTGTGTACTGAAAATCACAAGTACAACTTATGAGAAGGATTTAGTTGTAGTGGACTCAACACTATCAACTGCCAGACGTTGTTCAGAAGCCATTAAGAAGGCTAACAGAACATAAAGTTATATAGCACACACTGTGTAGAGTACAAGTCCAAGTTGGTTATGCTCAAGCTTTATAACGCACTGGTGAGGCCTCATCTGGAGTACTGTGTACTGTTTTGATCTCTGAGCTACAAAACAGACATAGCAGCACTAGAAAAAGTCCAGAGTAGAGTGGCTAGGCTGACTCCAGGACTGCATGGTATGAGTTAGGGATTAAGATTAAAGAACTTGAGCCTTTTAGTTAATTCAAATGGAGGTTAAGAGGAGACATGATTGAAGTGTTTAAAATTACGAAAGGAATTAGTATACTGGATTGAGACTCTTATTTTAAAATGTGTTCAACAAGAAACTTGTTAAGATAGATAGATAGATAGATAGCAGCATACTGATAAAAAAAACAATATTAAATTAAAGAGTGATAAAAATGCAGGTATAACAGACAGTAACTTTGTATAATGTTAACATTTACTCCCCCGGGTGGAACTGAAGAGTCGCATAGTGTGGGGGAGAAACTCTTCAGTCTGTCAGTGGAACAGGACAGTGACAGCAGTCTGTCGCTGAAGCTGCTCCTCTGTCTGGAGATGATACTGTTTAGTGGATGCAGTGGATTCACCATGATTAACAGGAGCCTGCTCAGCGCCTGTCGCTCTGCTACAGATGTCAAACTGTCCAGGTCCGTGCCTACAATAGAGCCTGCCTTGCTCACCAGTTTGTCCAGGCGTGAGGCGTCCCTCTTCTTTATTCTGCCTCCCCAGCACACCACCGTGTAGAAGAGGGTGCTCAACACAACTGTCTTATCTTATTGCAGATGTTGAAGGACGCCAGCCTTCTAAGGAAGTATAGTCAGCTCTGTCCTCTCTTGCACAGAGCATCAGTATTGGCAGTCCAGTCCAATTTATCATCAAGCTGCACTCCCAGGTATTTATAGGTCTGTACCCTCTGCACACAGTCACCTCTGATGATCACGGGGTCCATGAGGGGCCTGAGCCTCGTAAAATCCACCACCAGCTCCTTGGTTTTGCTGGTGTTCAGTTGTAGGTGGTTTGAGTTGCACCATTTAACAAAGTTCTTGATTAGGTTCCTATACTCCTCCTCCTGCCCACTCCTGATGCAGCCCACGATAGCAGTGTCGTCAGCGAACGTTTGCACGTGGCAGGACTCTAAGTTGTATTGGAAGTCCGATGTATATAGGCTGAACAGGACCGGAGAAAGTATAGTCCTCTGTGGCACTCCTGTGCTTCTGACCACAGTGTCAGACCTGCAGTCCCCGAGACGCACATACTGAGGTCTGTCTGTAAGATAGACCACGATCCATGCCACCAGGTATGAATCTACTCCCATCTCTGTCAGCTTGTCCCTAAGGAGCAGAGGTTGGATGGTGTTGAAGGCGCTAGAGAAGTCCAGAAACATAATTCTTACAGCACCACTGCCTCTGTCCAAGTGGGAGAGGGATCGGTGTAGCATGTAGTTGATCGCATACCAGGAGAAGGTGGGAGCGGAGGATGCCAACTGCAGTGGGTCGAGGGCGTGGTGGACCTGTGGCCTCAGGTGGTGAAGCAGCAGCCGCTCCATGGTCTTCATCACATGTGACATCAGAGCGACAGGCCAGAAGTCATTCAGCTCACTAGGACGTGATACCTTTGGGACTGGGGTGATGCAAGATGTTTTCCAAAGCCTCGGGACTCTCCCCTGTTCCAGGCTAAGGTTGAAGATGCACTGTAGAGGACTCCCTAGTTCCAACACACAGGCCTTCAGCAGTCGTGGCGATACTCCATCTGAACCCACTGCTTAGCTGGCACGAAGTCTCCTCAGCTCTCTGCTTACCTGGGCTGCTGTAATTGTGGGTGGGGGGAAACTCTCTCCTATGCTGGTATCAGCAGAAGGATGGGTGGAGGGTGCAGTATTCTGAGGTGAGAGTAGGTTAGGGTGGTCAAACCAGTTAAAGAAGTTGTTCATCAGGTTTGCTCTCTCCACGTCTCTCTCGATGGTGGCACCCCACTTTGAGCTGCAGCCAGTGATGATCTTCATCCCATCCCACACTTCCTTCATGCTGTTATTCTGTAACTTCTGCTCCAGCTTTCTCCTGTACTGCTCCTTCGCCACCCTGAGCTGCACTCCTTCCTTCTATATGCGCTTGAGCTCATGCTGATCACCACCTTTAAAAGCCCTTTTCTTCTGGTTCAAAAGGCCCTTGATGTCACTTGTAATCCATGGCTTGTTGTTAGCATAGCAGCGTACAGTTCTTACTGGAACTACAATGTCCATACAGAAGTTGATGTAGTCAGTAGTGCAGTCAACAACCTCCTCAGTGTTCTCACTATGTGACCCCTGCAGGATATCCCAGTCCGTAGTTCCAAAGCAGTCTCTCAGAACCTGCACTGCCTCAGGGGACCACTTCCTGAATGAGCATGTGGTTGTAGGTAGCTCCCTCACCCTTGGTTTGTAGTGAGGCTGAAGCAGAATCAGTTTATGATCTGCTTTCCCAAGCGCAGGCAGTGGGGTGGCGCTGTATGCATCTTTAACATTAAGGGTACATTTCACACATTAGACAGTTTTTCTTCACTCAGAGAACCATAGACACATGGAATAAGTTACCATGTCAAGTCAACTTAATGCTGTTTTAGAGTAATTGGATGGATAAGATTGATGAGCTTTGCTGGACTGAATGGCCTGTTCTCCTCAAAATTGTTTAATGTTCTAATATTCTGATATATGGACAGATAGGCAGTAGCCCCTGCTACCTTGCAATCAATTAAATAAAGCTGAGAATAAAAATGAACAAATGAAAGTACTAAATAAATGAATAACATATAAAATTGGATTTAACCTATATAAAGTACTGTACTGTGGTGAAATAAGCTGAGAATAAAAGTCAGTGAATTGAAGTACTGAATAAATGAATAACATATAAAATTAGATTTAAACTATGTAAAGTACTGTGCTGTGGTGAAATATTTAAAATATACAAAAATAATCTTTTTTTGAAAATTTCATTAACAAAAATTATTCTAATTAGCATCTTTATCATTTTCTTGGCCAATTTTTGGGATACAACATTTCTTCTGTCTTTAATATTGCTTTTGTGGAACACATCTTTAACTTTGCATGCCAAAGTCTTAGTACAGAACAAAAGATAGTAAAAAAAACTGCTAATAAAATCCTTAAAGATGTGTATATTAATAACACAATTGTTTATGCCTTTAATTAGAAAATTTTTAATGACATACTGAAGGAATATAATTAATCTGCCATTTCATAATAAAATATATGTTTAAGTTAGTGAAATGGTTATTGCTATGTTAAACATTTTCTATTGTTAAATGTAAGCTTTTCTAGTGAATTACTTTTTTGTTGAAATGGTGTTCAGATCTGTGAGGGCATTTCCAAGAAGTCCATACATTTTAAAATATTGATAAACTAACATTTAAAATGAAGTGACATGTAAGGAGCTAAAGGTAAAAATTATAGTTCTTATGGTTTTACATAAACAAAATGAATTAAGGCAATCAAAGTAGGGCAAGACCTGTCACATATTATTGGCAAAACCAGTCAGTGCCCATCAGTGTCAATATTGCTGTTTTCAGTTTTGTTTAACATAAGATAAATTAAAATTTTGCACTTTTTTTCATTTAAATATAAAGCATTTGGTCTGGTTAGACAACAATCCACAAATATGTTATGTGCAAAACAACAGATGTATTATGAAACTTTGCAACACAGATGGTGGCTATATGAATTCCTAGAAATTAAATTAGGGAATTTATGTTTGAAATATGATGGTACTGATGTTGGGAGTGCTACCTCCCAACTGCAGGATCCTGTGCTTCAATACCAGCCCAGGCAATGTTTATATGGAGTCTGAACAATCTCTCAGAGTAAGTCTGGGTTTTCTCTGTATTGTGGAAGCACACACTAGTTAAAGGTTGACTAACAACAATAAGTTCATCTGTCTAAGTAAGTCTGAATGAGTGCTTGTCTTGTATGTATTCTACCAGAATGAATGAGGCAGAAAATGATTTAGAAAGGGACCAGAAGAAAACAGGCAAAGATTTGTAACTGGGAAGTCAAAGCACACTATTATGAAAACAAAAAATATTTTTCAGGGACACTAAAAAATAACACATCAAGCTCTTTGTTTGTTTCTCTGTGATTGGGATGTACACAGCATGACCTTTATTTTGATTGACCGTGATGTTACTCACTGTGCACTTCCTGAATGTTTACTTACCAACATGGTAGCAATTACGAAACACAAATGGCTTCAAAAAAGACTCACAAGTACTTAATATAAATTTAATTAATTTTACATTTAAAAAATGTTAAGAAAATTGAAAATTGTTCCAAAACCTAGTATGAGCATGAAAAGGTCAGGAAAAATACAACAGGAAAGCCAAAAAGTTTTAAATTGACTGGTGATTCTCACCAGGACTGCCCATTGCTACCAGTTAGGCTCTAGTGCCCTGCAACCCTGTATAAGAATAAATGTACCCAGAATATGAATGGATGGAGTTTGACAAAAGTAAGGTTGAGCAAATTTAAAACAAAAAAGATTTAGTAGGTAATTATGGATAAACTTGTATAAATGACCCTTTGGTGTGATTTGAGCAATGGAGTACAAGTCTAGTCTCCTTAATTGAGGGTGATAGACCCACACAGATGTTAAGTGTAAGGGCCTTTCTGGAAGTTCAAGCTAAATGTCAAAATACCATGGAAAGACTAAAATGAAGACTGTTACAGCCAGGAAAAAAAGTACTAACCACTCAAAGTTAACTGCAAATTGTCCTGATCCTAACTGAAGGCCTTTCCCCAACTAAGCAGCTAAACAGAACAATTGTTTTATTGAATTTAAATCACAAAATGAAGAAAATTTAAACTTTTGCATCCCCTCTTTTATAGTGATTTTGATATCATTATGTAGCATTATGCATCGCATGGCTGGGAATGGGTGCTATTACTGATAAACAACATAACTACTCCAATGATCCATGACACAAAATGAATGAAAAAGCCTAAAATGGTCAAAAAGTGATATCTCTGTTAAAAAATAAGTGATTAACTTATAAAAGGACATTAGTAACATGTGCCAAAATTGTAAGGAATTAATTCCTGTGATGAAAATGTAGATTCATGAAATTAGGCAGGGGAAAGTAAAAACTATTAAACAAAAAGGCTGCCTAGCTGGCTATTTCCAAAAACCTGAATTTCTTTAGTATTTTGAGGCAGGTCTGATTAAACTGTTAAAAGCCAATTTATTTATTTTTTTGTAAAAAAAAATAAGATTTATTATTCTGCGACTCTCCTGTTCTATCACATCCTAAAGTTGTTCTATCAGATTTAGGTCTGGTGACTGGGAAGGCCAATGAAGAGCAATGAACACATTGTCACGTTCATGAAACCAGTTTAAGATGTCGTTTACTTTGTGACATGGTGCATTATCATACTAGAAGTAGCCATTAGAAGATTTTGTGGCCATGAAGGGACAACAGCAATACTGATGTTGGTATTTAAGTAATGATTGATTGGTAATAATAAGCCCAAAACTGAACCAAGAAAACATTCACCACACCATCACACCACTGCCACCAGCCTGGAATGCTGACTCAAGGCAAGCAAGGCGCATAGATTCACTCTGTTGGAGCCAAATTCTGCCTGCCAACTGTGTGCCGCAGCAGAAGCTGAGATTCATCAAACCAGGCTATGTTTTTCCAGTCTTCAACTGATCTTCTGCTGTTGAAGCCCGTCTGCTATGGTTGGACGTGTTGTGCACTCTGAGATGCTTTTCTGCATGCTGCAGTTGTACAAAGTGGTCATTAGAGTTACTGCAGTCTTTCTGTCAGCTCAAACCAGTCTAGTTGACCCTTCTCATCAATTGTTGCTCACTAGGTTTTTTTTTTTTTTTACAGCCATTCCTATTAAATTCCCTAGTGAGTGTATATCTAAACTACATCATATTAGTCTGAAAACAAATTAGAAAATATGTTAAAAAATAACTTTTTATTTTTCTTTATCTAATAATGAAACTGCAAGTGACTTACTGTATTTGGGCTAAAACAGAAAATAGGTGTATGTTTGATTGACTGGTGTTTCTAAATTATAAACGAATGAGTGTGAGAGTGGTAGTCTCAAAAAGTGGCCCATACAGGGAACTAAAGTCCTGCCCAGGGTTGCTCCCTGCCTTGTTCTAAAAGCATAGGCTCTGACACCATACAACCCCTGAAGTGGATCAAGTGAGACAGAGACGGTATTCACGAAATAGGCAATATATTCTGTTCAGAATCACTAATAATAAACAATTTTTCAATTGCAATTTATTATCTTTTAAAGGAGAGGTATACCAGCTATTTTATTGTTACTAAATTTACATTTATTGTAGGCTTCTTTCCTATTGCTCTGATATGTGCAGAAGACAAGTTGTATTCATATAGATATTTTTAGACAGTTTTAATGAGTCAGTTAGAGAATTGTCAGTTAATGTTACACTGTGTATATACAATAGGTGGCACTGGTACAGTAAAGTTAAAGACAGAACACTTGCACAGTAGCACTAGAAAATCACAATGCTAATCACTAGTAAAGTGAGCTTAATAAATTTGACTCGATGCTTATATTAAAGAAATGTAACCATTCTATGGCCTGGTTTTAATCAGTTTTGTGGGAGATTACAGTCTAGAGTCCTTCTAAAAGGTTAATTGCATTATTTCAGGGAGTTGGGAACAAAGTTAAGAACAGGATAGAAATGATGTAACTGAAAAATAAAATTATTTTTCTTTTATATGTATATTTATTTATATGTAAATTTCATATAATAATTCATAAACATGTTATGGATGGACAAGCATCCCAGCCAGGATGGACTCTATTCCTTTAACTGCCAGAAAAGGAGTACAACGGACAGACAGGAAGAGAACTGTGACATTCCTCCCTGTGTGGATAGCGCTATATAAATGTAATGAATTATTATTATTATTATTATTATTATTATTATTATTATTATTCTCTTCCCTGGCCAGGAATCCTGAATAATGGATGGGTGCCTGGAATAGAGACGCATCCTAACCAGGATGGTTAGCAGTCCCTTTCTCAGTCATGAAACTAGAGGAAATAATGGACAGTGGGAGCTTGTCTGCCAAGCTAATGCTGTTTCTCATATAAAGGATGGCAGCATCCCTTATGGCGAGCCCCTGTATCGATGCCCACAGGGCAGTATGTGAGTTGTGGTTCCACAGGGTTGTCTTGTTAGGTTTCGTGGGGGCCACCGGGGCACCTGTTTGATTCTAGGATGGTTTTGTCTGACCCAGAAGTGCTTCCCAGAGATAATGGTTTTAAAGAGGGAGTCTTTCACCTTGCTCATGGAACTGGACTGAGGAAGAGGTGGACAAGGCTTGCCAAAAGGAATGGAAGGAGAGACTGGACTAACAGGCTAAAAGAAGCCTGCCAAGGTATTGCTACAAATTAAAAAAAAACAAAAAACTTTATTTGACCCACAATCTACGTATGTGTTGACAGCTGTGTCTGAGGTTTTGGTCTCTGGTACACCTCCAAGTGTTCACAACACATACACAGTATGTGCATAAATCAGAATACATGAATTCATAAAGCTGTAAGTCTGTTTTAAAGATGTTACATGAAACATTTAAGATTTCTGCTAATTCTAGCAAGACTAATTTACAGTGCCAGTGTGTGCTGCTTACAATTATTTTTAATGAAAGAGTTATTTTGCACACACTGATAACTCAGTCAGTTTAGAATCAGTATGAGGCACAAAAAATGCATAAGCATGCCAACCTGCAACATTTTTAGTTTCTCTTAGGCAGGTCAAATAATGTGACCTGCTGGTTAAAGACCTGGATTTAAAATTGAAGATGAAGTACAAACATTAGCTTGCTCATTGCCTGGCCTCTGTTCAAGTCTTCAATTAATGTTTTAACATGCATGTAAACCTTGAGTGATATTAATTATAAAAGGTATTTTTAAATGTATTATTTAAAATGTATTTAGAATGTGTGTTACATTCTTGTTGAACATAGTACATAATATATATAAATAAGCATTTTCTTTAGAACATATGTTTTTAGGAAAAGATAAATTCACTTATTGGAAGTAAAGAAATGTAAAACACACAGTATCAAGAGGAAAAGGAACTGACTTGAAGAATTTCAGTGCTGCTAGGCAAATGGGCAGACAGACTAATAAAAACTGACAGATACTAGACCCCCAGAGCACACCTGATTAATTAGGTTTAGTTGATTAGATTAACTCTCATGGCAGCTGAAAAGAAAAAAAAATTCAACAAGGATAATACAATTTTCTATAATTATATAATTATCATTATTACATATTAGAATAAAAAACTCAAAAGAATTTATCAACTAAAGGACTATGGATTCAGTAACAAGTTGAAAGTGTAGAAGCAAGGCAAGGAGTGCTGGTGCTCCATCCAACTGTAAACAGTCCAGAGCATAGTACAGATATTTACTGAAAAATCTAAAATTAAAAAATATATGCAGTATTTCTGACCTCATATTTCAGCAAGTAGTGTATTAGAAATAAATACCAAAGACCAGTAATTGTTATTAGGTGTCATAAACTAAGGACAAAAACAACTATATATTAGATACTGCACATTGAATAAATACTGTAGTTATAGGCAGATATAAGGGTGTCTAAATAGTAAATTTTACTATTTAGTAAAAAACGTTCAGTCAAAGACAATTTACAAATGCAGATGGATTAAACATATAGATATTTCTATCTAATTTTTTACATTAAAATGTCAGACAGTATTCCAGCAGCTCTGGGTACAAAGTAGGAGGAAAGGGGCTATATAAATAAAATGTATTATTATAAACAAGTTCCTGTTCTTCATAAGGCCAAGTACCAAAATATTATAGCTAAAATGCAATACTGAATAATATACAACACAACACATAATCACAAAAATCACTATATACTGTATATAGTAAAGAATCAGAATAATTGCTTGTTGAGTTCATGTTTCCAGCCACAGGCCTAGGGGAACTTGGGCCAGGTACAAGCCACTTTTGCCTCAGGGTATAGCAGCAACAGTAAGGTGTTAAAAGCATAAAAGAAGTAGGCAGAATATAGGAATCTCTGACCATACTTCATTTTATTCTAACTTGACCAGAGGTATATAATTGCTTCTGTCTCTGCCTAAATAATTATGTGTATTGGTTACACAATAAGTACTGTGGCTAACTGTCAAGCAGTACTTATACCACTGTATGTTGATTACAGACCAATATCCCCAGAACAAGTTAACTTTCAGACCAAGTAAATAGAAATATTTATTAAGAAAGGAGGTAGTTCTGTTATCAAAGTAGTTTGTTGATGAGATACCAATCCAAGCATTTTGATCTTTAAAACATTAACTCTTTTGCAAGACAGGTAAACTTGTATGTCCTGTAGACAACTATCACCTTATCCTGCAATAAAATTACTCTGGAAATTTGCCCCTTCACTTATCATCCCAGTCTCAAACAAAGGGTGCCTATTGCCCCTACATCTGTCCATTTATTGGCTTTTACATTTGCTATTTTACATGTGATTTTTTTCCTAAAAGCAACACATAGAAGTGGTCTTTTTATAAAACATCGATTTCAAGCCCATTACACCCACCTTTATAGTACACAGTAAATCACTGCCTTTACTTCATTGCCTTTATAAAAACAACGTGTGAAACTTGTCCAAGACAAGTAGCTCTGTTCCTTCAAACATAACTGGGTTAATTTGTACTACCACAACCTCATAAAAGATGATTACATTTCTGATTCTCAAGACAATATAATCTCATTTTTCACTCTTGGAAAGACCAGTAATAATATTTTTTTGAGTATAACATCAATAAACTGAGCCCAGCTTTGATTTAGATAACAAACAGAATTATGAGTAGAGTATTGTTGATATATTTGGATTTTCTCCTGTTAAGGCTCACTAAAAGATGTACATATTTTCTTTCTAGATGTAATACTGAACAACATTATTTTAAAATTCTACATTATTTGCAGTTTTTGTTTTGTGCTGAATTAATTCGTCGATTGATTTATGTTGTGATAATTAAGAAAACCAAACTGAAACAGTCTCCTTAGCTCTCAGCTCTTCTGCTTTGTTAGTTATGTGAGGGCTATAACATTTTACAAATCCTTTGTTTCTTACAAAATAGAGCAGCAAGAAATACAATGATCTGATTGATTTAGTACTTTATGAGAAAAGTCTAAATAATAACAATAATAAGATTTTATTTATATCGTGTCTTATCCCAAACTTAACGTCACTTTAAAAATTAAACAATAAATACTGTAAGTACAGAGAAATCTATAGGATAAAAGAAAATACTTGTGATAATACAATACAAACACAATAGATTATAAATACAGTAACTTCAAAGTAACATCGGAAATGCACAGGTAAAATATGAAGCAGTAAGATAAGAAAATAACTATGTATAAAATATAAAATTGTTAGGTCACAGTAAAAGAATGGAAGAATAAATTTATTCAGAGACTGGACACAGGAAGAGGAAAGGATTTGAAATTGGGAGGAAACAGAGGAAAGATGTCTACATTTTGGCAACCATACTAAATATGCAGGCTACCACGTCAACAAGTTTGTTTGGAGACAGTTGTCAGAAGACCTGAGGAAACAAGTTGATATATAGTACAAAGTTGAAGAGATACAATAAAGAAAGAAAGGGCATGGTCGTTAAATACTTTACATATAAGTATAAAGAGTTTAAATTGATTATGTCTGGTTACAGGAAACCAGTGTTAACTGGAAAAGAGCAGTTAATAATAAAGCCCAGTGAAAGCATTTTGATGATACTGTAAACAAAAGAAGACTTAAAACAGAGCCTTGTGGGACACCTTGAGAGAACAGAGCCATGTCAGACTCACGTTTTCCAGTAGAAATTAAAAGTTTCAGTAATGTCAGACCTGAACCAGACTAAAGTAATGCCACAAATTCCTAAGTTAGACTGAAGGATGGGATTTACAAAATTACGATTAACCATTTCAAAAGCAGCAGTAAGGTCAACAAGGAGTAAAATATTAACAAGACCAGAGTCAACAGAGAAAAGGCGATCATTTACAACCCTAATATTCTAAGTTTCTATGCTATAATGAGAGCGGAAACCCTACTAGAATGGCTCATGCAAAGTCTTACTAGATATGTGTGCTTGAAACTGAGAGGCCACTACTTTCTCAAGAACACGTGAAAGAAAAGGAAGGTTAGAGATTGGTCTGTACTTACTAAGAGCTGCAAAATCATTTGGGGCAGTTTTTCGGAATAAGAATGACAATGGCTGTTTTCAAAGAGAGAAGAACCAAACCCAAAACAACAGAACTGTTTACAATGCAAGAAATAGGAGTCTAAAAAGATAGACAGGTGCAAGAATTTATTAATGACTTTGAAAAGATTACTAGAAAAATAAGCTGACCTGGTGGCATCTCTGTATTGTTTCAGTGTAAATATTGTAAGCTAGATAGCAATCTTTAAATCACATTTTATTCTAGAGGTGCTTAAGACACCATCGGAACAGGTTTCATAGATCAAAGCTCTGAGGTGAACCATAAAGCTGTCTGAGATGAAGGAATAACTCTGGCTTTCGGAGGGGCTAATTTTCAAGGGGAGAGCAAACTAGAGAATTATAGTTTGAAACTAATTCATTACCTTAAAGAATGTAAATTCTATGAGCAACATTTATGAATGTTTCTTTTCACTCAAAAATAACAAAACATTTTGAATTAATTTTTAAAATATCAATCTTACTTTATACAACAATTCCTGCTTAGTGTTACTGAGAGCTGGTGCTCATCCTGGAAGGCTTAGGTGAACATCCACAGCAGGGCTTAAAACCCCACTGGACCATTTTAGAATAATGTATCCTTACTTGCTACTTTGTGGAGAATGAAGACAAAAATCAGGCAGAACATGCAAACCCCACATAGTAATGAAGCTTCAAATTGAACTTAAGCTGTTAAAGGGTAATGATAAACATCACACTACTGTGGGATATGCCAGTTTTTTTGCAATTAAAGTACGTAATTGAATATTGGCATTTGAGCATACTTACCTAAACACATGTTTGATTATACTGGAGCAGAATAACTAATATCTTGCAATTCTTGTAATGCAGGTTTTCCTTGATAACAGATATTAGTGGATTATAGATGTTCAATTCAATGTAAATAATTTATGACTTTATATAATTTGTACTGTATGTCAGGGCAGTTATTTTGCATATTGTGCGAAGAGAGACATCCTAAATTATATTAAAGTCAATTATTCCTGTTAATTTAATTATCCGTTCTAAGAATCCAAGACTTCCTTAAAGATTTAATCAATATCAGAAAATCATGAATAAAATTCTAAGTGTTCTGCAAGTGTTTCTGAATCACAATTATGTAAAAAATAGTTGAATGTGCATTGAGGTTGTATGCAATTACTTTTATTTTTTTTTATAAAACTAGGGGGCTTTGCCCCCTGCTTGCTTTGCTCGCCAACCCCCGTGTTTGGTTTTGCGGATACACACTTTTAAGATTTTTTTTTCTTTGAATTGTTGCTATTTCATTAGTTTCACTTTTATTTCAAAACTTCTGTAAAAACAATATTTGTAATCTTGCGAGTCCCAATATGCTGAATCTTTTTAATGAGTTCAGGACAGGTTTCTGTGTTTGGAATTTCAGCATAGACAAAACGATCTATATCATCAGCAGTTAATATTTTTTTTTTACAAAGTAAAAAAGTAAGTAGAGTTCTGCATTGGACTCCTGTCTGTAAAGTCGTGCTATTTTCCTCTCACAGTTCCAAAGGTACATGGGTTTACCAAGGTGATACCCCAGCTTTTGTCTAAGTTTTTATACAAGGGCTAGACAGAATGTTTTTGACTCCTGGGGTAAATGTAGCTTTTTAAATAAGCAGACAGAAAAATATATATACACTAACAAAGTAACCAATAAATGCATGTGCGGTAAACTCCGTTTTTGAAATTCTCAAGATTCTTTATTTGTCACATACATAGTTATACAGGACGACACGCAGTGAAATGCATCCTGATCTGCTTATCAAAAACTGTGCAAAGTTAAAAGATTATCAGTTAAATTAACAAAAAGTCATAGATTAAAAGATAACAGTATAGTAGAACATAATAAATAAGTAAAATTATGTGAATAAAGTAGAATTAAGTGTTAAGGTGCAATAGTGTAGTAATTATTGTGCAAAACCAAAGTTAGACTGGTGCATAGTTAAATGAGGCAGTTTGTTTGTTTGCGCTACTGCGATCTTTGCTTTCATTTTTTATATTTTCTAATTTTCCTACTTTCATATCCTTTAACTTTCTCCACATGTGTATAGCGCCGTTTTTTTTTTTTGTTTGTTTGTTTGTTTTGAGCCTTCTAATTTCACTGGTTTCATAGTCTCTAACCTGCTCTGCATGTGTTTAGCGTCAACGTTTGTAAACGTCTTTATGAAGTTCTAGTTTGTCATTTTACTCATTGTCTTTTAATTCTGGGCCGTACAGTACAATACATAGAACAGAATAAATCCTCAATACAATATAAAAATTAAAATTCTAGAAGTACGGAGTAGAATTTCACATTAGATGATATCACATAATATGATTTGGATTTGTTTTAAGTCCTGGAGACCTCATTCATCAAGCTGCCTCCCCCATTTTAACATTTCAACATCTGAAATAGTGCTAATCCGATGAAAGAACCCCTCATTCCCACGTCCCCATTCATCAGGGATGACTTTACCTTAGGCAGGCAATCTACAATTTAAAGAGATTGTTATTTTCTTGTGAATTGTTACATATGCATTATTTTCACTTTTACTTTAATACCTTTTGTAAAAACAATACTTGTTTCTTTATTTCCTGCCCCGCGCGTGTTTACATCTCCTTCTTCCCAGACGTATAATACTGCTCGTGTTGTGAAGGGTGTTGCGGCTGAACGTACGCTAAGGATATGCCTTTGGATCATTTGCTGACTTTTTGCTGCTTGCTAGCTGCCTCTCCTGCCTGTTGCATGGCGTTGTTTTAAGAGCTCTGAGCACATGATGCTTGCCTGCCAAAAGCAATCCAACAACTGCTAGATTAGAGGTCTGTTGACTTGTTTTAAATGATGGCTCACTGCCTGGTCTCGCGTGACTTTGTAAAAGCAATACCTGTATTTTATTTCTGGCCCCAGGCATGTTTGAATTCTTTCTTGCAGGATGTATAACGCTGCTCGCGTTCATTTGGGGTAGATGCCGTCCTGCTACCCTTCGATCTTTTTAAAGCCTGTACAGCTGCTGTCCTTTTTGCTACGGCCCTGGGACAATCTCTTGGCACCAAGTCTCATGTTTACGGTCCCCGCGAGACGCACCGTGGCAAGTCTCCTTGGTCTCGCGGGTCTTTTAAATGTCTTTCGAGATTATCACATATCGTAGCCTTGCATTTGCTTTCTATTTCAGGATTTCCTTTTATATAGAGAGAGATATAACTGTGAAAAGATTTTCCTGCTACAACTGAATGCATTTTTACAAAAGTGTATAGCATCTTTAGATCTGAATTCACCTTGCAGAGATATAATCCTGTTACGTCTGTCAGAAACTTCAGCTGTATATTGCAGTTGCAATTCGTTCATCAAATACAACCTAATTAATTATTCTGTACTGACATAGGAAGGTACTGTACACTATGAGTGAGCAGCGCAATTCCAAAATAGGTATTTCAAAAACCATTCTGATCTTTTGAAAATTAATTCATGGCTGTGTCAAAAACAATAAAGATCTGTAGATGTCTTTCAGTGTAATCATTTTTAAGCATGTCATAGATTACATGTGGTTCTACAAAATTTCAGGGTAAAAACTCTCCTATTTCAATATGTCTTTATAGTGATGAGGCACCTTTTCATTTTTGGATTTCAAGAAAAAAACTCTTACACTCTCTTCACAGAAATCATCAAACCTACTTCCATATGTTTGTTTTGGCTATTTTGAGTTTTATTTACACCGTTACTGTTTCAGTCTGGGAACAACCACTGTATCATGCAGGCAATATTATCTTATTTTTCTGTTTCTTTCTGCCACCCCTTATATGATACAAATGTTCCAATTTCATTCCCTAACACACTGCGGATGGATTTTACAATGCCAAATGTGCTGAAGTCTTGTTGGGTTTATGTGGCACTCATAATGTGAAGCTTCACTTCACAGCTTCATTTCAATTGTGATCAAACTTAAGCTTACTAAAAAGAGAACAATACCCAAAAAGAAAAACTTTCTTTTTGTGAAATTATAAATGAATCTCTTTATTGATTATGTGTTGTTATATGTTTATATCGATAAATGAGGCATCTTTCATATATTTCATAACAGCAATCAGTTATGTCTGTACTTCTAGAACTTCAGATAGAAATTAATGTTATGTTCTGCTCTCTGTTTGTTTTTTTTATTTCCTTGTAAATGGAAGTTTGGTGATGGGGTCAAAAGTTTGCTGTCATTTTAAATTAAATTTGATTCTTCGATGCTCAAAATTTCAAGAAAAGCTGATTATGGCAAGGTTTCTGTATTTATCTCTATATATATAAAATGTTGGCACCTCAGTAGTGTGTCATGGATGCACCCATGCTTGTGCGTGCAACAATATTTACAGTATATCGTAATGCAATTTGTGTGTTCTAAGGTTTTTAATACTTAAATATTTAAGACTTGTTTTCTACAAGATATTTAAAAGTAAAAAAAAAAGTTTTATTTAAGTATTCAGGCCAAAATGCTGAAATTGGAATTAGTGCTGCCTGGCCTGGTTACTGTCTTTGTGAAATTTGAATGTTTCCTTGTGTTGAGGGAGTTTGTTTGGGCTCCCACTACCTTTGGTATGTTTTTCATTAGTTAGCCATTAAAATTCAGTCCAATGAGAGTGAGGAAAGGTATACTCATAAGTGTCCCTGTGATTGACTCATATTCAGTCCTGGCTTTTACCCTATGCTCCAGCTCCCCACAATAGATAGATAGATAGATAGATAGATAGATAGATAGATAGATAGATAGATAGATAGATAGATAGATAGATAGATAGATAGATAGATAGATAGATAGATAGATAGATAGATAGATAGATAGATAGATAGATAGATCTTTATTGTCATTGTCACTTTTACAAAGGAACAACGAAATTGAAGGTGCAATCGACTCAGTGTGAGGAATAAGAGTTAAAAAGACAAGAAGAGAGAAAATAATAACAAACCGAATAGTAATAAATATACAAATTTCACTTGTTGACTTAAGGTCTATATTGCACATTGGTAGAATAATATGGAGCAGCTTTATTCTGAGTTCAGGGCCATGATTGCTTTCGGATAAAAGCTGTTTTTAAGGCGGTTTGTCCTAGTTTTCATAGCTCTGTATCTCTTGCCCGATGGCAAAAGCTGGAAGAGGCAATGACCGGGATGTGATGAATCCTGTGAAATGTCAATTGCTTTTTTGCGGCATCGGGAGGTGTAGATTTGTTCCAGAGTGGGGAGGGTACAACCAATTGTTCTCGCCACTGTCCTGACAACCCTGTGGAGCGCTTTCTTTTCTGAGGAAGTGCAGCTGCCGTACCACACACACAGTCCGTACGTGAGCACACTCTCGATGGAACAGTGATAAAAAGCAAGGAGCAGATTTTTTGGGAGATGGTTCTTTCTGAGAATTCTCAGAAAATACAGTCTCTGCTGCACCTTCTTTAGCAGCTCCTTGGTGTTGGCGCTGCAGGTCAGGTCATCCTCCAGCTCCATACCCAGAAACCTGAACACCGGGACCCTCTCCACACAGGCCCCGCCAATGATGAGTGAGTGGATGTCAGTTTTGTTATTCCTAAAGTCAATAACAAGCTCCTTTGTTTTTTTGGTGTTGAGGAGCAGGTTATTGACTGTGCACCACTCTGACAGTCGCTCCACCTCATCCCTGTATGCCAGCTCACCCTCCTTGCCCAAGATGAGTCCGACCACCGTCGTGTCATCCGCGAACTTTATAATCTTGTTGCTATAGTGAATGGGGACACAGTCATATGTGTAGAGGGTGTAGAAGAGCGGGCTGAGCACACAACCCTGCGGCGTCCCAGTGTTGAGGCTGAGAGCAGTGGATGTGTGGAGACCCCGCCTGACCCTCTGGGAGCGACCAGACAGGAAGTCCAGTATCCAACTGCAGGTGAGTGATGGAAGTCCGAGATCTGCCAGTTTGGACACCAGTCGTTGTGGGAGGATGGTGTTAAACTCCGAGCTGAAGTCTACAAAGAGCAGTCTGGCGTAACTCCCCTGCTGCTCCAGGTGGGTCAGGGCAGCATGAAGGGCTGTGGCCACAGCATCCTCTGTGGATGTCTTTGCTTTGTAAGCAAATTGAAATGGGTCCAGGTCTGCTGGCAGGCAGGCGATGATATGACTCCGCACCAGTTTCTCAAAGCACTTCATGATGACAGATGTAAGTGCCACTGGGCGGAAATCATTCAGACTGTTCGTGTTGGATTTTTTTGGCAGCGGAACAATGATTGAGGACTTGAGGCAGGATGGGACAGTGGCCTGGGACAGGGACTGGTTGAAAATCCTGGTGAAGATTCCGGCCAGTTGATCTGCACAGTCTTTCAGCACCCGTCCAGCCATACATGTCAGAGATGACATCAGTGATGGTAGGATCATCAATCACCCGGTCTACAGTGGGAGAAAGAGAAAAAATTCAGAGAACAATGCCAATACTGCAATGGCAGAAGTTTCAGAAAATGGATGGATTGCTGTTTGGCAAGTGTACAGAAAAATGCAACCTAAGCATCAGAGACAAGCACCGAATCTGTATGCAACCAATGACAGAATGCACATTATTAGTTTCTTCACCACATCTTAAGAAGATGCCAGTAATTACCTACTCTGTCAACAGCCAATTCAGTATATTTATTGTCAGCAATTTATTGATTGATTGCAGTGCTCATGCACATTAACAGAATGATTTTTTTGCATTGATTTACACATGCTGTAATGCTTTTCATTACCCTGTGCAAGTCTAAATTAATATAATTTGGTAAATCACATTAATTAATGCTTCACTTTTAATAATATATCTTTCAGTACTTCTGTTTCTGCAATTAACTGAATATAATGTAAATGAAATACACAAATAATCTTCTTTTTATATTTGTGTAAGTTGCACCTGGATAACCACAAATCATCTGTACAATTGCTAATAATTAGGACAAAAAAATGATGGTTCTGTCATTGATACTGTAGTATTAACAGTACTGTCACATGTACTGAGCACAGAGAAGTTCTTACCTGCTGTAAAGTGACACAAAGAACACAGATAAAGAATTAGGGTACCACCTTGGAAACCCTGTATAATTTGAGTAGTTCAGACATGCAAGAATTTGCAGTGATGTCTTTACAGATACAAGACCAAACAGAACCAAAGTAGGTAACTGGTTTAATGATTAATGAAAGAAAATGGTAGGAAGGAACGGGTCCAGGAAGACGGAAACCAGAGATGACATCAGTGATGGTAGGATCATCAATCACCCGGTCTACAGTGGGAGAAAGAGAAAAAATTCAGAGAATAATGCCAACCCCTGGCTTGGTTAATTACATTTACTAGAGCCGTTAAGTTGTCTCCCATGCACACATGCGTGACACTGATTATCACCCAACATGCATCAGTTCGCCTCTCTTTGGCACTATGACAAATATGAATGTATTAAAATTAGTGCTATCGAGCGATCAAAAAGTTTAATCACGATTAATCGGATGACTTTGTGTAATTAACGTGATTCATCTCAAATTTATTAATTTTTAAATGTTGAAATTTTACCACAAAGATTTTTAAGTGCAATCAGACCATTTTAAGAAGAATGGACACAATATAATGGCATATAAATGTACTTCACGTATTGAGGATTCACTCATACTCTAGGGCTGTGCAATGCTGAACATAGAAAACAAACAATTCGGCTTATATTGTAAAACAGATGATGGTGAAGGTTTGCTTGAACTTTATTATATAGGCTGGGTCATCCTCTGAACTTTCCATCACCCGAGATAGATGGCATAAAGCAGGCAGCACCACTGAACATGAAACAAACTTCTCCCCTCCAAGGAGTTCAGTAAAGTATCTGCCAAAATCAATTCAATATCAATTAAATTTTGAGGGCCTTGTATGCTTTTGTATTCACTCATACATAAAAAACAATACCAAAACAGCTGTAAGATAGACTTGAGGATTACATAGAGGTAGTCATACTTAACTATAACTGGACTTTATTAGGTCAGCTCAGTGTGACAGTTTTTTTTTTATCGAATTTGCAATTAAAAAACATTCTTTGTGGATGTACTGTAATATAATATCACAACATTTACAGGAGAAAACAGTGGTCAACGAGTAGAGGATGGCAAGCCCCCTATCCAATCCAACTTAAAATCTGGGCTACTACTGTTGCGTCATGTGAGGAGGCGGCCCCGCCACTAAATGTCTCATTATCTGACACAAAAAAAGTACCAGTTTAACGCACAGTGACTAAAAGATTCCCCAGTCTTTTTTTATGATCAATCCAATGTTTTGCAGGTACTGATAAGCATCAGCAGAAATGTTGGCAGGCACAATGCCATACATTACTGGAAACCTTATTTTAAAATGGAATAACATATAAGCATAGCCTTTCAAAAAAAAAAGTAAATAAAAAAACCCACATGGTATGTCATCATCTGTGACCGCTGCTAATGACACACAAAAAAATAAAAGTTAATGAGGAGGTTCTTAAAATCAAAGTGAACATTGCGCACTGTATCGCAAAAGATGAACATCCCTTCACAAAATTTGGCCAACTAATATTTACTATAATGGCATAAACATCAATCCGACTTATGACAAACCATATGCTAAAAGGACTGGCCAAATATCCGACAGTATGAAAAAAGAACTTGCCGCTAAAGTAAGAGACTCCACACTCCCACTATGTATATTTAATGACCGATGGAGACGCACATTTTTCAATGACAGCGTGCGAGATTGCTAGAAGATAAAAAAAAAAATCAGGTGTATTACCTGCAGGGCTCGAGCAATGCCTCCAGCTTCTGAAGTTTCTCCAGCTCAATATTTGTTGGCGTGACCACGTTAGTTTTATGTAGGGCTAGTGCATCTCTTAGTGGGTGTTCATTTCTTCGCATACACTTCACCATCTCCTGATTGGCATTCCATCTAGTCAGCACGTCTTGTAAGAGTGTCTCAGTCTTCATGCCATGCGTGACTTGCTGTTTCTCAACTTCTGCAGTATTTGATGGACTGTGCCTGAAGTGCCCCACCACCTTTCAGCATTTGGAAAGTGCGCTGTCCAATGCAGTATTCTGCAGAGACACTGTGACAGAACATTGAATGCTGTGTGCGATGCATGGCAAGTGTTTGAAAGGCAGCTGTCTCACTGCTAAAATTAAATTTCACGCACTATCTGTACTGAGTGTGCTTACTTTATTCTTAACGTTCCACTGCTTTGCTACATCCATAAAATGTTTGGTACATGTTTCGGCATGATGTCTCTCCAATGTTTTCATGACTGTCAAAGCATGTGATGCAGTTTCCACTGTTCATCCATATAATGGGTTCTAACCCCGAGGTAGCTATGATTTCCAAGTGATGTCCAATAGTCACCAGTAAGGGCAACTGGCTCCGTGATCTCCAACTCCTTAGCTAGTTTTGCCCTCTCTGAATCATACAGCTCGTGTATACTAGTTACGACTGTGGCTCTCGAGGGTAATTCATAAGTTGGGTCGTTGGATGCGATCCAAATTATGTCCCACAGACCTTCGTCCAACACTATATAAATTGGCCTGCATGCTGTGGCTATCCATTTAGCAATTGCTACCATTAATTTGCTGGAGGTTGACACGTCCATTGGTTTCTGCCAAACACTGTCAAGCATAGTCTGCATGGTCGTTATATCAACCGGGTTAATGCTATTAGTGTAAAATGAATGCTTAAAAGACCTTTTTCCATCGTTCAACAATTAGGAATATGGAGTGACTTCTACAAGAAATAACTTGAAGGCTAGTATGGCACGCATTCAGTTTGCAGGCTCAGCTTGAACTACGGGAATTTCATAGGGTCAAAAAGAACCTGCGCTAACGGCACACATTTTTTTTAACGCTGTTAAAGTTAGAGTGCGTTAATGTGTTATTAACACATTAACTTTGACAGCCCTAATTAAAATACAATACTTCATTTTATTTAACACCTTAATTACCAAAGCTTACGAAAAAAACTGTAAACCTGGCTCACCTTAAATCCGCTCGCACCTCTCCATCAGCATCTTTTGTGTTGTAAATGTGCCAATAAACCCAAGCAGCAAGCAGCCTGCTATCCCACACTCCCCCCACCGGAGAAACAGCAAAAACCCTCTCCCAGCTCAAGCCTTGTTTATCAGGAAGTGAGGTACCTAGAGCTATATAGGCTAAAAAATATATCGTTATTTGGAACACATGCGTTTCATGTGTGTTCTGTGTCTACAAAGATCTATGTAAGTGTAGGATGACAGGAAATGCAAGAAATTGTTGAACACATACCTAAAAGACAAATTTTTTTGATGTTTTAGTACTAACGACAAAATTTTGACATGAAGTGAATAATGTGTGAAGACTGAAGTCCACATATCAAATAAGCACTTTCACAAAAGGTACAAGTATAACCAAACAAGTGCGCTTTTATTCAAGACTATAACTGAAGAAAAAGAAATCAGGTTAGTGTGGTTTGTTGTCATGACTTCTTTGGTAGTACAGCAGTAAGAACTGCTGACTCCTATTGAAAAGGTCGTGGGTTTGAGCCTTTCCCTGTCCCAAAATAAATATTTTGATTATTGGGCTGCTCTTATTATTACTATTATACAATAAAAACATACATTTGATTTGAGTCTGTAACAGCCAGTGTAAATGTGTGGTACTTGTAAAGGTTAGCGTTTTTTTTATTCAGTTTTATTCTCTCAGTTGTGCTCACGCTCCCCCCAATCTGACACTGCTGTTTTCAAATAAAGATTTGCTGTAACAGATGTGAACTCAGATGAAGATGAGGGTTCTACATCGGAGAAAGAGAACAGAAGCCCTTCCCACAAGAAATGTCCACTCACATATAAGAACAACGCTGCTGCATCAGGTGTAAAGGCGAAAGATGGCACTGTTTGGATGCAGGAAGAGGTCTGCCGTCATCTGCCCCACACCTTTCCTTCAACCAAACAGTACGTCTTACAGAGCTCGCCAACGTATTGTGCAAAGTCTTGTTTGTGATTATGTTTTGTGATGGTCTTTACATAAGAAACATTTTTATGTTACTTATATAAAATCCAAATCGAATGTTATTTACCTTGATGTGTTTACTTATCTTCCTACAGTGTAAAGTCACAAATAGACTGCAGAGCTTCCTGTGTTTGATAGACTAGGGCATGCTCACAAATTACACATGTAATGCCACAAAAAATGCCTGCTGACACTTGTACCGCTGCCCTGGGAGAACAACTAAACCCCGGGATAAGCACGATTAGAAAATTAGTGTAAAGCAGTTCAATATATAAAATCTATCAGGCAACGTGACCAACGCTCGTCCTTTTATTTGATTTCCCCACCACCAGTCCCAGCTTAGCATTAACAACAAGCCATATTGCAAAATAAAGAAGAAGCAAAAGAATAACACATATATTATCTTACATAAAAAAAAAACCAAACAAACAAATACATAACAATCGAAACCCCCCTTCCTGGTTTAAACGCGCGATGTTCATAAATCACAGACCAGTTCGACCAAATGGGATTACTGTCCTTATTGTGCAGGGCAAAGAGAAACCCTACTGGAATACACCGGCCGTCGAGCCGATAACAAAAAAGTTCAATCCTACCAGTCCAAGTATTCCAGCGAAATCAAAGAAAAAAGGTCCGTCTTCAGAGACGCGTCTCCCTTGTGTCGCTGTATCTTCAAAAAAAAAGAACTTGTTCCAGCAAATATTTTACTTGGCGCTACCTCGTCTCTTCTCTTTGCTCCACCACAAGATGTCTCCCTTTCTCCCCTTCTTTTCCAGTTTTTAAGTTCTCACCACCAACCGCCCTGACTGAATTATGACCTCCCCCTTAAAGGTGTATTTACAGTATTCTTCCGTGCAATGCACCCAAAGAGGCAGCAAACTGCCCACGGAATAAAGCACATGTGGCACCCGCTACATACTTATGCAAGCAATGGTACGAGAATGCAGTCAGACTTCTTTTTTGGGCACATGCACCATCCAGATCTATATACTAGCGTGGAGAGTTGCTTGCGTACTGAAGAGTCTATAGCTGCAGGTGGAAGCTCCCGTCACTGTACTTTGTATATAAAAGTCAGATCGAATTTTATTTAACTTGATTTATTTACTTATCTTCCTACAGCATAAAGTCACAAGTAAACTGCAGAGCTTCCTGTGTTTGATCAACACGGGCACGCTGACACAGTACATGTCTACTGAAGTGACTTTAGCTGCAGGTGGAAGCTGGGAGAGCTTTTTGCCGTTTCTGCTGTGGTGGGAGGATGGGATAGCAGGCTGCTTGCTGCTTGTGCTTATCAACACATTTACAGCACAAAAGATGCTGAATGGAGAGGTGCGAAAGGATTTCAGGTGGGCTGGGTTTACAAGTGTTTTCATAGGCTTTGGTAATTCTAGTGTTAATGGAAAATACAAACCATAGCACTGTTGCTAGTTAACAGTGGCAGAAGCAGCAGTGTGTATATCCCAGTAGTCAGAAGTGCATAACAATTTCGTCAGGTCAAGTCATTATGCTAGTCAACTGCCCACTTCCATTGCTGTCAGAGGAGAGCTTTAAAAACCAAGTTCTCAGCTACAGTCAGATTTAGTTCCACTGTAGCCGAGTAAGCGATTATTTTTAGGACAGCAAGCTAAAAATACATAAGAATTGGGCTTTTTTATCAGATCACCCTCTGCTGGCACAAATTTCTGCTAGGCATGAGACAATGCACTTAACACACAATACAATTCATATTGTGATTCAGTCTTCACAATACAGCATTTCAACAAATATGAAATTTTCATAAAAAAATGAATGTTTAGTGTTTCTTGTTAAGAGGCACTCATAAATAAAAAAAATCAAAACTGCTTAATTGAAAAACTTTATTAAAATAATATTAAATTTTAATATAAAATATTTGCACTGCAGTAACATAAGATGTGTTGTCTTATGTGATTAGCATATGCAAATAAGAGTTTCACTACGCACTATACATATGAAAATAAAGACCTATAAACCCACAATACAAAGTTGCTGAAGTTCAGCTTGACTATCCAAACCATCTAAATTTATATTTATCTTTTTGTTTTCTGAGTAAGAGAAAACATTGTGCCAACAATGGCTGTCTTTTTATTTCCTGCTGGAATGTCTTACTGACCCATTAGCTGTGGATCCTGACTAAATCTATGAAGAACTTATTATGCTAAGAAAAATATGTATCAACACTCTGCATAAAGGTGAACGTTTTCCACAATATCTCTTGCACCTGAACACACTCACTCACATGTAGTAGAGACAAGACATCTCATTTGACCAGAAAAACAAACACTAGGAATTTTGCTGCTTTCTCTCTCTGCCCTGCTAGAGGACTGATGTTGCAAGATCCACTGCTGTAAAATTCCTCCTTGCTCTGATCTACTTCTGTTTCTGAATTCAGTATCAGTGAAAGACATATCAATGACTTGTATATTCATTTTCACTCATGTGGCTTGTGACAGCTGCAGTAACTGCCGCTTGCTGCTTCCAGTAATTTTTGAGCATATCATGATAATCTTTCCAATATGATGATAACTTCTGCGCTTTGGTGGTCCTAATTGATTTGAAAACAAGTCTGTAGATGCAGGGTACACCTATGAAATGATTTTGTGATTGTATACTTGTCAGAGAATGCAACTGACTAAATTGTGTACGCAAAACACACTATCTGCAGTCCCAGCCCAGTGAGTCAAACCAGTTAAAGGACTGGTTCAGTTCATTAGCTCTGTTCTTGTTACCTTCCTCTGCATGCACAGCAAACTTTTTTCATGTTGTTTTGTTGTAACATGCTCAAGTTTTTCTCTGCAGTGGGCTTTCCACTCATGGAGCTGCTTTTTCTGTTCTGACTGCCCCTCATTTGATTTCATCCTTTTCTCCATACTTGAAGGCTTTCTTCTTCATATTCAGTAGGGCTTTAAGTTCTTCTGTGATCCATGTTTTGCTGTTGGAAAAACAGTGCACTGTCTTTGTGGGGACTGTGTTATCCACACAAACTTTGATCTAGTTTGCTATTAAGTTGTTCAGTTCCTCAATGTCCTGGCCATGTCACTGTCAAACCATATCCTAGTCAGTATTTTCAAAAGGTTTCTTCAGATCCTCCTCAGCCTCAATTGCCCATACCTGCACGGTCCTGGTGGTGACTGGCAACCTCTGGACGATGGGTTTATATGTAGGTATGAGCTATACCAAATCATAGTCCTTTAGCTAAAGGTGGAAAAGCAACAGAGTTATAAAGTTACCATATAAACATGGTCAAATTCCTGAGAAATTGGGATGAAAGCACTGGGATGGTCAATAGAGGCTTTGTTTATTACAGAGTATACTGTGTCTGTTGTGATCGCTGAGTCTGCTGAGGGAGGAATGTAAAATGCAAGCACAATCACATGTGAAAACTATCTTGGCATATAATAAAGTTTTAAGCCTACTGCGAGCAGCTCACCATTCAGGTTGCATACCATTCGGGTCGCATACCTGCAATGTGTCTGGGGTTACACCTTTTTTTATTGACAAAAATGGCAAGTCCCCCTCCTTTCTTCTTGTCTCTTTCCCTTCTGCTTCTGTCCGTGTGCACAATTTTAAATCCATCCAGTGCAACCGCAGAGTCCGTAGTTTCAATTTTAAGCTACTTCTCAGTGAAGCATATGAGACTGCTGAGTTTGTATTCCCTATGGCTCCTGATCAGCTTTGAGAGTTCACCCATTTTATTCACCAGCAATCTTACATTTCCCATGAAAAGTGAAGGCAGATAAAATCTGTGCCTTCTTCTCTTATTGCGAAGTTGGGCAACAGCTTTTTTCCCCAACGTTTACTTTATAATCCTGCTAGTAACCTGGGGCCTCATGTATAAACGGTGCGTACGCACAGAAATGTTGCGTACGCACAGAAATGTTGCATACGAATGTTTTCACGCTCAAATCGCGATGTATAAAACTTAAACTTGGCGTAAAGCCACGCACATTTCCACTGTACCTCATACCCTGGTGTACGCAATTTCTCCGCTCGGTTTTGCAGACTGGCGGCACCCAGCATCAAATCAGTGCTACTGTTCCTGTGTGGTCACCCTTTCTTTCTTAGATCCACATTCCCGACGCGGCTTTATAAATACACTGAAACTAACTGCATATTGTTTATTAGTGTAATGCATCTGATTGTAATTAACCTGTAGCAATATAATGGTCCAGGGAATAGCCATAGTATTCCAAATACCATAACTGCTTTAGCATTGTTACTCTCACTGCATCTTCTTCTTCTTTCAGCTGCTCCCGTTAAGGGTTGCCACAGCAGATCATCTTTTTCCATATTACTCTCACTGCACCACTCAGAGTATTCATATCACTGTATCTGAGTGGGGAATCACAGCAGCAGCTGATTGGAAAGAGAATTATCGGTATACAGCATGAAGCAGACGCTGCCTCAGCCACGGCAAAAACGCTTCAGAGACTTTCCTGTACGGACTTCGCGGTTTAGAAAAAGTTTCATCCCAAGAACTATAAACGCACTCAATCAGTCCATCAAGTGTTCCTTGTAGAACTGTTTGTACTTATAAGTACAATTACCTCACTGTAAACTTGCACTACAGTTATAATATTGCACAACCTGCGCCACTTTATAAAGCGTGTATTTACATATGATGACGATATCATTTTTAAGATGAAATGCAGCAAAATATGTTGATTATATTATACAGATAAAACTTTAACTTCATTTAAATAATCTGTATTGTTAATAATTAAACATGTGAGGACACGGTGCCGCAGTGCTAGCTAGTTCAGGAATTGTTCCCGCATTGCGTTGTATTCTTGCTGGTGCTGACGCGACACTGGAAGGATAGATGGATAGAATAATTAAACATGTACAACGAAGATATTTCAATGTTCCTTAAAAGTTTTGAAGAATCAGCGTTCTAAGCTTACAAATGGCTTCACATCTATTACAGAGCTGATTGTGTGGCGATTGGGTATTTGGAGAAAGAAAAGTAAGGACAGGAATTGGAGGTCAGTACGTTTGAAAGAGACAGTACTTCTGTTATAAATTATTTCATCGAAGGTCGCACATGGCGCAGCAAGCCTCTTGCGTGAGACATGAACAAGCACTGCGCCACCGTGTTCCCATGTTTAATAACATGCTTTCATTCCTATCATCATGAAAAAGATATCACGTATACATCTCAGTATTTTAATTATTCAGAGAGCTGTAATATCACGAATGTAATGGATTATGTGTCCTGTCGGAGAAAGAGAAAGCCTATTTAAGAAGCAGGTAGTGATTCACACACATAGAGCACATAGAAGATCAAATACAGAACAAAGCATTTAACGTGCTACTTTAGTTACAATGGGATTTGAGAAACTAGTAAATTAAATGATTTTAAGATGAAGTTTATGATGTTCTACTTTAATGGCAAAATAAACTACGTGATTAAAGTGGAAATTTAGATATTAAAGTTGACATTTCGTGCTTTTTTCCCACTGTGTGTCTATTTTTTTTGTCTGTACCCTAATAAGCTTTCATATGACACTCAGACGGTGGGCTACGACTCGCCTTTTCACAGCGACTTTGATATGTGATTTCTTTTTTATTTCGGGCACTGTGCAACTTTGTGAACTTGAGCTTTCGAATTTCTCCGACACTCTGTCACTCGATCAGCTTCCTTTTGTTGATTATACCACTGATTAAACCAACAAATAATACATTTTCCCTTTGCCTCCACTTGGTATTCGCTGAAATTCTTATATTTTCCCCAGTGCTTTTCCCATTGTCTTTTCACAGAAGGTTATTTATATTGATTTTCATATTCAAAGAGGCGTAATTCTGGGAGGAGTTGGGGCGGGACAGAAGGCGCGTGCACGTGCGTTACTTTTCACGCTGATCAGGATTTATGTAGCGGATGAACATGGAAGTTTGCATACGTACAGATTCCTGCATCTGGATTTTTCTGTGCGTACGCACATTCCCGCTTTTGTTCTTACGCCATGTTATAGTTTGAGTTCTACGCACGGCGTTATACATGAGGCCCCTGGTGATTAGATCTGATGCTCTAGTAGATAAAGGGCGCAGGTCCAGCAGTTGTTGTGGTGTGTGAGTGCGAGTCCTTTCTCATATTTTTGGTTATACATGTTAACTTTAATAAAAGTCATAAACAATAGCAAACAATAATGAAGGCAAACAAACAGGCAGGTGCTTATAAACTTTTCAGTGTTGGAAAGGTGAATAACTTATAAATTAAGATCAGTGCAACTCTTTGTTTTGCTAGTGGTTGTCAGATTCAAAGAGGAAACTTTATCCTTCCATTACACTGTGCTATATGACTCATATTTTTAAACAAACTTTAGTTCACTCACTTAGTCAGAAATGTGTCAGTTAACTGTTGTCTCAAGTCCAGGTATTGGAGATGCATTATTTTAATGTTACACTTTCAATAAACCTTATAGTGCTCATTTAAACCTTTTCCGTTTGCTGATCTTATCATTATTGTTTGGTCATTTACCAGAATTTATTTTCTGTTAGCCATAATTTTTGTTAGTGAAATCGGTCTAAAGTTTCTTTCATTTACTTATATTTCTTTCTTTTCCTCCTTTAGAAACAGTGAATACAAAGTATTAGGGTCTCTCTATTACTATGTCTTTGTATGCACATGTTACATGCTTTAGTATGTTTTTTCCATAACCTATCAATGTAAACAGGTCAGATAGTTTAAAATTGTTTATGTGCTTTCAGATTGTCTCCAGAAGAGGAGGATATATCCATCCATTATCCAACCCGCTTTATCCCAACTACAGGGTCTGTTGAAGCCAATCCCAGCCAACACAGGGCGTAAGGCAGGAAACAAACAATACAATACAATACAATACAGTTTATTTTTGTATAGCCCAAAATCACACAGGAAGTGCCGCAATGGGCTTTAACAGGCCCTGCCTCTTGACAGCCCCCCAGCCTTGACTCTCTAAGAAGACAAGGAAAAACTCCCAAAAAAACCTTGTAGGGAAAAAATGGAAGAAACCTTGGGAAAGGCAGTTCAAAGAGAGACCCCTTTCCAGGTAGGTTGGACGTGCAGTGGGTGTCAAAAGAAGGGGGTCAATACAATACAATGCAGTTCACAGAACAGAACAATTCCTCAATATAGTAAGGAATAAAAAATATAAATTTTAGAAGTACAGAGCAGAATTTAACAGTAGATGATATATCCCATGATAAGATTTGGATTTGTGTAGAGTCCTGGAGACCTCATCCTTCAAGCTGCCTCCCCCATTTGGCCATTCCACGGCTGAAATAGTGCTGGGCCAGCCAATCCGATGAAAGGACCCCTCTTTCCCACGATTCCTGCGATCCTCCATCTGGGATGACTTTTCCTTAGGCAGGCAAAACAACTTGGCAGGTGGGCCGTGGCACCAAGTGCCACATTTGAGTACCGAGAAGAAAAACAGAATAAGTGAGGGTTAGTATACAATTATAACTGTCAAGTTACTTATGTTTAAGTGCTAATGACTAACAACAGAGATGCAGTCTGTACAGTTAATCAGCAGCTCTAGTCAGGATATGCTAAACTGAAGTAGTGAGTCTTCAGCCGGGATTTAAAAGCTGAGACCGAAGGGGCATCTCTTATAGTAGCAGGCAGACCATTCCACAGTTTAGGGGCCCTGTAACTAAAAGCTCGACCTCCCACTGTTATTTTATTAATCCTTGGAATCATAAGCAGACCGGCATCTTGAGATCTTAATGTGCGCTCAGGTTTGTAAGTCATGATAAGTTCAGACAAATAAGCTGGACCTCGACCATTTAATGCTTTATATGTTAAAAGAAGGATTTTGAAATCTTCCCTAAACTTAACCGGGAGCCAGTGTAAGGATTTAAGAACTGGAGTTATGTGTTCGTATTTTCTTGTTCTTGTAATAATTCTCGCAGCCGCATTTTGGATTAACTGGAGGCTGTATAAAGAACAGTTTGAACATCCAGTGAACACCGCATTGCAGTAGTCAATCCTACTAGAGATAAATGCATGAATTAGTTTCTCAGAATCCTGTTTATTTAAAAAGCGCCTTAATTTCCTAACATTTTTAAGATGGAAGAAACATGTTTTGGACAACTTTGTAATATGCGCTTTAAATGACATGCTAGAGTCAAAGATAACTCCTAGATTGCGGGCTGATTCATTAAAATTGACTGGGATTCCCACTGAGTTAAATGATGACAGAATATTGTTGTGATCAGCATCATTCCCTCCAACAATTAACATCTCTGTTTTATCTGTATTTAAAGACAAGTAGTTCTTATTCATCCACTCCTTTAATTCACTAACACAACTAATTAAAGACAGCATTGAAGAAACTTCATCTGATTTAAATGAAAGGTATAACTGGGCAGGACGCCAGCCCACCACAGAGTGCGCACACACACACACACCCTCCCCTCCCCCCCCAAGCACACACTAGGGACAATTTAGAGTCGCCAATGCACCTAACATGCAAGTTAGACTGTGGGAGGAAACCGGAGCACCCGGAGAAAACCCACACAGCCACAGGGAGAATATGCAAACTCCACGCAGGGAGGACCTGGGAAGCGAACCTGGGTCTCCTAACTGCAAGGCAGCAACGCTACCCACTGCGCCACCGTGCCACCTGAGGCGGATATATACAGTAGGAATTCAATGAATGAAATTGGGCCAAATATTCTGTCTGCATAGGAGCCTGGCATCAGAATATACACTACATAGTATGTTGACTGGAGTGTATTTTCAATCATCTTGTTGTATTCTTTTTTTCTTTTAATTGTGTTACTTTTGTTGGTAGTCTGTTGAACCCAAGGGTGCAGGACCTCCGCATACTGTAGATGTGCAACCAGTTAGGCATTAGCAGGCATTAGGAGGCATTAGCATTTCATGCTCATGTTGTTTGGATTCATTTTTGAGCCTCTGTTTGTTGTAAACTTGTAGTTTCTAACCCAATTTTATTCTGATTTTTTAAAAATTACCTCTTGTTCAAGGTTTTGATTTTTGAAACTTTGGTTTTGTTGATTTAGGTTTTCCTGACCTTTTCAATGTTGTTTTTACAATTTTGGAGCATTTTGAATTTCTGTGCTTGTTTGTTGGGCACTTTATTTAACTTACTAAACCATAATATACAAGATTTATTACTCTAATTTCTTGGGCCAGGCATTTTAACATTTCCCCTTTCTGTTAATGGATTATAATTCTAGATCCCAGTCCTATTTTTGAGTTTGAGACATATGCCCATTTTAAGGATACAAGATTCTCTGAACCTTTAGGGCCACAGATATCGACACCCCATTGTTTCTACCTCTCTTTTGCATTGACTACATCTTCAATGGATCTTGTTTTACCAGCTGATAATGTTATCTTTGAGCTAAATTAAATACATAAATGAATACTATCTGTTGATTCACAACTTTCCATATATCGATGCCAGTGAGCCTTTTCCCCAGGATCAGAATCCAGACTCTGCAGTTCAGTCTGGGGTTACCGTCAGACTATCTATGTAATCATATCTATATTGACCAACCTCTTAACAGACCCTGGAACTTCTTTTAATAGAAGGAGCATGTGCCCACAGTAATCTTTATTGTGGTCAGTAGAAACAGTTAATGTTTTGTGAGTCCTCCTGCACCCTATCACCCTCGGAGAATCTTATTAGTGTTCTTTTTATCTTCCATGACCTCTCTTTCCTTGATGTGATCCTACAGAATTCTTTTTGAGGGCATCTTCTGTAACCACAAAGCTCATAGCCTCCTTGTAGCCCTTCTCAAAAATATCAGTTTCTTAGAAGGTACGGCTATCTGTTTTTCTGCATGGATTTACTTGGCTTTTCTGTGATCCTTTAGCACACTTATGCCATTATTACAATTATCAAGCCCTGTCAGAGTTACTCTGGCACAGACAGAAATTCATATCAAATGGTCAGATATCAAGGGTCAGGCACCATTTGGAGAGAAATACATTCCTAGATTGTTGTCTAAATTCCAGTTTGATCCCAATTAATGTACTTATATGGCCCGTTTTTCTGGTTATGCATTGTTGCCTGTTATAATTGGAAAAAAAGTAATTCAGTTGACTATTCCAACTATATATTTAAAAAAAATGCACTGATATTACCTTTGGTGGTGCTATGACTGTCTTCTTTGTAAGAAAGTTTGACTACTACCAAAACTACTCCCAGCAGTAGCAAGCCTCAGGATATTTTAATAAATAAATAATTAAGCATCTGTTTAAGAAGAGGCTGCTATCCTTTACTTAAATACAGTCATTTATTTCACTGAAGATCTAAATATCTTAAAATATTAATTGTAGAATGTCATCCCAGAATTACTTAAAGCATTCTCATATCTATAGATATGTTAAAAGTAAAAAAATATATTTTCTGTACCATCAAAACAGCTTGAAGCCAAGCATGCATAACTCACAACCAGAAATCTGGACAGTTTGCTATTTTAAAGAAAATGTAATAATCCGCTGATCTGGATTATGCTGTACTTAAGAGGACAAAACAGGCAAATGCCATTCATATTTAAAGAATGTATGCAAAAAAGGAGAAAACAACATTATTCACTATGTCTGCTTAAATATTACTATTTAATATTGATTGCAGTAAGTTTATGTCACAAATTGCAATGTGTTTAGGAGATCACAGCTGTGCCCAATATTTTATATTTTTGTACTAAGGCTTTAAATCTGAATCTAGTGTGTACATTTGCAATTTCTGAAAAACTGTATTGTTATTGAGTGAATTGCCAATTCATTTAGCTTCTTTAAGTAAAATAACTACACAAGATTAAGCGAAACCCTAGGAAAATAATTTATTTAAATGAAAAATTCCAAAAATCAAAACAATTAACTCTTAAAAGCTTTTGTTCTTCAATTTTACATTAATTTTCCCTGACCTTAATAATACATCTTTTCTTAACTGAATGCTATAGTAGTCAAAAGTGCATGAGATGGTTTAGTATCATACTATTGAGTGAATTTTGTTGTGTGTTTTCAATGTATGCATTACTTTGCTGGCAGTATTGCATTATCCCAGAGTTTTTGATATGGTTACTATGTGATGACATCACTGGGGTGTGGTTGTCTAAAACATTTTAGTCTACGAGGATAAAATCATCAGCTCATCTAGATTTTTATATAGGAAAGAAAGATTCTATCTTTTTGATACAGTATTAATTTGCCCAGATTAATCAAAAATGTGCTGTTTTTATATTCATGTTCACAACTCAAGAACCTTGTGAAACTACAGAGGTACATACACTTTCTGCTTGTTGATACATCTTGGAATGTTGTAGGATAATGTAGGCATTGACCATTCTGCTAGGCTTTATTGGCACACCAGATCTGTTACGAAAGCTGTGCCTTCCCCCACTTGCATTCCAAACTAAGTGACTGAACTCCAGCTAATACCAGGATCTGCCTGGACTTCAACTGATAACCAAGGTGTAAACCAGAGTTGCACTGACATCCCTCCAAAGGCCCCTCTGCAGACTTCTTGAGCCAGAAGGTGTGAAATTCATCAGGTGTGAACTCGTGCAAGAACAAAGAGCTGTAATCGAAGGGATGACAACTCTGATGGACAGAAGAACATGCCTATGAGGAAACATGATTTAGAGCATCTGTGGGCAGAATAAGAAAGGGAGGAATCAAAAATTACACCAAGATTCCTTGCATTAGAAGAAGGTCTGATGAGATCACCATCAAAAGTGTCTGAGAAGGAGCTCATTTTCTTAAGTTGTGCTTTAGTGCCAATTTGCAGGAATTCAGTTTTATTGCAATTTAATTTTAAAGAGTTCTGCTCAAACTAGGTTTTAATTTCACTGAGGGAAGCTGTGAGCTTCAAGTGATGCAGTTTCACTTTAAATATTGAAATGGAGTTGGGTATCATCTGCATAAAAATGATAACCATTTCCATCGCTACGAATTATATGGCCAAGATATAGATACAGAAGAGGAGAGCGCTTTTAGAGCCCTGAGGAAACCCTTGTGTGACTAGAGCGGAGCTGGATATGTTATTGCCAAAACTAAGAAACTCTTGCCTGTCAGTCAGATATGACTTAAACCACTGGAGGGCAGTGCCAGAGATACCCACACTGCAAAAAATGCATATGCAAAAACTAGACAAAAAAAAAAAGTAAATGGGATTTGTTTTACTATTATTTAGCAAATAAATCTGCTAATGGGATAAGCAAAGTTTAAATGACACGATTTCTTAAAGTAAGTTAAATAATCATAAATGCAAATTATTTGATATGTAAATAATTCTTAGAATAAGGAAAATAAGATTTAATGTCACAATATGAATACTTTTCACTTGCTTAGCTTTCATTTTTTGCAATGCATAATGTTCTCCATTCTGGACAGTAGAATGTCATGTCTGACCATGTCAAATGCTGCACTAAGATCTAACAAAATTAATATGCTGGTTTGTCCAGAGCTTGCTGCCAATGGAAATCATTAGTTACCCGAAGTAGAGCAGTTTCACAGCTGTGCTGTCCAATGAAACCAGACTGAAAGGGTTCCATCAAATTATTAGAAATTAAGTAATTGGTGAGTTTGGAGACTTTAAAACGCTCAAGAATTCTTGACAGAAAAGGTAAGTGAGAAATGGGCTGAAAATTGTTAAGATTGTCAAAATCAAGACCAGACTTTTTTAACAGTTACAGAAGTAATTTAAAAGTGGCTGGCACAACACCAGTGTCAAGGGATGTATTTATTATTGTTGTAACAGTCGGGATTATGGCATGAAGGCAGGATTTAAGATGTGTGGTGAGGATGGGGTCCAGTACACAAGTAGTTGGCCTCATCTTACAAAGCAGGTCATTAACAAATGCAGACGTGACTGGAGAAAATTTAGAAAAAGAGCTGGATGGAGTATGTAGAGAAGGAAAGATATAAATGGATGATGGATTTATTTTATTTGAATTATTTACTGTAGATCTTTCATTTTATTGTGGAAAAAGTGGAGGAATTTTTCACAGACTTTGGTAGAGTAGGTAATTGGGCCAGATGCAGGTTGAAATACTTTATTAACTACAGAGAACAAAACCCTCAGGTTATCATGGCCACTTCTAATATTATGCCATAATGTGTGTTCTTGGCTGCAGTTAATGCATCCTTGTAATCCCTTTGATGGTCAGAGAAAACCTGGATGTGCATGATGAGGCCAGTCTTAGGTGACTTTCATAGTCTGTAACTGTGAATTGTACCATGGAGCTGAGCGCTTAAACTAAACCTCCTTATGCTTTAAAGGAGCTGTTTTACCTGTTGGTGAAAGAAGGGCTGTGTTATAGTGATCGACAAAACTATCTAGTGTTAATGGAATATGTGAATACAGAAAAAGATCAGAAATGGAACTAGCAAGGATAGAAGGACAGATATTTTTATCCATCCATCCATCCATTTTCCAACCCGCTGAATCCGAACACAGGGTCACGGGGGTCTGCTGGACCCAATCCCAGCCAACACAGGGCACAAGGCAGGAACCAATCCCGGGCAGGGTGCCAACCCACCACAGAGATATTTTTATGGTTTCTGAAAAAAAAAAAAAATTGCCATTAACAGGTAGCAGAAGAGAGAGTTAATGAGACAGTGAAAAGTACTGATTTATGGTCAGAGAGTCCCAAATCACTGCAATAAGTGTTGTTGACAGATAAGCCAGATATGCAGATCAAGTCCAATATATGACCACCAAAGTCCATAGTAAAATCAAAATGTTGCACCAAGTGAAAGTCAAAACAGTCCAGTAAGGATAGGAATTAATTTCTCATCTTACATGTAGTAATGTCAATATGGATGTTGAAATCGCCAAAAAGAATGACTCTCTACGAAAGGGAACTTAAATTGGTTAATAATACAGTAAGATCATATTAATAAGGCACATTGTATTTTGGGGGATGATAGAGAACAATGAGTAAGTCAGGATTTGATTTTGTTGTTAGCTTTAGAGCCAGACACTTGAAAGACAATGGGCAGTCAATTGGGATTCTTTTAATATTTTGTTCAGTTCTTACAATCACTATGACTCCTCCTCCTTGTCTTGAGCTGTGAGGTTCTGCAAAATAAATATATCCGGATGGTGTTGCCTCCGTGAGAGACGTATAATCGTTTGTTTTTTGCGAGGCTTCTGTAAGGCAAAGCATGTCAAGGTTGGAGTCTATAATGAATTCAGATAGCACCAGTGCTTTGCCATTAAGAGTTCTTGAGTTAACCAATGCAATATTATCTGACGAGGGTTCATTGGGGTCAGATCCATGATCAGAGTTTATTTTAACAAATTATAGATTTGGCACAATGACACTCCGATTTTCAAAGCCATTAATAGGACGGCGTATTCGTGAACAAATGCAGTTGAACTTTTCATTTGCAGCTCGGCAGCGGCGACCTGATCCGTGATATGAATATTTTGGGTGCTGCACAATACCAGCGTCTTTTACGCATTCCAGTGTGACCATTTGCTCTGAATAAACTGTTTAATATGAAGGAATTTGTCACAAAAGTGTTTTAGCATAGTACAGAGCAATATTTACCCTAATAGTAGCAGAGAAGCAGCGCAGCACACAAAGGTGAGACGAGCAGAGTGGGGTGGTGCAGATGAGCGGCAAAAGCAAGCAGCAGAAAAAGCATAGTAGGAGATATTACAAATAAGAAAATATATCCAATACTCCTGAGAACAAATATAAAATGCACAAACTCTTAACAATCATACAGATGGTAGCATGTTTAACTTGAAGTCAGGGGCCTCATGGTTTGAGTCTAGTCTGGTTTATTTTTTTTTATCTTCAATCCTGAATTGTTATTTATTAGTTGACATATCTAACTTGCTCCTGCACAATTATTTAGCTGGGACTAAAATTATCACTCCAGTTCCTCAGTACATACTTAGAATTCTATACACTTCTCTGTTCCTTTATGCACTATCCTGATAGCTGTGTTATCAATTCCATGAGAAAAAAAAATGGCTTGTAGAGTACAAGCCTTTAAATAATGTATAAAGATAGAGATAAAACTACGTACACGTCAAGTACGTTACTAAAATAATAATACAAGTAGTCGTCAACTTACGACCACGTTTGTAGATTTGGATGGACCGGTATATGTATTCAAACTTGAGCATATGTATAGAACTGTATAAAAAGTCCTTAAGTCATATTGTTTGTCTTTTATCCCCTTTTTATCATAATTCTTTGTTGTGTAGATTTTCTATTATTTTTTTTTTATAAATTATTTTTTTGTTCATTATTTTGTTTCGTTATTACTGTTGCTCACATGAGTGCTGAACCTTTAGCAGCACCACAAGTCCTTTCTTATGTTACATCATGGTTCTCGTGGCCTCGGAACTCCTGTAAATTTTGTTTTTTTTCCTCTGACCTTAGTTTACTCTTTGTTATTGAGTTTTGCCTAATCTTATTTTTATTTTTTATAAACTTTTCTTTCTTCATCTTGCAAAGCACTTTAAGCTTCATCATTTGTATGAAAACATGCTATATAAATAAATGTTATTATCAGTGTGAGCCTCTTACAGTGCTCATTGTTTTAACTGGGAGAGTAAGTATTGTAGTAGCCGAGTTTGAGCACTCATGTGTTTTCTGTTTTAACATTTCAGCCTGTTAATAATAATCATTAACAGATAAAGGAGTTCAGTGTGGTTTCATTACCCCTTCGTGGCAGTTCACACAAAGCGGCACATCATGACTCACAACGCAGAAGCTTCGAATGTTAACAGGATTCAAAGCCAGAGTGCAGCAGTACAGCACATGCGGTGAACAGCAGTTACAATGGGATAACTTAAAGTCAAATGTGATTGCATTTGCTTTCTTTCCTTCTGCATACTGCTTGAACACCTTCATTTTTGTGTCGAGATCAACTGCCTTTTTTCCTGTAATTGTAAGACAAATGTAACTGAACGTCATCGAAACCACTACAGGCAATAAACTGAGATTGAGATGAATAAGTCAAAGCATACAGAGCTGGCATGGTGAAAACTTGGTTTGCCCATGAGATGCAGTAGCAGTTATAAGTCGAATGGTTGTAAGACACATAGGTCATTAGTCAACGACTACCTGTAAAAGTAGCTAATAATAAGAAAAACAAAAATGATAAAGTATAGAGAGCAACTTACATATTGTTAAAACCATTGCCTATTTTGCATTTTATGTTTTTTATATTTATGCTTCTATTATTTTTATTTATTTGTTTAAGCAGTTGCATTTTTTTTAGTTCAATGGTATTTACACATATTAGGTGTTCACTAAAGTAGGCAGGTGCCCATGTTGACTCTGCATAGTGAGGGGATGAAGTGCAGTCTAAATGCTAATACTACCATTTAGCATTCAATTTTACAGTGCACATTTAGGCACAGTAAGAACTTTTTTAGCTTTTTATCTTTTCTTTCCATTACAGTGTAGTTCATTACACTGCAAGATTTGTGTGGAAATAGTACAGAAAAATATAGAATTATATTACACTAGTACTGCGGTGGGTTGGCACCCTGCCCTGGATTGGTTCCCTGCCTTGTGCCCTGTGTTGGCTGGGATTGGCTCCAGCAGACCCCCGTGACCCTGTGTTCGGATTCAGCGGGTTGGAAATTGGATGGATGGATTACACTAGTAAATATTTGCTAAGTGATCATTGCCAACCCTCAATATGTACAATCAAAAAATGCCTAGGATGGCACCCAATGTTAAAATATTGACCAATACAGTCTGTTTGGAGTTTACATAGTCTCCATGCATTACATGGAGTTTCCTCCTTACTGTAGCTTTCATGTCACATCCCAGATGCATTGTTGGATTAAATGGCAACCCTAAACTGTCCCTGTGTGACTCACTGTATGTGAGTGAGTACCTTCTGTCCAGTGTTGGTTTTTGCTTTGCACAAAATTAAAGCAGTCATGTAGTAGCACATACTATGACATATATAGCTAGCTCACTTGTAAAGGAATTATTTTTGTACTTATCACCATAATAACACAGTAGAATAAAACTCATTTTAAGTTGAATTCTGTTCTCCAAATACACCATGAGCTTAATCATTTGAGTTATGTTTATTCAGCTTCAGCAGGACAGGGAAAAATTGAGGCAATATAGAAAAAAAGGACAGTATCAGAAAAATTGTTTCAGTGCCCAGACTCAAACACAACATGGACTTAATTATGTTAAAATTTTAAGAACAATTAAAATTAAGTTAAATGTAAAAGAGAAGAGGAAAATGTCTAGATTTGATTAAAATTAAGGATGAATTCAAAACTATTTCATTTTGATTCTCAATATACTGTAAATGGAGCTTGCATAGAAGTCTTGTGGCAGAGGTCTGTCATCTACCACTCAAGCATTAAAAGGGATCCACAATGTCACTCACTGCAAGGTTGTCTACAATTTATTTATTTTTATTATTTTACATTATTTGGGCATTGATCTACTGTTATTCCAATCATTATAAATGGCCATGATGTCATACTGTCACAGAGGGTTTGGTCATTTGAATTGATGGCTGTTCTACAGCTGACTAGACTTTTCTCTGTTTTGTAACATTTATATTGTCTATTTCACGTCTGTTTAGTTTGATGGTGTTCTTCTAGATGGTGGTCACTTCATTAACCAGGGTTTCATACAATACATAGCTCAAGTGTGTTTTTTTTAATAATTTATTGTCTTTTGTGTATCTTTTTGTAGTTCATGTTTCAAACACATTTTTGTTGTCTCCCTTTGTATTGTTTTTAATGAGTATTTTATTGTTATTATGTTTTGACCAAGTTAATTTTGTTAGCTATTTTCCATGTACTCCTTATGTTAACTCAAGGTTGAGAGACTGTCTAATGCTGTATCTGTGTACAGCCCTCAGGGCAACATGTTCTATGAAAGCCTCAGGGCATGTGCTGAGACATTGACATACACTCATGTTTATTTGGTTTTCCTTAAGTTTTTGGTTTTTTTTTTTGATATGTGGATTTAGATCTTGTGTTTTTTATTCATTTTTGAATTCCTGGCTTTTTAAAATGTTGCTCTCTTCTTTGGTTTTGTCTTTGGATTATGGACTTGATTTTGTTCTTCAGATCTGGAAATCTTTTTTGATTCTCCCCTTTCTGTAATTTTTATTTGGGATCATTTTTGTTTTTCTTAATATTCTATTTTATTATTAAGATACTGTTTTATTGTTGTGGGTAAAATGTTTTACAGTGCCTTTTTTTCAATTTTTCAGTCTTCGCTTCATTTTGGCCTGTGCTTGCCATGAAACCTGCTTCTTGAGTTTGGGGCACAGCTAATTCTTATTTCAAGGGTCATCTGGAGCAATGAAGCTTAGTTGAACCCTTGAACATAGTCAAGTGACAGAGGTGTGACATTTCATGTGTCAAGAATTCAGTCTTTTTTTTGTTCAGTCTTTTTTTTTTTTTTTTAAGAAAAGCATTGTTCTGTTACAAATAAAGCTTCCCTGTTGTGTTTTTTAACATGGACAATAAGTTGGCATGTTGAAAATAAGTGTAGGCAGCCTTTTTCAAAAAACTGAAATTGTTAATGTATTTATTTTCAAATTTATCATTTTCGAATGCTCTATTTTGCTTATCTGTTGCTACATGCATCTGAGATTTCTAGGGTCGGAGAGATCAGAACCAGTGTTGTCATCACATCATCAATGCAACCATATTATGAGCTTCATACTGTCCATCTTGATAGATTACTCAAAGACTTATATTCTACAGTATGTGTGTTTTCTCAAATTTGTTACTGATTCTCCCACTGGTTTTGGTTGCAAGATGTCTTTAGCTTTAATAATTCTTACCAGGTGTCTTCAACATTCATTTCCTGGTCCTCATGCAAATTCTCTGCATATCCCTTCGGTCCCTTAACTACTGTACATGTCCTTGATTGGTGGTTGTAGGTCACTATAAAATCACACATTGAACTTTGGTTAGATTGTCAACTCTACTGATTACTTTTGAAGGATTTGTTGCAGTCTAACTCATGGAAGGAGTAGAAAGATTATGACCTGTGAGGGCTTTCATACCATTTTTATTTCATATTGTTTGCTACAGTGTTCTTTTTTAAATTTTCCTATTTACCTTTGTAGTGTTATTGCTTGATCTTTAGGGTCTATTTTACTTCAGGTATGCTCATAAAGGCTTAATAGTTAGCTCCTATTTTTCAAGACAACAATAATAAGGTTTGTCAGAGATTTAAATGCCATGTACTGTTTTCCTTATTTATCTTCCTTACAATTGTTAATGATTCAACATATGTATACTAATATTGTCTTTCAGTTCTCTTCCTGTCATATAAATTAAAGACAAATAACCATTTCCATAACTATGTGAAGAGAAACTGAATATTTTTCCTATGCTTTTTAAAAGTGATGGTGATAATATACTCATGTTTTCAAAAGTGGCTGTGGTTATGTACATATTTTTGCCTTAGATTGGACACCTGCTCTTACCTGCCTTGCATGTAATTATCCAATATTGTAATATTTGAGTTCCTAAAATGAATAATTTTTTATAAACTGCTTTACTCCATCACACTGGCTTGCACAATTTTACCTAAGAATATGCATCTTCTTATGCATAAAGTAATAATGTTAATTGATCATAAAAAGGTAGATTCATATAAAGTAAACAAAACAAAAGAAGCTCTGTCTCTGACCAGCATAATCATATTTAGTATCATGGCCAAAGTGGTAAACTAACATGTCCAAAATAACAATATGTTTAAGAGAGAAATGGACCCAGACTCAAAGAAGGCCAGGCAAAGTGATCTTCAAATAATCATGCCAACATTCATGAATAGAAGTTGGTAAAAACCCAAACCTCAAAACGAAATGTGTGGTAAAATTGTAGTCAAAGGAAGGAAAGTCTGAGGTCATAATAATAACTAATACTGTTTTCCTTATCTAATTTCTAATGAATAATTCTCTGTTTTTTTGTATTTGAATCCAAAATTGTATGTAGTAATCTGCATGCTGCCCTCTTTAATACAGTCAGCATCACATAACCAGCAACCAAGCACAGAAATGACAAATACTATGGTTGTCACCTATGGAAAAATAGAACAAAATAGCAATGCCCATGATAAACAAAATTGAATCAAGATAATGGTAACAAAATAATATTTGTTATGATTAAAAATAACATATCACCACATAAAACATTTTCCAAAACTCCAGGGAATAACTATTATTTAACATTGGAATTTTAAGGTTTATTTTTCCATTATTGTTCACTCCACACACATTACAAGCCATTGTATCTTCATATTATAAGGGCAATTAGTTTAATAACATAGTTTTCCTTGTAAGACGTAATTCACATTAAATCATAGAACTTTATCCTTTTAATACCTTCAATAAAAAAAACTGAAATTGATCATATTTTTCCTTGTTCTTCCCCATCAGTTTCAAATGTTGCAGTTAGCAAATATCAGTGTATTCAAAATACAACCGCCATCTGTGCTTTTCTCTACTCCTTCTTAGTGATGGTAAGGGGTTAGCAAGCGATTGTCAGGGCCAAGGTTACTACCAATGTGGCAATAGACAGAGGAAAGTCCATTGTCAAATACCCAAGAAACAAAATGCTCCTGCATGTGTGAAATTCTTGCTAAAGTGAAATATCAACAATGCAATTGCTAAGGTATGTTAGCACCATATTTCATTCCACTGGGAGATCAACATTTTACCTAAAAAAATGAGGTGCAGATAAAACATAAACATAAAACATAATCCATCATTTTAAATACAGTTAACACAGTGCAGTTTTTAAAACTACTAAAAGTAAACATAAATAAGCGGGTAGTGTTCATCATTTGTGGATTTGGTGGTGCTACTGCCTTCCATTCACTCTGAAGTTCTATTCCAAGATCAGAAGAGTAATGTTCAACACACTAATATGAGCCTTTATTTTTAATTTTATTTTTCAATTTTCATGTTCCTGATCTTCTTCTTCTTCTTCTTCCTCTTGATTTATTCCCAGTTCATCTAATGTCTTTCGACAGTGGGAGGAAACACAGAGCTCCTGCATGAAACCAACACAGGCTTGGGCGAACATCATACTCCATGCAGGTCTCCTTACTGTGAGGCAGCAACTATATCACTGTGCCACCATGCCGCCTATGCATAAATGTGTTTTTAATTATTTTTTATTCATTGAAATGAATGACGTATTGATTGATTATTTTGTAATACATTTGTCTATTATGTAAGAAAGAAACAAATCAGGGTATGCAATTTATGCTTTCTCTGGGTTAATTTTAATTGTTATTAATTTTAAACAATTTAGAAGGCAAATGAAAGATTTTAACCATGTAACCAAATTTATATAGTGCTCTTCCTTTTATTGTTCAGATAAATCAATTAAGCACACCAGATGCTTAATTAAACCCATACGGAAGGTATTTTTAAAGCCCAGCTGCTTAGGGCATCGATGTCCCAAAAATACACCATTGAATAATGACCATCTGATTTAAAATAGAAAAAGACTTAATGACTCTTTCACAAATTATATTCCATATGCTAAACTCAAGAAAAAAAAAGAATTGCAAGCAATTAAATGCCCCCAGAACTATTTGTTAATTGTGTTCTAATTGTAAATGATAAAACCTTTTATGAATATGTTGAGGTTAAACCAAAAACAGTAGGCTATAATATGAGTTTTCTTTAATGTCTACAAAGTTTTACTTAGAATTTCTCAGGTTGTTAAATATATTTTAGTATTTCAGCAATCGAAAACAATTTGTAATTTTTAAAATCAATGTTTTAAATCTTTCCTTGAAGAACTTGATTAAGATTAGTAATATCCCTCACCAGTAGGCGCTGTCTTCTTTTAGTCATAGGCTCATTCCACCACAGTGTGCTAAGAATCACATCTGGGAGTTTTTTCTGCCTGTTGCTGTCAGGCAATTCAATGCTTCCTACCGATGTACTTGTTAATTTAATTTTGAAATACCTGCACAAAATACATCTATTTATTTTTATTTATTTATTGATTAATTGATTGCCTCTATTATATGTCATGTGAGTCTATATCCTTGTTTTTTTCTGCTGTTGTATGAATGTGAATTTCCCTATGGAACTAATAAAGGTTATCTTATGTGTATCTTATGTGTAGGTTAGGTTAATACCTGTGTCTGAATTGACCCTGTATGGATGTATGCATTGGTGGGTCCTGTAAGTGATTAGCTAATTTCTACCATGCGCCTGAAAATGCGGGAATGGGTTTGTGGCTACTCACACTCCTAAATTGTTGGATTTGAAAATATCATGCTAGATTAATAAATGTAGCATTATGTTATATTGCACTAATTAAAAAAAAGAATTTGCCTTGAAATAAACAAAGCACAAAATTCTGAACTTTACATATGTTTTGTGGAAGAGCTATTTCTCCTGTTGTCTTCCCCATACAAAGAACCAGCAGGCATCTGCTAGAATATCTCTCAGATAACTGTATAACCCCCCCCCCCCACCCCATCATTTTGCTCGCTGTCTGTCGACAGGTATATTCCAACACAACAGGAGATTTATTTATAGATATAGCAAATGCTGCAATTATTGGAAATTGCTGTCTATGCAAAATGAATGGTAATCTACATACAGAAGTATCGCCAGTATCTAACTTAATACAAGGAAGGAATATGACTTCTCCTGCATGATCACCAGTCATGAGTTTGTCGCAATTTGATGTTTATGTAGTTTAACAGTTTGTAAGAGTGTGCCATTACATAGGCTTTATTTGTTGACTGCTAACACACAACTGAACTACTACTGTTCTTAGTGGAGCGGATGTATATGAGGTATTTTGTTTGACATATGCGTGTTAAATTGGTTGTACTGACACAAGAGCATCATTGTTGTATTTTCCTCATGAAGATGAAAAAAATTATATACATATATATACTACATGATGTACGACTTTAAAGAAAAATTAACATTGCATAAAAACATCACATGAAAACATTGCACGATTTTGCTAATCTTTTTATATTTTCATTATATATATATATATATATATATATATATATATATATATCCATCCATCCATTTTCCAACCCGCTGAATCCGAACACAGGGTCACGGGGGTCTGTTGGAGCCAATCCCAGCCAACACAGGGCACAAGGCAGGGAACCAATCCCGGGCAGGGTGCCAACCCACCGCAGGACACACACAAACACACCCACACACCAAGCACACACTAGGGCCAATTTAGAATCACCAATCCACCTAACCTGCATGTCTTTGGACTGTAGGAGGAAACCGGAGTGCCCGGAGGAAACCCACGCAGACACGGGGAGAACATGCAAACTCCACGCAGGGTGGACCCGGGAAGCGAACCTGGGTCTCCTAACTGCGAGGCAACAGCGCTACCACTGCGCCACCGTGCCGCCCTTATAAAATAATATGTAAATATTAAATTTTGTATGTAACATTGTGTGTCATTGCACATCTGTGACCATTGTGTCCACTGCATGGCAACAAATAGTGCATACTTGATGACATGATCAGCATGCAGTCTGAATGCCAAAGCAGAAAAATTATAAAGTGTTTAATTGCCAGGATTTTATTTAGTACAAAATACAAAGTAAAATACAAAGAAAAAGAATACATTCAATGTCAATGTCAATTTATTTATATAGCACATTTAAAACAACATAGGAATGCTGTGGCCAAAGTGCTTTACAATAATAGAATAAAAGAAAAACCAAACAAATAACATAAATAGAAATAAAAATATATGAATAAAAATAAAAATAAAAAAATTCAGCACAAACGGCAGAAATAGTGCAAAAACCTACTCTTACAATTTGCACACGTTAACTCAATTGCAATTCTGACAAAATACAGTATTTGGAACATTATGTTAAACAAACAAACAAATTTTAAAAAAGCGTTTTTTTAAGCGCGGCTTCAGTACATGTTTTCAAGTCATGTGTGCGCATGTGCCTTGCTGTGCTGCCATGTGTGCGTGTGTGCCTCACGCTGCTGTGTCAGGCTGCCACAAAATAAGGTGCAGGTCCCTGTCTTACAGACGGCCAGGCATCCTGCTGACTACGCCTGATGTAAAGGCCAGCCCTGACACAGACAGACGCAGGACACAAGTTCAGGGCTTTTATTTCCTTTTTCTTCCCTCATGGAGAACATCTTCCCGTTCCCACAAGTACAGAACACAGTCACGAACACAATAACACACAATAGTAATTCTTTTCTCTTCCTTTTCTCCGTCACTTCTCTCCGGCAAGCTTTGTCTCCCTCCTCCCGACTCTGGCTCCTGGAGTAGTGGCTGCTGGCTCCTTTTATAGCTCACCCGGAAGTGCTCCAGGTGCTTGAAGACCTAATTCCGGCAGCATTTCCAGGTGTGGCGGAAAAGCTGCTCTGTAGGGCTCAGCAGCAGTTACAGCACCCCCTGGTGGCATCCACGGATCCCAACAGGGCTGCACCAAACTCCAACTCCCATGAAGCCCTGAGGGAGTCCTAGGCACTGCTGCAGCCTGGGGGGGCTGCCATCTAACGTTCCAGGGGAGGTATTGTCCTGACCAGGCTTGCTCCCCCATTCCATACAATGAAGAGTTGTCCTGGCCTCGGTGACAATATGTATATACAGTAGACTCCCACAAAATCGCGGTTCACGGATTTTTCCTTAGAACCTAAATATTAATTGTTAGCGGAAAGCGCAAATATCCTCCGCAATTTTTTATGGCTTTTTTTGTGGCAATACTGTGCTGTAGAAAGAACAGGAAGCAACCGCTGAGGGAAATGCGGGTTGGGATAGTGAAAGTAGCTAATCTGACAGCGTTATTCATTTCTCCTTGCTGCTGATTGACTGCTGCTCTGTGACACGTCTCCAGGTGAATGGGTTTACCACCGCTGAGGGAAACGCGGTTTGGGATGGTAAAAGTAGCCAATCTGAGAGCATTATTCATTTCTCCTTGATGCTGATTGACTGCTGCCCTGTGATGCGTCTCCAGCTGAATGTCCTCGTGTTTTCCACTTTGTTATTGTATTCATTTTGTTATTCTTAAACACACAAGATGACGCCGAAATGCCGTGCACCTTCTAAGGCTTCTGGCACTGAGCCTAAGCACCAGAAAAAGTTTAAAACACTCCAGGAGAAGGTTGAACTACTGGATTTGCTCCATGAACTAAAAAGTTATGCTGCAGTAGCACGCCACTATGGCATTAATGAAAGCACCGCACGCTACATAAAGAAGAACGAGGCAGCGATCTGGAGTACCGTATCTGTATGTTTCTGGTAATGACCGTAAGGAATAAAAATATCGTCAGGATGGAATTTGCCTTGGCATTGTGGATCACCGACTGCAGGAAGAAGAACATCCCCTTGGACGGTAACATAATCCGTGAGAAAACACGGAAATTGTACCAGCAGTTCGCTACAGGAGACAATGTAACACTTCCCATCACAATGTTCCTGAAACCTATAAAGAAAAGCCAGCACGAAACCCCATCAGAAGAAGACCAGCCAAAGATACGACTCCTCCTGAAGCGCCTGAAGAAGAGGCGCCACCACATTGTGGTCAGCAATACAGGAGCGCCACAGGGGACTCTACTTTCTCCGGTCCTGTTCAGCCTATATACATCAGACTTCCAATACAACTCGGAGTCCTGCCACGTGCAAAAGTTCGCTGACGACACTGCTATCGTGGGCTGCATCAAGAGTGGGCAGGAGGAGGAGTATAGGGACCTAATCAATGACTTTGTTAAATGGTGCAACTCAAACCACCTAAACCTGAACACCAGCAAAACCAAGGAGCTGGTGGTGGATTTTAGGAGGCCCAGGCCCCTCATAGACCCCGTGATCATCAGAGGTGACTGTGTGCAGATGGTGCAGACCTATAAATATCTGGGAGTGCAGCTGGATGATAAATTAGACTGGACTGCCAATACTGATGCTCTGTGTAAGAAACGACAGAGCCGGTTATACTTCCTTAGAAGGCTGGCGTCCTTCAACATTTGCAATAAGATGCTGCAGATGTTCTATCAGACGGTTGTGGCGAGCGCACTCTTCTACATGGTGGTGTGCTGGGGAGGCAGCATTAAGAAGAAAGACGCCTCATGCCTGGACAAACTGGTGAGGAAGGCAGGCTCTATTGTAGGCATGGAGCTGGACAGCTTGACATCCGTGGCAGAGCGATGGGCGCTAAGCAGGCTCCTATCAATTATGGAGAATCCACTGCATCCACTAAACAGTGTCATCTCCAGACAGAAGAGCAGCTTCAGCGACAGACTGCTGTCACTTTCCTGCTCCACTGACAGACTGAGAAGATCGTTCCTCCCCCAAACTATGTGACTCTTCAATTCCACCCGGGGGGGTAAACATTAACATTATATATAGTTATTGTCTGTTTTTACCTGCATTATTATCAATCTTTAATTTAATATTGTTTTTTTGTATCAGTATGCTGCTGCTGGAGTATGTGAATTTCCCCTTGGGATTAATAAAGTATCTATCTATCTACTCGAGGAGTTTTAAAACCTCTGCATCGTACTGCACAACTACTTCATCATCATCATCAATATCATTCATCATTGGTGAGTACCCGTACATTTTACTGTATTTTAATTAAATGAAATTATTATGTATTTACTCTACTTATACCAAAGAAAATGCACTTGCATGAATTACAGTATGTACAGCGGTAACATCGGTATTTTACATTCTAGCACCGCGGGAGACATAGCAGAACAGTACTGTACAGTATACGGGTTTAACTTTACATTCTGTTTTTAGGTAATGTATTAAGGTAATTTTTTAGGTAATGTATTAATGTATTAAGCTGAGCTTGCAATGAAATTAAAGTGCTTTGGGGGCATACTGTATTTAAGGTTTAAACTATAAAAATAGGAATTTAAAAGGCATTTTTTAACCACATCCAAAAGTCGTGGTTTTTCATAATCCGCGGGTGCTCTAGGAATGTAACCCTCGCGAATTTTGGGGGTGTACTGTATACCCATGAACAAACAATTGTCTTCACCAAACTTGCTCAGAGAGCTATTCAAAAAGAGAACAGAACTGATGAAAAATTTCATCCACTATTCACTTGCAGGATTTAATATTTTCCAGTTTTAGATATTATAATTAACTTTCTCATTGAGTTATGGGGATTTGGTTAAAATTATTTCAATTCAGCAAAATAAAGCTTTACGCCAGTAATGTAGTGTGAGATATCACAAAAGACATTTTATTGCATAATGTAATTTTATTATGTATATCTGCAAGAACTGTCTTTAAATGATTGCCATTAACTATAGATTTGAAGCTGCTTGATAGATATGTAAATATTTTAAACAAAAATGGTGTGAGTATGGAGCATCCCCAAAACACATGATATAGTGATCCGGGTGCTTAATGACAATTTAGGATTTGCCCCAGATACAATTTATGAAATTTAACTAAGATATATATTATCTGTGTAATTTTTAGTTGAAGTAGAACATGTTTACACAGATTTAGGAGGATTGCATTTTATGGATTGCTGAATTCCATTCCCTATCTGAAATTCTAATTAAATCCCTGTAGTCCACTAAGATCATCCAGAGGTGAAACTACTTGAAATACAATTCTAGAGTCTGCAAATAATATCTGTTTCTTCATCAAAACTATCCAGTAATGCTTAAAGGACCGATATGATGGAAGATGAGGGAAGCTGAGCAGCTTGTTTTTGAAAAAGATTTTAACTTGTGTACAGAAAAGCAGCATGTTGCTGGAAGATTTTATTGAAACCATAATAGTTTAAACACTTCAAAAATATTACCTATTCAGAAATAAGTCCAGATCCTCAAAGATTTCCATATAATGAATACCATATAAATTATCAAAGGCTGGAGCATCTGATTATCATACACCGGGGCAGCTGACAACAGCATCTCTTCCTTAGACATTTCCTATAATGGAACCATATTTTAAGTGAATGGTGAAACACAGGGTGGCTACTGAAATGATAATAATTAGTATTAACTGGAGTATAGAGCAAACCATACAGTGAACGTATGAACAAGATTTCCTTTCCAAAGTGAAACAAAATGGTGTGGTTTTGTTGACCTATACCTTTTTCTACAGTCTCAATGCACATATATTTGTAGCCAGGACATACAAATAAATATTAGGTAATGCACTGCCATCTTCAGCTTTAGAGTTTTGTGAAGTTGTCTTTTTAATATATGACCATTTTGAATTTTAGTTAAATGAAGTTACAATACAGTCTTAACTTTCTTAAAATAGGATTCGTTGGTATATACAGTAGATTGAAGTACTCTGTAAAAGATACAGAAGCTTTTTGTTTTTTCATCTGTAACAATTAGAAAAAGTTTTCTTGTTTTGCCTGGCCGAAAAAAAATTAGTGGTAAAAAGCATGTAGTGGTCCAGAGGAACTAAGAATCACACTAGTTAGAAAAGTGAAGCACACTAAACCAAGAAAAAGTTGAAACTGTATGAATTATTTACCATAGAAATATAGATACAATTTTGACATGAATGTCTGAACTACAAATCCAGGAATCCAGCATGGGACCACAACCTTGCCAATAAACTAAATATACAAGACTGTGGCATGAATCAAATATTTTTTTAAATATAAAATTCTAGACTGTTCATCACCAAACACAGAAGGCAGAGGAGGTGATGTTTGAAGGAGTGCTGCGTAAAGCACAAGCACATGCTGACTTCAACCAAGAAACATGGAACTGGATGTATTCTGGAATGAGACCAGGCTGAAACATTTGAAAATTTTATAAGGGCCTTTAAGTTGAACAATTGTTTAAACAACTGTTTCAAATATGTAATCAAACCTTATGTCCTACCTTAAATTAAATGCAAATGGGGATAGCAATAAACAAAACATAATGTTAAAATCACATTTGTTTGTTGATGTTTTTATGGAATGATGTTTAAAAGAATTGAACAAAGTTCTGCTAAGGAAAGTAATATACTGCAATTAGAGGGAAATGTTTTCTCAAAACAACAGAAATATCGTCCCAACTCCTGATTGGTTCATACTATTGCACTATTTCTCTCTGTGTGTTAATTAAAATTTAAGTGTAGTTTTCCTCCAAGTGTCTCAACAACAACATTTATCTTCAATGCACATTTTCATACACAGGATGTAGCTCAAAGTGCTTTACAAGATGTCAAATAAATAGTTACAAGATAAGAAATACAAATTAAAATGAGATAAAAATAATAATGAATAAATAAAAAAAATAAAATCAATAAATACTTAAGTAAACTTACATACTTTAGTAAAATAGATACATAATTGATCAAAAAGCAGAATCCTTAAGTACAGAACTGTTTTTCAAGATTCTAAATATGATCAGGTCAGATGGCTGGGAAGGGCAAAAAAAAAAAAACTACAGATAAGCTGGAGAAAAACAAAATGAGCAGGGGCTCAAATGACCAAAAGACCATATGGCCCCCACTGGGAATTCTACGTAACATCTTATGTACAGTGGAACCTCGGTTCACGAACGTCTCGGTACATGTACAAATCGGTTTACAACCAAAAAGTTCACCAAACTTTTGCCTCGGTTCACGACCACACACTCAATATACGAACAAGCCAGTTTCCCTTTTGGTTTGTACATGTTCAATCTCTCCCTGTGCATTTCCTATGCAGCGAGCAAGAGAGAGAGAGAACGAGAGAGCGCAACACACACACACACACAGGCAGCGTGAGAGAGAGAGAGCACACACACAGGCAGTGTGAGAGAGAGAGAGATGCGCACACACACACACAGGCAGCGCGAGAGAGAGAGAGACATGCACACACACAGGCAACGCGCGAGAGAGGGGGCAGTTAAAGAATGCACTGGGCTTGATTTTGTTTTCACTTCTGTTTACAGCGATCGATTTGTAGTGTGCATTGTTGCAATGTTACTTTTCTTGGTGGTTTATTAAATTACGGATTTTTTCAAATGTTAATTTTTTTCCCTGTGCTTAAAACCCATTAAAAAATTGTTTTTAGCCAGCGGTTGGTAGCACTATAGCGCGAACTAGTGCAGTGTTAGTTTTCCATGTTGTTCAAGGTTTTCTCAGTGTTATTCAATGTTTTTACATTTAGTTTACTATTACGCTGTGCATTCTATGGTTTAATTAAATATATTTGTGCTTAAAAACTTAAAAAAAAAATATATTTACATACAGTTCTTATTGTCTGGTACGGATTAATTGTATTTACATACAGTCCTATGGGGGAAATTGCTTCGGTTAACGACCAAATCGGTTTATGACCAGAGTTTTGGAATGAATTATGGTTGTGAACCGAGGTTTCACTGTAGTTCCTTATTGTTTTTTAGGCTTTGTCCGAGAAGATTCGATGCAGTGAGTTTCATGTAAAGATGGGGTATCTGCTATGTGCTATGATCACATTGTGGTGGTGCAAAAAACTACTACAGAAAAAAACAAGAAAAGAAAGCAGAGAAAAGTAAAGGTTAATAATGGTTGCAAATCCATTTTGAATATGATAATTCCATGCATGTATAACCGATTAGGAGTTGTGCTTGTCAGGTTCCTAAAAAAATTATAGTTCAATGACTGCTTCAAAATAGTGAATTTGCCCCAAAAAAATAGCCAAAAGCCTGAGGTAGACAAAATGACACACCAGAAGGTGGGTGCGGTGTCAGAGTGAGAGGGTTAAGTACATACATTAAGTAGGGCAGATTTCAAAATCCTTCTTTTAACATATAAAGCATTAAATGGTCGAGGTCTGGCTTACTTGTCTGAACTTATCATGACTTACAAACCTGAGCGCACATTAAGATCTCAAGATGCCGGTCTGCTTATGATTCCAAGGATTAATAAAATAACAGTGGGAGGTCGAGCTTTTAGTTACAGGGCCCCTAAACTGTGGAATGGTCTGCCTGCTACTATAAGAGATGCCCCTTCGGTCTCAGCTTTTAAATCCCGGCGGAAGACTCACTACTTCAGTTTAGCATATCCTGACTAGAGCTGCTGATTAACTGTACAGACTGCATCTCTGTTGTTAGTCATTAGCACTTAAACATAAGTAACATGACAGTCATAATTGTATACTAACCCTCACTTATTCTGTTTTTCTTCTCGGTACTCAAATGTGGCACTTGGTGCCACAGCCCACCTGCCAAGTTGTTTTGCCTGCCTAAGGAAAAGTCATCCCAGATGGAGGATCGCAGGAATCGTGGGAAAGAGTGGTCCTTTCATGGGATTGGCTGGCCCAGCACTGTTTCAGCCGTGGAATGGCCAAATGGGGGAGGCAGCTTGAAGGATGAGGTCTCCAGGACTCTACACAAATCCAAATCTTATTATGGGATATATCATCTACTGTTAAATTCTGCTCTGTACTTCTAAAATTTATATATATATTTTTTTTATTTCTTACAATATTGTGGAATTGTTCTGTTCTGTGAACTGCATTGTATTGTATTGACCCCCTTCTTTTGACACTCACTGCACGCCCAACCTACCTGGAAAGTGGTCTCTCTTTGAACTGCCTTTCCCAAGGTTTCTTCCATTTTTTCCCTACAAGGTTTTTTTGGGAGTTTTTCCTTGTCTTCTTAGAGAGTCAAGGCTGGGGGGCTGTCAAGAGGCAGGGCCTGTTAAAGCCCATTGTGGCACTTCCTGTGTGATTTTGGGCTATACAAAAATAAACTGTATTGTATTGTATTGTATACCAAAGCCCCTCTTGAGGTGGGGGCCCCCTTTGAGATATTTCAGAGTGATAGAATGGGTATATACCATTACACAATGCGGATAGGGGGGAATTTTAGAATGGTATGGAACATAATACATTTGTCAATAGCAGGGAAAAGGGTGCCAGATGGATGAAAAAAATCATAAAAAATCATTTGAATGAAAAATAGCCTAAAATTCAACCTCCAAAAGTCTTCTTTTTTCCCGAAGGATGGTGATCAAAAATAGCACAATTGCCTGAGAAAACCATAGACCTGGCAACACCGTTAGAAGTACAACTAAAATGTAACTGTGAAAAAAAACTAATTAAGAAAGGTCTTTAGGAGCTTTTAAAAATGATCCACAGTGCTAGCCTGGCATATTTTTAATGGTAAAGTATTCCAGATTTTTAGTTCATAACAGAAAAAGACCTCCTCACCACTTCTTTCCTACTTAGCGCTTGGAGTAATAATCATACCACTATTAGAAGATCTAAAGTTACACCTGGAAATATAGAGGGACAGGCACTGCAAAATATTTGAAGGAACAAAATTATTTAAAGCTTTATATGCCATTAGTAGTATTTTAAAGTTTGTTGTAAAGGACATAGGTAACCAATGTAATGATGCTACGACTGGTGAGATGTACTAAAATTATATTTTTCTGGTTAATATTCTTCCTGCTGCATTCTGAACTAATTGCAATTAATTGATGTTTTTCATAGGTAGTCCATTTAAAAACGCATTACAGTAATCTGGTCAACTAAAACCGAAAGCGTGAGTTAATTTCTCAGTATCTTGCAATGTTAGAATAGGTCTAACTTGTGTAGTATTCTTTAAATGGAAAAATGCAGTTCTTGTAATATGGATAATGTGCAAGTCAAACTTTAGTATATGAATACCCTTGAAATCTTTACTTAAGTTTAATTCTAAGACCATTGTTATTTCAATTTTTACCAACATTAAATATTTTAGTGTTATCCTTATTTAGCCTGAAGAAACTGCTACTTATCCAGTTAGAAGTAAAAGTAAGCAATTATATCAGAGAGCCCATGTGTCAGAGCCATCAGGTGATATACAATAGATAAATAAAGATGTGTGTCAGATACATAACTGTGGTAGTTCAGCTTGTGCTTTGATATAATCTGGTCTAATGGGAGCATCATCTTCTTCTTTCGGCTGCTCCTGTTAGGGGTTGCCACAGCGGATCATCTTCTTCCATATCTTTCTGTCCTCTGCATCTTGTTCTGTTACACCCATCACCTACATGTCCTCTCACCACATCCATAAACCTTTTCTTAGGCCTTCCTCTTTACCTCTTCCCTGGCAGCTCTATCCTTAGCATCCTTCTCCCAGTATACTCAGCATCTCTTCTCTGCACATGTCCAAACCAACGTAATCTCGCCTTTCTGACTTTGTCTCCCAACTGTCCAACTTGAGCTGACCCTCTAATGAACTAATTTCTAATCCTGTCCATCCTCATCACACCCAGTGCAAATCTTAGCATCTTTAATTCTGCTACCTCCAGCTCTGTCTCCTGCTTTCTGGTCAGTGCCACCGTCTCCAACCCATATAACATAGCTGGTCTCACTACCATCTTGTAGACCTTCCCTTTCACTCTTGCTGGAGCATGTAGATTTAAAATAGCAGCAGTCCTAGAATAGATCCTTGTGGTAGGCCATATACAATATCATGGGTCCCTGAACAACAGGCACCACAGCTAACAGAGAATTTTCTGCCTTAAAGACTGAAACCAATTTAAGACACTGTCTGAGAGACCCACCCATTGACTAAGGTGATTTATAAGAATGCTGTGGTCTATATTGTAAAATACTGCCCTCAGGCCTAGGAGAAAAAGAACAAATATTTTACCAATGACTGCATTAACCCACAAGTTATTTACTTCTTTAACCAGTGCAGCTTCCATACACTAATTTTTTTTTATAAAACCTGACTGAAACTTATCAAGAACAGAATGTTACTTCAAATGGTCATTTAATTGCTGAAAGCTGCTTTTTCTACAGTTTTGCTTAAAACAGTTGGTTAGAAATATCAATAAAGTTGTCAAAGACAGAGGAGTCTAGATTATTTTTCATAACCTGATCCAGACAAACTCATCAAAAATTTAGAATTTATTTCAAGAAGAAACATGTTACTTCATGTAACAGAAACATGTTAATATCAAAGGATCAGCATAAATAGAGCAGGAAAATTATGTCAGTGTTCAGTGCTGTACTGATGCCAATTTAGTACATGTCCTTCGTGTGGCATGTTTTGAAACAGTCACCAGCACACATCCCGATGTTGCAATCAGGACAGGACAACTTTGTTTCTTTGCATACTTTTCCTATAATATTTTTTTTCTGTTGCTTCGGCATGAGAGGGTAAAATGACAGTGCCTGATCCACACAATCGATACACCATTGGTGTTATTGTAGGCTACCATATGGAAGGTTTAGTGACTGCCACATTTCAACTGACATACTGTATACAACAGTTGCCTGATTATGAACAGTACTTTGAGGACTAAAACGCCTTTCTTGATTTTCAATTGCAAACATTTTGGCTTTTTGCCATAGACCTTAGCACCACGGTGAACTTTCAAGCAACTGAATTCACCAGTGCTGTATGCATCAGTTTCACTATCTGTGTCAACATCTGATGACCAATTTTATATGGTCATCAGTATCGCTTGATTCAATTAATGGTTTAGTTTCAATCTGTTCTAAAACTGCCTTTATAGCTTCTCATTTATGCACCATTTTGTTTTGGTTGAAGGCTCCTCCACACTCATAAATATTAATGAGTTACCTTAGAGTGGCCAAACAGTTTAGAAATATTCATGATTTTTTTCAGCATAATTTTATTTTATCTACTAGAAGGCATAGATGGCTAAGTGTAACAAACCATGAGACTTACACAGTTTTCAGATTTTCAGTCATTTAAATTGACATGATCTGGTGATGAGAGCAGCAACTGCTGTCAGCACGTTTGATGTACTCCATAACTAAGTTGTATAATATGACATTGGCTTTAGGCTGACAGTTGGCCAGGCATAGACACAGTGAAGTGGTGGAGATTGTGGCTGTCAGCTCAGATAATACAAAACCAAGACAATAAATGGTGCAAAGGTCAGTTGTTGAAGGGTGCTCCACCTTTCATTTGTAAAGCAGTATTACCTGTGTGTGAGTCTGGGAAAACTTTCCTCCTTTCATAATGAAAAAAAGAAACCTAACCATTATTTTTGGCTTGTCCTGCATTGGTGGTTATTTCCCATTTATTTTGGTGTGTTTATTTATTTTCGATTTTCAATTTTTGATCAAGTTTTATTTTAGTGGACAGTTTACATAACTTAAATCACTGAAATACTATCTGTTGATCCCACCAGAGTGGTCCACTATATCGTTACAGTTATCTATTCTATTCAAAAAGTTTAAAAGTCTGTATAATTTTTTGTTTAAAAAAAAAAAAAGTTGCCACCTTGTAGTAAATTCTCCGAAAGCTTATATATTCAATAAACAGTATTTAGCTGATTAGTTGTTAAAACATTGCACTTCTAGTGACTTTTATATAAAATTGAAATATGATCACATGCTCAGCAATTTTGTTTGTTTTCAGTTGTGATAAGAGCATCGCAACTGGCTTAAATTTAAAACAATTAAGTATACTCTTTTTACATTCCTCACAATCTTCAGTCCTGGAATACGTCTAACAGCTGTTCTCTAGAGCTGTTATGTTTTTATTGTGCCATGAAGACCACAACTGTATGTAGGTGTGCTAGATGTGGCTTCACAACTTAATTAAGGAAAACTGCTATTGGCATAGCATGCTGTGTACTGATTAATAATAATAATAATAATACATTTTATTTATATAGCACCTTTCCCATGCTCAAGGCACTTACAGAATATAAGAAAGAACATCAGGGTATGCAGTATATAACATTGTACAAACCAGATAAATAAATAAAGAAGATTACGACAGTGAATTCAGAGAAAAAAAAAGCCTAATAGACAACATAATTGATGGTCTAGCACACACACATACAGGTTACATGAGCATCTTGACAGAGAAGTAAACTGAGAGAAGGGTAATAAAGTCAAGTAGAGCTAAAAGCCTTCTTAAATAGATGAGTTTTGAGTTGTTTTTTAAAAGAATTCATGGAGTCAGCTGACCTGATTAATTTCGGTAGGTCATTCCAGAGTCTGGGCGCTATACAGCTGAAGGCCTGGTCACCCATGGAGTGTAGATTAGTGTGGGGCACAACAAGATTGCCAGAATACAGAGGACCTTAGTGGGTGGTCGGGTACATAGTGATGGAGAAGGTCACTGATGTAGTTTGGCTCAAGGTTATTTAAGGCTTTGTAGGTTATTAGTAGGATTTAATATTCGATTCTGTAAGACACAGGGAGCCAGTGAAGGCAAAGCAGGATGGGTGTGATGTGCTTGCTGCTGCTGGTTCAAGTAAGGATTCTTGCAGCTGAGTTTTGAATAAGCTGGAGCTGTGATGTAAGATTAGAATTTTGCACCTGCCAGTTGGGGATTGCAATAATGGGATAAAAGCATGGACAATAATGGGATAAAAGCATGGACAAGTTTCTCAGCATTAGAGAAGGAGAGGAAGGAGCGAACACGGGATATGTTACTGAGGTGAAAGTAAGAAAGTTTCTTAATGTGATTTATGTGGGCAGAATAAGAGGCAGGCTTGATGAGATCACCGCCAAGATAGACTGGGAAGGAGCTCATTTTATTAAGTTGCATTTTAGTCCCAATTTGCAGGAGTTCAGTTTTGTTGCAATTTAATTTTAAAGAGTTCTGCTCCATCCAGGTTTTAATTTCACTAAGGCAGGTTATGAGCTGAGAAAGCTCTGATGAAGTTCCACTTTTAACATTGAAGTAGAGTTGAGTATCATCTGCATAAAAATGATAACCCAGTCCATAGCTACGGATAATATGGCCAAGGGGAAGCATATAAATACAGAAGAGAAGAGGGCTGAGGACAGAGCCCTGAGGAACTCCTTGTGTGACTGGCGCTGAGCTAGATCTGCTGTTGCCAAGACTAACAAACTCTTGCCTATCAGTCAGATAGGACTTGAACCACTGGAGGGCAGTGCCAGAGATACCCAGCATGTTCTTCATCTAGAATGTCATGTCTGACTATGTCAAATGCTGCACTGAGGTCTAACAGAATTAATATGCTGGTTTGTCCAGAGTCTGCTGCCATAAGCAAATCATTGGTTACCCGTAGCAGAGCAGTTTCACAGCTGTGCCGCGCCCTGAAACCAGACTGAAAGGGTTCCATCAAATTATTAGAGGTTAAATAATTGGTGAGTTGGGAAGCTACAACACGCTCGAGAACTATTGACAGGAAAGGTAAGTGGGAAATAGGCCGGAAATTGTTAAGATTGTCATCATCAAGTCCAGACTTTTTTAACATTGGGGTTACAGAAGCAATTTTAAAAGTGAGCGGCACAGAGCCAGTGTCAAGGGATAAGTTTATTATTGTTGTAACAGTCGAGATTATGGCATGAAGACAGGATTTAAGTAGTGTGCTGGGGATGGGGTCCAGTATACAAGTAGTCAGTCTCATTTTACAAAGCAGGTTATTAACAAACACAGATGTGACTGGTGAGAACTTAGAGAAGGAGCTGGATGGAGTGGGAAAACAGGGAGAGATATAAACAAATGATGTAATTATGTTAGTTGAATTATTTAGATCTTTAATTTTGTTACGGAAAAAGTGGAGTAATTCCTCACAGACTTCAGTAGAAGAGGTAGTTGGGCCAGATGCGGGTTTGAGTAGTTTATTAACTACAGAGAACAAAACCCTTGGGTTATCGTGGCCACTTTCTATTATTCTGCCATAATGGGTGTTCTTGGCAGAAGTTAGTGCTTCTCTGTAAGCTCTTTGGTGGTCAGAGAAAGCCTGGATATGAACAGTGAGACCAGTCTTACGTGACATTCTCTCAAGGCGTCAGTCAGCTGCTTTCATAGATCGCAATTCTGAATTATACCAAGGAGCTGAACGCTTAAAGGAAACCTCCTTATGTTTTAAAGGAGCTGTTTTATCTAATGCTGAATGAAGGGCTGGGTTATAGTGCTCAACAAGACTCTAGTTTTGACAGAATAGGTGAAGACAGAAAAAGATCAGAAATAGATCCAGAAAGGATAGAGGGACAGATATTTTTAAGGTTCTGTAAGAAATTTGTCATTTACAGGATAGAGGAGGGAAAGGCAGTGAGACAGTGAAAAATACTGCTTTATGGTCAGAGAGTCCCAAATCAGTGCTATAAATGTTGGCAACAGATAGTCCAGAAGTACAGATCAGATCCAATATATGACCGCCGGAGTGGGTGGCAAAATCAACATGTTGTGTCAAGTCAAAACAGTCCAGTAAGGATAGGAATTCATTTCTCAGTTTAGATGTGGGGATGTCAATATGGATGTTGAAATCACCGAGAAGGATAATTCTTTGAGAGTAAGAGCTTAGGTGGGTCAAAAGTTCAATCAGATCGGATAAGAAGGATGCATTGTGTTTTGGGAGACGATACAGCTTATTCCTGAGCAAATGCTGCCGGTGGTCTTTTCATTCTAAGCCGGGCGGTGGCAGCTACCTGACCCGCGATATACATACAGTATTTCGGGCACTGCAAAATACCGGCGTCCTTTAGGATGTTCCAGTCAGATCATTTGCTCTGGACAAACTATTTAATAAGAAGGAGTTTGCCATGAGAGTATTTTAGCATGATACATGATACTGGGCAATACTTATCTGAATAGCAGTGGAGAAGCAGCACAGCACAGCGCAGCCGGTAGGACAGGAGGGTGTGGTAGCATGGGTGAGCGGCGATAGCAAGCAGCAGAAAGCCTAGCAGGAGGAGGTAGCAGGATTTGGAGGTTCCAATACACAGCCACAAACAGTAACGCTTGGTAATTTCAGGCGTGATCGCCCCGGAGCCATAAGCCAGGTTAGTATGAACATCAGATCAGTTCCCAGTCGTAGAGTACTGTAAAATGAAACGGGAGCAGATCAGCATAGCGAATATAATCACAGAGACAGATTATCCCGAGGTCCTAGATCACCAGGTACAAAGAAATGTTCGTAGGTCTCGTCCCGTGATCCACAGACTCGGCTGTTCCCAGTCAAAGTAGAGTCCATAAAATCTGTAAATATTAAGCCAAATCCATGCAATTCGAGTCAGCTGTATCCACAAACTATACGTACAATAAAAGAAATAAAAGAAGCGTAAGAAAGTGTAGAATTAAGGCGAATTTTGCGAAAAGTGTTGTCAACAGGGAGGAGCGGCAACAACATGCGGGCGCCAGCGTCCCCTCACCTGTGCTATTCTAGATTTCAGCCTTTTTCATAAGGTGTATTTTTCTACAGACAGACTAACTATGTAATTATATCTAATATTTTTGTTTGCTACAGAGTTAGTAATATTCTCCTTCTCTCAAATATATTTCTTTAGCTGAACATTTTTTCATTTCCTTATATTGTACACTCTAGATCCCTGTGTCACAGGAAAGCATTTTCAGAATAAGTGGAGTGACACTTTAGGCTAGGATAGACTGTGGCTGTGCAGCAAACTGGTGGTGATTAACATGGTATTGATGATAGTGAATCGCTGCGGCTGCTTCTCTGAAAAACAGCTTTTAAAATCATTTTTCTAATCAGGGATCTTCATTTTGAAATGAAATAAGCAGCATTGCTGATTTATTCTGTTAAAATGACATATTGATTTTGAAGTAAAAATCACCAAATGTCTCCAGCCCCTGCCTGTCAGCAACTAAATGTTGGAATTGTAGGTATGAATTTATTGCGATTGCAGACTAACATGTTCATGGGAAAGTTAAAATAACCAGTTGGAAAGCAGAATCCACACCTTATTTTGAAGAAACTAAAATATAGGAAACTGTCTTAAAATGAAGAGATTATCAGATTATCAATTAAAGTCACACTGAAGTGAAGGATATTGATAAAAGTGGCCCAGTTCACAGAGTGCACACTAAAGGAGGGCTTCATTCAAAAAAAAGAAAAAAACTAAAAACACTTACTCTTTGTTGTTTGCTTGTCCCCTAGGACACGAGGAAATCTAATCTTAATTCACGTGTTCCATACTGAATGGTGCTTGGGCTGCCAATTTAAAAAAAATTATGTAAATGACTTAAAATATATAACTAACAATTTAGTTACTTTCACTCTTAAAGAAATTCTACAGGCCATATGTTTCTTTGTTGTTCTGTTCAGCACACGGTCTAGGTGCTGTTCTGTTTGTTTGGTGCTTGTTCCCATCCATCTGGACTTCCCTCACAAGTGGCAGCTGTGTTATTCTTGTCAGCAGCGTTATTCCTGTCAGGCATGCATAGTCATCTTGAGTGGCAGCTGCAGCTTGATTGTTTTTTGTTTCCTGGAGGATGTCCCGTCTCACCAAGCAAAGGCTGGGTCTGTGAAAAGTGAAGGAACGAAGAGTCCAGAGAAGCAAAAGTTATACCAGGTGTAGGATGGGTGAGTTATAGAGGCCAGCACATGTTGGCCTCTATAACAAGTGATACTTCTTCATTAGCAGACAATATTGTTTAGATAAAGGTAATTTTCAATGACTTAATCCTTATAAATGTGACAAATGCACTGACAAAATACTCAGAGGGAACATCCCAAACAGGAAAATAAGTACCTAAAAACTTTGTACTAGTACCAGATCTTTGTAAAAAAAACTCCATATTGCTAACATTACAGTTCTGTGCAAAAGCAAAATAAATGTAAACTTTTAAACAGACGAGAAGCTGGCCAGACACGAAATGCTGGCCCTGTTGGTCTCTGGTAGTGACCTCTGCATAGTCCACCATGACAAAGACCGACCGGGTGAATATTCGCTGTGTTAATGGAGACGTTACAGAATATGAGACTATCTTACTCCTTCTGAAATTTAAAGGGAGGAACTTTAAAGTTTGGATGGCCATATCAGACACTTCACACTGCCCTCTTTTAATAGGGAAGAAGAATACCCTCGTCTCAGTGGTCCTAGCAGAGCATCTCTTTCTGTCGTAGAGAGGGAGGGGCTCGCTACTGACAAGGTTGGTCAAGGAGCCAGCTTAGAGGAACATCCCATCCCATTTCTGAACAGGAAATTGCGCCCCAGGGAGTGTAATTACTCATCCATTTCGAAAGAATGTTTGGTTATTAAGTGGGCAGTGGAGACCCTCCACTACTACTTATGGGGTCAGCGGTTTACTCTGGTCACTGACCACCCTCTGCTCCTGTGGCTCTACATACAGAAGGATACAAATACCTGGCTCACTCTGTTGTTTATTAGTTTGCAGCCATTTGCTTTTAATGATTGCCACCATCCCAGTTCTGCGCACATCAATGGTGACATTCTCTTGCATCTGGCCAAGCCTGGCTTAGGCATTTCGCTTCATCCACACCAGTGTTACTAAAGCTGGGGGGATTGGGAGATATGAAATTTTTGAGCCCCTTTGATACCCTCCCCAATTGTACTGCATACCGAAACACAGTTGAAGCATCTGTTGAGGATTGTCCGTCGCAGAGGCAACTGTAGGCTCACAGAACCATCAAGTAGCTGCAAGTTCACTGCCTCCACACATAACATGTCTGTTGCCCGATGGTTGATGTGGGGAACATTCTAACCTGGCCACTGATCTGACCCCGTCAATGCTTGTTTGCTGTGTCTGTGTGAATTGAAGTGGTAGATCATTGTTTGAATAAATACCCTGACGGATTGGACTAAAGTTGGCTTTCTTAAAGCCTTTGAACGCAGCATCTTCTCTCAGTTGCAAGACAGTGACTCAAATCTATTTTTTACTTTTCTGTTCTCCTTTTTGTCTTAGTTCTCCCTGAGATATTACTGACTGTGTGTGATGTTGCCCCTTAATTTCAATACATGTGTATGTTGATTTTATATGTATAGCCTTTACACCCCCAATAAATTGCACTATTTTTTGTAACCATATGGTCAACTTAATGTGTCTTAGATCATATATTTTGAGCTTAATATCTGTATTTCTATTTATTTTAGTAAGTTTCTTGCCCTACATATACCTTCAATTCCTTATCTCTGTATTGGTGTGGGGCGGCTCGGTGGCGGAGTGGGTAGCGCTGCTGCCTCGCAGTTGGGAGACCTGGGGACCTGGGTTCGCTTCCCGGGTCCTCCCTGCGTGGAGTTTGCATGTTCTCCCCGTGTCTGCATGGGTTTCCTACTGGCACTCCGGTTTCCTCCCACAGTCCAAAGACATGCAGGTTAGGTGGATTGGTGATTCTAAATTGGCCCTAGTGTGTGCTTGGTGTGTGGGTGTGTTTGTGTGTGTCCTGCGGTGGGGTTGGCACCCTGCCCGGGATTGGTTCCTGCCTTGTACCCTGTGTTGGCTGGGATTGGCTCCAACAGACCCCCGTGACCCTGTGTTCGGATTCAGCAGGTTGGAAAATGGATGGATGGATGGATGTATTGGTGTGTGTCTGAACCTCTCTGCACCAGTGCACCCTCTCCTTAGCATGTTCCTGTAAAGCCTGGTTCTCAGACATTTATTTTAAATGACATTTAGCATTTATTTTAAGGCAACTTTCATGCCACCTATCCATTTTTATACGTTTTGTCTTTGAAGGCAACTCTCTTTCAATTGCTAAACTGACTAAACATACCAAAGCCAAACTGACCAATCATATTGCTCTAAAGCACAGGACACACACACACACACACATAGACCATAGTGTTTTGTTATATAGACACTTTTTAAATTTTTATAGTTGCTCTTCAGTTTCATTGTTGCTCACCACTATTTATCATACTATTTTCTTTGTATATTGTATATATAGGAATAAGGACAAGTGAGTCACAAAAAGGTTTGGGATGTGTATACTTAAAAAAAAACTGTTGAAAAAGAAGGCAAAAATAGGCACGTCAGACAGGAGTACGAAAAAGAACTAACTAACATAGATGGATCTGAGATATAAATATGGTGGCAGCAGGAAGAGGAGGGTTCAGGGTAGGCTGGAACTGGAAGTGATGTCATCTGTAGGATGGTTCTGGAGACCAGAAATGACTTCATTGGAAATAAGGTCATTGATTGGCAGGTTGTTTGATTGGTCTGCAGAGTAAGAAGAGCAGAAATCATCAAATGACAGACATGCCATTATTTGAGCGTGTAAACCGTATATATATATATATATATATATATATATATATATATATATATATATATATATATATATATATATATATATAACTCCTTCATCTTTTTATTCATGTTGTATAAGTCTGACTTAACACAGTCCACATAATTCCAGTCATGAGCTTAAAAGATTTTTCACTATTGCAAATACTGTGTTTAAATTAGTAACATGAAGCTATATGCAATACAAACATAAAACACAAACATGAACACAAAACCATGCAATAAGACCACATATACTGTATACTGTACAGCTACATTTTTATTTATTTATTTTTTTAAATATGAAAAGATTCAAAAGCAGCCCCTTATTCTAACTGTCCTAGGGAGGGCTGCCAGACCCACTATGGGCACTGTACTACAGGTCAGGCAAATGACAACAATTCTAGCAGGCAGCCACAAAGATCTGACAATGGGTCAATCTAATCTAATCGAATATCTAATTTTTTAATCTAATGAGACTCAACAGCAGCAGTTTCTGAACCATTAAAATCAATTTATCATAAACCAAATTGTCCAGTCAAACTACATTTAAAGTCTTTGTTTAAGGAAAGTATTATTTATGTTATGTTAAATTACACATTTTGCATGTTATTCGTGTGTTTTTTCTCATTACTGAATTGTAGACAGTGGGTTGTGATTCTTTAATTGAAATGCAACCTTTAATAGTTTGCATACTATTCTGTGTTTAAATGCAACTTCAGAGGTTTTATATTCTAAGACTCTCTTTGTTTAAGTGTGATCATTTTCTTTTATTATAATAACCATACATTTTACTCCTTTATTAAATATTGAATATATGTGTGAAGTGACAGCTTGTTAGATGGCTGTAGGGTACAAGATACTGATAATTATTCATGAGCAGAACATCTGAAAACAAACTAATTATACACCTTGGCACATTATTGTAATTTTCCCCTTTCCAAATTCAATGAAATTCCCTCTAGCAATTTGACTTACTGATAAACTTAGAAAGTTGTCAGATGCCCAGATCTTATGTTACAAAGTAACATATATTATGCTTGGAATTCTTCACTTATTTTTTCTTGTGAATTGCTAAGAAATAATAATTTTTTTTTAAATTTTATGAACACAGTATGTAAATTATCATTTGTGAAACTGATAGTAATGTGCAGGGGCAACACACTCCTGAGAGGTCTGGGGACATTTTCCCTTTGGCAACAATGGGGGGAAATTACCATTAAGAAATTGAATTTCTGCACTTCTTAATTTCATTTATTTTTTATTTTATTCATGGTTTACAACAGGACCCTAAAGTGGTGGGGCTACAGCAGCAGAAGAACACTTTGGACTGAACTTCCATCAGGTACAAACAGGAGAATGAGGCTACAGTGAGCATTTGATCATCAAAACTGGATGACTGAATATAAGAAAAATGTTGACTGGTTTGATAAATCTTGATTTGTGTGGCAACATGCCGAGAGTAGGATCAGAGTATGGTATTATCAACATAAATCCATGGATCCATTCTCCCAAGTGTCAATGATGCGGGGTTGGGGATTTAGCATAATAAAGTTGGGGATGCTTCTTGGCACATATTAGACCTTTTAATACAAATTCATCACCATTTGAATATCACGATATTGTTGCTTAAGATGTGCATCCTTTGATGGCACTTCCCTATTTCAAAAGTATATTTCTAGCACCATGTGAAAAGCATTTATCCTCTTGAGATTTTTTCACAAGCTTGACAGTTACTTTGTGTTTACTCCAATGGCCTGCACAGTCAACAGATCTATATCCACTCCAGAATTCCACAGATGAACTAGAATGGGAGGTTCCATGTGGCTGAAAAATAATGGTGAACTTCATCATTCTTTCAAGTCATCAGAACCCAAAACACATAAAAAATATTTCCAGCAGCTTGTGAAATCCACGTCTTGAAAAATGTGGGCTGTTTTGAAGGTAAAAGGGAGTTTTGTCTGTTACTAAAAAAGTGGTTAGTGAATGTATATTGGTTGAGTCTCAAACCTGCAACCAAGTACATATCAGCGATGGCATCCTGAACATACAGTTCCTTGTGTATAGTGACATTTAATTTCTGCTCCAAGTGGAGATATCTTCTAGATGAACAGTGTAAGGTTTTTAGGGCTAAGCTGTAAGGCAAGGACATCATGGAACTGGAAACAATGTTGTATTTTAATGCAAATTCACATTTTAAAAATCAGCAAAGGTAATAAAAGTTGAAATGGTGTATCATTATTAATTAAAATCATTTGCTGACTCTGCATACCTAAATTGTGTGTTTGTTTGTGTTTGGATAGTCCAAAGACAAAGGTCCCATTGCTAAAATGAAAAATATTTCTTATATGAATAGCATTAAACTCTACACTGTATAAAATAAAACATTGTTTATGAAAAATGCACTTCATTGTCTTGACATTAACTAATTTCACTTGAAAGGACATTGTTTAATAAAGCATGCCCATGAGGAAGGCTCAATAACTTTCTTTATAGCATTTTTCTGCCATTAATGTACTTTTCAAAATAAAGCTATTATTAGGTATTGCCTGGCTGTTTGTCAAGGGCAAGGGCACCAAAAAGCTACTTAGAATAAGGCAACCTGCAGTAAATGTAAAAAAAAGGGTATAATGCTAGCAGCGAAAAAGATATCAGTGTGGAAAGACTGGCAGATATTTTCTGCAAAAAAGTAAATGAAAATTAAAATTATTAAATAAAAATAAAATCTGTCTTTTGCAGTTTCATTTTCAAAATACAGCTGAAGGACAAAGAATTGTGGGAAGACGAGGTGCAAAAGCCTCGCCCATTTACCTGCGTTATTTGCATATTGAGAACTTGAAAATGAAAATGCAAAGTGGAAAATGAAAATTCAATGAGCAGCAGGTGGCACCAGTATTTATTTGTGTTCAGGCTGAAAATGAAATTGCAAATGCTGTTCTTTCATTTTATTTTTAGTTTTTGCAGCTTCCTTGTGTGTAGACTATGAAAATGAAATTGCAAAAGATAGACTTTATTTTCATTTTATAATTTTAATTTCCATTTCATTTTTTGCAGGAAATACTTCCCATACTGCTATGGGGCAACACGATCTATCGTACAAATTGCCTCAAAACTGAAAAATGTAATTGTCATGATCAAGATGCATACTGAAACACAACAAACAAAAGCTTTTCTTTCAATAAATTGTGAAAAAAAACATAATTAGTCACCTAATTATCATGAAAAGTCATCTAAGTATTATGAAATATGTTATTATTTTATTTTGTTTTAAAATTGAAGTTATCTTATATTTAATTATTGCAGGTTTTACGTTGTATTTGAGAATGGCCTTATTTTTAGAAAATATTTATTTCACAATGCGACTTTTCCGAACATCACATTTCCAAATGACACTTGTAATGCCAGCGCTATTCATTTCAGAAAGGCTGTTTTTCATGATGATTTCATCACTTGTCAATCAAGACCAATGAGTTGAACCCATTCCTATTGGTTAATCCTTTGCTTTCAAATACGTTTACCTCATTGTAAGCACATTTCGGTTTAGGGCTAGTGCACTGAATCTTGTAAAACTATTGAGACAGCAAGAGTTGCAATACTTAGTTTTACAGAAAAAATATATAGATACTTTGCAACTTTACCAAGCAATAGGTGCATTTATTAAACTGTATGTTAAAAGTCAAACTTCATAATTAAACCACATCACTATTTAAACTGAAGGAAATCCATGTTAAAAGAAGACACAATGTTTGCCTTGTGTTGTCCCGCTCCTTAATGTAATACTGCCAGTATGGCTGATCTTCATTCACCCTCTCTCTCTCTGTCTCTCGCTCTCTCTTTCACTTACCCAGTTTCAGCGAGAACAAACCACAACTCCTTCATGGGGCTATTTATTCACTATTCTCTATCGTGCAGTTTATACCTATCATTTTGAATGTTTTCAAGGCCTTTTGTAGAATGCAGAGGCTCCTCCCTGTTCCCTTCTTCCTGTCAAAAGAGCAGTCTGTCAGGCACAATATAATGCCGTTGTAAAATAAATTGACGATGCATTGGAAATGCTTTGACAGATAAGTGCTCTTCAAAGTATTCACATTGATAAAAAGGTATTTAGTAGTTTAAGATCAATTGAATAGCATGTCCGCACAGGTCATTGCATTGATATGTGCCTATGTGATTTTTTCATGGGCATTTTATATTTAAACTACTTATATTTAAACTACTAATGAGTTCTCCATCAACGCCATCACTTCCAAGAACATATTTCTGTCTGAGCATTATGTACTGTATTGTCAATTGTCTGAAAATAGCATCACATGATAAATGATCTATTTCTATTTAAACTGACCTCCCCAAGTTCTGACTGCTTCTGAATGTTTCTCAGTTATAATGCAAGTAATGCTAAAGATCTTTGGTAGTCTATCACCTACAATCATGGGAAAGTAATTGACAGCAAAAAATTAACCAATAGGAACAGTTTCAGCCAGGTGGTCTTGACTGACAAGTGATGAAATCATCATGAAAAGGGGCTTTCTGAAGTAAATAGCTCTGGCATTAAAAGAGCCATTCGGAAAAATGTGATTCAGAAAAGTAGCACTGTGAAATAAAAAGCAGAGCTTTGAAAATGAGGCTCTTTTGAAATAAAATCTGTAGTAATAATAAAATGATTATATTGTATTTCACAATAATTATATGACTTTTATTTTATTATGTGCTTTTTTTATTATGTGCTTACGCCTCCCCCAGACCACGTGGGGGCGACCGCCCTGGCAGCTATGGGAACCACAGGTACAGAGCTTGGAAGCTCAACCCTGTAGGGGCCCGTGGTCACCACCAAGGGGTGCCCCAATGCCTTTGGAGCCCTGGCCCTCAGCACTTCCGCCACACCAGGAAGTGCTGGGGGGAAGAAGACCAGGGACACCCAGAATGCTTCTGGGTGTGCAGCTGGCACTTCTGCCACACTGGGGAGTGCCGGTGGAAAATTGCTGGGAAGCACCTGGAGCACATCCGGGTGATTATAAAAGGGGCCTCCTCACTCTGTTTGTTGGCTTGAGTCGGGAGTGGAGAAGGACCGAGCTCGGGAGGAGAGGCAAGGAGGCGGCCTGAAGACTAGGGCATTTGTGTTGTGGCCTGGACTTTGGGGACTTTTGGGGTTTTTGAGGTGCACTTTTGTAGATATGATTGTAAATAAACGTGTGTTGGGTGAACCATCGGTGTCCACCTGTCTGTATCCAGGCCGGCTTCCACAATATATATATATATATATATATACCTTATCATAGTGACCAACACTTCCCAGCAAATAAATGAAATGGTGATGAATCGTGATGTTATAATGACATCTTTTTTTTAATGTTATTGACCCATTTATGGTAGAAGGCAATAAAAAAAGATGATGTATGACATTAAAAAAATCACAACAGGGGATGCTCTAACTGTGTATTCCTGCTTTATTTAATGAGTAAAACTGTGGTTATGATGTCAGACACCAAAGACATCTTATTACTGTACCCACAGTGTCAGACAACCAACTGGCTATGCATACCTCAATATCTCATTTTAATGTAGTCATCTAATATCCTAGGAAGCAAGCTGTGTACAATGGCCCCTTTGGACAAGACAAAAATAAAAAAGAATAGATTGTTCATCCTAAAAAGAAATCTTCTTTCCTGTATAATTACTTCACTTTTGTGCACCACAAGGCATCAAAATACCAACAGGAGTAGGAGTATAGGAACCTAATCAAGGACTTTGTTAAATGGTGCGACTCAAACCACCTACAACTGAACACCAGCAAAACCAAGGAGCTGGTGGTGGATTTTAGGAGGACCAGGTCCCTCATGGACCCCGTGATCATCAGAGGTGACTGTGGGCAGAGGGTGCAGACCTATAAATACCTGGGAGTGCAGCTGGATGATAAATTGGACTGGACTGCCAATACTGATGCTCTGTGCAAGAGAGGACAGAGCTGACTATACTTCCTTAGAAGGCTGGCATCTTTCAACATCTGCAATAAGATGCTGCAGATGTTCTATCAGACAGTTGTGGCGAGTGCCCTCTTCTACGCGGTGGTGTGCTGGGAAGGCAGCATTAAGAAGAAGGACGCCTCACGCCTGGACAAACTGGTGAGGAAGGCAGGCTCTATTGTAGGCACTGAACTGGACAGTTTGACATCTGTGGCAGACCGACGGGCATTGAGCAGGATCCTGTCAATCATGGAGAATCCACTGCATCCACTGAACAGTACCCTCTCCAGACAGAGGAGCAGCTTCAGCGACAGACTGCTGTCACTGTCCTGCTCCACTGACAGAGTGAGGAGATCATTCCTCCCCCACACTATGCGACTCTTCAGTTCCACTTGGGGGTGGCGGGGGTGTGGGTAAACGTTAACATTATACAAAGTTACTTTCTGTTGTACCTGCATTTTTATCACTCTTTAATTTAATATTGTTTTTTTATCAATATGGTGCTGCTGGAGTATGTGAATTTCCCCTTAGGATTAATAAAGTATCTAGCTATCTATCTTTCTAACAAGAGTGCTGTGCCTATAGAATTGAAAGGTGAACTCCATGATATCATATGTAAACAAATTAAAATAAAACATGTCAGTAAGGCACCTGGGTAGTTAAACAAACAGGAATACTGGCCAAATTGGACAACACCTAGTGCTAAAATCCCTAAAAGGCCCTGTTACTGTCTTTAGAAGAAGTCAGAAAATAAAGCCAATATTGTCAATGTGAGCAAGCTTGCTCAAAATTAGCTAGCTCCTAAGTAGAAAACATAAAAACACAGAATTGAGAAAACGTAAAAGACAAAACAGGTATCAGCAAAATCAGTCCACAGCATAGTATGCATTGAAAAAACAGTAAAATAATATATATTAGATGTATAGATACAGATGTCAAATGTAAGTGAGCAAAATATAAAAAAGACAGATTGTGGTAAATCCCCAATATTCAAATTAGAAGAGGTGATGATTTTACCATTTTTCTAAACATAGAATTATAGAAGAAGAATGCTGCCATGTTGTCAAACGCTGACATCGTGCCGTCACACCTAAGGCAGTATGAAATCACAAGCTTGTGGAGACTGAATTCTTAATTCTTTTTTTTATTTAATCCATAGTGTTAAAATAAGATTAAATTCCTTGTGTGATGTTATTGTGTGTGCGCGCATGCGTATGTGCGTGTGTGTATCATGTCAGAGCACATCGAGATATTATCATTTCTGATACAGAATATGCTTTTGATAGACCTTTATTGAACTACTATTGATTGAACTATATATGAACGCCTGCTAAGTCTAGGACTGCTCTGTGTCAGAAAAAACAAACACATGCAATGGCAATATTTGTAACCCAGATAATTGTCTTCCACACTGGCTACATGAAATTCAAGAATGTCAAAAGACATTGGATTTAAAGATAAATGTGAGGAAATATTAGTATATTATTTCAAGTAAATTCTAGTTTGAAGTGTTCATAAATATATTATTAAGGCTCTAAAAGATTATTTAGCAACATTTCATTCCCCAACTGGATGTTGTAATTCTGTATGTTAGCATATATTTGTACATTTTTTTATAATTGATTCTATCCAAGTATGAGTTTTTGAGGCACTGAAACTGACATTTACTTTTATTTTTTTATCAGAAATGTTTGTTTGTCATCAGAAATTATTTTTTGCAGTGGCAAAAACAGGCTTGAAACGTAAACATCACGATTTATAGAATAAACTTGATGGAGGAACATGCGTATATTTACAGCAACTCTGACAGATGTGTACGTAACATTTTAGAGGAACTGGTAAATGACGATATCCTTGATCAAGCAGGAAAATGCAGCCAAGCAGCTAAATTACAACTCACATGTATAATAATTCATATCACTGAGCTGTTCGTAGAATGTGCATTGACGCAGCAAACATATTACACCTCAAAAATGATGAATATGATGCACAGACTGCATTTTAGTTCCTTTTTAAGGGGTCAAATGCTGCGTATTAGCACTGAAGAACGTTTTTGGTTTTTCATCAGTTTACATTGGCTACTTTTTGTCACTTGGATTTGTAGGTCAGGAATATCTCAGCTAAGCTTCATTCTATTATGCTTGCTTTGATTGAAGCCATTAACCAACCAAAGAGGCAGTACATCCAGTTTTCATATGGTGTGGTGCAAATATTTAAAACATAACATGTTTTTGCCAACATAAAAATGAAAATTGCAGCATTGGAGCAATTTACTACATTCACATTGCAATAAGAGCACCCAGCTAGAATGACGGTATTGTTGTTAATATTAAGCATAAGTCATGATGTCACTGGCAAATGTGTCTCAGTTGCCCAGGTCAGCCTAAGATTTGTTTATTTTGAGGAAAAGTAGTTTTGGCAGATGTAACGGAGTTTTTCATGGTGAATGGCTTGTTGGTAAGGTAACTAGCTGAGCCCTCAGTTTTTCATATGGCCTGTAATGTTCATTGTAATAGCAATCATGACATTATGTGTTCCGGGTGACAGTGACTATCCGCACAGTCGTTGGCACCTTTTGCCTTTCCCAAACCCCCAGAGCACAAAGGAGGGGTACTATAATGCCACATATAATCTTGCGCTCTCAGTTGTGGAGCACGTCCTGATACTCTTAAATGCAGGTGGTGGGTTCTCAGCACTTAACACTAGAATCCCTGAAGCCCATGAAAAAAGTTGTAGTCCTGGGCCACCTTAAATTCCTTCGTACCTCTCCATTAGTGTGTTTTGTTTTGCAAATGTGTCGATCAGTACAAGTAGCAAGCAGCCTGCTATCCCGTCACCCCCACTGCCACTGCTCAACTCAGGCAAAAAGTTCTTCCAGCTCAAGTCTTGTTTATGTGGGTGTGAGGTGCCTGGAGTTGTATTGTGGAAATAATATATCGTAATTTGGAACAAATTCATTTCATGTGTGTTCTGTGTCTACAATGATCTGTGTAAGTATAGGATAGCAGGAAATGCGAGGAAAGCAATGTTGAACACATAGCTAAAATAGAAACCTTTTTCATGTTATAGTACTAATGACAAAATTTTGACATTAAGTGTATAATGTGTGTAGACTGAAGTCCCACTATCAAATAAACATTTTCACAATAGGTACAAGTATAACAAAACAAGTGCGCTTTTATTCAAGAATATAACCGAAGAAAAAGAAATCGGGTTAGGGTACGATGCTGACATGTATACAGTACATCTGCTGTGTACAGCAATGTCAATAAACACTCAACATTGCAGCCAAAACCCTGAGCTTTAAAATTTATGGTGAATATGTCACCAGTATAGGTGGCATTTTGAAAATCAAATCTTGTGCCGTTTCCTTTATTAAAATGTCCAGTATTTACAATGGTAAATTCAACTGGATATAGTAGCCTATCTCAGATACTGCCCTTCTATTCAACCAATCAAGCAACCTCAGATTTTATAGAACTTATATTCCCAAATGGGAGGAATGAGAAAAATAATAGATTAAAATATCAAAAAGGCAAATTATATTGCTTACCATATTTCTGCAATTCTGTGTTACCCAAAAATATCAATAAAGAAACACATAAAATGGATTTTGCGGGCAGTGATGAGTACATATTGCTGAAAGCAGACAGTATCTAAGTAAGCTGTTTTAAGGCAGGCTTAGTCAAAGTTTGGATTTTTCAGTAAACACTATATACTTTTTCTTTTGACTGTCATTTAGTCATCAGGTCTTACTTGATTGTGATAGAAAAACAAAACTGTCTGTACAGGCTGAGTACTCCTAATCTGAAATACTTGGCACCAGAATTAATTTGGATTTCAGATATTTAAGGATTTTGGAGTATTTGATATACATAATGAGATATCACTCTTGAAAATTCAGCCGAAACAACTAAATGATGAATCACACGATTAATAATTCACAATATCAAGCTATCATTTTAATGTGCATTGACATGACAAACATATTAAACCTCAAAAGTGATGAATGTATGGACGGTATCTCTTTTGCCATCATACAGAGGAAATTTGCAGCGTGTCTGATTTTCCAAATGTAATCGGAGCAATTTACTACACTCATATTGCAATAAGGGCACCTGGAGAGAATGAAGCTGCTTTTGATAACCGTGAGCAGTGACATTCCATTAACGCACGAGTGGTCAGCAGTGCCACTCAGCACTTTTGAAAAAATATTACTGTGTCACTTCAATGGAGTCAAAGCTCATTGACTGTGTTTCGTTACTTAGCAGTGGTTGTTGCTCCCCCACATCGTTAATCATGTGTAGTTGCTTCAAGATGTTCTAAACTTAAAGTGAGACTCTCACAACTCCCACTCTGAAACAATAAATCCATTTTGAATCTGCACATATGTTATGCATATCCACTTTTAGCTATGTTTTAAGTTCTATAAAAGAGACCCCTAGTATGGAATTTTCCTCTTGTGGTGTCATGTTGGGACTCAAACAGTTTTGAATTTTGGAGCGTTTCGGATTTTGTAATTTCAGATTAGAGATTCACAACCTGCATTTCTTTTATCTGATAGTTTCATATAAATAGGTTTACACCAAAGTGTGCTAATTAATAACCTGTAATTTTTTGTATTTACGTACCATATCTTTTTCTGCCTTTTGTCACACTTTTGCATGTTCTAAGATGCATGTACTGATAGATAGATAGATAGATAGATAGATAGATAGATAGATAGATAGATAGATAGATAGATAGATAGATAGATAGATAGATAGATAGAATTTTATTTATACACTGTGAACGCTAGGAGTCGCTGTTGCCCCGTTGAACCCACCAGTTAAACGTCCCAGACACACGTGTAAAACACCAAGAAGATTTTAATAATAATTTCTTCAATAAAGTGCCCAAAGCACCGCACCTTCCACAATTCTCAATAAAAATAATAATCCACAATAATACAAATACAACAATCCTCCAACTCCCAGCAGCTCCGTCACACTCCCACCCAACTCTGGCTTATCTGCTGGGGTTTCCCATAGTCCTTTTATACTTTGTGACCTGGAAGTATTTCTTCTCCGGGTCACCACCACATCTTCTTTCATCAAGCGTCCCGGAAGTACTGCGGGCTTCCGTCTTCGTGACCCCAAAGCACTTCTGGGTTGACGTCCTTGTAATATCCCCCTGGTTCTTGGTGAGCTCCCCCTGACGGCACCCACAGCACCCAACAAGGCTGAGGATACGGACTCCATGTCCTATACTGTCCTGCGGGAATCCGAGGAGCCATTGCTATCCAGGGAAGCTGCCATCTAGCGTTCCGGGGGATGTAGTGTCCTGAAAAGGCTGTTTCTTTCAGTTGAGGGACGTCCTGGCCAGATTGAAATGCCGGTCATCCCTCACAACACCCATTTTAGGTGTACACATTTTTTAATATGAAATATATTCAAGCTATTTTAGTAAAGATGAATATCTATTGTCAGTGATAAAATATTTAATGAAGATATAAAATTAAAAGTTATAAACTACAACAATCGAAGAATTACATTTTTGATTTAATAATTGGAAGAACATAAAAGTATTGCATAATTGAAGACTAACTGCAAAATAGGGTGTTTAAAAAATAAAATTATTGTATTGTTAGAAGAGAATTTCATCAAAGCTACTTTTTAAATATTACTATATATTTTAAATGAAGATTAATGACAAAAAAACATAATTTTTAAATACTGGCCATGTCATTGAATGCTGAGAATGTGAATTGCAGTATGTGCCTTTGTGCAAAAGAAATATTTGCCTTCAGGGTCAAACACCAGAATTAAATTTATTTAATTTACTTAATTGAAGCATATTTGCATATGAAAATTGAATGGTAATTGTAACAAATTGTAAGAGAGAATTAGGGTCTTTAGATGAAAACCAATTATCTGGATGAAGCTTAGTGGCATTGTCTATTTCATCTTTGACATAACCATGGAAAGGTAGAAGTTAAATGAAAAAAAATGAATGTTTGTTAACGGCTTCTTCTGAGATTGAAAGGGAAAGTACTGCATGTATGCTGTTTGTCAATATGACCTTCTTTAAATCAGCTTTACTTTTGTCTTGCACATGTGTCTTTAGAATATGACTGATTTGCCTATGTCATCGAAAGATGTTTGTCTTTGCCTTTGGCAATACGTCCCCCTAAATCTCTCTGTTCATGAAAGTCTCTTGTGCAATAAGTTCAGTAGGTTTCAGTATTCCCTAGAAGTGCAATGCTAAACCAGCCTCATCTGCAATAGTCATAATTAAGAGTAACTGGAGGGCTACTAATACAATGAAGATGGTGTTCTATTATATTCTCTTATTGTCCAACACAAAACACCCCCACATTTACCAGAGGTTTACAAGAGCAGGCTTTGCAAAGTTTCCTAACACTATGAACTCATTTGTATCTATTGTTTAAAAAATTTGAAGCCAGAGATGAAATATTGTTTTTACAAAAAGGAAACACATCAGCATAGTAACCCATCTGCTACATGTTCTAATCAGTTGCATGTGCTTTATGTCATAAATATAAAAAACAAAACTAGAAATGGTATTTAAGAAGTTGTATTGTGAATATTGAGTGAAGATGGTTTAAAAAATTTGAAAAATTCAGAAAATAAAATAACCCTGTCTGAAATGTAAATTTTTGTCCCTTTTTCCGATATTTTAATGATATTCTAACATAAAATATACACGACCAAGTAAAAATATATTCTCCATTGAATGTGAAAACTCAAATGAAATAATAACAGTATTAGTAGTAACAGAACATTGTAATATAAATGAGTACATTCTGGAACCAATTTAATCCTATTACTAAAACCCATGATGAATGTAATATGCTCAAAAATCACTGTGTAACAGTATTAAGGAAAATAACTCCAGAGATTTGAAAATGTGCTTGGTATCTTTTTCACATACTTTAGAAGCAAAATTTGTTGAATTTTCTCAGCATTTTTTGTTAAGTTATCATTCAGACTGATTGTTTATGTTTATTTGTTGTTTATGCTTCCTTTTTCGTACTGTGTGGATGTAATTGACAGAATCTTAAAACAGACTAAGTCAAAACTGTAATTTTCCTATTATTATTATCTTCATCTGCTTAATAGTAAATTTGCTCCTCTGTTTGTCGTCAGAAGAAACTCACTTATCTGTTCATAGAATCAACCTGGCGTCTGAAGTACTGGAATGGTGGCTCCTTGTCAATTACTAAATGCACCATAGTTGTTATAAATAATCTTTACTCAAAGCAACTCATAACCTCTCACAATTGATCTATGCAAGTTTAGATCTGGGGACAACATTTTTTTCAGTTTTGTTAAACTGCTGACCACCTTCCTGGCTCTAAGAAGTACCAACCTGGGACAAGAGGGAGCGCTGGCTACAATGGTATCTTCTCCTTTCTCTACAGCATTGATCCATTGCCCAAGGGGTGCGCCCAGCCACACCCACAAAGCAGACACCCTTAGATTTGTACAGTGAAATGCAGGTTATTTTTGTTTGTTGTTTCGGCCCTTATGGATGTATTTTTTGTTTAACTAAAAGGAGTGAGCAAATTGGTACCACTACTATTCCCCACAGTGTTTGTGTCTATTTTCCAGTTGAGGTACAGTTCCTAAAACTATCTAATGACTTTCCTAGGCTGCTTCCCTGAGTACTACTAATGTACTAAAATATCTTAACAAACTGGTCATGATTTCTGAAAGAAAAAGATACACTTCATTGACAAAACTATTTGTAAGAGCCAAACTTAGAAAATTAAAGCTTTGTGTTAAACTCATATTAGTGTTTGATTAATTAGAATAGAATAGAATTTCCTTTCATAGCCATAGACAAAGATACAGTGTGTTAATTGAGTCAGTTGCTGTTTAGAACAGGTCTCAGTGCTAGCAGGGACTGAAAGACCCGTTTACAGCATAGAAATGGGATAGCATACAGTTTTCTGAACATTTTGAAATGGTTCAGTAACGTTTAACAATGATAGCATTTAGCAATGGTTCAACTGTATAAGCGAACTTAAAGAAAAGAAACAAGAATTTTAAGCTTTAAACAGAACTTTTCTTAAACACACTTTTCTTTGCTACACCAATTTTTCTCTATTTTGTGTGAACTGTTTTACTTTGAATTTTTACTAAAGCTTTTAAAAACGAAAATATTTTGTCTGTGGAATCATTTCGACACTTCAAGCTTTAGCTGAATCTCATTTTGCATACTAGAGCTGCTAAACTTTGGTAATTTTGGGAAAACGGAGCTACACTATTTATTCTATGGCATTCACATGTTGCTTTACTTGAAACAGTCGAGTAAATACAATCAGTCTACACACAACAATAACCTTGAACTTTGACACACGTGTGATTAGGGGTATTTTTTTTTCAATATTCATAATTGTTTTGCCACTAACAATATACAGGTTCACCATCTAGTGCCCAATTCTTTATCTATTTGTGTCTCATTTTGCTACAGTTGTGCAGTCGAAATAATCAAACTGGAAAATGTCAGAGCTAATGGACCTCACCACAGTGGTTACTGCTTTGTACCACAACCTGATGAAAGCTGACACCATTGCAACAATATCTGTTAGCTTAATAAGATTTCCTGTTTTACTGCCTTTCCCTTGCCGCAAGTGGATAAAGTCCTCAAACAACTTGGGACAGCTCATTACCTGGTTACAATGGATATGACTAAAAGCTACTGGTAGATTCCTCTAATGGAGTCTGTCAAGGAAAAGATTGTGTTTAGCAGCCTCAGAGGAGTTTGGCTATATTGTGCCTATTTGGTTTGCACAGGGAACCAGCCACCTTCCAATCTCTGGTAGATAAATTCTTACCTATACTGCCCCCTACCTGGATGATATGATCATCTATTCCTATACATGGGAGGAATAACTGTTGCAGGTTCAGGCCATCCTGCACCCAATATATGAAACTGGACTGTGGATTAATCTGAAGGAATAGCATGCACGTAATATGTTAGCAGGGATCCACGTGCAGTTGCTGCATTCAGTGACTTACATCAAGCCCTTGCTTCAGCACCTTTTCTTGCCTCACCTAATATTTCTCTCTTTTATTCTCCAGGCCTGGGGGTTTGCTGAGACAAAGTGTTGATGGTGCTGAACATCCCATAATGAATCTGAGCCAAAAACTATTGGACCGTGAGACAAGGTATACGGTGGTAGAAACGAAAGCTTTGGCAATTAAGTGGCCAATTCAACAGCTAAGGTACTACCTTCTTGGCCAGGAGTTTATTATTATTACGGATGATGCCCCTCTTCAGTAGAAGGCTACTCACAAAGAGTTGAACCCCCAAATTCCACATTCTACATCACAAGGGTTCCTTCATGCCAATGCTGATGCTCCCTGTCATTGGGTTTAGATCGCCAAGCCCAATAGAGCTGGTGGGTTTTGAGGGGCATGTTATACACGCATGATTAGGGGGACAGTTTCAAGACTCATATAATAACTAATACTGTAAAACTGTCAGCCTCATACCTTTCTCATTTCCTGTCCTCAGGACAGAAGACCATCAATACCAAGATCATTGATATCAATTCTGCTTCGGCTAACAGCCCTGCCTCTTGATATTATGATACCTTTAAAATCTGGAGCCACCTAAAACGAGTCAGTCAATAGACTCACATCTGTGAAGGTGTTTCATTCAGCCTCAGCGAATGTTTGCCTGTTGTCTGTGTTTTTTTTCTGCAATTTTCACAATCATTTTTCCAGCAACTGGTGTCCAGCTCATTATCTGTTTGTTCTTATTTTGTTACAAATTGAATAAGAAACATAATTTTCCTCAGAAAATCCAATCTAACACAATTACACTGATTCACTGCAAGATTAATGGATTTCTGTGATTTTTACTGTGTTCTAGTTCAATAATTAGTGTGAGAATCCAAATTGCAAGAGAAACAGACTGTACATGTCTTTCAGCATTCAATATTTCTGTTCCTTGAGCCAGTTTAATCATAAGATCTTGACTTTTATTAAAAAGAGTGGAACTTCATTGATTTGGTAGTGGCCATATTCCATGTGTAAGAAGGTACAAATTATACATTCATCTATGCTTCTTTCAGCATCTGCATTGTATTAAGCTGTTAGTTGAAGACTGTACCTTGTCTGCTACTCGGGAGGAGTTGAGCTAGCCTCTACTAACTCCTTTGTTACTTGTAGAGAAGAAAACATACAGAAATAAGGCCAGGAGATATTCTGCAATTTAGGGTCAAAATACAGAAAAAGGTTATAGCCAACAGCCAGAAAGAGACCACAAGACCAAGATGCAAAACAAACACATTGTCAAAAGATACACCTCATTGCCTCCTTAAGAAGATTTTTTTGGTGTAACACATTAAGAAAAGTGTTTTTAGAATCCCTGAACTTGGACACTGGGAGTGGCATACTACCATCTTAAATATTCTCCAGAAGATGATGTCATCACTTGGCACAACTTCTAGATGTTATATGGTAGCAATGGGGCAACATTCTACAAAAAAAATTAGTGCTGATGTAAAAATTGAACCAAAATGGCAGTGGAAAAGTAAATTAAAATAACAGTACTATTTTGTCATAAATAATGCTTTAAAATCCATCCATCCATCCATTTTCCAACCCGCTGAATCCGAACACAGGGTCACGGGGGTCTGCTGGAGCCAATCCCAGCCAACACAGGGCACAAGGCAGGAACCAATCCCGGGCAGGGTGCCAACCCACCGCAGTACACACACAAACACACACCAGGGCCAATTTAGAATCACCAATTCACCTAACCTGCATGTCTTTGGACTGTGGGAGGAAACCGGAGCGCCCGGAGGAAACCCACACAGACACGGGGAGAACATGCAAACTCCACACAGGGAGGACCCGGGAAGCGAACCCAGGTCTCAGGTCTCCCAACTGCGAGGCAGCAGCGCTACCCACTGCGCCACCGTGCCGCCATGCTTTAAATTTTTTTTTTAAAATATTACAACACAAGTACAAAAAAATCTGTTTTAACTTCCAGAAGCATAAAACCCCTTCATCAATAAGGTGCTTTTAAAAGCAAAACTGTCACATGATAGATGATTTTTACAGTAAATCATTTTCGATTCACTAATCACACTGTTCTATAGGATACTTCTGTGTGTTTACTGTAACTGAAACCAGGTGTAGCAGATAAGGCTTTTGTCCACCTCTTGGACCCTCAGGTACCACTCCAAACACCAGATGAAAGTGCAAGACTTCTTTATTTTACAATCCTACAGTGCACCAAGCACCCTCCACTCCACACTATTCATATAATAAATCACCAATACAATACTCTCTCCTCCTCGCCCAGACACTTCGCCCTCCTACCTCCCAGCTCAGCTCAATGTCTGGGCTTTCCCATAGTCCTTTTATACACCCTGACCTGGAGGTGTTCCTGCCCAACAGTCCACAGTTCCTTATTCCTTCCGGGTCAGGGTAAACAGTCCTTTTCTTCAACCCAGGAGTACGTCGTTTCTTCCTGTCACGTGACCATGACGTACTCCCGGGTTATAGGGCACATAAGAGCCTACGAGCCCCACTACAGCGACTCCTGGTGGACCCCAAGGTATCCAGCAGGGCTGTGTTTAGAAACTACAAAGTCCATGAGGCCCTGCTGGAACTCTGGGCACGTTTATGCTGTCCGGAGAGCTCCTCCTGGCGGCCTGGGGGTGAGTAAGAAGCCGGCAGTCCACCACACAGGATTTATAATTATCCAAAAAAGGGGAAAGGCTGAAACCACAGAAAAATCCTTTCAACTCAAAGAAGCTACCAAATACTTTTCTGATTAATTTATTAAATCAAAATGAATAAAACATTCTGACTAGAGAGATGCTATCTGGGCCAGGAGCTTTACAACATTTCTGTTTCCACAAGAGCAAATAGACTTCATGCTCAGAAATTTGTTTAGGGGAGGTGCAATTGGACTGTAGAAGAGATAAGTCAGGTGGTTTGATATCCTGTGTTGAGGAGGGAGACTTCTCAACCCTGCAGTAAAAACAGTTCAACTGCCCAGGTACAGAAGGATTAGTCGGTTTGGGATGCATTCATTTGTAACTAGTAGTCACTTTTGAAGTATTCCAGTGTTCCACCTTGGCCATATATTTGCGTTTGGTATTCTTAGTGGGTTTGTTAGTTGATATTTAGCCTCTATGTAAACATTTTTGTCTGCACTCTTATAAGCATTCACTTTAGTTTTTCAAAACTTTGTCAGATACTTAAAAAAACTGTGGTTTGTTGTTATTGTACCTAACAATTGTTGGAGTTCAGATTTCCTGACAAAAGCTTTTGTAAAAAGTCCATACACTCATCTAAATCATCAGAGGTATCTCTGAATACCTCCCAGAGTGTACAATCAAAACCATCCTGTAGTTTTTCCACAGCCTAACTGGCCCTCTTATGCACTGTTCTTATTCCTGTTTTTGGTGATTTCAATTGTTGTGTTTATGAAGGGACAAACAATATTAATACATTGTCAGAGTTGCATAAAGGGACTAATGAAATGGGATGATAAGCATCAGAAATAGTGCTGTAACAGTGTTCCACAGTTATCCCTTCTCTTAACTGCACATTTCCCAAGCTCTTTGTATTTGGGAAGCTAAAATACCAAGGTGGAGTTATTAAAGTCACTCAAGGTAAAAACTATGGAATCTAGATTTTCATTCTCATTGCATTTCTATTCATTAGTAGACTCACAAGTGTACCAGTACATGCAGTGACTATTAACCGAGAAGTACTTGTGGGATGGGATGAAGATTATCACTGGCTGCTGCTTGAAGCGGGGTACCACCATCGAGAGAGACGTGAAGAGAGCAAACCAAATGAACAACTTCTTTAACAAGTTTGACCACCCTAACCCACTCTCACTCTCACCTCGGAGTACTGCACTCTCTACACATCCTTCTGCTGATACCAGCATAGGAGAGACATCCCCACCCACAATTACAACAGCGCAGGTGAGCAGAGAGCTGAGGAGACTTCGTGCCAGCAAAGCAGCGGGTCCAGATGGAGTATCACCACGACTGCTGAAGGTCTGTGCATCGGAGCTGGGGGGTCCTCTACAGCACATCTTCAACCTGAGCCTGGAACAGGGGAGAGTCCCGAGGCTTTGGAAAACATCTTGCATCACCCCAGTCCCAAAGGTATCACGTCCTAGTGAGCTGAATGACTTTCGGCCTGTTGCTCTGACATCACATGTGATGAAGACCATGGAGAGGCTGCTGCTTCACCACCTCAGGTCACAGGTTCAATACGCCCTTGACCCTCTGCAGTTTGCATATCAGGAGAAGGTGGGAGCGGAGGATGCCATCATCTATATGCTACACCGATCCCTCTTCCACTTAGACAGAGGCAGTGGTGCTGTAAGAATTATGTTTCTAGACTTCTCTAGCGCCTTCAACACAATCCAACCTCTTCTCCTTAGGGACAAGCTGACAGAGATGGGAGTAGATTCATACCTGGTGGCATGGATCCTGGACTATCTTAAAGACAGACCTCAGTATGTGTGTCTTGGGAACTGCACGTCTGACATTGTGGTCAGCAACACAGGAGCGCCACAAGGGACTGTACTTTCTCCGGTCCTGTTCAGCCTATATACATCGGACTTCCAATACAACTCAGAGTCCTGCCATGTGCAAAAGTTCGCTGATGACACTGCTATCGGGGGCTGCATCAGGAATGGGCTGGAGGAGGAGTATGGACCTAATCAATGACTTTGTTAAATGGTGTGACTCAAACCACCTACAACTGAACACCAGCAAAACCAAGGAGCTGGTGGTGGATTTTAGGAGGCCCAGACCCCTCATGGACCCCGTGATCATCAAAGGTGACTGTGTGCAGATGGTGCAGACCTATAAATATCTGGGAGTGCAGCTGGATAATAAATTGGACTGGACTGCCAATACTGATGCTCTGTGCAAGAAAGGACAGAGCCGACTATGTGCTGGGGAGGCAGCATTAAGAAGAAAGACGCCTCACGCCTGGACAAACTGGTGAGGAAGGCAGGCTCTATTGTTGGCATGGAGCTGGACAGTTTAACATCTGTGGCAGAGCGAAAGGCGCTCAGCAGGCTCCTGTCAATTATGGAGAATCCACTGCATCCACTAAATAGTATCATCTCCAGACAGAAGAGCAGCTTCAGCGACAGACTGCTGTCACTGTCCTACTCCACTGACAGATTGAGGAGATCGCTCCTCCCCCAAACTATGCGACTCTTCAATTCCACCCAGGGGGGTAAACGTTAACATTTCACATTATACAAAGTTATTGTCTGTTTTTCACCTGCATTATTATCAATCTTTAATTTAATATTATTTATTGTATCAGTATGCTGCTGCTGGAGAATGTGAATCTATCTATCTATCTATCTATCTATCTATCTATCTATCTATCTATCTATCTATCTATCTATCTATCTATCTATCTATCTATCTATCTATCTATCTATCTATCTACTTTTTTTAATTTTATGGAAACCACAGGAAATTATTTTATTGGAAATATAAAACACAGATGGAAACATTGCCCTGTGCAAAAAGAATAATCCACATAATTTGACTAAATCAAGAATATTGTGCACAAATGGATATGGCACTGAAATAAGCACAAGAAAAAAAAGCTATTATTTTTAAGAAAATAATTAGGCATACTTCTATAAATACCCAGTCTTTTAGAAGGACATTTATTCCTGCAGAATTTAATCAAACTATAGTTTAATTATGTTTAACATGCAAAAATGCAGTTTAATACAACAATGTACACAACAACAAACAAAGATTTCAGTCTTATACTCCTGTATATTTATTATGTGCTTCTTATTTAAATCAATTCAAATGCTATTTTAAATCACTTCATTATGGAGGAATATCTACTTTTATGAAAATTACTTTTTCTGTTTAAAGTGAATGTTATAGGGCACAATGCCTTATAACAAAGGCCAAGGTTCTGACAGCAGAATATTGCAAACATTAATTTCTCTGACCCACAGAAAAACCTTTGTTCAACATGGTGCATTAAAAAGCAGATTCATACTGAGTGTTTTAATAAATGTTGATGAAATACTTATGCCCAGCATGAATTGTCATGGTTGGTACTTGGCAAATTAGAGAATTCCTTTAGTGCTTAATAAAACAGAAGTTAGGTATTTTGAACATAACTTGAATTTTTAGAAATCTTTTGAAAGGAATATGTTACAGCCATCTCTCATTAAAACTGTGATGTATATCATTATTTTTCCTCATTTACAAATGCCACTCATCAGAAGTTTTTGTGATGACTCCTTTGCCTATATAAAGGGTAACAATGTCAAAGTGTCGGTGTTTGTCAGACGTCTGAGAGTGGAATCACTTTGGTCAGATTATATGAACCACAGAAAATGAATATTAAAAGCCAAGAAAAAATTCTAGTATTTGAGTTCCCCTAATGTTTCTGTTATGCTGTGCCATAATAATAGATTCTAGTCACTCTGGGCAAAACTGGCAGGCATGTCATAAATATCCTAGACATGGCATACTATCCACTAACATAAAGTAAAATTGCACAATTCTTCACAAGAGGACTATTTTTACATTACTGTAGGTTCACCATTTTTTGCTATGCAGTTCTTACTCATGTTACTTAATACAGTGCAACATACCATGCTCAATTTATTTTAGCTTATTATTATATTTATTTGTTTCATAGAGTGTGGGTTTCCCCCGGGTACTCCGGTTTCCTCCCACTGTTCAAAGACATGCAAGTTAGGTGCACTGACGATTCTAAATTGTACCTAGTGTGTACTTGGTGTGTGTGTGTCTGTGTCTGTGCGCGCCCTGCAGTGGGCTGGAGCCCTGCCCGGGGTTTGTTTCCTGCCTTGCGCCGTGTGTTGGCTGGGAATGGCTCCAGCAGACCCCTGTGACCCTGTAGTTGGATAATGGATGGATGGATGGATGGATGTTTCATAGAGAACAAAGGCAGATAACCAGTGGTGGCTGGCCAATAGATGGCACTAGGGCACTGCCCTCCATGCTAGAAAGTGTTTTTGAGTTTTGTTTCTGAAATATACATTTTTGAAATAAATAATAATTACTCATTTTAAGAATGTGTGTGTTTTAAATATGCAATAATGTGTAAGATATAAATAATGATTAATTTTGTTTGAAGGAATTTCACTTCATATTCATCCCCTCTCTCTCAAAATCTCTTCTGCAACACTGTGGCATTAGACTACTTGCCCAGTCATTGCAGCAGTGTAGTCAATAGCTGACAAAAGATATCCACATAACAACATAAATTTAGGGAATCAGTGTTCTTGAATCCGATGCCTAAAGGGCGATTCATTTATCGCCTGTGGTATATGGCCAGCCAGTCATCCCGGCCAATACCCCCAGGCCGCCAGATGGAGCTCTCCCGGCAGCATGGAAGTTCCCCGAATTCCAGCAGGGCCTCATGGACCTTGTAGTTTTTATAACCAGCCCTGCTGGATACCATGGGGACCACCAAGGGACGCTGTAGGAAGGCTCACGGAATACTACGTGCCCTATAACCTGGAAGTGCGTCCTGGTCACATGGACAAAAAGAACGACATACTTCCGGGATGAAGAAGAGGATTTTTATCTGACCCGGAAGTGATAAGAAATCACATGGACTGAGGGATTGCACACACTTCCGGGTCAGGGAATATAAAAGGACCATGGGTAATCCCAGACGATGAGCTGAGTTGGGAGGCAGGGTGGCTAAGCGTCTGGGAGTGGAGGATTGGTTACTGTTTATTGTGTATTGTATGAGGATAGTGGAGTGGAGGGTGCTTTGTGCAGTTATTTATAATAATAAATTAAATATTTGGACTTTTATCTGGTGTCTGACATTTGGTCTGAGGGTTCAAGGGGTCGACAGTGTCTCTATCTGTCACATGCCCAAAACAGAATCCATTGGTGGAACAGGGACATCTGACAAGTGACATAAACCATTACTGACAATGATGAGAATGTGTAATCAAGATATGGGATTTCCACATTCAATAAGATCTCATCTCCAAAATCCAATTTGAGAGGAGAATTTTGATGGAATAACTACAAATCAAAGACTTTGGCCCAGATCAACCGCACATCAAAATCATACAACAGGCCAGTGCAAAAGATAAAAACTAAATGCGAAGCTTATCCTGTAATTGGTACAACAGATAGGCTTGGCTATTCATGCATTCATGTACAGTAAATGCTGCATTTTGCTTGCTATGCTTACTTTTTAAAAAGGCAGGAACAGATACAGCATGGACCTGTTTCAGGAGTTAGGGATATGAAACATTTATCTGAAAAGATTACAAAAACATGTGCACATGAAGAATACAGTCAAGCTAGACTTTTTATGCAACTGGATGAAGGCCACACGCTTGGGGTGAAGTAACACAATGAAGAGGTGGATAAGAAGAGGCACATTTTATCCAAGATAATTGACTGTGTTAAATTCTGTGTTGCCTTTGAGCTGGCCTAGCATGGTCACAATGAGACAGATTCCTCAGACAACCCTGGAGCTTTCAGGTGTTTAGTCGATCTTCTTGCGTCGCTGGACAGTGTGTTGGAGGAGCACCTTAAGACCACTAACGTTTTCTAAGGCACCTCAAAGACTGCACAAAATTAGTTTTTGGCCTGCAATCTGTCGGTTATTGAATATTATATTCTAGAGGAACCAATTGTACCTTGTGTGTGTACATTGCCCACACTCAACCCCGTACACTCGAAACTAACATCCACCACATGCCTATCTGTTACTTTGCAGCACCACAACTTCCAAAGATCACAGTTATACCAGAAGAACGCCGGGAAGAATCACAATGGACAGAAGCACACATTTCCACTCAATGGTCCTTCTAATGGAAACATGCAAATCACCCTATCCACTCCAAGCCCGACAATACATGGCCGCTCCATGTGTGTACCCGGGGAGCAAACCTGTAAGTAAATAAGTGCCTTTTTTCTTTTATTATATATTATATTATTGTGTAAAAAAGATAAAAGTTATGTTATTATTTCTACAGTGCATCTCATGGATCTAGCATCCTGAGTTCAAATACTACCATATACCTCATTGTCAGTGTTGAGTTCACATGTCTTCTCTGTGTTTTTGTGGATTTTTATGGGTACAGAGGTTTTCTTACAGTATATCAGAAATGCAGTGCTGAATAAATTGCAATTCTAAATTGGCTTTGTGCATGTGTGTGTGTGTGCGTGTGCTTGTGTATGTGTGTGATAACCTCACATTACCTCCAGCATCAATGCTGGCTCCTCACAAATTTGAGAATTGCCTGTCATTGATGATTAGTTCAAATTAAAAGTTGAACTTTGTATCTTTGTACTTTTGAGAGCCTTTCAAAATATTCTTAACTGGCAAGATATTTCAGAGATCTCACAGGGGATTTTTTTCATTAGAAAAGAGGAAGCAGAGGTGGAAACTTATCTGAACAAAGAAAAAAGAGAACAGTGGTGATTAAGTAATTAGAAAATATTACAAAAGTACTACCTTGACTCTCTTCAAACAAAAATAAAAAATAAAACATTGATGCTAATTATTTAAAAACATACACATACAAGGGAGAAATAAACCTAGAAATGGATACTGAATACATATTCAGAAAACAAAATAATAGCAGCTTCGCTTGGCTTAACAAAAGATGACCTCATTGAGATATTTTTATAGCCCTGGGGCATTTCATGCAGTGAAAATGTGTGAAAGTGGTATATTTTAAAAACATAGTGTACTTGGAGCTGCTATGTATAGTTGTGAGCTCTTCCCGTTTTCTCAAAACTGTTTCTCTAACAGAAATAAACCTTAGTATGTTTTAAAACCAAGACTGTTCAGAGTATGTTTAAAGTTACCCATTGTCACACATGTGGATCTGTGGATCATCCTCGGGGCTCCTCTAAGGTAAGTGGTACCACCCTGGGTCAAGAGAGGGCACTGTCACTAATCATGTCCTCTCCTATTCCTCAAGCAGCCCCTAGAAGATGCCCCCTGAGGTCACTTGACTCGTTTCTTCTGGTTTCCCTGCTATATATCAAGAGGTTGGTGGAAGGAGGTGTTACTGCGCAAGCAGAGCATGACACAGAAACAGCTCCTGTGACAAAACCTGAATTAATATGAGCCCAACTGCAGCTATTTTGAGTCTCTTTTTGTTACCTTTGCGCCTATTGGTGCCTGTATTTTCATTAATGATCCTTGAAGTAAACGGAAACGATTGATTTGGCACCCCGACATTTCCTTGTCTGGAACTTGCAATTCACCACTCATCCATACTATACAGTATATGCCTTATTCAGCTGGTATTTGTCTTATTTATTCTAGTCTATACAAATAACGTTGTAATACCCACTGTCTCACTTTTTATTTGTTTGGCTTTATAAGAGCCAATCTTAGAGAGTTAAGGTTAATGTTAAGTTTACTTAAGTGTGTCAGCTTAATTTCAATAGAATATCAGTTTCTCTTAGAATATAGTGTGACAGATAGGGGCGCTATCGCTCCCTTGAACCCTCAGATCGGACGCCAGACACCAGATAAATGCCCAATTATTATTTATTTTATAATAATAATGTGCACCAAGCACCCTCCACTCCACAATACTCATAAAAAATCAATTCTCACTACAGTAATCAATAAACAATACTCCACTCCCAGACGCATTGTCACCCTTCCTCCCAACTCAGCTTGCCCGTCTGGGATCTTCCACAATCCTTTCTAGTCTTTGACCTGGAAGTGCTTCTGATTCCTCAGTCCATGTGATTATCCAGCACTTCCGGGTAAGGTGAAAACTCTTCTTCTTCATCATTTCTTCTGTCGCCATGACTAGGACGTACTTCCGGGTTATAGTGCACATAAAACTCCTTATGATAGATAGATAGATAGATAGATAGACAGCAGGGCTGTGAAGGAAAACTCCAATGTCCATAATTCCCTGCTGGCATTCAGGGCACCTCCATGCTGCAGGGAGGGCTCCATCTGGCAGCTTGGGGGTATTGGCCAGGATGAATGGCCGGCCATATCACACAATGGTATAGTTTTTACCCTCTGTAAGTTAAAATGAAATAATAATAAAAATACATTTTATTTATATAGCACCTTTCCCATGCTCAAGGCGCTTCACAGAGTCATAGAAAAAACAGCAGAGTATATGTAACATTGGATACAAATGTTTTCCTGAATAGAACAATGAAACAGACAACAAAGCATTAAATAGAATAAAGGACAATAAACCAGAGTAAAATACTAAATTCAATACTAAAAGAAAAACCTAACAAATAACCTAATTTGTGATATAACAGACACACAAATTATCCTCAGCACCTGGACAAAGAGGTAAACTGAAAGAAAGGGCAGAATGTTAAGTTAAAAGCCTTCCTAAATAGATGAGTTTTAAGTTGTTTTTTAAAAGAATGAATGGAGTCATCTAATCTAATTAATTTCAGGATGTCATTCCAAAGTCTGGGTGCTATGGAGCTGAAGGCCCTATCACCCATAGAGTGCAGGTTAGTGTGAGGCACAACAAGATTACCAGAATCAGAGGACCTAAGTAGGCGAACAGGAGCATAGTGATAGAGAAAGTCACTGATGTAGTCCATTGCAAGGCCATTTAAAGCTTAATAGAATTTTATATTCGATCCTGTAATACACAGGGAGGCAATGAAGGCGAAGCAGGATGGGTGTGATGCGTCACTGTTGCTGGTTCGCGTAAGGACTCTTGCAGCAGAGTTTTGAATCAACTGGAGCTGTGATATAAGATTAGAAGGGGCACCTGCCAGCAGCAAGTTACAATAATCGATGTGGGATGTGATAAAAGCATGGACAGGTTTCTCAGCATTAGAAAAGGGGAGGAATAAGCAAACACGGGTAGCTTATGTGGGTGGAATAAGAAAGGGAGGAATCAAAAATGACACCAAGATTCCTTACATCAGAAGAAGGTCTGATGAGATCACCGTCAAGAGTGACTGAAAAGGAGCTAATTTTCTTAAGTAGTGCTTTAGTGCCACTTTGCAGGAGTTCAATTTTGTTGCAATTTAATTTTAAAGACTTCTGCTCCATCCAGGTTTTAATTTTGAGAAAACTCTGATGAAGTTGCACTTTTGACATTAAAATAGAGTTGAGTGTCATCTGCATAAAAATGATAACCCAGTCCATAGCTACAAATAATATGGCAAGAGGAAGCATGTAAATACAGAAGAGAAGAGGGCCGAGGACAGAGCCCTGAGGAACTCCTTGTGTGACTGGCGCTGAGCTGGACCTGCTGTTGCCAAGACTGAAAAACTCTTACCTATCAGTCAGATAGGACTTGAACCACCAGAGGGCAGTGCCAGAGATACCCAGGATGTTCTCCATGGACAGTAGAATGTCATGTCTGACAGTGTCAAATGCTGCACTGAGGTCTAATAGAATTAATATGCTGGTTTGTCCAGAGTCTGCTGCCATAAGCAAATCATTGGTTACCCGAAGAAGAGCAGTTTCACAGCTGTGCTGCGCCCTGAAACCAGACTGAAAGGCTTCCATCAAGTTATTAGAGGTTAAGTAATTGGTGAGTTGGAAAGCTACAACACGCTCGAGAACTTTTGACAGGAAAGGTAAGTGGGAAATAGGCCAGAAATTGTTAAGATTGTCACCATCAAGACCAGACTTTTTTAACATGGGGGTTAAAGAAGCGATTTTAAAAGTGGCTGGCACAAACCCAGTGCCGAGGGATGTATTGATTATTGTCGTAACAGTCAGGATTATGGCATGAAGACAGAATTTAAGAAGTGTGGTGGGGATGGGGTCCAGTACACAAGTAGTTGGCCTCATCTTACAAAGCAGGTCATTAACAAATGCCAATGTGACTGGTGAAAATTTAGAAAAGGAGCTGGATGGAGTGGGAAGACAGGGAAGGATATAAATGGATGATAGGGTTATGTTAGTTGAATTATTTAGATCTTTAATTTTATTGCGGAAAAAGTGGAGGAATTTTTCACAGACTTCAGTAGAGGAGGTAATTGGGCCAGATGCAGGTTGAAGTAATTTATTAACTACAGAGAACAAAACCCTTGGGTTATCATGGCCACTTTCTATTATTCTGCCATAATATGTGTTCTTGGCTGCAGTTAGTGCATCCCTGTAAGCCCTTTGATGGTCAGAGAAAGCCTGGATATAAACAGTGAGGCCAGTCTTACGTGACATTCTCTCAAGGTGTCGACCCGTTGCTTTCATAGATTGTAGCTCTGAATTATACCATCGTGCTGAACGCTTAAAGGAAACCTCCTTATGTTTTAAAGGAGCTGTTTTATCTAATGCTGAATGAAGGGCTGAGTTATAGTGGTCAACAAGACTATCTAGTGTTGATGGAATAGGTGAAATCATTTCTAAGTCATTAAGCATGTATAGAAGGAATCAAGAGCAATCCAGTGTATAAATTATAATCAAGAAGACAGACCATCCATGGCTCATAGATCGATCATGGTTCAAAATTAAGGTCCATAGGGCTCGTCCAGTGTGCCACAGAAAGATTCGGTTGTCCCTGAGGCTGCAAACTCAGTCAAGGCAAAGTCCATACAATTAATTCCAAATCAACACTGTTCAAGTTAATTGCATCCATGAACTATGCATACAATAAAAAGAAAGTGAACAATTGCAAAAAGTTTAAGTTTAACATGAATTTTAAAGAAAAGTGTTGATAACAGGGAGGAGCGGCAGCAACATGCATGTGCCAGCATCCCCTCCACAGTTAAAAAAGGAGGAACATCCTTTGCATTATCCGTATAACAGAATGTTAAGATTATTTCCTAACTGGCTTTATTATTGCTAGCATGGACTGTTAGACAAGTTTACAAATAGCAGTTTGGCATACAATTTTCTGACTGCTTTGATATAAATATTTGAAACAACGAATGTATGACCACATTTAGAGAAATGAAACAAGATAAATAAGCACTAAACAGAACTTTTTTTGAACAAAAACCTTTTCTTTAATATCAGATCTTTCTCTATTTTTTGGGTGAACTGTTTTGCTTTGAAATTTTACTAAAACTTTTAAAACAAAGATATTTGGTTGGTGAAATTAATTGAAAATGTGTCACACTGGTGCCAGAACTGTTCTATGAAGCAAACTTCCAGCTACAGGCTTCGTTTGATGTTATTTATTAATTTTGCACACTAAGGACCTCATTTCTACATTCAGATTGCATCTTGTCTGTTTGTTGGTCTCTTTATTTGTTTACCAGTCATGTAAAGGTTCCTTAACAGTTTCAAGATATTTTGCATGTGGGGTGATGTTGGTCCAACTTTAAAATAAGCTATATAGCTTTTCAAAAGTTTAAGTGGGAATGGAGGTTTTAATGAGGGGTAACCCAAAAACCGTATACTAATGTAAAATAATGATGTAATTGAAATCTTGCAAGTATAATAAACCTGAACCATCTTAAAATCTAGGCTACATGGCATTTAAAAATTTTCAGTAGGAAGACTGGTTGTAATGGGAGGGCAAAAATTCATCATTATATATATCAAAATGGCATGAGTCAAAGCTAATGAAACTTTACATGCATATTACTGTTGAAAAAACATAAAATCAATACTTTAAGAACTTTCATAACCTCCATCAATAAGCAAGAATGTAATGGAGGTGGGGTGGGGCACAAAACCAAAAGTGTGTTATCATGCCAAAACAGTTCAGCCAATGGTAATGAATGTGGCATAGTTGTATGTTTGGCAATACTTACAATGAAGGTTACATTCCATATCAGTAATTAAATGGAAACAACAGCAGATTAGTTGTGGTGTAATTGGGCACCAACATAAAAATCATAAATCACTCAAAAGTGGCTATGTCTGCATTCATATAATTTTGTATTTACATTATTTTTCATGCAACTTAAAATGTAGGCTTCATGGAGGTTTAATAATTTCACTGGGGTATCATAATTGGGGAGCTAACATCACAAAAACCACACATTACTCCAAAATTCTTATACATGTAGATGATTATTATTATTACACTTAACCCATCTTAAAGAAATACTACACCCAAAAATTAAATTTTTTAATGTTTTACTTAGCACATGCAATTTGTAGTGGTGGCAAAGAAAAATTTTCATGGCAAACAAAGTGAAAAACATACTCTTGTGTAACTCATGTTGCATAATAAACATGTCCGTTATCTATTCTAATGCTCAGAATGTGCAACATGTATTGTTGGCTAAAATACTATTAATAATTACTTCCATAAAACTCTCCACAGATGAAAAAAATGGAGAGACACATTCTCACAATGCTGTGCATTAAACATCCATACATTTTACAAACCCATTTATTCTGAACAAGGTCAGGGGGAAGCTGCATCCTGTCCCAGCAAGCACTGAGTGCAAGGCAATTTCAGGGTGAAAACATACACCCAAACACGCACTAGGGTCAATTCAACAACTCCAATGCACATATCTATTCATGAAACCATGGTAAATCATGAAATACAAAGAAGTATTGTTCATGTTTTCTAATCAGCCAGGAGCTACTGCAATTCTGGAATGCAGTCATTCACAAAAAAGAACAACTTATAAGAGCAGAAAAATAGTTACCAGAGAGATAGTGTAAATGAAGAATTACGCCAGTTCTGAGGGCAAAAGGAGGTCCAGCCCTGTACTAGCAAGGTGTACCTAATAAAATGGCCTGTATATATATTGTATATAATATATATATATATATATTGTATTTTTTGCATTGTATGTTTGTGTTTTGTGAAAAAAAAATTGGAGTAAATTTAAACTCTTCATATTCCAATTGTGTGGTTATCATCTCATGTTCCATAGATTCATGCACACTGAGACCCACCCCACCACACATTCTACCAAGTTTATGTCCCTGGAATTGTGGAAAAACTGGATGCTCCAGAGAAAATTAATAAGGATGGTATGAACTCCAAACAGAAAGAAACAAGCAGAGATTCCATTCAGTGACAGGCATCAAGATTAGTCAATGCTCCACCCTGTGAACATTATTGAAAAGAAGGAAGTACAATCAGCAATTTTGTCTCCATAATAAATACACATATGCAAGTTAACTGTTACAAAATTAACGGTATGTGAACCACATAAATAGTTATGATTGGCAAGCTAAAATGTACAACAAATCCACTCCAGCTTTTCATGCAGCATGAGCAAAGGCAAAAACTGGGTAAATAAATTAATTTGCTTTTGTAAGTAAGGCTAAATGTTATTTTTACTAATTAACATATGTAAATTAACCCTAATTGCAAAAATAATTCTTTTAATTAAATTGAAAATGCCTGACAATTATGAAACAAGTTTGGTATGTTTCTAATTAAGAACTATATTGCCACCATATACTGTCATATTAATTAAGGAACAGTTCATACAAGAAAATGAAAGAAGTTAAAAAGGACATCCTCTTGTAACTTTACAATTAGTTGTTTTATTTGAGAGTTCAAATTTGATGGAACAAGGTACTTAAAAAGTAGGCTTGTTATTTGTAATATTACCACTAAAAAGAATAAGGATAAAAATGCAAAACATTCAAATTACTGTCGAATTATATGACTATACTATACTATTACTATTACTATTACTATTACTATACTATACTATACTATACTATACTATACTATACTATACTATACTATAGGACAATTTGAATAACAACAATATGTCAGAAATATGAGGTGCAAATATCTAGAACAAGTATCTTCACTTTGAGCTCTATCAGAATTATAAAATCAAATACTATTCTGTTTTGAATAAACATTTTACTATTTCTTTATACTTTGACAGTGGTGTTTAGTATTTTTTATGAAAAACTTGTCTATACTGTATATAATACAGTAACTAGCATTAATTATCAATGTTAAAAAATTAACTTTTACAGTAATCCCTCCTCCATCGCGGGGGTTGCGTTCCAGAACCCCCCGCGAAAGGTGAAAATCCGCGAAGTAGAAACCATATGTTTATATGGTTATTTTTATATTGTCATGCTTGGGTCACAGATTTGCACAGAAACACAGGAGGTTGTAGAGAGACAGGAACTTTATTCAAACACTGCAAACAAACATTTGTCTCTTTTTCAAAAGTTTAAACTGTGCTCCATGACAAGACAGAGATGACAGTTCCGTCTCACAATTAAAAGAATGCAAACATATCTTCCTCTTCAAAGGAGTGCGCGTCAGGAGTAGATAATGTCAGAGAGAGAGAGAAAAGCAAACAAATCAATAGGGCTGTTTGGCTTTTAAGTATGAGAAGCACCGGGGCACAAAGCTGTTGAAGGCGGCAGCTCACATCCCCTCCGTCAGGAGCAGAGAAAGAGAGAGAGAGAGAGACAGATAAAAACAAACAATCAAAAATCAATACGTGCCCTTCGTGCTTTTAAGTATGCGAAACACTATGCAGCATGTCGCTTCACGAAGCAGCTGCACAGAAGGCAGCAACGTGAAGATAATCTTTCAGCATTTTTAGACGAGCGTCCGTATCGTCTAGGTGTGCGAACAGCCCCCCTGCTCACACCCCCTACGTCAGGATCAGAGAATGTCAGCGCAAGAGAGAGAGAGAAAAAAGTAAGTTGGGTAGCTTCTCAGCCATCTGCCAATAGCCTCCCTTGTATGAAATCAACTGGGCAAACCAACTGAGGAAGCATGTACCAGAAATTAAAAGACCCATTGTCCGCAGAAATCTGCGAACCAGCAAAAAATCTGCGATATATATTTAAATATGCTTACATATAAAATCCGCGATACAGTGAAGCCGCGAAAGGCGAAGCGCGATATAGCGAGGGATTACTGTACCTCTAAATCTAAGCATGTTGAAAGTTTGTTTCAATCCTAAATAAACATCATAGTTAGATCTATTTTATAGAACACCTGAGCATCATGTAAGGAAATCCAACATCAATCTGTACTAATACAATTTACACTAGTGAAACTTCATTGTTAGCAAATTATGATAAGGAGTTATAAAAATAATTATTCCCATTTTCCAGATTTAATTAATAAAGCACGAGAAATCTTTGGCTCACACATTGGGTGGAAGACAATAATCAGCAAAGTCAAAGTTTAGATTAATGGCCATTTAAGAATTTAATTTTAGAGATAATATAAAAGAATAATCTACTGGTGAAGTCAGCTTATGTTGCATCTATTTCACTTCATTCTTTTTTACATTCTTTCTTAGAAAGCATGTATTTTACCAGCTTTCTCTGCTCAATAATGGATATATTGTTATCTGAAGATTATCAATATAGTATAACATATAAATACAAAGGCCGACCTTGAGCTACAAAAAGAGGAATAATGTTTATAAAATATTTCAATATAAATAAACTGTTCAGTTGCACAGTTAGGTCTGGCTTTTGCTTTATATGCAAATTTCCAGTGAAGTTCTTGGTCAAATACTTTAAAAGTGCACAGCAGAGACAAACATTGAATGAAAAAAAATCCACTAATAACGTGAATATAGATTTAAAAAATAAGAGGAATTAAACACATTTCCCTGACAATCAAAAGCATACATAAATATGCATTCCTTGACCTGTCATTGATACAGTAGAAAGCAATCAAGACACACTTCTACATGTCATAAGCAAAAGGTCCTTGTTTTATAAACCATACTGACCAGTAAATTACTGCTCAGTAAATGTCAAATGCCATTCATTTCTAGAAAAGGTGCTTAAAAATTAACCTCTGACTGTGGGGTCATCTTCCTTTACTTCCTTTACTTATGGGTGAAAGTAAATCTGCACATTTCTCATAACAGGAAAGCTATAAAATTAACAACATACTCATTTTCCTATACTTACCAAGGGCATAAACATATGCAAGGCACTTAAGTATATTTTAAGGAAAAAAATTCTTTAGATGATTGATAAGGTATTAATTTTCAAGGCATGCAGTTCATGGTTCACATCTAGCTCTTTCATGCCAAATCATTACCCTTTCATAAGCTCCTGTCCTTGTCTCTACTTGTAATTGGAGGGGGTGTGGCTGACCTCTGATAGCATCAAGCACAGTTACAGCAATTGGAATGAAGAGTGCAGGCCACATGTGAGTGCTTTAGAAACAGCAAGCCTAATAAAGACAATGCTGCGCTCTCTTCCTTTCTGCTATACCTAAATAAAAGTACTTGTTTTGTTAAGCATACAATTTATCAAATGATACTAATTGCTTTGGTTTTGTAGCAGGTGGCTAAAGCTATATATTAGTGCTTATGAATATGCCATCTTTGCAAGTAATACAGTGTTTAATTTACCATTAAAGCTTTCTAGAAATTCAAAAATGTCTCTTAGCTTTGTTCTTTCTCTTCACAGGAGGAATGCATCTAGGTAAATATGTGGACAAAATGCATGTCATTTATCCTTTCAATAAAATTATTAAAGTATAGAAAAACATGTTTGTAGAAAACTTTACACTATTTACTGTATATTGGTATTTAAATTTATTTGTTATTTTATACTATCTGACTTAAACGTCATATATTATATACAGTGGCATGTTCAATGAATTGTTCTTTTGATATCCTGAAAGTTATCAGTTGCACATTTACAGTAATCTGCATTTGCTTATTTGTTATAAGATGATACTCAGCTTTGGCTTTGGTGCACTCTTAATGTTGATTATTTATATTATTTTCATTTGTTATTACTCCTAATTATCACATCAGCACTTGAACAATACATTTCTAACCCAAACACCATCAAATTATTTGGTTCAAAAATAATTCCGAACTCTACCTTTACATCAGTTATTCAATTAAATAAACACGCCGAAGTCTCTCCCATAAATATCTACAGTACTTCTCCCCTCTTTTAAGTGGGGAATAGTAATTCATTATGCTACTTATTACAATATACATTAGTAGTACCTTCTCTTCAAGTATGTAGCTCTGAAAGAAAAGGAATTTGACTTTCAATTTACTACTCTGAGCTTGCAGTTTTACATTACTTGTGTAATTCTGTAGCTCACAGAGAAATCAAATTATTGTTAGAATCTAATCTTAGAAAGTTTTATGTTCATGTTATGCTTTGGAGTTACCAGGATTTGGAACCAGTTGGGCTTTTTTTTTTCTTTCAAAGCTCTGACACTTTCTGTTGTTTTTATTTCTTTCTTTCTTTTGCTTTTTTCCGTTTTACTATTCATTCATTTTACATCCTTTATAGCACTAAACTTTAAACATACATATTGTTATGCCTGGCATAATAATATGGCTGATTGAGGTATAGGGATGACTGGGAAAGCAAACGTTAACTGAAGGTAAAGACGAAACCAGAGATCTGTCCTATTGATCATCCATACCAAAATACTAATCAAAGAATCGATGTCAGGAAACAAAAGCAACGAGCCAGGAAGTGGGAATACTAAAGCATTTGGAATACACAAACATGCATAAAAAGTTTGTTTCTTTTAGATATATCCCTGAACTCCAATAATTAATTAACTAATTAGTTAATTAATTAATTATGTCATTACCAGAGATACACTTTGTAGAAATTGACACCAGGATATGATGATGGTGGTTGAGTATGGTGACACCCGAAAAAAAGTGGCGAAATTATCTTTAATAATTGAAAATAGTACTACTAATAAATAAGTACAAAATATGATTCAGCACTTCAAAAAATCAAAACAGGAAAGCTGTAGACAAAAAAGAGATGAAACAAGTGCACAGAAATTACACTGATTCATAAAACATGCAATATCCTTTTTACAATGTCCCATTATGCTATAATATATACAGTATAAGCACATTGTAAAATATCTTATAAGAATAAAGTATACAAATGCAAACATATATATCAATTTTCCAACCTATGCCAGTATATTGTTAGGCACTTTCAGACACACGGACTCTCACAGTCACTCAACATCATGTCAGCTTAGACTTATTTTAGACAAATTGCTTTTTTTGGCATTCTTGTTAAAATAATGTTCAAGAAACAAATCAACAAAACCAGGGAGAAGACACCCAAATTTCCTGTGATTTGGATCATAGTTCATCCCAAACTAATCATTTCCATATATTTTCTGAGTTAGATGGCTAGCAGCACAGCAAATCATAATCAAAATCCTTTTACAACAATGGTGTTTCCAAAACTTGGTACTAGATTACCACTGTTTGAAAACAGTTGAATCAAATTCCTGCTTTCAACTGGACTCCTAATTTAATTCACCAACCATTTGCACATTAGACCATTAGAACAACCTAGACAAGAAGAAGCCATTCAGCCCAACAAAGGTTGTTGTTCCTATCCACAGTTTGTTTTTAAATAACATCAAGTCTAGTTTTAAAAATCCCTAAAGACCTAATATCTACCACACTACTTGGTAGCTTATTCCATGTGCCTATGATTCTCTGTGTAAAGAAAAACTTCCTAATGTTTGTATGAAATTTACTTTTAACAAGTTTCCAACTGTGTCCTCATGTTTTTGACAAACTCAACTTAAACCAACAGTCTCGATCCACTGTTATAATTCACTTCATAATTTTAAACACTTCATTCATGTCTTCTATTAATCTTTTTGTTTAAACTGAAAATGTTTAGCTTTTAATCTTTCCTCATAATTCATCGCCTGTAACTCTGGAATGAGCCCAGTTGCTCTTCTCTGGACATTTTCTAGCACTGTTATGTCCTTTTTGTAACCAGCAGACTAAAATTGTACGCAGTACTCCAGATGAGGCCTCACCATTGCATTGTAGAACTTGAGCATAACCTCCTTGGACTTGTACTCCACACATCGTGCTATGTAACCTGACATTCTGTTAGCCTTCTTAATGGCTTCTGAATAGCGTTTGCCAGTTGATAGTGTAGAGTCCACAACGACTCCTAAATCCTTCTCATAAGGCGTACTTTCGATTTTCAGACCTCCCATTGTGTATTCAAACCTAACATTTTTACTTCTTACATGTAATATCATGCTTTTATACAGTTCATGATGTTCAAAGCCTATTCATTCCCTACATTAAAACTGTGCAAAATTGTTTATTCCAATATGAATTTGACAAGAACATTCTTAAGGGCAGTGACATCTCTCTATTTATAAAAAAAAATCTTCTGGGAAGCAAAAGCAAGGCTACGATACGTGATCTTCTTGAAAGACATTTAAAAGACCCGCGAGACTTGCCACGGTGAGTCTCGCGGGGACCGTAAACATGAGACTTGGTGCCAAGAGATTGTCCCAGGGCCGTAGCAAAAAAGGACAGAGGCTGTACAGGCTTTAAAAAGACCGAAGGGCAGTGCAACAGCAGCCCCCCGCCGACAACGCGAGCAGCGTTATACGTTCTGCAAGAAAGAATTTAACCACGCCCGGGGCCAGAAATAAAGGAAAAGGATTGTTTTTACAACATCACGCGAGACCAGGCAGTGAGCCATCATTTAAAAGGAGTCCACAGACCTCTAACCAAGCAGTTGTTGGATTGCTTTTGGCAGACAAGCATCATGTGCTCCCAGCTGTTAAAACAATGACATGCGTCAAGCAGAAGAGACAGCTCGCAAGCAGCAGAAAGACAGCAAATGATCCAAAGACATATCCTTAGCGTGTATTCAGACGCCCCCCCTTCACAACACGAGCAGCATTATACGTCTGGTAAGAAAGAGATGTAACCACGCACGTGGCCGAAAATGCAGGACAAGTATTGTTTTTACAAAAGTTTTTAAAGTAAAAGTGAAAATAATGCATATGTAACAATTCCCAAGAAAGTAACAATCTCTTTAAATTGTAGATTGCCTGCCTAAGGTAAAGTCATCCCTGATGACTGGGGATGTGGGAATGAGGGGTCCTTTCATCGGATTAGCGCAATTTCAGATGTGGAATGGCACAATGGGGGCGGCATCTTGATGAATGAGGTCTCCAGGACTTAAAACAAATCCAAATCATATTATGTGATATCTAATGTGAAATTCTACTCCGTACTTCTAGAATTTTTATTTTTATACTGTATTGAGGATTTATTCTGTTCTGTGTATTGTACTATATTGTATTAACCCCCTTCCTTTTGACACCCACTGCACGCCCAACCTACCTGGAAAGGGGTCTCTCTTTGAACTGCCTTTCCCAAGGTTTCTTCCATTTTTTTCCTCCAAGGGTTTTTTTTTGGGAGTTTTTTTCTGGTCTTCTTAGAGGGTCATGGCTGGGGGGGCTGTCAAGAGGCAGGGCCTGTTAAAGCCCATTGCGGCACTTCTTGTGTGATTTTGGGCTATACAAAAATAAATTGTATTGTATTGTATATCCGGTAAACCAAACACGGGGGTGGGCGAGCAAGCCCCCTAGTTATTAATTAAAGTAATTTTTAAAGATGCAGACACATTTGTGCCACTAATCTAAATGACCTCACCCTCCAGTGAAATTCCTGGTGATAATCAGACATTTCAAACTATAACTGGAAGTACTGGGCACATGACAGGAGTCAGCTGTAAACAGGGTGCAAGTACATCACAGGGCGCACTCACATTTCTGCACACATCCACGCATTCCAACCCACAGTCACTTATATCGGGCCTATTCAGAGACAAAAATGAACATAAAATGCCAAACTTTAAGTTGTGCAAAGTGAACCAGAACACCCACAGAAAACTCCCTGTAATTAGGAGGAGAGCATGCAGACTCCACATAGGCAGGGTCCAGGTACAAATTTGAACCTAGCCTCCTTCAGCACTGCTAACCTGTATGCTTTACCATTTTGGTTTCAAATTCAAACCCAGTGCTAAGATAGCTTTGTGGGCTTTGCAAAAATTATAATGTTTGATTAAGAGGCAATACAGAACCTGTATTTAACATCTTACAGGAAAGCAAAACAAACTTAGTGCTAGTCCCCATGTCAAAGCATTGCAGGCTACTGTAGACACAGCCAGGAAAATTTTAAATTGTAGAATAACAACAGAGTACTGCTGCTGTTTCCATGTGAATCTTAAATGTCCATTTAAAAAAAAAAGAGTACGGAAATCCTAATAATTATCATATTTGAAATTTATAAGTAAATAGTAAGTATAATGATGTATACTGTAACAGTCGATCGATGTTCATGTTATGATATATCATTTTCCAGCTCATGTACTCATTTGATGGCTTCATCACTCTGTTCAAAACATTAACTTACAGTAAACCTTTTGCATTCTTAAACTGATTGCCAATTACATTAACATACAGCAGGTGCTGATAATCACGTCTTTGCATAAAACAGGTCATATAAATGGATAATGCATTTCCTGAATTCTAATACATAATGCATGGATAAACTATTTTTTGACTTGCATCCACCTGATCTGCTATAAAACTCCTGTAAAAGCAATCTAGCACAACATGCACATATACAGAGATTGGGCCAGCATATGCAGAAAACATTTTTTAATCAGGGAGATTCTGATTTTACAATAAAAGGTAAAAATTATAACATTAATTCTGCTATTTAAACTAACTGACATTTAAAGCCAGAATTGGCACATAGTCAATTTGTTTTGGACTATACCAAAAAAAAGTTGGAAAATACTAGCTTTAATCTTCAAAATAAAATATTTGAAGCAACAACAACCAAAGTTAAAGCATGATTTTTTTTCTTTTTCATTAAATAACAGGCAGCACACAATTTGTAAATTGTCTTATTATACAATGAATTCAGAACATATTTAAACCCCTTCACTTTCTGCACACTTCATTATATTGTAGATTTAATTTTAAATGGATAAATTTGCCATTTTTGTCCATCAATCTACACTCAATAGCCCATAATGTCAAAATGAAAGCATGTTTTCAGGAAGCTGTACAAATTTATTAAAAAAATCATAAACTGAAATGTCTCATTCATGTAAGTATTCAGACCCTTTGCTGTGGCACTCCACATTCTAATCAGGTGCAGCCTGTTTGCTTTAATTCCCCTTGAGATGTGTCTAGAACTTCACGGGAGTTTGCCTGTGTCAAACTGAATTGATTGGACATCATTTAGAAAGGTGCACACCTGTATATATTAGGTACCACAATTCACACTGCCTGCAGGACAAAACACAACCCATAAAGTACAAGGAACTCACTGAAGACCTCCACAATCAAATCATAGATCAGAACCATTTGTAAAACTGTGAGTGTTTCCAGGAGCACAGTGGCCTCAATAATTGTCAAAATAAAGAAATACAGAACCACCGGGACTTGACCTAGAGTTGGCCATGCGGCTAATTTGAGTAACTGGCTAAGAAGGGTCTTGGTTCAGGAGGTGACCCTATCAGAGCTTAAGAAGTCCTCTGCTGAGATGGGAGAACCTATTGAAAGAATGATAATCTTAGCAACACTCTGTCAATCAGGTATTTAACATAGAGTGGTTAGAAGTCCATTTGGATTCTGACAGTAAAAGGAAAAATATTCTCTCATCTGATGGGACAAAAATTGAACACTTTGGGCAGAACTCCCGGCACTATGTCTGACATAACCTGGCACTGCTTTTCACCTGCCTAATACTATCCCTATGATGAATTATAGTGGTGGCAGTATCATGCTGTGGGGGTCCTTTTCAGTGACAGAGACAGTGAAACTGTTCAGAATTGTGGGAGGGATATATACAGTGAAAAAGAAATCCCTTAATAAAAATGCTCCAGAGTAATGTGATATTTCACCATTCACCTCTGCATGTTGACCCAAATATACAGCCAAGACAATGTTGGAGTTGCTTTAGGACAAGTCTCTCACTGTACTTGAATGGCCCAGCCAAAGACCAAACTTAAGCTCCATAGAACATCTGTGGAGGGAACTGTAAATGGCAGTTTACAGATGTTTCCCTTCCAGTCTAAAAGAGTCTGAGAGGATCAGCCAAGAAAAATTCCAAAATCCAGGTGTGCAAAGCTTGTCAAGACATAGCGAAAAAGACTTGCACCTTTAATTGCTGCCAAAGGGACTCCTATACAGAATTAAGGGTTTAAATAGTTACATGAATGAGAATTTTCAGGTTTAGATATTTAATAAGTCTGTAAACTTTTCTGAAAAAATGTTATTAAGTGTAGACTGACAGGTGAATTTATCCATTTAAAATTAATTTACAACAAATCAAGTGAGCAGAAAAATGTTTGAATATGTTATGAATTCAATGTAAATAGAGGGAATCTTAAAGGTTTATAGGTGCAATACAGTATTCAAGCATGAAAATATTCTCTCTCTCTCTCTCTCTCTCTGTATATATATATATGTATATATATATATATATATATACTGTATATATACTGTACATTGTCACAAAAATGAGGCATAAACAAAAACAGGTTTTGGGCAGCCACCCGTATAATATGGTATCCTGGCTGCAAAGTCATTTTTTTATCAATAAAGGGCACTGATGTGCATACAACTGAGTCCAGAACAAGACTGAGGGAATAGGGAAAAGGTGTAGACTTTTAAAGGGGAAGACAGGAAGTGAGGTCATAGGGATCTGGCTCATGTTCTTCAGCCATTGGTTGAAGCCCAGACGTGACATCACAGGGGCCGGAGCCAGTAAGGTCTTCTTCCATTGGCTCGGTCCTGGAAGTGACGTCAAGAGAGCCAGGTGGAATCTCCCAGGAATGGTCTACAGGTAAGGGAAAAAAAAGAGTCAGTGCACTCTGCCACATCCCGGCATGCCTCAGAACTGCCTTCACTCAAGCCCTTTAGCTGCCTCCCATGCGCACGTGTGTGACAACATATATATATTGGCGGCACGGTGGCACAGTGGCCTCGCAATTAGGAGATCCAGGTTTGCTTCCTGGGTCCTCCCTGCTTGGAGTTTGCATGTTCTCCCCGTGTCTGCGTGGGTTTGCTCCGGGTACTCCGGTTTCCTCCCACAGTCCAAAGACATGCAGGTTAGGTGCATTAGCGATCCTAAATTGTCACTAGTGTGGGTGTGTGTGTGTGTGTGTGTGTGTGCCCTGCAGTGGGCTGGCGCTCTGCCCAGGGTTTGTTTCCTGCTTTGCGCCCTGTGTTGGCTGGGATTGGCTCCGGCAGACCCCCGTGACCCTGTAGTTAGGATATAGCAGGTTGGATAATGAATGGATGGACATATATATATTATATATATATGTACAGTGGAGGCGAAGGTCTGTGATACAGTTTGCATATTTGTACCTGGAAATCCACAAAGGGAGCAAATAAATCAATCACATATCTTAAAATAGTTTTTTATTCCTAAGCTTTTGATTCCTACCAGGAATCTTTATGAGAGGAAAATGTTTAGACTTACAGGGACCCAAGGTAATATATAGCAAATAAGGAGGGAATGATAGGTGGATGTGGGGTTTGGGAATTGATGAGGTGGAATTCGGAGGGTGTTGGTCATAAAATCTTATTTATTATTTGCATGTTCTTCTTTTCAAGCCTGCATATGCTGGGTTCATTTCCAAATCTCTGTTAATGGAGTTTTCACTGGATAGCCACATTTCAGCCAGTTCTCTGGCACTTTTCGTATTAGCCTTGAATTTACTTGCACTGAGTCCCATTTAAATGTGTGTCTGGTCAAACTTGTGTGTGTGTGTGTGTAAATCTTAGACAGTGGGTCCTTACTTCTGACTGCATTGCGATGTTCCTGTATACATGTGGTAAATGTTTTTGATGTTTGTCCCACATATACATCTGGATATGAATCACATGGTATGCTGTAAATCACATTCTGTGTCTCTGCTGTTGATTTCCTGCTTTTAGCTTTAAAAAGGACTGTGTGCAGCGTGTTTGTAGGTGTGTGTGCTACTTTGATGCCTGTTCTGGACAGGATAAGATATGAATAAGGTGATAAGAAAGTGTATGTCAGGTTGGAGTCAGTTGTTTCCTGGGGTCTCCAAATTTTCGGTTTTAAACTCGGTCAGATACACTACTCTACATTGATGACACATTTATTATATTAAAAAATGACCAGCTGAAGGATTTTCATAATCACATCAATTCAATATTCCCTGCAATCCAGTTTACAATAGAAAAAGAAATAAACCGATGCATCAATTTCCTGGACATATTCATCGAAAGAGGTAATGACACCACCCTGAGTACAGGTGTTTATTGCAAGGAATGTTATGTAGACAAAATATTACATTTTGCTACCAATCACCCATCATCACATAAATGGAGCTTTGTTAACTGTTTGTTCAGAAGAGTTCACACCCACTGTAATACCAAGGAGTCTAAAAAGAATGAAAGGTGCTTTCTTTATCAACTGTTCATATCAAACAGCTACCCAAAGACATTCATCAGACAATGCTTACATAGGAAATGCCAGAGACAATATATACTGTATATTGTGGTAGAGTGAGGAATGACAAGTCCGAGGGAGAAATGTTGGGGTGCCAAACCCAGTTGTCCCCATTTAATCATCTACATATAGTAACCACGAGGGGGCAACACTGAGCCCCAAACCACAGACACATCAATACAAAACACCTTCTCCACAAGTACACTCGCAAAAATACACCATTCATAATTCTCCTTCTCCAAGGGAGCATTTTCCACCCCCTCCCAACTCATCTAAGTGTGGTGACAGGCTTTATTTTAAAGTTGACCCAGGAACAGCTTTTGGTCTCCTGCCCAAGTCGTCTGGAGCACTTTCAGGTCGTGCAGAAAACAGGGCAGTCCTCCACCAGCAGCACCCTCTGGCAGTCCCCAAAGATGCCAATAGGGCTGTGTTTCTGGACTCCAACTCCAATGCCACCCTGTGGGTGTTATGATCAGGTTTAGTTCTGAGGAACTTATTGTTTGGGGGGGATGAAATGCTCCCAGCATGCCCATGCACCCGCTCCTTTCATTATGGTCGGGTATGAATTCTGCCTTTATCTTTGTCAGGATACCAGTCCTTCCTCTCTGGCACCTAAAATATATATTGTCATGTATATGCACCGGAGGACCTCCTCACAGTTACTTTATGGTATGTAATAACCCAACGCAATGAGAGGGGGTTACCACCATCTTTCTTCACAGTACTGAGACACTGCCAGGTGAAGGCATTTAGCCTCGCTTCTTCTGATCCAGCTGCCATAAAATCCTGGGCGTCCTGGAAGGAGGCGTCATAACTGGCCAGAGCAACCTGCTAGAAGGAGGTCCACTAGAGTGACTACCTTTGTTCATTTGTCAACACATGTGTCATTTTTTTGTTTATCTTGTTTGACTTGAAGTCTCTGGACAATAAAAAGAAACCCCAAAATTTCCTTGCTTCCCTTTGGATCTGTCATTACCACTCCTAAGGTCCCACCTCTCCTCGGCCCGCAGCTTGTCTCTTGAATTCGTGCGAATACATTGGTGCCACCAGCGAACTATAATCTAAATCCGTTAAGTAGTTCTCTCGTGAAAAGCAGACAGACAGACAGACAGACAGACAGACAGACAGACAGATGTTGGATTTATATGTATACAGATTATCTGACTGACACCTTTGTCAAAGGAGACTTACATCAATTCAGATACATTTCTTTTGTTTTTAAATTTGGAACACAGGCAGGTGAAGTAAATTGCTATTGCAAGGATGAAAGCCTTAACCACTAAAACACACTTCCTGACAATAATAAGTGGTAAAAAAACAAACAAAAAAAAAACAACAGAAGTACAGAAAAATGCTTCACTCTTCTGATACTCCATCAGCTCAAAGCCACGGGCCGACAGTTGGAGCACCTAGCTAAAAAGACGGGTCTTGTTGTACACAAGGAAATGTACTCAGATCACATGTTGAAACACAAAAATTCTCTCTCTGCTGCCAAAACTGTATATTATTCTAACATTATCAATACAGGAGGGAATAATACTAGAGCTCTTTTTTCTGCAATGGAAAGGCTAATTACACCACCAGAAAGTGCCGCTCACCATAACCTCTCTGTTAAATACTGCTACACTTTTTTGGATTTCTTCAACTCAAAAATTGAAAAAATCCACCAGCAACTTGCCTCCTCTATTTCTGCAGAAAATGACATACTCTCCACTATCACCCATGTTCCCTTACCAACCACCCTATTCTCAGATTTCAGTTTACCAGTTGAAAATAATATCTCGGAGCTTGTAACAAAATGTAATTCTTCCACATGCCAATTAGATCCTTACATACAAGCTTTGTTAAGTCTTGTCTGTCACATATTTCCCCCATGATAAGTACTATAGTTAACTCTTCCCTTACTACCGGCATGGTCCCCGTCTCACTAAAAACAGCCTCAATTACTCCAATTCTGAAAAAACCTGGTTTAGACCCAAATATCCTTAACAATTATCGGCCTATTTCAAATGTTCCATTTATATCCAAAATTCTTGAAAAGATAATTGCCTCCCAACTCCAGTCCCACCTTTCAAAAAATAACCTTTTTGAACAGTTTCAATCTGGGTTTTGCCCTAAACACTGAACAGAAACTGCCCTGGTCAAAATCACAAATGATCTTCTCCAGGCAGCTGACATGGGACTTTTATCAATTCTTGTGCTTCTTGATCTCAGCTCTGCATTTGACACCATATCTCACCAGATACTTTTGAAACGTCTAGCTAGTTTTGGAGTCTGTGGCGTTGTCCTTCAGTGGTTTTCTTCCTACCTCACTGATAGGAAGCAATTTGTTCAAATAAAGGGCTTTAAATCTGAGAACACAGTCGTTACTCAGGGAGTTCCGCAGAGTTCTGTTTTGGGACCGCTTCTTTTTCTGATTTATATCTTCCCAATAGGTAATATCTTCCGGCACCATGGTATTAAGTTTCGTTGCTATGCTGATGACACACAGCTATATATATCCACTAAATTCACTTCTGTTTTCCCTCCAGATGCCCTTATGGCATGTCTCCAAGACATAAAGACATGGATGACTCACAATTTTCTCCAACTAAACAGCAATAAAACTGAGGTGCTCCTCATTGGCTCTAAATCTACACTTGCTAAGGTTAACCATTCTTCTATTTTAATCAACAATATTAACACAAACATTTCTTCCCAAGTTAAGAGCCTGGGCGTTATTCTTAACAGTACTCTCTCTTTTTCTTCCTATATATGTACCATTTCTCGGACTGCCTTCTTCCATCTCTGAAACATTTCTAGACTTCGCCCTGTTCTTACCCAGCATAATACTGAAGTATTGGTTAATGCCCTAGTCACCTCATGTATAGATTACTGTAACACTATTCTATCTGGCATTCTACAAAAACATATTCATCGCTTACAGCTTATTCAAAATTCTTCTGCCAGGATAATAACCTGTTCTAAATCCACTGAACATATTACACCTAGTCTCTCTCAACTTCACTGGCTCCCTGTTAACTACAGAATACAATACAAAATACTGCTCTTAACATTTAAAGCTCTCCACAACCTTGCTCCTCCCTACCTCACTGATCTCCTCCAGATTTACACTCCCTCTCGCTTACTCATATCTTCATCAGCAGCTCTACTTTCTGTACCACACATCAAACTCAGTTCTATGGGAGCTCGAGCATTCTCTCATAGTGCTCCTCAACTCTGGAATTCTCTTCCTTCTCATATTTGTCAGCTTGATTCAATAGCACAGTTTAAAACTACTCTCAAAACTTATCTTTTCAAGCTGGCATATCAATTGTGAATTCTACACTGTTACTGCCTGTTATATTTGTTTGTTTACTAATTATTGCTTTGTGATTTATCATTTTCTTGTTTTTATTGTATTAATTGTTGTTGAGTGACCTTGAGTGATAAGAAAGGCGCCTATTAAATAAAATGTATTATTATTATTATTATTATACTCCCGATTAAATGTGTGGAAGATCAGCCCGGACACAAATAGACCCCAGGACACACAGAAGTCCAAACACATGTTTATTTTACTTCTCTGCACAGTAAAGTGCACCAGTCTCCACAAATAACTCACAGTCCTCCTTACTTTCCTTTCCTTTCCTTTCTTCTGCAGCCTCCACTCCTCTCTTGCAAGCTCTGTCCTCTGCCACCTGACTCCGGTCCCTGAATGGAGTGAGGCGGCCCCTTTTATACTGTGATGTACTCCGGGTGCTCCCTGATGGCCTTCCTGCAGCACTTCCTGGTGTGGAAGCACTCCAGGTGTTCCTGGTTTCTGTTCCGGCAGCACTTCCTGGTGTGGCGGAAGTGCTGCAGTCCAAGACTCTGTAATCCTCCGGATGCCCCCATGGTGGTGGCCTTGATGCAAACCAGTGAAGCTGCTCTGTCATATCCCGGGAAAGGTATTGTCCCTCTCCCAGTCTTTTCACTCTACAGGCGTCCCAGCCGGGCAGGGGTTCCAGCCGTCCGCCACAAACAACAACACTATAACCGGTACCCATTATCTTACACAATTTCACAGGCCAAGCAGGGTTCTGAATAGACACTAACATCCTTGGTCATATCTTAATAGAATGTATGGCAGATCTTTAACTTTATATCAAGAATAACAATAATTACGGTACTTCTAAACACCTCAGTCTCCTTATCTCAGTCTTCATTCTCCAACAGAATTACATAAAATATAACAACAACAACAACAATACTTATTTATATAGCACATTTTCATACAAATAATGTAGCTCAAAGTGCTTTACAGGATGAAGAAAGAGAAAAAAGACAAAATGCATTCTCCTACAGAAATGCTGCATAATGCAGTCAATTGTGAGAAAGGAAAAGTTAAATTATCCTTGGGTGAGAGGATAAAGAAGACATAAACTGAGGCTTAATTGTAACATTTTGTCTCAACACCACCTAACATTTACTAGTTCCACATGCCTACTCCTCCTTAATCACAATTGGCTTAATTTTATAAATTCTTATATTTTGTGTAAAAACACATGTAGCAGGTCACAAATGGAACAAACCTGCTATGGAAAACATACATTTTCACATGCTTAGATGGTTGCATCCTGCCATCTGAGTGGAACAGCATGTGAAGAAAGTGCTGCCTGAGTATGAGAACCCATTTACAAATGCACGATTTGTGTAAATTACAAACATACTGTGAACAAATCAGCATGAAGTATAGAAAACACTATTTTATGTGGTAGTACACAGCATTGTATAATAATTGATAACAATTACACAAAAATGAGTAATACAGAGCAACAGACAGTCAGGGTTTTTAAAGGATTCAAGTTGAATGTTATTTCCTTACAAACATGACATATACAGGTATGCATTTGCCATGTGAAGTTTTGATTTCAATAAATTTTTAAAAATATCTTAGTGGTTCTGGTATTTTACAGTGGAAATCTAGGAGCATGGGGCACCCCTGGAGAAAAGCCCAAAAACTTGCAGAATACTTTTAACTTTTTAAGTCAAGATAGGCATCGAATATTGACCTTGAGATTACCCACATGTTGTAAAATAGCTTATACATGTTGTTTTCAAAAAAATAAATAAACCAGCAGCCATTTTAAAAGAAGATGCTGTACCAGACGGCATGCCCTGTTTTTCTAGGGAGGTACAACAACCTCAGAATGGGAGATGTCAATTCTCATCCAGATTGGATTACACTCAGTTGAACAGTTGTTTACTATAAGCTGGAGATCAAAAAACAATTAGGCCAAGAGGACAATATCATCATCCTCAAACAGGATTCTGTTTTGCTCACATTTTTGAGGGATTCATATGACACTGTCAAATGGCCTCAAACGCAAGCATGTAAGGAAACTCTTTGCTCTTACAAATACTGGGATCAAACAGCAGAAGCCCAGGAACCCATACACATGGAAAATTTTCTACAAGTTAACAAGGAATACTTAGGCTAAACCTTCTTCAATTCGGTAAAGCGGAATCTTCAACATGTAAACCGGAATCGACTAATAATAAAGAGTCCAATCTCATAAAGTTAAGGTGGAATCCATATAGTTCCTCCTGGATTTGAGATTGGACTATCGGCCTGAACCTCTATCTGGTCCACTAACTCAGCATATGTTTTCCCAGGACAGTGGAAGAGTGTGATCAAATGATAATCAAGTATTTAATAACAGGAGTGCAAGAACATTGCGTGGTCACTCTATTCTTTCTGAATTAATAACTTTACATGGATGGATAAAAGGAATATTGCTGTGGGAGTTAGCATAACATAATGCAAATGTCACTTTGTACTATAAAAGTATACATAAACAGGTAATAAACAGATAGACTGCATCCGGACTATATTTTCATACCTGCTTTTGAAGGTTTGCTGTTCAATCTTATACCCATCTGAGAGAAAAAAATTACAAGCAGATTTCAATTAATCTGGGGTGTGTTTCCTGGAAGCTTCGTAAAACTAAGTACTTCATTATCTCATACTTAAGATTGTTATTTAATTGAACAGTGTGTTTCAAAACCCTTCATAACTGTAGTAATATGTAATCTTGTTTGAAAATTTATTTGGACTTCTGCCTGGGATTTTGTCATAGAGAGACAGAGGTCATCAGAAGAAGATCACAAAAAATACACTGGCGATCTTATTTGGACAATGTAATGATAATAGTAGTAGTAATAATAATAATAGGTTTATGATGTAATATAGGGCGGAGTGGTGGCTATGAGGCTAAGGATCTGTGTGATTGCCGGTTCGAATCCATAAACACCATAAATGATTCTAATCCATTGGGCCCTTGAGTAAGGCCCTTAACCTGCAATTGCTTCATCCTGGGTATGATGTTAATCTGCATCCAGCCCTGCAAGCAGGCCCCCCAATTTACAGGGAAAACTTGAGGGTTGGTGGCAGGATTGGCACTCCAGCTACCATAAAAAAATCTCAGAATGTTCCAGTGTGGTGCTGAGGTGTCACCCGCTGCACTCGGGTCCTAATCCAGGTGGTTCATCGTGTGGTGGGTACATTAATGTCTTATCAGCACCTGCTCCCAATCTCACTCTGTGTTGTAATAAAACAATAGAATTATAATGTGGATATACTGTAAATTAGCACAAAAGGGGTGGTTTTGATCACATGAAACCTTTGGACCATCTGAGTAATCAACAAATAATAGAGAAATACAAGATGCCCAGGGGTGATATAATGACCCTCCTTAGTCTTTGCAACTCTCCCTTTCTATGCCACTGGTGGATTCCTGCAGACAGTTGGTGATGCACATGACCTCAGCAAGACTGCTCTGTTCACATCTGTGCATGCAGTGACCTGGTTACTATTACTCCATGCACACAACTACCTACAGCTTCCAGTAGGAGAGATGCCTTGCATGACACTAAAATTGATTTTCATGCCATTGGAGGCATACCTGGCATTGAAGGTGCTGTGGTTGGAACATTTATCCCTGTCCATACTCCCATCCTCTTGAATCCCATTTACACCTACTGAAAAGGGTTTTTGGTGCTAAAGGTCCTGGTGATATGCAACCATCAGGGACTTTCTGCAGACATTGTGGCCAAGTGACCTGGGAGTACACATGATGCTTACATACTGTATGGTCTAATTCTTGAGTGAGTAGATAGCAAGGGAAGATGCATTTACTGGTGGCTGGTTATTGGGAGACAGAGGGTATCCTCTTTGTGAATACCTGCTAACTTTATTGTTAAATCCCCAAAATATGGCTGAGGAGAGGTATAACACCACACACCAAAGCACATGCACTATTGTAGACCACATTCTGGGCATTTTGTAGATGCGGTTCTTGTGCCTGCACTGGCTTCTACAAGCAATGGAAAACAACATTTTCTTTATTTTTTCTTGAAGTGTTTCTTCCTTTTCCTATTGTTGCACACCATTATTCTTTTTTGCAAGGAAGCCACATCATGTTTTGAGCACATTTTTAGATTTTCTAGTACAAGGTTAAATTAATTTGGTCTTTTTGTGGTTTCACATGTTTTATATTATTTTTTATTACACTGTTTTTTTTTACATTTGCACATGTATGGTGTGACAATATAATGTATATTTGACAACTGAAATACATGGGATCGATATTGCAATTACTGACAGCCTGTGCTTTTCTGATATGGATTCAGGGGAGGGGCCAACAAAAAAGTACTTTAAACTCATTTGTTAAATGTTGAATGAAGGACAAATCTCACTCATTCTTTATCTACTTCGTTCACTATCTCATTTGCTATACAGTAAGATAGATCATTTTCAGGAAGCACCCCTGAAAATAAGACTAGTGCAGAACTGTTTATAAAAGCAACTTGTAAATCCAACACAGAAAATTATTTCTCTGACGAAACAAAACAGGACAAGATTCTTCTTCATCTCACTGGATTATACTTGTATACTGGGTCGTATGTTTTGATTTACTTGTGCTTGATGGACTTGGCACTTCTGAGTTGACAATGTTGTGTCCAGATATCCCAACAAGTGTTTGAATCTTCCTGCTTCATCACTTTGCTCATTGTCAGTTTCTTAAAGGGTAGGCTTGTGTGCCTGGAGTGAGTTAAACACAGCTTGGCTTTCTACCACATTATTTTACCACTGCCTAGATGTAAGCAAAGTAATTTGTGATTACCATGGTTCACTAAGGGACCATAAGCTTTTTGAATGGAAATCAAGTGCATGCTTTAAAAGTCAGTCATTAATAACCCAACTTTGTAATGGTTATATTTATTTATATAGACATATCCTAATATATTCAGTTAATGTTCACTGCTTGCACCATGTGGGTGTGCATCCCCTAAGCTGAGACAATACAGTATGTTAGATTGTCACTATAGTAGCAGGTTCTTCTTTTACTGTTCTTACTTTTTGCAATGAAAAAAAAAATTTAAATGAATGATACTATACACAAAAGTATTTTAGTGGTTGATTATGAAAAACAGAGCAATCTTGACAGAAATAAATTATAAAATGACTGAAATAGAATTATTAAAATAATTTCAGATTCATAACAGTGAAATACAATCTATATCGGCTTAACATTTATGAAGAAAAACAGTGCATATTCAGCCCTGGAATCACATGGTTTAACCTAATATCTTATAGGTTCTAGCAGACAGATAAAGATTGGAATAATAGACGCTATGGAAACCAACCTCTGGAGACTTAATATTCTGATCACCTCACCTCAGAACATCTGGCTCTTAAATGTTCAAGCACAAAAAAACAAGAGAGCTAATGAAAGCATTACATTTTATCTCTCCCATCAATGTACCTCGCAAACACCTGCTAAAATTAAAACAAATTGAATCTTGATTGCTGATTAAGTACCCTTTCTTTAGTTAGATATTCTGTCATTATTTGCCCTGGCACACAATGCACAAATTGATGAAAAGCAAGTGGTGGGTTGCTGCAGTGGCAGAGGTTGAGAGGAGGATATTATCTAAAAGTAAATGATTATGAATTGTGGGAGATTAACTTTGTGTATTTTGCAAGAAAAAAGTTATTTATTTATTTCTTTTTTCAAGATTTGGTTTCCTGTTGTTTGTATCTAATGATTTTCCTATTCTAAAAGATTACATAAAATAGTATTTTAAAAATTTTAAGAGCTTATTCATTTGGTCATTATCAAAGAATGCTGCCATAAGCTGTATTTGACTGATTTTACATTTCATGATTCACTTGTATTGAGCAGCATTTACCAAACAAGCTTGCAAATGATCACAATTACAATGAAACAAGTCAAGTTTTTAGTTAGTCACACTTAATAATTTATATGGTAAGTGTCTGTAATGCAGAAAAATCTAGGGGAGTCACAGTAATAATCAGCCACACAGCAAATACATTATGTAGACACTAAATGTGAAGTATTAAGGGAAAATAGCATTAAAATGAAATGCTTTATTTAGAGGTAAGCCTGTAATTAGAATTAGCCAATTTTCATTTCTAATATGGAATGGGCCACTTGGTGATTGATTTTCAGTGGTTTATATTTTTGGCCAGTTTTATGTCACAAAAATGAGCCAGTTCCATATGAGATCCCAGAAAACTGTCATTTGATTAAGTAAAATAAGCAGTAGTGTGAAAGCTTATGCAAGAAAAACATAAAAATCTTTAGCTTAAAATGGTCTCTCAAACATCTCTTCAAAGCAGGCTTCTTACTTTGTACTGCTTTGCTTCCCTCTTTCAAATTCTCATACATTAATCCTATACTTGATGTTTTATTTTTACTATTACTGCTCAGGATGTTTAAATAATTATTTTCCTATTTGTTCTGCCTCCACCGTATTTTGCACCAATGTGTTATGTTTTTATTTCCATGATGCATTTTTTACTTAACGGGGACGTATCCCTGTAAGTCTCACCACATGATATAACAGGATGATGACGGTTTATAAGCTGGCAACTGATGCATATTTGAAATCAAGTCAATGAATATTTAAAAGAGAGCTGGTAAGATAGTTTGTTTCTGGCATTGAGTGCTACCAATTCCCTTTGAACTTTGATTCTGGTTTTATGGTGGTTTTGCCATTAGTTATTTTAAATTCCCAGGAAACAACTGCTTATGTATTTTGATTATGAAATATCTCCTGATCCTTTTTTGTTAGGTTTTGTGTGGGTTTAAAAAAGTAGGTGGACTGTACCTATGCTGCAGTCTAACTGAACTGTTAGATGTTTAGTCTGGCATTATACTTTTGTTTTTTTCTTCTCTGCCTTATTTTTTCTGTTAACAAAAAATTACAACACATTACATGTCATTAAAAAGAGGAATATGGTCAGCTATTAGTGCATGCAATAATGAAGGAAACGGATATGACTGTGATAGTCAAAAATTAAAACAACAATACGGTTTGGTGCAGGAATGATCTTTTCTAATAAGTAATGCAAGAGATCTCTACTATAGACTGTTTTGACACCGACCTCCTCAAAAGAAATTAAGACTTGATATGACGAGGTTATTTTATTGATGGTTATTTTATTGAAAGCGTTTGTCTTGCCATTTTTAAGTAGAGTCATTTGCCAATTTACAGCTGACTGAGTTAAAGTGATTAGTGCTTACTGGCAAGGGCTATAGGAAAATAATAGGTTAATTATGTTCTAGAAACTGCCAAAGCCAGCCACAATAATACATCTTTTGTTATTATTGTTATTATTTCACACAGTCTTATTTGTTTTCTGACTATTGGAGGGCTCTTTAAGGTTTGTTTTAATTGGCATCATTCCACGTCACTAATTCTGATGCATTTGCCCCACACTGACTTCGTTACACCAGTGCTTCTCAATCTCTATGGTCCAGTGACCCAGTTTTGCCCTTAAGTTTATTGACAACCTGCTAGCATCAATTCCAAACCACCCCCTTGATGAAACCAGTGCAATCGGGGGCCCTTATTTGTGAATAGAGATCCCTTAGAAACAAGGAAACATATTGAGCAGCACTGCTGATAGTTTATATGATCCACTATCACCCACTCACAACCCATTGTGACTCACTTGCAAACCAACAATGGCAACCTGCGACATATCAGTGGCAACCTGGGTTGCGACTCACCAGCTCAGAAACCCGGCATGCAGCCTCCGAAATATGAAGATCGGTTTGTGCTACATCATACCAGTCACTAAAGTATGCGTACGGGTTACCCACACCAGAACCACACAGCCTCAATTGCTATGACCTGTTCACACCATGACTGACACATGACCAATTCCGAATGGAGCCGTAAATTAGCTCATGACTGCATTAACAACTAAGGCGAGCCCTTAGCAATTCAGCAATACTCCTAACACTCTATGGTCTTCAAAGTCAGCCTGCACTAGCTTAGAGGAAGCAGACGGTGTTATCTAAGGCACAGCGTAACAGAAAGGCGCTCGTTCTTCAAACTGTACGGGATAAGGTTCAACATCCTAATCTTACGGCTCTCAAAGCTCTATCTACAGTATTATGGTTGGACAGTATTGCTCAACAATATACAGTATATATAGTATAGGATTGGTTACAAGTTGTTTTTATTCTCCTCTTTTTGACTAGTACACTTATTACAAATTTGGAAAGTATATATCTCTATATATCTTTGTACTTGTCACAGTGCTATGCTCCTGCACTAAGTGAAGAGTACTATAAAAAATAAACTAAATTGAACTGAAATGTTCTAACTATCATTTGGTATAGTCCTGGGCTGATAAGTGAAGCCAAGCTCTTTCTGTTTTTGGAGCATGGTGTGGCCTTATCAGTCCTGTTCAGGTGAGGACAGGTGTATCCAAACTGGTGAAAACTGCTGTAGTATCTGGATATACTTTTCAGAAAGGAAAATTACATGTGAAAGAAAAGTTAGACACATAAATATCATATTCAGAATTTGTCTCTAAACTGAGGCCTACATTACATTGAAACCCTTGTATTAAGATATAATGAGGTCTTGTGTTGAGGTCTTTAATGCCTCAAAGTGGCAGTCCCTTGAACCCTAGCAGATACCCTGCTTAGACAATCAGAAACAAAATGCAAGATTGCATAATATTAGGTGGAGGATTTTACTCTTCCCCCTTGTATATCAGGAGGGTGTGCTTGCCTTTTTTCAAAATCACAAAAGAACTGGAAACCACTACCCTTTTCAACTACTGTCTCCCACTTTTTCTCTCCCTCTCAATAATGGCCTTTCTTTCCTTTTGCCTCCTCATCTCCTGACTCTAGACTGTCAGTGAGTCTCTGACCATGAGGTGGATTTAAACCCTTTCACATAGTCACTTCAGGAAGTTTCACTTGCAGGTTCTGGAATTGCTGTAGTTTTGCTCCTGGGACATCAAATCAGAACTCACTGTAGTAGATCTCAGTGTTCCTGTGCCTTTGAGGCTTCGGCTGCCCTTAAAAAGACTGCCAACTGTAAAGTGTAAATACTGTTCCAGTCCTTTTAGTGTGGGACCACATAAAAGTAAACTTTAAGACAGCAAACGAATAAACTTGCTACTTCACTGGGCCTGGTGACACACATCTTCAAACTTGATATTTTATCATTCTATCAGATCACTTGAAACGAATGCCACTAACTAATCTCGTAGGTTCTTTTTTTAAAGGGGGAGTGAACAAAATGTCAAAACTATGTAACTGTTTACCTATAACCTCTTATCTGTCTCATTGTCCCCGTTATACCCAGCATATTCAACCCTATTTAATTTCCAAACCTTTACTTCAAGTAAAGTTCAAAAACTGGGTACCTTTATGAAGTTTTATGATCAATAGAGGAATTCACCTGAGCGTCATCAAACTCCCATAAGGGATCTCAGCTAGGCAAGACATAGACAATCCAAGTTCCTAGCTCACTCATAATAATTAGGCAAAGGCTTTGACTTCTAAGCTTTTAATTGTAAATTATATTTACTTGCATTACAATAAAAAGATTGCATATAAAACAATACACAAAATCATACACACTGGGTGCTTTAAATCTACCTTGAGTACAAGTAGAAGTAGTAAGATGCTAAATCAAATTCTCACTTAGAGGATCTGTACAAAACTTTTTCAAAACTTGGCAGGATCTGATCAATAACATTTTAGAATAAGTATTTAAATTGAGGAAGCAGATTCTCTCCCCTTTTTTATTCTATTTATTTTTATTCATTTATTTATTTACATATTTTACGTTAAAGTTTTGCTCTGCTAACCTGGCTCTCTTTCTCATGGGTGAGGGTTGATTAGTTTCGAACCTAGTTTTGTTAAACTTGACTTGCTTGCATGGATTGTTGTTTGATTCTAATAAAATAAATAAAATGTTGAAAAAAAAGAAGTAGTAAGATTCTGTCTTCTTTTCTGGCAGGTTGTGCTTTCTCAAGCAAAGCAAGGATGCAGTCAATGAACAGTAGGTAACTCTTTGCCATTTTTAAAAACAGGAGCTTAGATAGAGAGAGAAGGTGGGGATCCCCTAAATATAATATCCACCTTCTCACTCAAACAGGAAAAACACACACACATTGGTACAAGAACATATATTATCGTTTGTAGTATCTTACAACAAAGTGATTGCTTCAGACATTGTTATCAGAATCCTCAGAAACAAAAGACCTAAGTTGGTGAGAAATAACTAAGAAAAATGTGCAGATAATATGGTATTATAAATTAAATCCTGAACATCGTTATAACAATCACCATTGATCCAGTGTCTGCTAGGTATTGAGAAAGAATTAATTGAACGTTAATAATTATCATATATTATTGATGAATTAGAAAATATGACAGCCTTACTTTCATATGGTACGTTTGTATATAAATTGAAGTAAATAGGTCACAATGCTATTCAAAAAAGATTAGTGGCCTGCAGGTGGCTAAGAACCCAGAACCAGAACTGTTATTGATTGATACTCTCATTAGCAGCACAGTGAAGCTAGTGTAATTATGACCGCAGAATAACCTGAAAATAATAGAATTATTGCTGTTCAATGCTTTGCAATATATTTTAGGACTATAATTAATTGTAAATCAGTGACATAACTAACATGTTATGGAAAATTTTCATTGACTAGGCCTGGAGCAGAATACTCAGAAATCTCATTTTGTGTATACACCTAAAGAAAGGCTAAATACATTTATGCAATTTTTAAACACATTTTAGTTTGTTATCTTTGTTCTTCATATTATTCAATGTGACTGAGAATCTTATTTTGACTGTTAAAATCAATGATAGCTGCAATTTTATGACATCATAGGGGTGTGATGACATTATATGAGATGTGTAGTCATGTAAACTGGTCAATTTCCCACTTGTAAAAGGAAACCTTGAATCATGCTAAGATCATCAGTTCTTCTGATCCTGTTTAGATTATCCAGGCTTATCCAAGAAAAATACAGGTACTTTATTACTATATAGAGAAGGCAGGTAGAGTCTCAAGACTTTATTCAAAATAGGAGCTGTTAGTTCAGTACTCAAGCACACGAGATAGGAGCTGCAACATTGGGTGCAATCATTCTGCTTTAGCTCCCATCTTGAAATTAGAAGAACATCAGTGGCTCAGAGTCACCACTGTGGCAGACCAGGAGGGTGTGAGGAAGAGCAAGTCAAAGCCCAGTGTTAAATGTTCTAAACATCGTGCATCAAGCATATTATGTGGTAAGCCTCATCCTGCAGTGGACAACCAATTGCTTTGCCCATGGTTTACTGTTTATGAGACACAGCAGAACAGCTAGGGAGCTGTCATTGCACCGTTGCCCTTAGAGATGGCGATTCACTGGCATCAATGGCCACAATAGTATATGTATTTGCCCCATATTCCTTATAATGAAATTTCCATTATAACAAAATTAGTGCCAACAAACAAACATAAAAGGGTAGAAAATAAACAAATGACCCAAACATGCAAAATAAATAGTAAAAATAGAAGCACTGGTGCAGAAATACACTATGTATCAAACTGTCCTAATACTGACATCATTAAAGAATTCTCGGAATATGCTAGACAATTAAGACAAAGCACACCCATAATTTTCTTGCCATTCTGGTTATAGTCATACTAATAGATGACTCCATAAAACAATGCTTCTTCAAAACATTTGTAGCATAACACAGAGATTTTTTTGTCAGATATGTTTTGATATTTAGGTGGAAAAATCTTTAAATTAAAGTTCTACCATGTAAATTTTCTTTCCATGGATGTGCATTAGTATTATACCTAAACTTTGAAAGGAACAAGGCTGAACTCTCATGCTCAAGTAATCTGAGAGAAACAGAAATCTTGTCAGGATCTTTTTAGTTAGCTCCTTTCTTTGTACTGTTTAGGTATGTCGTGGTATAGCAGAGGCATCATTTTAGATGGAAATGTGGCCTTTCCAAGACGCTGGTGCAGGTGTAGTAAATATTTTTTGTTTCCTCATTGTACACATAAAAATCTCCTCACCTTCTCTAGTATGAGTGGGTCAACATAAGCAATGCATCTTTTGTATTATACTGTTAACATTTTATCTGTATTGTTCTATTATTATAAACCTTTTTACATAATAGTAAATATTTCTTTTCTTTGCATTATCCAAAAATACTCCCATTTCCACAATGATAAATTTAAGTCCTAATATTAAACACTAAAAATAAAAGGACACCAGTCAAACCTTATTGAGAATGTACACATTCTACTCTTTTTATCAGATTACACCTGTGCCATAACTAGTTTCGAATCTGTAACTCATTTCAGATTTTTTTATTTTTTGCTAATACTTGTCTCCCAAATATAATACCATGCCACAGAAATATCTCATATAATCTGAAATGACTCCAGGGTAACAGTTAACTCACTACAGCAGAAGAAAAAAGCAAAGCACAAAGCATGGGTAGAATGAAATTAAAAGAATTCACAAATGCACCAAGTTAATAAGACAGCACTAAAGTACATTGCTTTTTACACAGCTATATCATTGGTATGCCCAAGGATTTAAATGGTTTTACATTGATTTGTTGATTCAACATTGTTTAATAATTTTGTTCTGCAACAGGCCTGATGTTACCTGCGCACAAAAAGGGTCATCAGCGCCAAATATTTTTATGACTAATGGGGTTTATCTTGTAACCTAAAGAACAGTTGCATTTTCTCAGTGGCCACATAACTACACTGGCCACTAAATTACACCAAAAGTGACATGTCCAGTTTATACCGATTCTGATTCTATATTGAAACAACACAAACAGGATTATCAGAGCAGCCTTCAAAGTTTTTGATCAATCATTTTTTTAACAGAGCTTATTAATAGAAACATTAAAAATCAATTACTTAAATAAAAATCTGACTGATTTTATATGGTCAACTTTTAGCAGGTGTTTCACTTGGGTAGTGACAATGGTTTCATTTTAGCTGAAATACTGTGCCAATAAAAAATATGCACCTCTTTGGAATACCACACTAAATCACAAGCAATTTAATTTGGCTTTTTTGATCAACAGGAAAACTTTATTGTCAAAGCAAAAACAACTCTCTACAAAGTGGTGTAAATAAGTAACAAATAAATAACTGATTGTGTAAATATTCACCCCCTTTAAATTGCCAGATGTGCCTCTGTCAGCCATGACAGTCTTTAGCCTTTATGCAAAGGTCTCTCTATCGGCTTTGCATATCTGCACATTGAAATTTTTCCCCATTCTTTTTTGCAAAACTGCTCCTGCTCTGTCAGGCGTCATAGTGACCGTAAGTGAACAGCTTTTTTCAAATACTACTGAACATTCTCAACTGGATTGTGATCTGGACTCTGACTTGGGTATTCCAGAACATTAAAATTGTTATTAGATAGATAGATAGATAGATAGATAGATAGATAGATAGATAGATAGATAGATAGATAGATAGATAGATAGATAGATAGATAGATAGATAGATAGATACTTTATTAATCCCAAGGGGAAATTCAAATACTCCAGCAGCACCTTACTGATACAAAAAACAATATTAAATTAAAGATTGATAATAAAGCAGGTAAAAACAGACAATAACTTTATATAATGTTAATGTTTACCCCCCCGGGTGGAATTGAAGAGTCGCATAGTTTGGGGGAGGAACGATCTCCTCAGTTTGTCAGTGGAGCAGGACAGTGACAGCAGTCTGTCGCTGAAGCTGCTCCTCTGTCTAGAGATGACACGGTTTAGTGGATGCATATTATGCGTATTAGAAGTCATTCCTATATACAGTAGCTTTGAATTTATGCTTGGGACAGTTGTCTTGCAGGAAAACAATTCTCCCAAGGCACAAGTTTCTTGCAGACTGCCTAAGTTTTTTCCAGGATCTTCCTATATTTTGCAGAATTCGGTAGCCTCACAAGCCCTCAAGGTTCTGCTGAATAGAAGCATCCTTACTATGCTTCACGGTGAGGAAATGTGTTTTTGATAATGTGGTGTTTAGCCTGCTGGCCAAAAGGTTAAATTTTGATCTCATCACACCTTAGAACCTTTTTCTAGCTGACGTCCAAGCCTCCCATGTATTTTCTGTAAAACTCTAGCTGAGATACCACGTGTGTGTTTTTCAAAAGTGGCTTTCTCTTTGCCACTCTCCACCAAAGCTGCAACTGGTGAAGCACTCAAGCCACAAGTGTTGTCTGTACAATCTTTCCAAACTCAGCCACTGCAGCTTGTAATGCTGTTTGAGTTTTCAAAGGTTTCTTGAGGGCCTTCCTCATTTTATGTTTATTTTCTGTTTTTCTTATGTGCAAATTGCTTGTCATGTATTTATGTTAATTATGTATTGTATTTTAATTTTTTCTGTTTATTCATTATGTACTTTTAATGTGTGTGACATTATTCTTCCATGTTTTTTGTATTTTGAGAGTGGCATTCCAAGGGGCAGGATCACCCCTTGCATCACTGTTCTGGACCTCACCAGCCCATAAAAAGAAGGCTTTGGAGATTATTGTTAGCATAGGTTTTCTTGGATTTACTGACATTTTGCTCTGGTTATTGGATTGCCTTTTGGGTAACTCCTTTTTTTTCACCCTATTGAGCATTTTTGTTATGTTTTTCGGTTGTTTACTAAATCCTAGTTTTTATAAAAAATCTTGTCTGACTTGCCTCTTTACAAGCTGGAGTTGACCATGGTTCTCCCTCTTGTGAAGGAGGTGCTTTGAGACTTTAAAGATTTTCTCAACTTTAAAAGCCTGCACCCCATTTTTGGAGCACAGTCAGGCCTGAAGCCTCCCATTTGCCTAGGGTCGGGTTTGTCCAGGTGAGACCTATATTGGGGCAGGCCAGTAGGTTGCTGGCCTGTTTTTGTGGGTCTTTTTGAAGGTCACACTTGTTTCTTCTGTGTTGTGGAGCCAGAATCACTAGGCATTATTAGTCTTCCTCTTGCACAATCACTCAGTTTTTGTGGAATGCCTGCTCTAGGCAGATCTACAGCTGTGCCATAGTCTATCCATTTCTTAATAACAGCTTTTAACTGGACTCCAAGGGATATTCAGTAACGTGGATGTTCTTGTCTTCATCCTCTGACTTGTGCTTTTTAATCACCTTTCATGGAGTTACTTGGGGTAACTTGTCTCCATTGTATAGGTTAGGCCATCACACTGACTCACAAGTTGGACTTTCCGCATACAGGTGCATTTATATTACAATCAACTGAGATAAGACAAGTGATCTCCATTGAAGTAGTATGACTGGCAACTTCTAAATCCAACTGGCTGCACCATTGATGATTTAGGTGTGTCACATTAATTGAGGTAAATATTTAGGCATTCAATCATTATGTTTTTTAATTGTAATTACTGAAATCTGTTGTCACTTTAACATTAAAAAGTATTTTTTCTGTTAATTGGTGTCAAAAAAAGCCAAATTAAATCCACTGTGATTCAGTGTTGTATAACAATAAAACATGAACACTTCCAGAGGGGTTAAATTCATCTTATGGGCGCTATATTCCTGGCCTGCACCCATAGAATTTTAGACAACCTGATTTATATTTTTCCCCACTGTCAGCCTTGCTCTGCATTTTTTGCACTGACGTAAAAATCCCAAAAATCTGCTCATGAGGCTAGTTTTCATCCACTGATTTTCTATACCTCTTCTCTGATTTAATGCCAATGAAAGCCAGAGTCTATGCCAGTGGCACTGTGTAAAAGGAAATAAACAACCTTGTATAATACAGTTGTGGCCAAAAATTCTGAGAATGACACAAGTATTGTTTCCACAAAGTTTGATGCTTCAGTGTTTTTAAAGCTTTTTGTCAGATGTTTCTATAGTATACTGAAGTATAATTCCAAGCATTTCATATGTTTCAAAGGCTTTTATTGACAACTAGCAAAATACCCGCGCTTCGCAGTGCAGAAGTAGTGTGTTAAAGAGGTTATGAAAAAGTAAAGGAAACATTTTAAAAATAACGTAACATGATTGTCAATGTAATTGTGTTGTCATTGTTATGAGTGTTGGTGTCATATACATATATATATAGCAAAATACCCACTATTCGCAGCGGAGAAGTAGTGTGTTAAAAAGGTTATGAAAAAAAAAAAAGGAAACATTTTAAAAATAACGTAACAATGATTGTCAATGTAATTTGTGTTGTCATTGTTATGAGTGTTTCTGTCTTTTATATATATAATATACACACACAGACACACATAAACATATATATACATATACATATATATATATATACATATCTACAATACACATATCTACATATACATACGTATATACACATCCACAAAAAACATATATATAATATATACAAATTTACATATCTTCATATATATAAATATATAACATACATATATACTATACATACATTCACATATATATATATATATACTGTATATAAACATATGTACTTATTGGCTGCTGTATTTAGGATATAGCAGGTTGGATAATGGACGGATGGACATCTGTATGCATAGCCCTATTTGCCCGTTTTCGTTTTTTTTCTTTGTTCAGTAATATTTCAGCAAACCCGGAGCTTGTCAGTTCAAATCCTGGTACTGACACCACTGTGTGACCCTGAGGAAGTCACTTCACCTGCCTGTGCTGCAAAAAACAAAAGTAATGTAACAAATTGTACCTCAGATGTTGTAAGTTGGTGGAATAAAGGAATAAGTAAAATAGATAAATATGTATTATACACATAGGAACTATTCATTTAAGTGTTAAAAACAGGTGTAAAGATATTGACAATAAGCTACGCAAACCCAGGAAGACATGGAATCGTTTAAATCAAGTATCATTACATCTTCCTTTCTTAAAGAGAAGTAAGGCAGTACATATAAGCTTACATATTTATATATAGACATACATATATATATACATATATATCTGAAGGCGTGCAAGCACACTCTTGAGAATGCAACGTATAGTTGTACAGAAGAAAAGCAATCTTGCCTCAAATGAATGGCAACCTTTTGTAGGTCTATGAACTTAATTTAAACTTTAGGTTTACATGGTGCTTTCTTTCCGAAGTACCTGCACTCATGAATATGTCTGTATGTGTCAGTCGGTCAAATCCACGCGCTTCGCACCGGCGAAGTACCGCTTTTAAATTTTTATTAAGAAGAAAATAAAACGTTTTTAAATTGAGGGAAAATATACTAATAACAGTTTGTTAAGGATCTGTTTTTTTGTGAAGCTGCCTTTACTCGAGTGATCACTTCGACCTGACTTGGTGGCCAAGTATAAGCGTTACCTCGTAGGTAACTACCCATACAATCAGATTGTGAATCAGACTACGAATGCCGTGAATGTAATTACACACTCACTGCACTTGCTTATGGTAATCGAAACTCGGACGTCAGCGCTAGAGGGGCTTAGCAGCGGTGAAGTATTGCTTTTAAATTTTAATTAAGAACAAAAGAAAACCTCAGAGCTTCGATTCCCGAAAGGGAAAGCTTATGGTTGGACAGCAAGTGACGTAACATCAGCCACGGTGCCTTCAGTTGTGAGAAGCAGATCATAGAATGATTGAAAATAGTTTTGCATTTACCTTTTTAGTAAAAGGCGAGCTTTTAAGCCTGAGAAATCACCCCGTAAATGCACACGTTTAATTGCACATGTTAATATGTATGCTTACACAGTATTAAAAGACACTCAAAAATTAACGTCATTTACCATCAGCCACGGTGCCTTCAGTTGTGAGAAGCAGATCATAGAATGATTGAAAATAGTTTTGCATTTACCTTTTTAGTAAAAGGCGAGCTTTTAAGCCTGAGAAATCACCCCGTAAATGCACACGTTTAATTGCACATGTGTAAATATGTATAGTTACACAGTATTAAAAGACAGTGAACAACGTCAGTTACCTTTGTTCCCGCGTTTGATAAAAGGCGAGCTTTTAAGCCTGAGAAATCACCCCGTAAATGCACACGTTTAATTGCACATGTGTTAATATGTATGCTTACACAGTATTAAAACACACTTAAAAATTAACATCATTTACCTTCGTTCCCGCGTTTGACTCGTGCTGTAAATATCTTCCTTGTTTTTAGTTCACGTGATTACGTAGGAGGCGTGATGATGCGATACGTGACTCCGCCTCCTCCATTAGAGTATATGGACAAAAAACATGTTCCAGTTATGACCATTACGCGTAGAATTTCAAAATGAAACCTGCTTAACTTTTGTAAGTAAACTGTAAGGAATGAGCCTGCCAAATTTCAGCCTTCCACCTACACGGGAAGTTCGAGAATTAGTGATGAGTCAGTCAGTCAGTCAGTCAGTGAGTCAGTGAGGGCTTTGCCTTTTATTAATATGTATAGATATATATATACACATATATTATATATATATATATATATATATATATATATATATATATATATATATATATATATACACACATATATTATATATATATATATATATATATATATATATATATATATATATATACACAAATATACATATACACACATATATTATATATATATATATATACACACATATACATATACACACACACATATATATATATATATATAATATTATATATATATAATTATATAAACACATATACATATACACACATATATTATATATATATATATATATATATATATATATATATATATACACACACATATACATATCACACATATATATATTATATATATATATATATATATATATATATACATACATATACACACATACATGCACTTTCAATAACATAGAAATCAATATAAACAACATCAACATCATTATCATATGAGAATATGATGTAATATGTAAGAAGCACATTTCATATAAATATAAATTATTAAACAGTAAAATCTTCTTCTATAATTTGCTACCGTGGCTATTCGTTTGTCTGTCCAGGATTTTAAATCACCTGTAGCTTGCAAACCGTTTCACCTATTGACTTGAAATCTGGTACACATATTGTACGTCACGTCTACTATCCGCTTTATGGGTGATGATTGTATTATTGTTTTTATCTTTATTTTATTTTATTGTAGAATCAACTCCTATCTGCGCACACCAGGGCGGCCGTGGGCAGATGCGTATGGTGTATTCACTCCATGTTATCGTGCATTGCGCTGTCACTGGTATTTTGATAAAAGAATTTGAACAACATATAAGAAGTGTATAAATTATTAAACAGTAAAACATTAACATTTAAGAAGTAAAGTTACATTGAGTACTACTGCAGTGCCTTCGGGTATACCTCATTTTTTGTTTGCCCATTACATGCTTAAATGTATACATTTTTTGGTGTACCTAAAATACCTCAATTGTTTAATGAATTTTTTGTTCTTCGCTGTTTGCGGCTCTTCCTTCATTTCTCCCTACTGCGTTCTTTTATCTCACGAATATGTTATTGCAATCCGCAGCGGGAGTATTTCTATAAACTTAATTTAAACTTACGTTTTACACCGTGCTTTGTTTCCCTTATGAAGATGCTTGTATGCTTCACTCGCTTCTTATTGTTTCGCTCCCTTCTCAATTGTTTAATGAATTTTTTGTTCTTCGCTGTTTGCGGCTCTTCCTTCATTTCTCCCTACTGCGTTCTTTTATCTCGCGAATATGTTATTGCAATCCGCAGCGGGAGCGTTTCTATAAACTTAATTTAAATTTACGTTTTACACCATGCTTTGTTTCCCTTATGAAGATGCTTGTATGCTTCACTCGCTCGCTTCTTATTGTTTCGCTCCCTTCTCAATTGTTTAATGAATTTTTTGTTCTTCACTGTTTGCGGCTCTTCCTTCATTTCTCTCTACTGCGTTCACAGTCTTTTCACGTGATTACGTGGGAGGCGTGATGATGTGACACTCAACTCCGCCTCCCACGGCCATCGAGCTGCCGTCCGTTACAGTATATTGTCAAAAAAGAGGTTCCAGTTATGACCATTACGCGTTGAATTTCGAAATGAAACCTGCCTAACTTTTGTAAGTAAGCTGTAAGGAATCAGCCTGCCAAATTTCAGCCTTCCACCTACACGGGAAGTTGGACAATTAGTGATGAGTGAATCAGTCAGTCAGTCAGTCAGTCAGTCAGTCAGTGAGTCAGTGAGGGCTTTGCCTTTTATTAATTAGTATAGATTACATTAGGTTTATGCAAGGAGCCAATATAGATAGATAGATAGATAGATAGATAGATAGATAGATAGATAGATAGATAGATAGATAGATAGATAGATAGATAGATAGATAGATAGATAGATAGATAGATAGATAGATAGATAGATAGATAGATAGATAGATAGATACTTTATTAATCCCAGGGGGAAATTCACATACTCCAGCAGCAAAAATATTAAATTAAAGAGTAATAAAAAAATGCAGGTAAAAAACAGACGATAACTTGAATAATGTTCAACGTTTACCCCCTCTGGTGGAATTGAAGAGTCGCATAGTTTGGGGGAGGAATGATCTTCTCAGTCTGTCAGTGGAGCAGGACAGTGACAGCAGTCTGTCGCTGAAACTGCTCCTCTGTCTGGAGATGACATTGTTTAATGGATGTAGTGGATTCTCCATAATTGATAGGAGCCTCTTGAGTGCCCGTTGCTCTGCTACGGATGTCAAACCGTCCAGCTCCATGCCAACAATAGAGCCTGCCTTCCTCACCAGTTTGTCCAGACGTGAGGCGTCCTTCTTCTTAATGCTGCCTCCCCAGCACACCACTGCGTAGAAGAGGGCACTCGCCACAACCATCTGATAGAACATCTGCAGCATCTTACTGCAGATGTTGAAGGATGCCAGTCTTCTAAGGAAGTACAGGCAGCTCTGTCCTGTCTTGCACAGAGAATCAGTATTGGCAGTCCAGTCCAATTTATCGTCCAGCTGCACTCCCAGGTATTTATAGGTCTGCACCCTCTGCACACAGTCACCTCTGATGATCACGGGGTCCATGAGGGGCCTGGGTCTCCTAAAATCCACCACCAGTTCCTTGGTTTTGCTGGTGTTCAGTTGTAGGTGGTTTAAGTCGCACCATTTAACAAACTCCTTGATGAGGTTTCTATACTCCTCCTCCTGCCACTCCTGATGCAGCCCACGATAGCAGTGTCGTCAGCAAACTTTTGCACGTGGCAGGACTCCGAGTTATATTTGAAGTCCGATGTATATAGGCTGAACAGGACCGGAGAAAGTACAGTCCCCTGCGGCGCTCCTGTGTTGCTGACCACAATGTCAGATCTGCAATTCCTGAGACGCACATACTGAGGTCTGTTTGTAAGATAGTCCACGATCCATGCCACCAGGTATGAATCTACTCCCATCTCTGTCAGCTTGTCCCTAAAGAGCAGAGGTTGGATGGTGTTGAAGGCGCTAGAGAAGTCTAGAAACATAATTCTTACAGCGCCACTGCCTCTGTCCAAGTGGGAGAGGGATCGATGTAGCATATAGATGATGGCATCTTCCGCTCCCACCTTCTCCTGGTATGCGAACTGCAGAGGGTCGAGGGCGTGTTGGACCTGTGGCCTCAGGTGGTGAAGCAGCAGCCGCTCCATGGTCTTCATCACATGTGATGTTAGAGCGACAGGCCGGAAGTCATTCAGCTCACCAGGACGTGATACCTTTGGGACTGGGGTGATGCAAGATGTTTTCCAAAGCCTCGGGACTTTCCCTTGTTCCAGGCTCAGGTTGAAGATGCGCTGTAAAGGACCCCCCAGCTCTGATGCACAGACCTTCAGCAGTCGTGGCGATACTCCATCTGGACCTGCTGCTTTGCTGGCACGAAGTTTCCTCAGCTCTCTGCTCACTTGCGCTGCTGTAATTGTGGGTGGGGATGTCTCTCCTATGTTGGTATCAGCAGAAGGATGTGTAGAGAGTGCAGTACTCCGAGGTGAGAGTGAGAGTGGGTTAGGGTGGTCAAACCTGTTAAAGAAGATGTTCATTTGGTTTGCTCTCTTCACGTCTCTCTCGATGGTGGTACCCCGTTTTGAGCTGCAGCCAGTGATGATCTTCATCCCATCCCACACTTCCTTCATGCTGTTGTTCTGCAACTTCAATATTTGCAGTGTTGACCCTTCTTTTTTAAGAACTCTGCAATTCGCCCCGGAATGTTAAACGTTAAACGTTAAAATTATACAAAGTTACTGTCTGTCTGTATACCTGCATTGTTATCAGCATTGTTATCACTCTTTAATTTAATATTGTTCTTTATCAGTATGCTGCTGCTAGAGTATGTGAATTTCCCCTTGGGATTAATAAAGTATCTATCTATCTATCTATCTATCTATCTATCTATCTATCTATCTATCTATCTATCTATCTATCTATCTATCTATCTATCTATCTATCTATCTATCTATCTATCTATCTATCTATCTATGTTGTCAATCAACTTCTGGGCCAAATCCTGACTGATGGCAGCCAATTCTTGCATAATCAATGCCTGGTGTTTGTTAGAATTTGTGGGTTTTTATTTGTCTACCCGCCTCTTGAGGATTGACCACAAGTTCTCAATGGGATTAAGGTCTGGGGAGTTTCCTGGCCATGGACCCAAAATTTTGATGTTTTATTCCCTGAGCCACTTAGTTATCACTTTTGCCTTATGGCACGGTGCTCCATCATGCTGAAAAAAGGCTTTGTTCATCACCAAACTGTTCTTGGATGGTTGGGAGAAGTTGCTCTTGCAGGATGTTTTGGTACCATTCTTTATTCATAACTGTGTTCTTAGGCAAAATTGTGAGTGAGCCCACTCCCTTTGGCAAAGAAGCAACCCCACACATGAATGGTCTCAGGATGCTTTACTGTTGGCACAGGACTGATGGTTCACCTTTTCTTCTCTGGACAATCTTTTTTCCAGATAACCCAAACAATCAGAAAGGGGATTCATCAGAGAAAATGACTTTACCCCAGTCCTCAGAAGTCCAATCCTTTTACCTTTTGCAGAATATCAGTCTGTCCCTGATGTTTTTCTTGGAGAGAAGTGGCTTCTTTGCTGCCCTTCTTGATACCAGGCCATCCTCCAAAAGTCTTCGCCTCTCTTTGCGTGCAGATGCACTCACACCTGACTGCTGCCATTCCTGAGCAAGCACTGCACTGGTGGTGCCCGCAGCTGAATCAACTTTAGGAGATGGTCCTGGTGCTTGCTGGACTTTCTTGGGTACACCCTGAAGCCTTCTTCACAACAGCAGTGGAAATATTTTTTTGGGGGATTAAGTTTATTTTCATGGCAAAGAGGTACCTTGCAATTAATTGCAATTCATCAGATCACTCTTCATAACATTCTGGAGTCTATGAAAATTGCCCTCATAAAAATTGAGGCAGCAAACTTTGTGAAAATTAATATTTGTGTCATTCTCAAAACTTTTGGCCATGGCTGTAGTAGAAGTCTGTTGTGTGGCACACTCCCACTCACTCAATCTGGGTCATTTAACCTAAAAAATAAAGAATCCTGAGGAAACAAACATGGAAACTCTGGAAAGTCCTTGTCTGAGCCAGGTTTGAACCTAGGACTCTGGTTCTATGAGCCAGCAGAATGAACTATAGTGCTACCCTACCTAATATTCCATGCAAATTAAATAGGGTTGTAATAGTTGTAATATGGATGCAACCCTCAGAGCTTTAACTCAGACAAATACATGATTTACTTGTATTTATTTTTTTAGCCATATTGCATACTGCTATGAATAGCACATGTATAAATCCACAACACTTCCATCCCTTATGTTTGCTCAATTGCCCTCAAATTGAGTTTACATACTACATATTTTAACAATGCAATTGTCACCCCAATTCCAAACATTATACTTGTAACTCCAATTACCAATAATATCAATTTATCCAAAGCACTCAGGAAGAGGTTTCCACGGATTAAGGTGGATAACAGTAGTGTTGGACACAAAAGGGCCATTCACGTGCAATGTAAAATAAAAAGAAAACATGCTGTTTGCTGGAGAGCACTTACCCATTCCAGTGTGGGTAGTCCTGTCTATACAAAGGGTGCCCAATAGGCACATACCCCCCCAATCACTACATTATTAGACATCTTAGAAGGAAGTCAGCAGGTGTTGAATAAAAGACCACATCTGAAAACTGGCAATATGCCAAGCTGAAAAAGAAGAATAGTCAAAGAAAGACCTATTAACAACTGGGAAAAAAATTAAAGAATGACTTCCAAAGCAAAACTAGAGTTGAGCTGAGAATTGAGTAATTTCTGTCAGTTTGCTTACATTTGTAAAATACATAGACATCTTTACATTTTTTTTATTATTATTAAAGTTTCTCTTTCTGACAATACTGTGCATTTTAGAAAATGTTATCTTAGTAAATCAAATAAGCAACTTTTACGTAGAAAGGTTCATATTGTGGATTTAAAAGCATGCTCATTGTAAATCGGAGTAGTATGCTAAAAATCAGAAGGAAGATGTCTGGTATTAAACCTGAGCAACCTGCAAACAGTTAGAAAGACATTGCTGAGTTTCCTTTTAAGGCTTCATGAGAAAAAAATGGAGAAAAGATGTATGGAAAAATATAAATAAGGAGGATTATTGATTTAAGGTATTCATAATTTGAAGACAGAAGACAAGGGCAAGATTTCTATAATAGAGCTAAGAGACTGTAAACATTCTCCTTTTACTTATACAGTGGTGTGAAAAACTATTTGCCCCCTTCCTGATTTCTTATTCTTTTGCATGTTTGTCACACAAAATGTTTCTGATCATCAAACACATTTAACCATTAGTCAGATATAACACAAGTAAACACAAAATGCAGTTTGTAAATGGTGGTTTTTATTATTTAGGGAGAAAAAAAATCCAAACCTACATGGCCCTGTGTGAAAAAGTAATTGCCCCCTGAACCTAATAACTGGTTGGGCCACCCTTAGCAGCAATAACTGCAATCAAGCGTTTGCGATAACTTGCAATGAGTCTTTTACAGCACTCTGGAGGAATTTTGGCCCACTCATCTTTGCAAAATTGTTGTAATTCAGCTTTATTTGAGGGTTTTCTAGCATGAACCGCCTTTTTAAGGTCATGCCATAGCATCTCAATTGGATTCAGGTCAGGACTTTGACTAGGCCACTCCAAAGTCTTCATTTTGTTTTTCTTCAGCCATTCAGAGGTGGATTTGCTGGTGTGTTTTGGGTCATTGTCCTGTTGCAGCACCCAAGATCGCTTCAGCTTGAGTTGACGAACAGATGGCCGGACATTCTCCTTCAGGATTTTTTGGTAGACAGTAGAATTCATGGTTCCATCTATCACAGCAAGCCTTCCAGGTCCTGAAGCAGCAAAACAACCCCAGACCATCACACTACCACCACCATATTTTACTGTTGGTATGATGTTCTTTTTCTGAAATGCTGTGTTCCTATTACGCCAGATGTAACGGGACATTTGCCTTCCAAAAAGTTCAACTTTTGACTCATCAGTCCACAAGGTATTTTCCCAAAAATCTTGGGAATCATTGAGATGTTTCTTCGCAAAATTGAGACGAGCCCTAATGTTCTTTTTGCTTAACAGTGGTTTGCGTCTTGGAAATCTGCCATGCAGGCCATTTTGCCCAGTCTCTTTCTTATGGTGGAGTCGTGAACACTGACCTTAATTGAGGCAATTGAGGCCTGCAGTTCTTTAGACATTGTCCTGGGGTCTTTTGTGACCTCTCGGATGAGTCGTCTCTGCGCTCTTGGGGTAATTTTGGTCGGCCGGCCACTCCTGGGAAGGTTCACCACTGTTCCATGTTTTTGCCATTTGTGGATAATGGCTCTCACTGTGGTTCGCTGGAGTCCCAAAGCTTTAGAAATGGCTTTATAACCTTTACCAGACTGATAGATCTCAATTACTTCTGTTCTCATTTGTTCCTGAATTTCTTTGGATCTTGGCATGATGTCTAGCTTTTGAGGTGCTTTTGGTCTACTTCTCTGTGTCAGGCAGCTCCTATTTAAGTGATTTCTTGATTGAAACAGGTGTGGCAGTAATCAGGCCTGGGGGTGGCTACGGAAATTGAACTCAGGTGTGATACACCACAGTTAGGTTATTTTTTAACAAGGGGGCAATTACTTTTTCACACAGGGCCATGTAGGTTTGGATTTTTTTTCTCCCTAAATAATAAAAACCATCATTAAAATCTGCATTTTGTGTTTACTTGTGTTATATTTGACTAATGGTTAAATGTGTTTGATGATCAGAAACATTTTGTGTGACAAACATGCAAAAGAATAAGAAATCAGGAAGGGGGCAAATAGTTTTTCACACCACTGTACTTAAATATGTTGAATGTATGATGATAATATACTGTACACAATATATTACTAAAAAGATGGGAAATTTAATTAGCTCAATATATACTGTATATACTGTATATATAAACAGAAACTTACAAATATACCTATATAAATACTGCACAATCTACTTACTTTCAACCACCTTACAGATTTGTCAAGAAAAGACAGGCAGATAAGTACCACATCTGACAAATATGAGGAGACGATTCAGACCATCAGGCTTGATTGTTTAGCTAATAGCTAAGCTGTCCCAATATCTCATCCAGATGCTTTTTAAAGGTTGTCAGAGTTTCTGCATCAACTACATGTCTTGGCAGTTTATTTCAAATTCCCACAACTCTTTAAATAAAGAAATGCTTCCTGGCTTCAGTCCTAAATGCTCTGTCTCTTAATTTCCACTGGTTTTCTTAAGTATGTGATTCACCGTTAAGTTGAAAGAATTCAGATGGATCTACTTTATAAATGCCTTTGAGAATTTTGAAGACCTGGTTTAGGTCTTTGGTCATGGGATGCACTTGGTTGCTCTTCTTTGTGCAGTTTCTTGCAGTGTCTCTATGCCTTTCTTGCAGAGTGGTTACCAAAACAGCACACAGTATTGCAAATGTCCTTTATATTTTTTGATAGCATTACTACTTTAAAGCTTTTTATTATTCATAAAAACATATAGATTGTCACACATGCAACATCAGGGTTTCTCCTTCTGGGCTCATTAGAGGTAAGCAGTACCACTCCAGGACACAAGTGGGTGCTGTCACAGACTACATCATCTCATTTTTCTCCCACACCCAGGAGAAACTGCCCCCAAGTGCAATTGACTCCTACCCTTCTGGTGCCTTCGTTATAAAGCAGAAGAGCTCCCAACATGGGTCATCTCATTCTGGGGAGAGCAGAATGCAGAACAGACCTCCTATCCAAGTATGGACCAGACTACCGAGCACTGAATCTGACGAATTGCTTAACTTTACTGTTTTACATTTTAATGCATCCTATGCACCATCAAGCACCTGTTTAAGTTATTGGCAAAAGATTAAGAAGGGTGACCCAGTTGGTGCCCCAACACTTCCTCTGCAACCAGTGTGTTCACTTGGCCTGGATCCGCCTCTTCTGCCAGGAGCCAATGATACCGGAAGCATAGCCATCTTAAACAGTCTGTTTTGGAGATTTGTGTTAATACAACATTTTCATTTCCTTTTGATATATCAATACCCACATTTTATTTATAACATACGGGGTTTGGCACTCAGATGCCCCAAAGATTTATCATCTGTTGTCTCTTTTTGTTACAAGACAAATAAATATATACACACAAATATATATGTACAAATTCAAATATATAAATATACTCTTTATATATCCATACACACACACATATATATTGTCACATACATGTGCTTGTGACACTGTTTGAGGGCTCATCTAGTTGTAATTCCACCCTGAACCCAAGGGTTGGCAGAGTCACCAAATGGTTCTCCTACGGTCCTTCCTACAGATTGGACGACCGCCAGTCTACCTGACACAACTTCTGGGTTCCCGTGTCCTGGCCCTCCCCTTCCGATTTGGCACCCTCTTAAGGGGAAATGCAGCCATGTTTGGACCAGTCACATTCTAACTACTATCTGAAAGACAGTCTTTGCTTGTTGTGTTTTTGCTTTGCTTCTTTTTTTTGCCATCAAATTTACAGGGTTTGCCTGTGAGGTGCCTCAAATCTCTTTACCTGTCGGTTTAACTCTATATATGAATAACTAGTTGTTTAAAACCAGCTTGTAAAGTAAAGTTCAAAAATTAAAAATTGAAACGACACCTCTTTAATAAAAGGGGCTTTGCATAGCGAGATAAGATAGAATGTGTTCATGCACTTGCACACTGTAAATGAATTAAATGGCAGTATATTTTAGTATTCTGTGAATCCTGTGTCATTTCTCAAAAACTATTAATGTTTAGACCAATATTTATAATAAACAATGCCAAGATGAAGGACGAGGAACATATTTATAACTAAGCTGCTAATATATATCCTAGACACTGATAAACAGGTAATTGTGTAGCAATTGGCAATTGATGTTTAATTTCATTGGGATATCAATTCCTCTCTGTTTACCTTGATGTTGTGGGATTAACCCTGCCTTACTACTCACAGATTTTTCTTAATTGTGTCACTGTGAAGTGTAAGGGTGTCAGAGGGGAGACATTTGCAAGTGATTAGAAATGGACCCCTCTGACTCCATATGTATTAGATACATACCATTATAGAATATAATTGTGATCTTTTAATTTGTGGCCATTGACCCAGACTTGTTATTATCTATTGTCATTTATAATAATGTATCTTTTTATGATTAAATGATGATGCCCAGCAGAACACTATGATTAGCATTTCAGTTATTTATAGATTATGTCAGAGCAGTAATAAACATAAAACGTTGTTAATGTGTGGCTAATGAAATCTGGACATGAGCAAGTTTATGAATTGATATAATTCATTTGAGTGTTTTAACAGAGCTGCTGGTTCCAGTCATAATTCAAAAGCTTAGCAGGGTTCACTGATTAGGTGGTAGACTAATTTGCTACAAAAAGTCAATGGGTTTTCATCGTCTTGAGCTATCATATCCAGCACGGCTGAGTGCATTAGGGCTATACAACACAGTCCTCATAAATATATTTATTAAGCTTAATATTCTTTGTGATGACAGGACAGATGTTATCTCTGCAGAAAAATGCACAATTAATCATTTTGAATTTTCTGTATTTCTTATATTTAGAAGAAAAAAAAAAAAACAAAACAAAAGATGCAGCAGGATGTTTTGCTACAGTCCAATAAATTTTGCTTTGCTAAATCTCCACCCTTGAGTAAATAACTGTAAATGAGGAACCGTAATGCTATATGTTAACATGTACCTAATACAATTAAAATACATTATCTTTTACATATAAGAGATAATGGCACCTTGTGTATCCTAACAAACTGAAACTGAAATTACATGAAAGTACAATTGGATGTTTCATTTCTGTCAGAATACTACAGTGTAAAATATATTTGAGGAAACCTTAAGTATAGACATTTTGAAGTTTTAATATGTGTTATCCTTTAAATTGCTTTATAATGCTTATGTGTGTTTAAACATAAAATTTCAGGAGTGTGTCTATATTGGGTATAATCTCTCTTGTCACCAGAAGGTTATTAGTAACCTTCTCTTTATTCTAATCCCATTTATTTTGAAGGACACTCCAAATTAAACATGTAAGAATTTTGATCTTTGTATTTTTATATATTGTTTGGAATTTTTAGGCCACTGACATATAGTAGCCCACTTACCTGTTTTGTTGCATTAGGACACCTAGAACTTTCTTGCAGTCCTGTATCCTGAAGGCTTCAGTTGATACTACAAACCCCAAATATTTAAAGGACAATTTCATTATTTCTAAAGTCAAAGTTATTTCTTTACAAAAAGGGCGTATAATAATTTGTCACATGAAATTGCATTCTAAAGTGACAGATATTTTATACATGTTTTATAATGGAGACAGCTAATGGGCACAGTGGTCTCAATGTGAAAAAAATGCATTAAAACTTACAGAATACGTCAATTTTTGCAGGCATTTTGTGCCGTGAGGTCGCAAAACACTGTATCCATGTCATGTTAAGATGGATGAAAATCAAAATATTTTTGTGACATTCTGTCATTTAAAAAATGAGACCATCTGAGTGTTTCACTTCGTTGCTCGTCTTCCTTCATGGCAATCTTTCAAGGCCACGGACATGCATTCACCTTGGAAAGTCATCACCAACAACTGTTATTGGCATTATTGAATGGTGATGCCCAAATCTGAATTGCTGTCTCTGTTCTGTAGACAACTAGACAATAACAACTGAAAAAAGTCACACTTCCAATTGCTCACATTCTTTCACTATAAGAAATGTTATTTCATTATTCACGAAGATACTTCCAGCTGCTGCCGGTATGATAATACATGGTCTGGTAAACTAGTGAGAAAAAGACTATTTTACAACAACAACAACATTTATTTATATAGCACATTTTCATACAAATAATGTAGCTCAAAGTGCTTTACATGATGAAGAAAGAGAAAAAAGACAAAATAAATAAAAATTAGAATAAGGGAACACTAATTAACATAGAAAACAAAGTAAGGTCCGATAGACAGGACAGAAAAAACAAAAAAAAACTTCAGACGGCTGGAGAAAAAAATAAAATCTGCAGGGGTTCCAGGCCATGAGACCACCCAGCCCCCTCTAGGTATTCTACCCAACATAAATGACCTCAATCTGTCCTCATTGTATTCAGGGTTCTCATGGAAGAATTTGATGATGACGGTCATGGGGGCTTCTGGCCTTTAATCCATCAATGATGGATGGATGTAGAAGTACAGAAGCAAAGGACAATAATCAGAATATAGTGTGGCAAAGTGGAGGTTGTCATAAAAACCATCCATGAGCAGACAAACAGGTGAAAGAAATGCATTCTTGTCCTCGAGAATATAGGACGAAGAAACTGTGATTAATTTAATTAAATTCTAGTTTTAAGTAATTTCAGTTTACTTTTGTTGTCACAAACATGCCTCATGAACATGGAAGGCACGTTTTCTTGAATCAAACTATTTGCTACTTCAAAGTGGACGTATTCAGTAAATTTGAGTTTTTTTTTTTTTAATATTGAAGCCTATTATATAGCCTTCTCCCTTATAAAGGGCAAGAACAGGCTAGTTATTATTTTTTTTAATTTATAAAATATGCTTCTATTTAGAATGCAATTTCATGTGCCAAATTAATATATATACTGTACCATGATTGTGAAGAAATACCTTACATTAGAAAAACATCAAACTTCTCCTTTAAAGTTAATACTACAGCTATGCTAATCATGTTGATGGTCCCTCAAGGATCCAAAAGAAACACTTTTGTTTTGTAAATTCTTTAATTTTATATGTCCTCTCTATAACAGTCTCTAGACTTATTAATTAACTCAAGGTTTCCATGACTTAAGTATTCCACTTCAAATCCTAAATATGCACCTTGACTGAAGTTAAAAACAACCCTATCAGAATTTTGTAATGTCTTAATCTCATTAGAATTTGAGGAAACTGAATCTGAATAATTAAAATGGAATAAAACTGAGTAAGTCACTGTGCCTAATGTGGAAACAGGACTGGCAAAATGGAGCATCTGGGTGGGTTGAGGGTGATTATTTTTGTAGTCTCAAGGTCTGTTGTAGTAAATTCCCATGACTATATTTTTAAAAAACAGATGCCCTCCCTAAACATGCATACATTTAATAGTTTTTCATTTTTTGAAGACTGCTGTTTTAGTATACTATATCTTGTAAATTTAACTACTATTTTATTATTTTTTCCAACTTCTCCATCCTTGAGTGTGATACTGCAGCTTTTGTTTTTAATCTGTACAAAAATACAGGAGCATGTAGGAAGGCAGTGTGAATTTATATCTACAGTACAAAGGAAAACTCCAGCCAGATTTGAATGTTTTTATCTTTTGCTTTTTTAACTCTGAAATGTCTTTCTGTTGGCAGCCATACCACCTGCAGTTCAGAACAGGTCATCCACCTGAACCTAATCATGTTCAGGCCCAGCCAGTACTTGGGTGGGGGACAATCTAGTTAAAGCTGGGGTTTCTGTTGGAAGAGGTCTTGGGAAGGACAGCAAGGGGCACATACCCCGTGGTCTGTGTGGATCCTAATCCCCCAGTACGGTGATGGGGACACTGTGCTGTAAATATGGCATCATCCTTCGGATGAGATGTTAACATATGACTGTAAAATGTTCTCATTTGCTGAAAATGTTTTCTTGTTTGACAGTCATGTGATTTTGATGTTATATAAAAATGTGTAAATAAACGTGTTCCCCGGCTGAGAAGTTTCAGAGAGTATTGCAGTCATTTTACCTCCATCAGGATATTACTTTGTGTATATCCTGTGTTTATTTTCACCTTATTTTCAAGCGTGCATTGTTAATAATTTTCTTGCCATGGCATTAACCTTTAGTCTATGCACCAACATGAGACCTAAAACTGAGACCCTGATTCTCTGTGGTCATTAAAGATTCCTGGGCATCTTTTGAAAGGAGTAGGGTTTATCACAATGTCCTGGCTAAATTAGCAATCATAGCCTCATCCACTCCGACCCCCTAATTATACCCTGTCTCTAATCAGCTAAATATCTCTCTCACTACTTCCCCACCTAATAGCTAATGTGTGGCAAGCGTAATGTAATGAATTATTATTATTATTATTATTATTAATGGTGTGTACTGGTGTAATAATAGATGCCATAGCATCATCCATATGGGTGCCACACACTGGTGGAAGTTGGAGAAGTTGCCCTCTACCTATGTAAAGAGCTTTGAGTAGCGAGAAAAATGTTATATAAATGTAATTAATTATTATTATCATTAATTGAAGCTAAAAATCTCACTGCATGTGTAGTTATTTCTCAAAAGCTGTAAATATCTAAATCTGTTTGCATGTACAAGGGGGTCCCAAAAATAACCAGAATTGAAAAATGAATTGAAAAACCTGTGATTACAAAGATCAGCGTGTCTGCGTTAAATTTTGTTTTCTCTTAGGGAAAACAGCTGCTGAAACTGTAGTGATGCTTGAAACTGCTTTTAAAGAGGAAGCTTTAAGTAAAACACAGGTCTACAAGTGTTTTTCACATTTCAAACGAGGGGAAATGTCATTTGACTTTTTCTTCTTCCAGTATATGAAAAAAGAACTCGAAGGAAAGCATTTTTGTACCGTGGAAGAAATCAAAGAAAAATTGCCGCTGGCATTGGACAATGTTCCTCTTCAGTGATTCCATAAATGTTTCCACCAGCGGGAAAACCGTTGGGACAAGTGCATTCATTCACATGAAGAGTACTTTGAAGGATAGTAAAGTTTCTGTAAGTAAAAATTATTAAAACAATTTGTTTTCCAATTCCAGTTATTTTTGGGTACCCCCTCATATGTACTGTCATGGACTGGTGCTGTTTCCTCATGAATCTAACCTGGGGTTGTTATCTGTGTCAAGTTTACATATTGTCACTGTGCCTTCATGGTTTTTCCTTCCACTCAAGTCTCTGCACTGTTTGCCTGTTAAATACTGCATATCAAACAAGCTTCTTTTTCATGACAACAAGTCTATTTACATATATTCCTAGAATGTTGCAATTTTACACAATGTGTCACAATTTGTGGTCATGGAATCAAGAATTACTTGTTGTCCCTGAAAACAAGTCACTGCATTAGGAACCCCTCCCCAATTATTATCTGTTTCTGATTTTGTCTGTAAGCCTTTGTTATGTAGCTTTTGGTTTGTAGGTGGCTCCCCAAGAGGCAGATCCACCTGTCCATAAACGGGACTGCCCTCAGCCCTATAAAGACAGAGGATTTCCCACAGTTCCTGGCAGCTTATGTAACAGGTGTCTGGTCACACTTATAGGTAATCTAACTTAGACACCATTAAAATATCCGACTACGCCACCCAGTTTTATTAAGAGACTGGGAACTCCTGAAATTTACCAATAATCGCACACAGGTTTCTTTAAATTGGGCGGTGAGTAAACACACAATGAAAGACACAACAGTAATTTCAGAAAAAAGCAACAGTAAGTTCTATTGTACAAGACAATATAAGGTACATTAAAAAGATAAACGAACATAACAGAACCTAAACATATAAGGAATTAATTTCCTTTTTTTAAAAGGAAAATACACAGCCCACACTCTAAAAGTCCGTAAAAACAAGAATTGGAGGATACAACCTTTAGTGGTGCAGAGTCCAGTTTGGGCACTGTGTTACCCCAACACTTAATCGTTCAACTGTCCATGGATGCACTCTGTTCCCCGGACACTCGTTACCCTACAGAAGTTGTGTCAAATTGTTGACTCCCTGTCAGCGTCTCTTCGTTGTTCCTTTTTCTTCCACTCTGGGCTCCTTGTGTTGCTGGGACCTAGGCACGCCTCATTTCTTATCTGTCAGCTTTGCTTGGTCCTTTCATGCGGATTCCCTCTCTCGCTGAACCCACATCCGGCGTCGCTTTGTGGAGCTGTCTCTTCCTCCCTGGAAGTGTTGCCGTCCTTGTGCCTCACGTCATGCCAGCCAGGTACCCTTGTCTGCCTGCGAGCCCCTGTGCCCTGTCCGAGTGTCTTGGCAGCGTTTCCTGTGGACTCTCCCCTCTGCCTTCTGCTGGCCAGGAGTTTATATTTACTTCAGTCCCTGCTGTTGTCAGTCCTGGACAAACAGTTTAATCAATGGCACATCTAAATTGCCTGGGTTTAACAATTAATGAAAACACAAGTTAACAAAATGTATGGTTACCAAACATTAATAAGTACAGATATGCTGATTAGGAACCAATATTTCCAAGCCAGGTAAATACAGGCATCCTCCAAGGCCAGACTTCAAAGCAGTGACTCCCTTGCAAGACAGCAAATACCATTAATAAGTACAGACAGCCTTTTAACTTCTCACCCCCCAGTCTCAACAGTGGGTGCCTAATGGAACCACCCAGTGCACAACAAAATGTAAAAGTGTCCCCCTCTGACACTTATTCAAATGCGCTAGGGAATAGGGGAGTGTTCATTGTGTCTTTTGATTGTGCTTTTTGTGGTTTCTGGATTTTTTGACATGTGCTCTGTTTTTTGACTTTGTTTGCTGGATTTGTGTTAGGGACTTGTTTGCCTTGGATTGCCTTTCCTTTGCAAGCATTCCCTACTGTTCCTCTTGTGCTGTTTGGAGCTTCACTGTGGAGCAGAGTCTTTTTTTGAAAAATCTTTTATTTATAAAGATTCTGTGCTTCCCTCTGTGATACCAGTCAGGGGTTTTGTGGGATTTCCCCCTCTAGTGGGCATTTTTGGAACTGTTCAGAACTTACTTGCTTTGGGACTCTTGGGCTTCATAACATTAAAATTTAGTAAGTGCAAGGATTCAGTTTTTTTTAAGAGATAAGGCTGTCTCCCAGTTTGTAGACTTGATTCTGACCATAGGCTCTTTAAAACAATCAAATCTGGTGTGGTAGTAACAGAATTAAAATGGAATGTTGTTGCCATTTTATTAAAGATGCATTGTGTGTTAAAGATAAAATTGTAAAATACGTTAAATTTGTGTCATTTTGGTCACAAACACAATGGCATCTATAGTTAACTAGCTAACAAAAAATTCATAGAAAAGATGTGGTGTATAAAATTAACAGGTTGTTTCAACTGAAGGGGCATAGTAGGAGTGATTGTCAGTACTATGTCAAGAGATCATAAAAGAATTGACAAAACTAGTTTGTCAAGTGTCATAAATAAAAATGATACTCATTTTGTAATAAGAAAACAACAAAAATAAATGTTTTGTAAAATAATGTCTCTTTAGTAATATGGGAAAGCTCTAGTTTGGTCTGCATAGACTGCCAATGTGTATCTCTCTGAACATGACTTTGAGAACTAATGCAAATTAAAACAGTAAAGAACCTGATTAAGACTTCTTAACTGCAAGAACTGATAATCTGATGATTTGACTTGCCCTGCATTGGGGGATTTGTGAAGCTCCTGATATAAATATGTAATATCCTTCAGAAAATAAAGATGTGTAGGATTTTTGCATCAAAGTAAATCAGTTACTGTAAATGATAAAAGAAAATTTTATAAAGCATGCTTAAAATGTTAGCATTTTATTATTTTTATACACCTAATACGAGCTGGGGGAAATATAACTACTTGCAGACATATAAAATAAAATGTAATCCAACTCAAAATAATGAAACTGGTCACATATGGCAACATTATTTTAGTATTACAGTTTCCTCTAGTTGCTGTTCTAAATTAGATCATAACATATATTATTTTGCAAATACATAAAAAAGCATCATTCTGACTTTTTTTTATTATACAACATACACATTTTCTATTTAATATGACTCTAAAATCCAGATAAGAAAATGCTAAATTTCTATAATTTCATTAAAATATTTTATTGGTTGTTATGATTTTGTCATTGAGAATAATTAATATAATATTTGAATTCAAGTGTATTTATTCAAACTACAAGCATGGTAATTATTAAACTAAATATGAAAACTTTTGTGGAATCTGTATTTGGACAAAGTGCTGGATATTGAACATGTTGCTTTTCAGTCATTCATCATTTGTTTTTCAGCTTAATTCAATATAGTCTAGGTGCTAACTCAGGGAAAGGTATAAGCCCAGTACATACAAATTGACATACCCTCAAACATTCACACAGGACAAAGTTTCAGTCTTCGATCATCATAGCATACATTTCTTTTAAATGTGGATGAAAACTGAAAGTCCCAGAGAATTCCCAACCTATCCTTAAAAGAATTTCACACAATCAGAGGCTCAGTGGGAGCTGAACATATGCGCACGCCATTGCCATTTGTCAAAGAAAAGAAGAGCAGAACCTGAATGTTTTAGAGCATTTCAAAGTAAGAGTTAAAAATGTATTAACTGTTTCATTAACTGGTCTACCTTGCTATTTTTCTATTTAGTTAAAAACTTATTTTAGAAATTATAAATTAGTTTTACATATTTTATACTTAATATGTTGAGTTAAAAAATTTATATGTGCTGTTTTAAAAATTGCAAAAGGGCTTGACTAAAACGTTTGTGTTACACTCAAAACTACATAAAAAAAAAAAATATATATATATATATATATATATATATATATATATATATATATATATATATATATATATATATATATACATATATAGGGTGGCACGGTGGCACAGTGGTAGTGCTGCTGCCTGGCAGTTAGAAGACCTAGGTTTGCTTCCCTGGTCCTCCCTGCATGGAGTTTGCATGTTCTCCCTGTGTCTGCGTGGGTTTCCACCAGGTGCTCTGGTTTCCTCCCACAGTCCAAAGACATGCAGGTTAGGTGCATTGGCGATCCTAAATTGTCCCTAGTGTGTGCACTGTGTGTGTGCTTGGTGTGTCTGTGTGCCCTGCGGTGGGCTGGCGCCCTGCCTGGGGTTTGTTTCCTGCCTTGTGCCCTGTGTTGGCTGGGATTGGCTCCAGCAGACCCCCGTGACCCCGTAGTTAGGATATAGCAGGTTGGATAATGGATGGATGTTTAGTTTATCAAATGACACAAGGCACCTGCAATAAAAAGTATTTTCTAAAAATCCAATGTCTATCTGAGGTCATCTGTATCAGTAGGAGAATTCATAAGCTGGTGCTCTAACTGTATAAAGCATTATTTGTTATTATTTTAAACGTTACTCTCCCCAGTAGAGGAGAGAGTATGAAATATCAAATCTACTCATTTTACTTTTTTAATATCTGGTCAATTTCATTACATTATGAAAAAGTAAGTCTGTTCTTTCATTCCTAATAAATCATTGAAGAAAATCCCTTTTTCTAAATTAAATTTTTATTTAAATAAAAGTATTGTGTTTGTATTTGAACTGACAGCTAAATCTGATAATTAGACTGCATGAACTTGGTTTTGATTGGCATTGTAATTGGATTGTCATTGGGCTGAAAACCTATTATCTTTGGATCATGCCCCATGAAATTTGTTGGAGAAACTTTGCTGCCATTCATTAAAGCCACCATGCTGGACTATAAATTAGGTTTTACTGAAAGGATTCTTACCACTGGGACCTTAATTTCAATGAATCACATAATGCAATTCCTTTCCTATTGATTACTAATATTAAAATTGGGGAAGTCTCTTATTGCATGTTGGCCTTTTACCATTAACTGGATTCAAGTTTATTGTTAAAAAAAAATTTGATCACACACACAAACAGTATAGTATTTCTCATACTTTGAAAAAAACATGATCGCAAAGGGTGACTTTAATTTTTTACAAGTCTGTAGTGACTGTAACGGTGTGATTAGTAGCAACATGCATATTAGACCAAATACGTTAAGTAAAGTAACATTTTTCAAATAAACTAGCCAGCTACTGAAAACAAAGTAAATTAATGTTATAACAAGCACCATAGCTGCGTTTGTCCAAAATTACCAAAGTTCTGCAGCTTTTAGTTTACTTCATAGAACTATTCAGGCAATAGTCCGATGCGTGTTCAAATAGTTCCACAATCCAAGAATCTTCATTTTAAAGGTTTTAGTAAAATTCAAAGCAAAACAGTTTATACAAAAATAGTGAAAAAACTGATATTACAAAGAAAAGAAAAGTTGCTGTTGAAAGAACATTCTGTCTAAGGCTTACTTATCTTGCTTCTTTTCTCTCTGTGTTTGGTCATACAGTCGAAATGGTAAAGAGACAGTCAGCACGGTCAGAAAACTGTATGCCAATGTTCTATTTATAAACTAATCTATTAGTCTGTGCTTGAAGCAGTGACACTGTTTCCTAACCTGGCTTAATTAACACTCTGTTTTTGCACGAATAGTTAAAAAGGTTCTATTTAATGTTAACTTTCAGTGGGTAAAAGACTACCATAATCTAAATAACTATGAGAAACTGGTATTCTATTGAAATGAAGCAGACACTTGTGTGAGTTTAACATCAGTATTAACATTCTAAGATTGGCACTTTCACATATTGTATTTACACAGTTCCAAGTTAACCCAGCCACAGGAGATGCACAAACCAGTGTGTTTCTTCATGCCAGTCCCAAGTCCGGATAAATGGGGAGGGTTATGTCAGGAAGGGCATCTGGTGTAAAATTTTGCCAAATCAATATGTAGAGCCATAGTAAGGAGCAGGTGGAGGAGACCTGAAGAGGTGGAGATATTCTCTGGAAAGGAGAGGAATGAAGGTCAGTAGGAACAAGACAGAATACATGTGTGTAAATGAGAGGAAGGTCAGTGGAATGGTGAGGATGCAGGGAGTAGAGTTGGCGAAGGTGGATGAGTTTAAATACTTGGGATCAACAGTACAGAGTAATGGGGATTGTGGAAGAGAGGTGAAAAAGCGAGTGCAGGTAGGGTGGAATGGGTGGAGAAGAGTGTCAGGAGTGATTTGTGACAGATGGGTATCAGCAAGAGTGAAAGGGAAGGTCTACAGGACAGTAGTGAGACCAGCTATGTTATATGGGTTGGAGACGGTGGCACTGACCAGAAAGTAGGAGACAGAGCTGGAGGTGGCTAAGATTTGCATTGGGTGTGATGAGGATGGACAGGATTATGAAATGGGTAAATTGGAGGATCAGGTCAAGTTGGACGGTTGAGAGACAAAGGCAGAGAGGCGAGATTGCGTTGGTTTGGACATGTGCAGAGGAGAGATGCTGAGTATATTGGGAGAAGGATGCTAAGGATAGAGCTGCAAGGGAAGAGGAAAATATGAAGGCCTAAGAGAAGGTTTATAGATGTGGTGAGAAAGGACATGTGATGGGTGTAACAGAACAAGATGCAGGAGACAGAAAGATATGGAAGAAGATGATCCGCGGTGGCAACGCCTAACAGGAGCAGCTGAAAAAAGTAGAAGATTTACACAGTCCCAAGTTATTTCTTAATAATATCACAGTAAACTTTTCTGTTCTTATTTTTCAAACAAAAGTAAAAAAAAAGTCTTAAGAATGGTACCCACATCATAATTATTGAATTTTTACTTAAAAATATGTAACTTGTGCCTTATTGTAGAATTGTGTAGAATGCCATACATACATACATGTATTGCTTAGCTCAGTTCCAGGTTACAGGGAGCCAAAGCCTACCCAGTTAGTACTGGGTACAAGGTGAGAAATAAACTTGGGCAGATGCCCATCCATCGCAGGGCATGTACCCATATACACTCACTCACACGCAGTCGAATTAGAGCTACCAGTTAAAGTAACCTCCAAGTCAATTGGGTTTTAGAAGAAAAAAGCAATTCAGTCATAGGGAGAAATGCTAACTCCATAAAGGCAATGATTTGGATGTAATGCCAGGGCATTCAATACATGAGTAAGGAGTGCTACCCACTGTGCAATCAATGCCCCCTTCTAACTTTATATACAAACATAATACAAAAATAAGTAAATAATACAAACAGGATTAAAGCTAGGGGCGGCACGGTGGCGCAGTGGGTAGCGCTGCTGCCTCGCAGTTGGGAGACCTGGGGACCCGGGTTCACTTCCCGGGTCCTCCCTGCGTGGAGTTTGCATGTTCTCCCCGTGTCTGCGTGGGTTTCCTCCGGGCACTCCGGTTTCCTCCCACAGTCCAAAGACATGCAGGTTAGGTGGATTGGCGATTCTAAATTGGCCCTAGTGTGTGCTTGGTGTGTGGGTGTGTTTGTGTGTGTCCTGCGGTGGGTTGGCACCCTGCCCAGGATTGGTTCCTGCCTTGTGCCCTGTGTTGGCTGGGATTGGCTCCGGCAGACCCCCGTGACCCTGTGTTCGGATTCAGCGGGTTGGAAAATGGATGGATGGATGGATGGATTAAAGCTAACATTCAATACCAGAAATTGGCCCTAGTGTATGCTTGGTGTGTGGGTGGGTGTGTTTGTGTGTGTCCTGCGGTGGGTTGGCACCCTGCCCGGGATTGGTTCCTGCCTTGTGCCCTGTGTTGGCTGGGATAGGCTCCAGCAGACCCCCGTGACCCTGTGTTCGGATTCAGCGGGTTGGAAAATGGATGGATGGACTAAGGTGATTTGATGATGGATGGATGTGTGGATGGATGGATGGAAAATATATAAATTGCAATAATTATGTAATGTAGCTATTTAATTGGGTTACAATAATATCTAATATATATACAGTACTTACAAAGCATTTACTTTATAGGACTTAGAAAGTGAAAGAGTCAATAAAAATAGAACTTTATTTGCCAGATAGCACTTTGTTTGCCCAATAGGGGACTGTAGTGTTTTACAGAAGCTCAAATAATGCATAAATACTGTAACAAACAATAACCCAATACTTACAAAGAAAGAAAAACTCCTGTCTTCGGCAAAGATAAAAAGAACACAATCACAGTGATGCATTATAAATGTGCATTATCATTGGTGACACACTTCTTAACACACTTCTGCTGTAATTCAGTTCTGTCATGAACTCGTGCCTGTAAAGACTTCCTTGCAATTTTGTCTAATGTTCAAGTAAATCCCCAACTCTTCCTGAGTTTGTTTTCTGTTTATTTTACACTTGTCATAGACAGGATGTGCAACTTTGTTCATAATAGAGCTTGGTTTTATCTTCATTCTCTCCTTCATTACTACCTGCAGTAGGTTGAGATGTGCAAACATTTAAACTTTGTTTAATTAAGTAGATAAAACAAAAACCTTAATCCACATTAATAAAAAGACAAGTGTCTGTTTATCTCTATGTCAATCCAGTTGCTATGTCTCTGTCATTCCAACAGATGGTACATCATAAGCATTTGTAGTAATGCATTTTAGTACTGTACTACAAATATTTGTGATGCACCATCTGTTGGAATGATAAACGCATTATCACTTCATGCATTACAAAATACATTCCAATAGATGGGGCAATGCAAACATTAACATTGAGATTTACATTGATTACTTAGATTACAACCTGTCTTAAATGGGTAGCACAGCTAGTTTTAAAAATAATTCAGTAAAACATTTTGAGTTTAAATAAAGCTGTGAAATAGTTAAGCTTTAATCCAGTTCTTTTCAACAAATTAAAATTGTCATAGTGAAAAGTGAGGTATTGTTAGTAAAATGTCATTATAATAACAAAAGGAAAATTAGAAATATGGTAGTTATTTTTCACTGTCATGAAATAGAAAGAATTCCAACTTTTGCTTGCTCTATCTTGGCATCACAGCCAAACAAATTTCCTGGGCCGGTGTGGCACTCTGTTGGCCTCTTTTTTCTTTTTAAAAAAGTGAAAGGTCTTGAGATTTGGTGGAGTTTTCAAATTTAGTAGCCTCAGCTACAGATGGCAGATCTTGTATTTTGCCAGTGGGGAAACTTTAAAAGTGCTTCTCTGCTACTTTGTAATTACTATAAAAGCTTGTGGTTAAAGCAGTTTTGGCACAGGCTCTGTTTCTTTTTTTTTATCCAGTGGCAACCTCTATCACAGCTAATGTTAAATGCAGCCTGAACCTTTATGCCATGATATAAGTCATTTATCTCTTTTTGGATTCTTCCCAAAATTCTTTCAACATCACAATCAATAAGTAATGAGTTTAGTTATAGGAAACAGTTTAAATTATATCTATATGTTGGATCTATGTTATGCCTTTCGTGTGGTTTGCAAATTTCAATATTGTTGGTATACAAAATCAAGTAACTGTTGGTCTGACTGAAAAAAGTGGATGCAACTTAAAAAGGTCACATTACATGTGTGACAGAGAAATCCATCTCCAGATTCCTGATGCCATTACGGCAATAATCCCTGAGTCAGAAAACAACTGTTCCAAACTTTTGATTAAAAGTACAAGGAATAGGTTTTGATAGAAAGAATCTTTGAATTTCCTCTTTTTATGCTATAGTCTGTGTTGAAAACAACAGATTATCCAGATTATCTGGACTGAACAGTTGCTGAATCCTGTAATCTTGCATTTTTGTTATAGCATTATACAATACAATACAGTTTATTTTTGTATAGCCCAAAATCACACAGGAAGTGCCGCAATGGGCTTTAACAGGCCCTGCCTCTTGACAGCCCCCCAGCCTTGACTCTATAAGAAGACAAGGAAAAACTCCCAAAAAAACCTTGTAGGGAAAAATAGAAGAAACCTTGGGAAAGGCAGTTCAAAGAGAGACCCCTTTCCAGGTAGGCTGGGCGTGCAGTGGGTGTCAAAAGAAGGGGGTCAATACAATACAATGCAGTACACAGAACAGAACAATTCCTCAATATAGTAAGAAATAAAAAATATAAATTTTAGAAGTACAGAGCAGAATTTAACAGTAGATGATATATCCCATAATAAGATTTGGATTTGTGTAGAGTCCTGGAGACCTCATCCTTCAAGCTGCCTCCCCCATTTGGCCATTCCACAGCTGAAACAGTGTTGGGCCAGCCAATCCGATGAAAGGACCCCTCTTTCCCACGATTCCTGCGATCCTCCATCTGGGATGACTTTTCCTTAGGCAGGCAAAACAACTTGGCAGGTGGGCCATGGCACCAAGTGCCACATTTGAGTACCGAGAAGAAAAACAGAATAAGTGAGGGTTAGTATACAATTATAACTGTCATGTTACTTATGTTTAAGTGCTAATGACTAACAACAGAGATGCAGTCTGTACAGTTAATCAGCAGCTCTAGTCAGGATATGCTAAACTGAAGTAGTGAGTCTTCAGCCGGGATTTAAAAGCTGAGACCGAAGGGGCATCTCTTATAGTAGCAGGCAGACCATTCCACAGTTTAGGGGCCCTGTAACTAAAAGCTCGACCTCCCACTGTTATTTTATTAATCCTTGGAATCATAAGCAGACCGGCATCTTGAGATCTTAATGTGCGCTCAGGTTTGTAAGTCATGATAAGTTCAGACAAGTAAGCCGGACCTCGACCATTTAATGCTTTATATATGCTTTTTATATGTTAAAAGAAGGATTTTGAAATCTGCCCTAAACTTAACCGGGAGCCAGTGTAAGGATTTAAGAACTGGAGTTATGTGTTTGTATTTTCTTGTTCTTGTAATAATTCTCGCAGCCGCATTTTGGATTAACTGGAGGCTGTATAAAGAACAGTTTGAACATCCAGTGAACACCGCATTGCAGTAGTCAATCCTACTAGAGATAAATGCATGAATTAGTTTCTCAGAATCCTGTTTATTTAAAAAGCGCCTTAATTTCCTAACATTTGTAAGGTGGAGATTGCTTGCATTGTTGTCCATGTTGTCAGGACACTTTTCAAACATTTGCAGACTGTATCTTAAGCTATGGAGTTCTTCATCTTGGTTAGGTAAATAAATGTCAGTCTTTCTGGCAGTGAAGCTTTACATTTGATATCATTTTTGACCATTTCAATATTCACTTTGTGTTCAAAAAGTCATTGTAGGCATTTTGAAATATGTTAGATACCCTAATATGGAAAAAAGCTATATAATGTACAATATTTGGATGCTGGGCACAGTGGTAGTGCTGCTGCCTCGCAATAAGGAGACCAGGGTACACATCCTGGGTCCACCCTGTGTAGAGTTTACATGTTTTCCCCATGCCTGCATGGATTTCCTCCACTGTTCAAAGACATCCAGGTTAGGTGAACAGCAATACTAAATTGGCCCTGCTGTCTGTGCATGTGGTGTGTATGTGAGGGTTTTCACCCTGCGATGGACTGGCATCCTCTCCAGGGATTGTTCAAGCCCTACACCCTATGATTGCTGGGATGTGCTCCAGCCACTGGATTAAGTGGGCTTATAAAATGGTAACTGGGTTTCTAGTTATTATTTTTGCTGCATTTAGCTTATACTAAGGTAGCAATATTGAATGCTTATGATTATTTTGCCCGTGTCTGCGTGGGTTTCCTCCGGGTGCCCTGTGTTGGCTGGGATTGGCTCCAGCAGACCCCTGTGACCCTGTGCTCGGATTCAGCGGGTTGGAAAATGGATGGATGGATGATTATTTTGAAACTTGTTCTTCTTGAAAAATTCTGAGTTTACATTTTAATATTATTGTAAAGTCCTTATCTTTTTTTTGCTGATCTTTTAGCTGTTAGAGAAAACACAGATTTTTTTTTCAAGATATTGACTGTGTACCAGTTATTATTTGAAAAGGTAAGATGTTTTGTGAAGTTTATATTTCTCCATTGTCTAAAACTTACAACAGCATATGTTTTTGTCTTGTGGCATGAACTGTAAATATTAATGAAGTTCTGTCATGTATTCTATGCACTCTAATATGTAACAGAACATCTGGCTAGTCCTTTATTATAAAGTGTTATTACTAGGTCATGAATGATGTTAACGGGATCATTGCATATCAACTTAATGGACAAGGCACCCCGTGATGTTTGCAGTTCCACAAGGCCAGGAAACTCAAGTTGTCCTAGTGATAGGAGTTATAAATCAGTTTCAAAGAAACCATTGCTGAGTCAACTGCAAGCATCCACACCTTGAGAACACTAACACCCACGATAACTGTACAGCTGCACAGCTCAGAATGTGTAATCTACACAGACAGGGAATAGGAGCAAGTTTGCAGAACTACTTTGAAATGGAGTAGATGGGGAAAGAGAATTGTATAGTGTCAAAAGAACTTTTGTACAGAGCGGTAAGGAATTCTGTAACAAAGACAATCTCAAGCCTTTGGCCATGCACACACCCTCAAGACCTTAGATACCCTTGAAAAGAAGAAATCACTGCAGTGGTCAAGAGAATTTTGAGTATTATCCCATTCTTCAAGTCAATGATTTATCTGAACATCTATGGGCAAGTGTGAGCTGAATGGACAAGTGCCATGAGTTGTGACTTTGATGGCAAACATTGCAGACAAATAGGACTATAGTTTTGTTCTTCAGAAATATACAAATGTAAACACAATTAAAAATATAGAATTTCTAAGTTTTTAACACAATTTACAAGACTTCTACATGAAACTCAGATTAAATAATTCTTACTAGATATTCATAAGTTGCTTTTCAATATTAATAGGGAACAAATCAGCATGTATCTTCATTTGTGAGAGATTAGTTTGATCTGGTAAGGCTGCCGTGAAAGCATTTACTCAAGTAGAAAGGATGGTCACTCAAGCAGAAATAGCTGATTGCAATAATTTAAGTTTGTATTAAAATCATTTGCTTTTTGTGGTAGGAATACCACCAGTGACTATGTCATCTTAAATTTGCATTTCTCAGTTTAAAGGGTTTACTTCTATCTTTATATATAGTACGCTACCATGGCTGTTCGTTTCTCTGTCCAGGATTTTAAATCACCTGTAGCTTGCAAACTGTTTGAAATATTGACCTGAAATTTGGTACACATATACTACGTGACGTCTACTATCTGCTTTCGGGGTGATGATTGACCTCCAAGGTTGTTTCTCTTTTTATTTTTATTTTGTTTTATTGTGGAATCAACTCTCGGCAGCAGGCAGTAGGATGGCCATGCAGCACATGTGTACGTGCGCCATTTTCATCCCTACCACCTTCGCCGTCACTTCCCCTACCTCTTCGTATCTTAAATCATTCTTGAGGCAGAATGAAGACTTAAGTGCCAGCTTAAGTGAAAAATTAAAGAAAAACGTACTAAGTAATTGCGACACAAACACTGACTTAATCAGTTTTAACATGAAAAGATGCTGATGAAAGAAGAGAAGAAGTGGGCCGCTAAGGTGGAGAAAAGAAGAGCTGCTGAGGAAGCAGCAAGCACATCAACTTCTGAGCAAACGAATGCTAAACATACAGAGAAAGAGTATGAAAACTATAAGTCAAGTGTATTCACTGCATGTTATTGTGCAGTGCACCATTACTGGTATAGTTATATTCTAAGACATACAAGTTAATCATGTGATATTGTTGTCACAGGGAACCTTCTACAAATAGCTAAACAAGAGACTCTATAGTGTAAGATCACTATAGAAGAGTCAAGGACCAACACTAAACAGAGGGTGTGAGCAAAAAAGGAAATGCTAGGATTCTGAAATCTCAGTTGACCAGTTGGAAAAGAATTCAAAAGGTAATGCTTGTTAGCCATATGTTACTGCATTAATTTCCCATGAGAACCAGCTCTCCACAACTTCTAACTGCTGAACAACCAAATACTGCAAATACTGTGAGTATATTGAGGAAACCACCAATGACTCCGGTGATGGTAAGAAATGCACTTCTGACATTAGATATCATTGCCTATTATGTATTTAAGAAATAACATCTAAAGCAGATTATTAATCTACTGAAGGCTTCGCAAGCCATGTTCTTTTCTACAAAAGTGCTACCAACAAAAGGTAGGAATGGGGAACAAGGTCTTGGTTCACAATGTTCATATTAAAAGTAAAAATATGTATTTGTAGCTTTCATATATTGAATAATCTATTTTTAAGGAGAAAAAGTAAGTCTTAATTTTTGGATGTGCATATTTAAGCCAGATATCCACTGTTGTGGTGCATGGGTATAAACGCTATCATTTGGGTTTCTTAAATTCATGATAAAATAAACAAATTCTTTTTTCTAAGTTTCTTCTCATATTTTTTTCATATGAATTTCTTATGAACACTTTGTAATCACTTCAATTTTTTTTCCCCACTGCCTCACAAATCACCGGTACAAGAAAATCCCCACATATAATATATCGTTCAACTTGTCTTGATGCCTGGGTATGCAAAATGTCATGCTTTTTGGGGCTGCCCCAATTTTTGGCTCTCTAGGCTTGAAGACCCCTCACTTTAGACCATTTTAGACCATATTTTGTGCAGGAAATTGCACCCTTATGATAAAGAGTAAACCAATAACTGTCTTCAGCAAAAATGGTGAGAAGGACTTGAAGTCATGCATGTCACATCAAATGACTCCAGGGATTCACTCCAAAAAAGGATACAAGAGGTCAAAGTTACAAAACTTAAAAAAAAATAGTAATCAGTAATATAGCCATGTGGAGTGTTGTTTTATGCTACTACAAGGCTGCTGAACATATATATGATAATATGTTTGATATTTAATTCTTTACCGGTGATCCTAGCCCTCTAAGATTCACTCCGACAAGCTTGAAAATTAAAAATTTCAAACTTAAGCATGTGGAGTATTGTTTTAAAATATTTCAAGGTTATGAATATTACGATGGTTTTTCATTTTTTTCATATTACAATTAAGAATATTTAGACATTAACCCCAGCTGCATAGAGATATATATCTGAAAGGCTTGTATAACAGTGTACATATGTACCATCATAACCCTGCTGGCCTGAACAATTGCCTGTTAATATCTGTTATACTATGCTAGTGTTATGCTACGCTACTCCCTAATTGTTGCAGTCTGCTGCTGTAGAGACATATTCCTGAAAGGCCACTACACCTATCTACCATCATGACCCAGCTGGCCAGAGCACTGGCCTTCATTATATTACTTGATTACGCACATAATATAATGCTCTCTAATTATGCTGTTACACTAGTTACGCTGCTGTTTAATTGCTGCCGGTCAGCTTTGTTTGTGGTTGGAGGGTTCCAGAAGGAAACAGAGAAGATTTCAATAGTAACTTAGTGTGGCTTTAATTATCTAATCATGCTAAAATGCAATGATAAGTCAAGTGAGGCCAAAAAACACTGGGTGGTGAAGAATCCAAGGGAAAAAAAAGGTGAACTGAGCAGTCAAGTGATTCCATTCCTGGCAGTAGTGGAGAGAATTCTGTTGATAAACAATGACCAAAAACACAGTGAATCACCACCTCATAAGGCAGAGAGTTGTAGCTAGAATCTGATATCAAATATTTAATAGCTACTGATTATAACGATTATGACTTTGAGAGTGAACAAAGTGATGTGGAAGATTCAGATAATGAGTTACCTGCTGTGCTCATTGCATCTGAAAGTGATCAAATAACCTGGACACCAATTCGTTCTCCATCATAGACATGGCATTCAAACCTTCGGAAAATGTTGGCCCAAGCAACATCCCTGAATTGATTTTGAGTGACAGTAAACCACTAGAGTATTTGTCATTGTTTTGTGACAACCTGGTATGCAATGGAAAGAAATTGGCAGGCAGAATATGTGAAGGAAGAAAAAACAAATAACTGCTCTGCCAAATCTTTTGTTCCAGTAACTGTACTACATGAACTGAAAGCTTTCTTTTGGAGTTTTCTTGCCATGAAACTCCTGCTCCATAAAGATCATTTTGAGCAGTATTGGAAGCAGAAAGTATGTAAATATATATTTTTAAGATTTTTAAGCACAAAAATAGTTAATTATACCATAGAATGCACAGCGTAATAGTAAACTAAATGTAAAAACATTGAATAACACTGAGAAAACCTTGAAGAGAGAAAAGTAACATTGCAAGAATTCATGCTATAGCCTTACGAACCGCTCGCTGTAAACACTTTTTTTAATGAGTTTTAAGCACAGGGAAAAACAAGAACATTTGAAAAATCCATAATTTAATAAACAACCAAGAAAAGTAACATTGCAACAATGCACGCTACAATCCGATCGCAGTAAACAGAAGTGAAGTGGAGGTTAAAATCCAATAGAAAAAAGTCTTCATTAAATACAACGAGGTTAAAACAATGCTGGAAGCATTGCCTTCTCGGCCTTATGCAGCCAGCTCTCTCACTCTCTTGCTCACTCTCTCGCGCTCTCTATGTCTCACTTGCGCTCTCTCGCTCTCTCTCGTCTCGCTGCAAAGGTAATGCACAGGGAGAGACTGAACACATGCGAAAATCATCGGCGCGTATGAACCGGAAGGGAAACTGGCTTGTTCGTCACCCGAGTGTGTGGTCGTGAACAGATGTAAAAGTTTGGCAAACTTTTTGGTCGTAACCCGATTTGTACGTGGTCCGAGATGTTTGTGACCCGAGGTTCCACTGTATATGTTTGATATAAAATATCTGAAAAAAGTATATTGGGCTTTTAGCAACCAGCCATTCATACAGGCACCAGTAACTTTTTATTAGTATTTTAAAAACAACAACAACAACATTTATTTATATAGCACGTTTTCATACAAAAAGTAGCTCAAAGTGCTTTACATAATGAAGAGAAGAAAAATAAAAGACAAAATAAGAAATTAAAATAAGACAACATTAGTTAACATAGAAAGGAGTAAAGTCCGATGGCCAGGGTGGACAGAAAAAACGAAAAAAAACTCCAGAAGGCTGGAGAAAAAAATAAAATCTGTAGGGGTTCCAGGCCACGAGACCGCCCAGTCCCCTCTGGGCATTCTACCTAACATAAATGAAATAGTCCTCTTTGTAGTTCGGGTTTTTCACGGAGTCACTTGATGCCGATGGTCATACAGACTTCTGGCTTTTAATCCATCCATCATTGTTGGAACATCATGGTGCTTTGGGTAGATGGTGGTGGCGCACGCCACCACCAACAGGACACCGGAAAAGGAAACAGAAGAGAGAGTAGGGGTTAGTACAGATTTTGAATGAATAGTTATTATAATGAATTGGATATACAGAGTATCAGGAATAAATTACAGTGAAGTTATGAGAAGGCTATGTTAAAATAATGTGTTTTCAGTAGTTTTTTAAAGTGCTCCACTGTATTAGCCTGGCGAATTCCTACTGGCAGGCTATTCCAGATTTTAGGTGCATAACAGCAGAAGGCCGCCTCACCACTTCTTTTAAGTTTTGCTCTTGGAATTCTAAGGAGACACTCAGTTGAGGATCTGAGGTTACGATTTGGAATATAAGGTGTCAGACATTCCAATATATAAGCTGGGGCGAGATTATTTAAAGCTTTATAAACCATAAGCAGAATTTTAAAGTCAATTCTGAATGACACAGGTAACCAGTGTAGTGACATCAAAACTGGAGAAATGTGTTCGGATTTTCTTTTCCTGGTAAGTATTCTAGCAGCTGCATTCTGCACTAGTTGCAAACGATTGATGTCTTTTTTGGGTAGACCTGAGAGGAGTGCGTTACAGTAATCTAGCCGACTGAAAACAAACGCATGAACTAATTTCTCTGCATCTTTCGATGATATAAGAGGTCTAACTTTTGCTATGTTTCTTAGGTGAAAAAATGCTGTCCTAGTGATCTGATTAATATGCGATTTAAAATTCAGATTACAATCAACGGTTACCCCTAAGCTTTTTACCTCCGATTTGACTTTTAATCCTAATGCATCCAGTTTATTTCTAATAGCCTCATTGTATCCATTATTGCCAATCACTAAGATTTCGGTTTTTTCCTTATTTAATTTGAGAAAGTTACTATTCATCCATTCTGAGATACAAGTTAGACATTGTGTTAGCGAATCAAGAGATTTGGGGTCATCAGGTGCTATTGATAAATACAGCTGTGTGTCATCAGCATAGCTGTGGTAGCTCACGTTGTGCCCTGAGATAATCTGACCTAATGGAAGCATGTAGATTGAGAAGAGCAGTGGACCCAGGATAGAGCCTTGTGGAACACCATATAGAATATCATGTGTCTTTGAGTTATAATTACCACAACTAACAAAGAATTTTCTCCCTGCCAGGTAGGATTCAAACCAATTTAAGACACTGCCAGAGAGGCCCACCCATTGACTAAGGCGATTCTTAAGAATATTATGATCAATGGTGTCAAATGCGGCACTCAGATCTAAGAGGATGAGAACAGATAAATGGCCTCTGTCTGCATTTACCCGCAAGTCATTTACTACTTTAACGAGTGCAGTTTCTGTGCTGTGATTTGTTCTAAAACCTGACTGAAATTTATCAAGAATAGCATGTTTATTGAGGTGCTCATTTAACTGTATAATGACTGCCTTCTCTAGAATTTTACTTAAGAAAGGCAGGTTAGAGATGGGTCTATAATTTTCAAGAGCAGAGGGATCGAGATTATTTTTCTTAAGTAGGGGTTTAACTACCGCAGTCTTAAGACAGTCTGGGAAGACCCCCGTATCTAATGACGAATTTACTATGTCAAGAACATTATCAATAAGCACGCCCGATACTTCTTTGAAAAAATTTGTTGGTATTGGGTCAAGAGCACAGGTGGAGGGTTTCATTTGAGAAATTATTTTATGTAAATCAGGTAAATCTATCCTAGTGAAAGACTTTAATTTGTTTATTATGGGGTACTGGGGTTTAGGAGGATCCTTAGTGTTGGGGAGATATACTATGTTATTTCTAATATCATTAATTTTTTGATTGAAAAATACAGCGATAGCCTCACAGGTTTTACTGGAAGTACTTAGGAGGCATTCCTTTGAGTTACCTGGGTTTAACAGACGATCACTCGTCGAAAATAAGACTCTAAGAGGCATAATGGTTACTCTTTGACTCATTGCATTAAAAGTTTGCTTGTGACTTTCATGCTTTAGGAAACTTATTTGTTAAAAGATAAGATACATGTATACATACAAATATTTTTGTCCGCATTTTTCATGGTCCATTTTTCATGTTTTTTCATGTCACTTTATCCTTTAATTTGAATAAGCTTTATTTATAATTGGTGTGTAACTTGCTGTGCTTGTAAGTGGAAGTTCTTTATAAGAATAAATTGAATTTAATTAATTTAGCACCATGATAATGCAAAATCCTAGAATCACTTAACTTGAGAATAAAACTATAAGGTTTACAGCATTAATGATAAGGTTTACTGCCATATTAACATTAGAGTTAAAATAAATACGCACACTTAACAGTACAAGATGGTCTTGTATTTTATTATACTGAATTAAGTAATAATTATTGTGTGCGTATACAATAAACATTTAGACTGCCAGTATAAAAACCTTAAACCAATCACATCTAATGAAGTGCAGTTGAATTGTGCACTTAAGTGCAATTTAGTTTGACATGCCTCCAGAACATAAAAACTGAACCTACTGTTAATTACAGAGGCAATACACCCTCTAGTTACTGTCACTATATAACAATTCTAAATTCAGAAAAGAAAAGTGATATTGTAGTTCCAGTTGAAGCCACTAGGAACTGTAAACTCCAGGGCAACATCTAATTTTTAGAAAAGACCCCTAGAGTCAGTAGAGTCATACAGTAAATACACTGCTTAAAAATAATTAAGGTAACATTTAATCATTACAGTTTAACACCAAATCTATTAAGCTTCAGGGATATCAATTTGTCCAAGTAGGAAGCATACATTATTATGAATCAACTTCATCAGCTTTGGTGCAAATGAAAGTGAAAACAGGTGCACTGAAGAGGCAACAACAATACACTCCCCAGAAAGGGAATGGCTTTGCAGGTAGTGGCCACCTACAATTGCTCTCTTATTATCCTTCTTGACTGAGTCTTCTCTAGTTTTGCATTTTGCTAGTGTCCTTGTTACTATTGGTAGCATGAGCTGGTACCTGCAGCTGACTCTGTTTCCACAGTTAGTCCAGCTCCTCCAGGATGACATATCCATATGTGGCGTCACAAGAACGTTAGCTGTTTCTCCAGGAGGTGAGCCGTTACATGAGGAGAGCTGGACAGAGCATTAGAAGGGCATCAACCCAGCAGCAGGACCGGTATCTGGGTATTTTTTCAAATGAATATTTACTGTGTGTGAGCATGAGGCTGAATAAAGTATAGTGGAGTTAAGCTGGATACAGTGTTTGGAGAATAATTCACACAGTGTTGCCCATCACAGGCCAGCTGTTACAAGCAAAACTGCTCTGTGTGATAATGGACACTTGAGCATGGTGAGTTAGATATGCCCAGTATGCATTATTGCAGCAGCAAATAAAAAGGTGCTTTCACTCTTATTTTTCTGAAGTTTACATTCTCAAATAAGAAATACTTTAATTACAGTTTTTAAAATTTGTATATATTGACAACTATTTTCTTTTAACCCAGCCACAGAGGATGCAAACCAGTGTGTTTCTTCATGCTGCTCCCAAGCCTGGATAAATGGGGAGGGTTACAGGAAGGGCATCCGGTGTAAAATTTTGCCAAATCAATATGCGGACAACAATAAAAATTTCCATACCAGATCAATTGAGCCCTGGGTTAACAACGACTGCCACCAGTACTGTTAGCCAACAGGGTGCTGGCGGAAATTGGACTACTGTTGGCCAAAGAAGGAGAAGAAGAGAGGGGAGATGTGTCCGGAGGCAGGAGGAGAGGAGGAAGGTAAAGAGAGGAAATGACGGTAGGAAATTTGAATGTTGGCAGTATGACTGGTAAGGGAAGAGAGTTAGCAGATATGATGGAGAGAAGGAAGGTTGATATATTGTGCATGCAAGAGACTAAATGGAAGGGAAGTAAGGCCAGGTGGATCAGAGGTGGATTCAAATTGTTCTATCATGGTGTGGATGGAAGAAGAAATGGGGTAGTGGTTATTCTGAAGGAACAGTATGTCAAGAGTGTTTTGGAGGTGAAAAGAGTGTCAGACAGAGTAATGATTATGAAGCTGGAAACTGGAGGTGTCATGATGAATGTTGTTAGTGCATATGCACCGCAAGTTGGGTGTACAATGGATGAGAAAGAAGATTTTTGGAATGAGTTGGATGAAATAATGAACAGTGTTGCCAAGGGACAGAAGTGGTGATTGGAGCAGACTTCAATGGACTTGTTGGTGAAGAGAACAGAGGAGACGAGGAGGTGATGGGTAGGTATGGTGTCAAGGAGAGGAATGTAGAAGGTAAGATGATAGTGGATTTTGCCAAAAGCATGGACACGGCTGTGGTGAATACATATTTTAATAAGAGAGAGGAACATAGGGTGACGTACAAGAATGGAAGAAGATGTACATAGGTAGATTATATCTTATGCAGAAGAGTCAATTTGAAGGAGATTGAAGACTGCTAAGTGGTGGCAGGGGAAAGTGTGGTTAAGCAGCATAGGATGGTGGTCTGTTGAATGACGGTGGTGATCAAGAAGAGGAAGAGAATGAGGGCTGAGCCAAGGATCAAATGGTGGAAGTTTAAAAAAGAAGAATGCAAGGTTGAGTTTAGGTAGGAGGTAAGACAGGCACTGGGTGGCAGTGAAGAGTTACCAGACAGCTGGGCAACTACAGCAGATGTAGTACGGGTGACAGCAAGAAGGGTGCTTGGAGTGACATCTGGACAGAAGAAGGAAGTACAGGAGAGTATACAGAGGAAGAGGATGGCAAAGAAGAAGTGGGATAGTCTGAGAGATGGAGAAAGTAGACAAGAGTACAAGGACATAAGGCACAAGGTGAAGAGAGAGGTGTCGAAGGCTAAAGAAAAGGCGTATGATGAGTTGTATCAGAGGTTGGACACTAAGGAGGGAGAAAAGGACCTGTACCGATTGGCTAGACAGAGGGACCGAGGTGGGAAAGATGTGCAGCAGGTTAGGGTAATAAAGGATAAAGATGGAAACTTACTCACAAGTGAGGAAAGTGTGTTGAGCAGATGGAAAGAGTACTTTGAGAGGCTGATGAATGAAGAGAATGAGAGAGAAAGAGAGAGAAGGTTGGATTATGTGGAGATAGTGAATCAGGAAGTGCAATGGATTAGCAAGGAGGAAGTAAGGACAGCAATGAAGAGGATGAAAAATGGAAAGGCAATTGGTCCAAATGACATACCTGTGGAAGCATGGGAGATGGCAGTGGAGTTTTTAACCAGATTGTTTAATGGAATCTTGGAAAGTGAGAGGATGCCTGAGGAGTGGAGAAGAAGTGTACTGGTGCTGATATTTAAGAATAAGGGGGATGTGCAGGACTGTAGTAACTACAAGGGGGTAAAATTGATGAGCACAGCACGAAGTTATGGGAAAGAGTAGTGGATGCCAGGTTAAGAAGTGAGGTGATGATTAGTGAGCAGCAGTATGGTTTCATGCCAAGAAAAAGCACCACAGATGCGATGTTTGCTCTGAGGATGTTGACGGAGAAGTTCAGAGAAGGCCAGAAGGAGTTGCATTGCGTCTTTGTGGACCTGGAGAAAGCATATGACAGGGTGCCTCGAGAGGAGCTGTGGTATTGTATGAAGAAGTTGGGAGTGGCAGAGAAGTATGTAAGAGATGTACAGAATATGTACGAGGAAAGTGTGACAGTGGTGAGGTCTGAGGTAGGATTGACGGATAGATTCATGGTGTAGGTGGGATTACATCAGGGATCGGCTCTGAGCCCTTTCTTATTTGCAATGGTGATGGACAGGTTGACAGACGAGATTAGATGGACTATGATGTTTGCTGATGACATTGTGATCTGTAGCAAGAGTAGGGAGCAGGTTGAGGAGAGCCTGTAGAAGTGGAGATATGCTCTGGAGAGGAGAGGAATGAAGGTCAGTAGGAACAAGACAGAATATATGTGTGTAAATGAGAGAGAGGTCAGTGGAATGGTGAGGATGCAGGGAGCAGAGTTGGCGAAGGTGGATGAGTTTAAATACTTGGGATCAACAGTACAGAGTAATGGGGATTGTGGAGTTGTGAAAAAGTGAGTGCAGGCAAGGTGGAATGGGTAGAGAAGAGTGTCAGGAGTAATTTGTGACAACCGGGTATCAGCAAGAGTGAAAGGGAAGGACCTACAGGACGGTAGTGAGACCAGCTATGTTATATGGGTTGGAGACGGTGGCACTGACCAGAAAGCAGAAGACAGAGCTAGATGTGGCAGAGTTAAAGATGCTAAGATTTGCATTGGGTCTGATGAGGATGGACAAGATTAGAAATGAGTACATTAGAGGGTCAGCTCAAATTGGACGGTTGGGAGACAAAGTCAGAGAGGCGAGATTGCGATGGTTCGGACATGTGCAGATGAGAGACGCTGAGTATATTGGGAAAAGGATGCTAAGGATAGAACTGCCAGGTAAGAGGAAAAGAGGAAGGCCTAAGAGGACGTTTATGGATGTGGTGAGAGAGGACATGCAGGTGGTGGGTGTAACAGAACAAGATGCAGAGGACAGAAAGATATGAAAAAAGATAATCCGCTGTGGCAACCCCTAACGGGAGCAGCCGAAAGAAGAAGAAGAAGACAATTATTTTTTTTATTCAAGGATCATTGCCTCTCTGTGTCAATGAAATGAATAAATAGTAATTGGAGGTTATAGATTTTTGTCCAAAAAATGAAAACAAAGTGAGAATGATATTGAGGCAAACCAGCAACGCTCAATGGTGATTTCTAAACAACTGTAATGACAGGTAGCTTTTTCATGACTCCTGGCTTGGAACAAGCTTGAGAGCTAAATGATCAAGTAACTGAATTAGAACGGCAGATGACATAGCGGACACTAAAAGGTGACAAGAGGGCTGAACAGGTTAAAACACTCAAGACAGCTGAACCACTTTTTCTGTTGAAAGGGGCAAAACATGTGCATTTCAACACAATCTACTTTCAATAAGTTACTTTAGAATGCTAAAGGAAATCCTATACAATTTCAAGGGAAGGAATGGACAGTACAAGTGAGTGTGATATCCTTTTTCTTAGACCAGATAAATGCAACAAAAAGTAAAAAAAAAAAAAAAAAAAAAAGCAGATTATATATAGATATATATTGCAATTTCTAATATACATTTTGTTAAACATAAAATACTTTTTTATATTAACTACATTGCATTTTGCAGCTATAATGCTTAAACTGAGACCATACTGTACACCATATGGTATAGATTCCTTTCCCTAAAAGGGACTTTTCTTTTGTTTTATTAAAATGTGTCTCGTTCATCACAAAGAACCTATTATTGTAAAGCTGAACGCAATTCACTTCTGTCTCAAACCTCTTATGCAAGGACTGTTGATCACAGCATATGAACTGTCATCTTATTTGCATTCTTAGAATGCATCATTATTCACAATATTTGATGTCCATAAAACACATTAAAACTATTTCCTAGAGCAAAATATTATCGGCCTGGCATTGTATACATCATTTGTGTACTCAAATTGTAAAATGTAAATTGATATATATGAAAATGGCCCATTAACTTTTTCATTAATGGTAATAATACATTTTGTATGTCAGTAGGAGGAGGATCCAGTGTTTATTTGAGGCTAGCAGCACGATAAACGGAGGCACAGATGATTTCAGTGGTATCTGTCTACTATTAAGGAATTAAAAAAATGTAAAAATAAGGAAATTATTACTACTCTAACTTTAAAATGCATTGAATTTAAATACAGTAGGTATTGTTAATGAGCTATTTGTATTTCTGTTTTAATTTTTCATATTCCTCTTATGTTTTTAGTATTTACAAAGAACAAGAATATATTTTCATCTTCACTTTTTATAGCTAACATTTAAACCTGCTTTTGTAATTTCTTAAAATGATTAAGAATTCTGTAGGTGTATTTGTTTGATAACTGAAATTGAAAATGTATGAAAATAATGTCATATCATTTAATCAAAGGCAGCTTTGAGATCTACAATTGATGTACTAATATGTAAGTAATCTGCCAAACTACAATCGCAGAACTGCTCTGTATCTTAGAATACAATTGATGTTCTTAATGCCCAAATAACTGGGTGACAGTCTAGGGAAAGGAAAGGCTGGGGAAATTTGCAAATGTTGTTGCACTTACAAGAATGTGAGAAGAGCTAAGAGTTTCAGTGGGAAGCTTTGCAATTTAGAGCTTAGCGATCAACATAGAGAATATCACATACAAGTATAAATTTTGACATTAATGGAATGTTTATTAAATTTGAGAACAGTCTGCTCCCAAAGAGACCAATTGTTCTTGTATGCTGTGTGACACATTCTGTACAGAATATATAAAATTAAATAAATTAACAAATCATACATATTTGTTGGTTTGGTTGATTTTTTGTTAAACAGAATACAGAAAACAAGTTGTTTTTACATTTTGAATTAGGGTATTGCTTTTTTAAAGACAGATTGGTTGACAAGAATCGCATGAAGCATTATTAGTGCTATGTGATTTGTTCTAATGTGTTCATTTAAATATACGCTGATGTTTCTGTTATGCAGCTACTTTATATTACAAGTTCCACAAGCTTTATTAGCTTTTATTCCTTCAGGCATAAAGCAAAAGTCTTTCTTTAAGATAAATTCTCTAATTTTAGTAATTCTTAAAATGTGATTTTAAAGTCACCACAGTGTTATCCCTTTCACTCACATGACCCTCTGACATCAGCTTGACCAGGTGGAATACGTATTTGTAGCACATTGCTTTTATTTTTTTTATTTATTTCTTTAACCAGGTAGATACCTGATAGGAAATTCATAAGTATGGATATGAGACAGATTTTGACCTGATTCTAACCTCATAATATCCATATTACTAACCGAGAATGCTAAACCGGATGGACGCAGGGACATCCGGCCATGGGCCGTAGCCGCAAAAAGACGTACTGCGCAGGCGCCCCAAGAAATGAGGCGCCGCGAGAGGCGGGAGCAACCACAGAAAAAAGGAGTGAGCACAGAAAAAAGGAGTCAAAGAAATGAGGCGCCGCGACCACAGAAAAAAGGAGTCAGCAAAGAAAAAAGGAGTCAAACGCAGGCGACGCACACAGCGCTGCACGAAACCCATTGCACACGAAACTAGCACACAAAAAAAAGAAGCCGCTCGTGCCCACCTGCAAGCACCCACCCCCCCTACAAGCACCGATCGGGACACACACAAAGAGGACGATTCAACAAGCCCCCTGGCACACAAAAAAAAAGAACCCAAAACCGCCCCGCCTACCCTACAAGCAAGGGACGGGACACACACAAATAGGAGGATTCAACAAGCCCCTGGCACACAAAAAGAAAGAAGACGCTCGCGCCCCACCAATCCTCCCCCCCCCCCCCCCCCAGACGCCGGAAAACCACACAGCGCCGCACGAATCCCATTGCACACAAAAGGGGACCCACACAAAGAGGAGGATTTAACAAGCTCCTAACGCACCAAAAAAAAGAAGCCGTGACCGCCACGCCAAGCCCATTAGAGACGAGACATGGCACACGACACGTTCACAGCAACGACGAATCAGACCCACAAACAAACTAACATCAATAAGAAATGACACCCAAAGCCCCATTTGTAAAGGAACCGTCCATATTAAACATACGTCATCTCAACACCTTCACACTATGCAGCATACGTGGATCTCCTTACAATAAACCACTATTAACCGTTCAACTGCAGAAAAGGCTCCATATTAACAGTGAGTGCGATCCTCCTTATTACTTATCCATATTTCGCACGCTGAGGAACAAACAAGTCATGAATACACGCTCACGGGTACAAAACGATTCGGCTCGGATAACGGGACCAAACACACGAACCCGCATGAAACAACAAAATACACGGCGGTGCATACAACACGCTTCTGAAACTCCGGGAGCAAAAAATTTCACGGCTCCAAAAACGCAAAGCTCAACTAACCCCGTTACAGAGACGTGCCCAAATGGACAGACACAATGAACGTAGATGCATACAGCGCGCGTCTCAAAGTGCTGCATCGAAACAGGCACGAGTTCAAACCGAAAGACCTCGCGTCTCAGACATACAAAAACGGGAAGAGACAGCATAAATGAACGCAGACGTCTACAATGCGCATATGAACTGACAGAAAACAAGCACGCAAGGCTCCAAAAACAGAAAGCTCAACTGACCGACATACAAAAACGGACAAGGCTCGATACAAACAATGCACGACGTAGACTGAAACGGACTTTTCGCACAGCACAGGCGAATCGATTGCACCTCCAAAATAGCGTGTCCCAAATACTGGACATGCAACAACGCGCCTCTCAAACGCCACAAGCAAAACCTGCCCGTCGCGGACATCAACGCCAGACACCTGCTAAAGGCTTGCGCCACTTGGCTGACAACGCGTTCAATAATCAGTGCACTATTGAGGAAAATTCATTGGGATTAATGAATGTCATTTGCAATCATTGTCATTCACTTAACTTCCCTGAAGAAACAACTGGCAATACAAATAATGAATTTACACGTTGTTGTCAAAAGGGTCAGATTAGACTGCCTCCTTTACATTCATATCCTGAATATCTACAGAAGCTTCTAACTAACGATGTGCCTGAAAGTAAAAACTTTATGAACTGCATTAGATCCTACAATAGTTCATTTGCTTTTGCATCTACCGGAGTACATATCAGGCCACCAAAACGCAATGGCCCATACTGCTTTCACATATGTGGACAAATATGACATCCGTCTTGCGAAACTGTTAATTATTGATGAATGTACAATGGCATCCAGTCACTTACTCAACACCATTGATAAACTTCTACAAACGTTGATGAATAATAATATTCCCTTTGGAGGAAAAGTACTTTTATTAGGAGGTGATTTTAGACAATGCTTGGCTATTGTTCCACATGCCATGCGCTCAGCTATTGTTCAGTCCACCTTAAAATACGCAGACAATTCGCATTGCTTTCAAACAATACAGTTAGTACAAAACATGCGATGTCCAGATCCAGAATATAACAATTGGCTATTACAACTGGGAAATGGTACACTCACCAATACAGATGGACTTCACCCAAATATTATTACAATTCCCCAATCCTTTATCTGCGACAACTTAGTTACAGAGATATTTGGAACAGCAATCTCATTGGACCAAATACCCCTTTTAACACAACGCACTATATTATGTCCAAAAAATATTAATGTTGATCACATTAATAACCAGGTCATTTCATTACTTCCTGGAGAGGCACGGCTCTTTCTAAGCTCTGACAAAGTTGACTCTGATGACGACAATGAACATCTGAATTTCCCCTTAGCATATTTGAACACTATTAACCCAGCCGGATTACCACAACACAATCTTAGCCTTAAAAACGGAACAATAATCATGCTATTAAGAAACCTTTACACTAAACAGGGTTTATGCAATGGCACACGTTTAGTCGTCAACACCATGACACACAATGTTATTCAAGCAACAGTTCTTACAGGATCACATGCTAACAATACTGTTCTCATTCCTAGAATTGACCTTACGAGTTCTGACCTAGAATTACCTTTTACATTGAAACACCGACAGTTCCCCATTAAACGTGCATTTGCCATGACCATCAACAAATCACAAGGACAAACCATGGACAAGGTTGGCATCTACCTCTATGAGCCCGTTTTTGGACATGGACAACTTTATGTTGCCTTCTCACGTGTTCGACGTTTATCTGACGTTAAAGTTAGAGTTATAAATGCTCCATGCCAAGGAAGACTCATTCAAGGACAACACACCATCTTTACTACTAATGTTGTGTACAAACAAATATTCCAATAAACCATTACTCTGTGCCAAACACTGTATTTTTTGCTTTCTATATGCATCATCCACACCTCCACACTATTCTATATCTCATTCATACATCTCACTCTTTGTCATGCCCCAACGCCAGGGGTTGGCGAGCGAAGCGAGCAGGGGGCGGAGCCCCCTAGTATTATATATAATATGAAACTGACAACTTTATATTTAGCCTCATGCATTTACAAATTAATTGAGAGAGAAAAAAGATAATCCCCCAGTTTTACAATTCTGACATTCCATAAAAGTTGTGTCTTAGTGTCGTGTGTTATTTCAATGCATAAATGCTGGGAGGGTCACGGTGGCTAGTATTTCTCTCTCATGACTCCATGAACCCATGCAGGGTCCTGACTTTGATTGCAACCACTGTCTGTAGAATTATCTCTTACTCCATATGACTGTGTTAGTTTCCTCTCACATCCTTAAACACTCCAACCATGAGTGCATGTGGGTATCTGTGATAGAATAGCTCCCTACTTTGAATGATTTTTGCTGGGCAGTTTTTGCCAGTGTGGTTGGCAGTGGTTCCCTTGAATGCTATATTGAACTAAGTAGCTTGTTAAATTTATAGATTGGTAATGTAATGGATCTTTATTCTGGCAAAAGGTGTTTCCTTGCAGTATATTTGAATAAGGTACCAGAAGAAAAAGACATGACCCAAAATACTAAGCAAATTTCAAAGCCACGGAGTGAATGCATTCCGTCTTTAAGCCAAGTATTAAAATCCTATCTCAAAGTATGAAGACATAACACAAAGGTTGTTCTCCAGGAAATCAAAAAATAAATTATCACTAGCTAAACTCAGCATAAACGTGGTTATTCAGTAAGTGCACGGTGCTGCCCTTTATACCACTATAATGGTGATTTCATTGTGGTGGCAACCACTCAACAAAATGGCAGCACCCCTGAGAAACAAAATGGCTTAAGAACAATGCAAAAATATTCCTACTACATTAAATAGATGTTTCATGCAAAAACTGTTAAGAAAGACAAACTCTGCACATTCCAAAACTTAAAATGAATATAAAAAAAGAAAACAAAAAAGTCAGAAAAAACTAAACCACTTCGTAACAATTGTGACACATGTCTTATTAAGGCAACACTTTTACAGTACATCTCAACAGAGGAAGTAGATGTTTGAATGATTCAAAGAAATGTTTTTGATCATGTTACTAAGGATAAGTAAGGAAATAGATTAATCATAAAATTTTGAGTTTATCCAGAAGAAATACTAATAAAATGAACTTGGGTTTGAACAATAGGAAAATATTTTTTGAAACATTTTAAGTGTTGCTAATTTTCATTTCCAGTACTATGGGGATACATTTCCCATTTATTATTTGTGCTGATTTTTCCAGGAGTATCTATTTGAAACTATTTGAGCAAAAATGGCAGTGATCGGCATGTGTTGCGCGTACAACTGGATAACTGACACTCCATCATCATTAAACTGTGCCAAAATTGAGTTAAATGTCATCATCATGTCAATATGTCAATATAAAAACAAGCATGAAGTCTGTGATAATTTTTTGTGTTTTATAAATATGTTTAGTCAAACTGACACTTTATTAATATATTTACGGATTGCACGCAGCATACTCTTTTCTCCTTGGCTATTGGATTGTGCTCTGTAAAAGAGTGTCACACTGGTATGTTTGCTTCTTGCCTTACACCCAGTGCTGCTTAGATAATAATACTTGACACACACGTGCACTTAGAAGGCAACCAATAAGTTCTGAGATGAGTGAACTATTGCAAGACAGGAGAGTAATATCAAGTATTAACGCCTCTCTCCTTCTTTCACCAGAGTTGTCGAAGAAAAGTAATAAAATAATTCACTCACCTTCAATAGTTCCAGATTCCCAAAATGGCTCACATTCCATTTCATCACTTCCGCCTCCAACTCCTGAAGACAATGACTTCTGTTGAACACCAAATGTTATGATTTTGATCACCTTTTTTGCTTATTTTTGTGCAAGGTCACCGGACATTGTAAGGAGACAATTCCCCAACTCATTTTTGAGTCTCTTGGTCAATCATTTTCCTACATAACACAGGTATTTTAACTTCAATAAAATAAGCATTCTGTCAGGTTACTCGTTACTTTAAAAAGTAGTTGGACTACTTAATGTACGTTATGTTACTTTCAACATCTAACTCTACTGCTCTTGAGATCGTGTTGCTGAGTTTAGTACTGCACGCTTCATTCCTTAACATACATTTAGTGATTTCTGAAATGTTAAGATAGATTATTTCAGCAAGGAGACAGAATAATGCAAATGCTCAAACATTTGCCTCTGAAAATGTATCTTGTGGATGCTTTCAATATCTTCTACATGTGGGTGCTGGAAGCATGTGTAAAGCAAATATATGTGCAGGCTGACAGAGTGCAACGAACATACGCAGACTACAAAATCCTTAACTATACACTGATTAAACTTTTTACATGGCCACATAACCAGGTTTTCCATGGAGAAATCTACCTATGCTACCTTGGTTTCTCAGAGGCTAATAACCTGGTTTATCTAACTGGAAAAAGTGCTTACTTGACATTTTAGAAACCAGGCTTATCTGAAAAACAGGTTATTAAAGCACATGTAAACACACTCATTGTGTGAATACCAGACTAACTAAACATAAAAAATAAGTAAAGATGCGCTAGCTGTGCTTTTATATATCTGGCACAGACATATCAGAAAACCAATATGAAGTTCTATCTAGCTTTTCCCATACAGAAGACTCATCTGAGGAAAGAACAGCAGAACATCTTGAGGTTACCACTGTGTGACTGAAGTTGTGAACCACGCAAGTATAGCATGTGAAAGCCCCACATAATTTCTTAGTTTCTGTGACAAAATAAAATGGTCAAAGAATCACAAGAATGATAGCATATAACTGTGATTGGTCTAAATGGACTAAAACATTTTAAACAGGCTCTAGTGAATATTATGAGAGTGAAGCTGTGAGACAGCTACATTTTCAACAGATTAAAAACAAAAGATACATTTAAATAATTAAATTAATATTAAATAACAATATTGCAATGAGCACTGAGATGATAGAAGTGAGGCATGTACAGGTATAGCAAATGAAGTTAAGCCCTAATACAGGCATATTTATTGCAACACAAAGAACACAGAACCTAACATTTTTACTTTTTTCTGCTATTATGGGTGACAGGAAATACCTGTTAAAGCAACAAACTGAAATAGGGAACTTTACAAAGTTACTCTGCATAAATTAATCCTTAATGACGTGCACTATTAAAGGAGCTAGTATAAATAACAGTGCTTACTGTTATCTCAGTTTTACATCCGTTTTCCAGTCTCCCTCATTCTATTTTTCTCTATCACTGATAAAACTAAAAAGATCCGGGCTTCTCCGCAGTCTCCATCCACAGGTCCTTGTCTTTGTAAAGGATCTCAAAAGAACGCTCTTCTCCCATGTCTAAAGTGCCCCTGTCACTCCAGACTATAGCCCTGCTGGCTACTCCAATAGTATTTAATGTATTATTCATTAATTTTCTCTGCTTATATTGCTTTCTATTAGAAATATCTAGGGACACAGTATCATTTTAAAAGAAATAAAAACTATTAGTGATTTTTGATTTGTTTGTGCTAGCTTGTGCTACTTAAGTAGTTTGTCAATCCATTAATACATTTTTGAAACTGTCCAGTCTCTGGACATGGTGCCATTTCATCATCCATCCTTCTTCATACTTATTCATTCACAAATCAGCTTTAAATTCACATCTTTGAAATGTAGGAAGAAACTGGAGTACCTGGAAAAAACCCTTGAAGACACAAGGAGAACATTCCCACTCTACACAGACTATGAACAAGCCAAGATTACAACCTAGAGTTGTGCGGCAGTAACACTAAACTAAATCTCCATTCTGCTCACTAAACTAAATCTCCATTCTGCTCACTAAACTAAATCTCCATTCTGCTCATAACAGTTTGGGGTGTTTTATTTTTGATATATTAACTTCCTGCAGTCCTGACAGAGTGTATGTTTTACTTTTGAAATGTCTAACTAATGTTTTAAGTAACTTTAAGTATTATCCTCTTAAAAAATGATTTTTGTGAACATTACCTTTTTAGACTCTGAACACAGTTAGCCTTATCTTATTTCAAGGCCTCAGAGAACAATGTACAGTACAATATCTCCTGCATTTAGTTAGGGATATCCATGGTGATTTTCAGTGAGAGAGTGGAACTGCAGTTACAGATAATGTCGTTATCTGTTACGATCTCACTCTAATAGGTCTTTCCTTGCTACATGCTGTGGAAGGCCTGTTTGATTAAAGTGAAACTACATGTGTGAATATGGATTGGATCTAATTAGACATAATCCTGTCTCTGCATATATAGGAAAGAAGAGAACAGTAGCCAATGCTGTAACAGGGAGGCTGGGTCAGACGTACACCATTTCTAACAACTTTGCTTCTGAAAGTGAGAGTCTGATATTAATGAGCAGTCCAGTTAATGGTTTATGGATGTAGTTGGAAGAAAAAGAGGTGAAAATAATGCCTACACATATCCATATTTGAGATTTGTGCAGGCCCTAGTATATTGAAGCCAGTGAAATGTTTAGATTTTCATTTAAGTGTAGATATGTTGCTATATATTATACCAATTAATTCATCCATTCTTTGGCTGAAGCTGCCTAACCCATCTCTAAATTGTGGTAGCCACCCTGGTAGCTTTATGCGCACTCTAGTGCACTAATCTTGAATTGGAACAAGGCACAGTCCATTCCAGAGCACAATCATATGCAATACCATATTGGTGCAATTTAAATTTGCAAATTAATTTAATAAGCACACATTTAGCATGTGACAGGAAATCCTGAATATGTATTGTACCAATTTTCCCAAAAGAGGTAAATTAACTGGTAAGAAAATGATGGTACTACATCAGAGAAAGCAAAATAGTTGTCAAATAGAACTCAAAAGCCAGGAAGAGGTTGTGAACATATGACAAAAAGAGACATAAAAATCAAATAAAAACATAAAACAAAATTCAAAGCCAAACAAAAAAAAATCCTACACTATAAATGTTTTAAGACACCCATTTGGAGTTTCTTGTGCTACAGAAGCTCAAAGTTCAGACAGTTCTGTTATGAAGTCATAACCATCCATGGCTGAGGCACTATAAATTTCAGAGAACATTAATGGACAAAACATTATTTACTCACAAGAGTAAAAAAGCTTTTTCAGTAAGTAATTATATTGACTTGCTGCCTTCACTTATAGACTTATTCCACTTTACAATGCACATCACCTGAAAATGAAAATGGTTAGAGTTTACACAAACGTGTACAATCTTTTACATAATTATTACAGTGGATTTTCATTATTTTAATATAGAATTTGAGATCAATCCATTTTCTGAATCCACTATTTGATGTCATGCTGCTGTGTATGAAAGTCCACAGAGGTCACATATTATTATTTATTTCATTATTTCAACGTCATGACTTATTTTCTTGTCATGATAAAAAATGGGTTTCTCATGGTTTTCATCGAGATCACTAGTTATATAATGCCCGATATTTCATTGAGCCAGTGGAATCATTGTGCAAGCCAGTACAATTTATCCTTTGAATCTTAAACTAAATGAACAGATGTCTTTGTGTGGCTACAAAAAACTAACAAGAGAATTACTCAGGACTGAAGAAATAACACTGCGGTGGGTTGGCACCCTGCCCGGGATTGGTTCCCTGCCTTGTGCCCTGTGTTGGCTGGGATTGGCTCCAGCAGACCCCCGTGACCCTGTGTTCGGATTCAGCGGGTTGGAAAATGGATGGATGGATGAAGAAATAACATACTAAGAGCCTGAGTAGCAGTTTCGGAGCAGGGGCTCATAACTTTGACAATGCTGGGAACCTGGGGTTTGTAGTTTTTATTCAAAGAACTTTATTGATATGAGACAAATTCCTCCCTTTAATTGACTATTGTGACATTTAAGAGCAGCATGGAGGCCTCACCCTGGACGACCAACTTCTGACCCTGATTTACAAAGGTGATGATGCTCAGAAGTGGCTTTGTTTTGGCTGGGTATTTCTCCTTTCCCACCCCAAGATGTCTGTGAGCTTTGTCAACACCTTGTCATGATGTCACCTACATCTTCACTGGGTCATTGCCATTTAGCACCCCGACAGGATGTACGCCATAGTTCATCTACTTTCATAAATCTTGCAGAGAGGGTATTCCCTCATTTCCTGTGCAAGCTGATTGGAGGATGTCATACACTGCTCTGAGCATCAAGGAAATCTGAAAATGCTCCAGGTGCTACAGTTCAGTTTGTAATTTGGTTCTCATAGGGAAATTCCACTTTGTCTAGGCACCCTTTGGTGGTTTCAGCTCTTTTGCAATCCTTTTCAAGTTTTTGGACTGTATCCTGGATAATTGTACCCTTTTCACTAAAGCTTGACTTTGACTTTCTTTGACTGTTGACTGTCCCCTCCTTTTTCAGTAAATGAGTATGTCCTATGTGGCTAGGTAGCCATATGAGTATGAGCATTGTCAAGTGCCTAAACAGAACATGTTTTGAACAGCAATGAATTGGTTGTTAAAGGGAAGATACTGTCTGTTAATGTTATGCCAAAGAAGAGCAGAAATTAATTTAAATGAGGACCAGGGGCCTCATGCATAAATGGTGTGCACGCACTAAAATGTTGCCTACACCCTTTTCCATGCTCATATTGCGATGTATAAAAACTAAACTTGGCTTAAAGCCACGTAAATTCTCACAGCAGCACAATATATTAGATACACATGTTTTCTGTTCAGTTTTGCAAGCTGGTGGCACCCAGCGTCAAATCAGTGCTACTGTTCCTGTGTAGTTTCCCTTTCTTTTTTAGATTCACATCCCTGACGCTGCTTTATTAAATACACTGAAATTAACCGCATATCGTTTATAAATTTAAGGCATTTGATAGTAATCAACCAGTAACAATATAATGGTCCATGAAATGGCCTAAATATTCCAACTACCATAGCTGCTTTAGCGTTGTTACTCTCAGTGCACCACTCAGAGTATTTTACACCACTCTATCTGAGTGTGGAATCACAGCTGTACAACATTTCATCGGAAAGCTATAAGGCAGATTGTGTCGAGAGCGCAGAGGATTATCGGTGTAAGAGCCAATCTTTGAAAGGTAAAACTTAATGTTCGCTTAATTTCAAAAGAATATAAATTTCTTTAATAGTCACAGACAATGGTATAGTCTTTTCCCCCTGTAAGTTAGTACTGTATGAGATAGAACTTTCTTGCTGTAACTAAGATAGTGTGTTAATTAAGTCAGCAGTTGTCTTACAATAGGTCCCAGTACTTAGGGACTTAAAAGACCCATTTTCAACATAGAAATGGGATAAGAATACAGTTTTCTGACTGTTTTAAAGTGGTTCAGAAACATTTTGAAGTGATTTGTAACGATTAGTAATGTAACAAGATTTATAAGCTTTGAACGGAACTTCTCTTAAACAAGAACTTTTCTAATTTTTGCTATTTTATTTTTTTCTTCTTTGTGTGAACTGTTTTACTTTGAATTTTAATTAAAACTTTTAAAAATGAAGATATTTGTCTGTGTAATCATTTCAATGCATCAGGCTATTGTGGAATCCCATATTTTATGCTAGAGCAGCTGAACTTTGGTAATTTTGGGAAAACGCAGCTACAATCGGGATGCATCATCTAGCATTTATAGCAAACGCTGCCTCAGCCTTGCACACACTCTATTTGAACTTCTCCCATTCAGCAAACGCTTCAGAGCATTTCCTGTAGGGACCTCAAGGTTCAGAAACAGTTTAATCCCAATAAATGCACTCAAGTAGTCCATAAAGTGCTCCTGGTTGGACTTATAAGTTTGTACTTATAAGTACAATTACCTCACTGTAAACTTGCACTACAGTTGTAATACTGCACAACCTGAGCCACTTTATGAACCATTTGCACTATCTGCACTATATAGACATGTATATTGTATTTATGCTTTCATATTGTATATTTTTCATTGTTTTTGTCATATTGTTGTTATTGCTATTATTATTATTATTATTGTTATTATATCATTTTATAGGAAAATAAATTTATGGAGATTTGCATATTGAATCTCATTATACTGTACAATAACAATAAAGTATTTCAATTCAATTCAATAGAAGAGAGTGTGCATTTACAGATAATGATGACTGGCTTCTAAATCGGTTAGATTTCCAAGAGTTATCGTCTTGGAACTTGTGATATCATTCTTGAGATGAAATGCATTTCATTTAATGCATACATTTTTAACTTCATTTAAATAATGTATACTGTTGATAATTAAACGTGTGGGCATGGTAGCACAGCAGTAGTGAGGAGGTGGCGCCCCATCCAGGGATTGTTCCTGCCTCGTGCTGCATGCTTGCTGGGACTGGCGCAACCTTAGATGAATAGATGGTTGGAATAATCAAACATGTACTACGAAGATATTTCAATGTTCCTTAAAGAATATGTGTTCTAAGCTTACAGATAGTTTGACATTTATTATAGAGATTATTGTGTGGCAATTGGTTGTGTGGAGAAAAAAAAGGAAGGACAGGAACTGGGTTTGTATGTTTGAAAGAGACAGTACTACTGCAATAAATTATTTCATCAAGGGTCGCACACGGCGCAGCAAGAATCTTGCAAGAGGCTGGAACAATCTCTGGACGGGGGCGCCAGCTCATCGCTACCACTGCACCACTGTGCCCCCATGTTTTAATACGTTTTAATTCATTTCATCAAGAAAATGATATCAAGTATACATCGTAGTATTTAAATTGTTCTGAGAGCTGTAATATCATGAATGTAATGCACTGTGTGTCCTGTTGGCGTAAGTGAAAGCCTGTTTAAGAAGCACATAGTGATTCACACATAGACAGCATATAGAAGAACACATAGGATACAAAGCATTTAACATGCTACTTTAGTTACGATGGGATTTTAGAAACTGTACTAAATTAAACATTGATTTTAAGATTAAGTTTACAATGTTCTACTTTAATGACAAAATAAACTACAAGTTTAAAGTGGACATTTTGACCTTTTTTCACTGTGTCCCTATTTTTTTTCTTTTCTGTGTACCCTAATATGCTTCCATTTGACGACTCACCTTTTCACAGCGACTTTGATATCTGACCACTTCTTTTTTATTTCAGGTACTGTGCAACTTTCTGAACTTGAACTTTCAAGTTCCTCCGCCACTTTGTATCACTCGATTAACGTTGTTGTTTATAGCACTGCTTAAGACAATAAATAGTACATTTTTCCTTGCCTCCACTTCACATTTGCTGCAATTCTTTTTTTCAGGTGCTTTTGCCATTGTCTTTTAACCAAACACTGAACGGAAAGTGATATTTATATTGATTTGCATATTAAAATATGCAAAATTATTGGAGGAGTCGAGGTGGCACAACAGGTGCGTGAACGTGCATTACTTTTCGTGGAAGTTGGCTTATGCATGGTTTTGTGCATCTGAAATTTTTTGTGTGTACATATATTTCCACTTTTGTCTGTACACCATATTTTAGTGTGAATTCTACACACACCATTATGCACGAGGGCCCAAGAGATCAAACATAAGTCACAAAACATGGCAAGATAGAAGTCCTAATGCTGGGAAAACAATCAATTAGGCAAATTCAAATTCCTACAGGGACAAGTTATCAAACTTGTATAATAAGGAAGTGCCAAGCATGAACTTTGCATCATTGACCTGGTGATATCATGTGTGCCTATTTCTGGGTTACTTCCATAACGATGTCAAGACAACCCTACCACAACATGGTGTGATCAAAATAAACAAAATAATGTTGGGAGAAGATGCAAAAAATATTAAATTATATCAATATTAAGACAAAAAAACAATCAGGAATGGATTCAGGATTCCAACAAACAATTATAAATAACTAACGAACTTGAAAAATTTTTCCAAATAAGAAGTAAGAAGTGATGAACAAGGTTTATTCACAACAGTCAGTACTTTGAGTATGAAACAGACAGTAATGAGCAAGAGTGTAATAAATGACACAGTGGTCTGGTTTATTGAGTTCAACTAAAGGGAACGAATTTGATGAATTTAAAACCACAATTAAGCTGCTTTCAAAAACATGTTATTGAAGATGTCAAAGACCATGACATGCTAAAAAAAACATGACCCTACCAAAACACTTATGTTGTTCAACAAACTTTCTCTTGCCTATGCAGAAAGCTGTTGACCTCTATTGTCAAAATTCTTTCTTTATTATTTATTCATCCATTCTAATTTCTATATTAGGATTTTTGACATATGTATTTATTCATTCTAGCTTTTTAAATGTGAAAACTATATTACAATCAAGCAGTTAAAGAAAACAGTATTCCTTTAGGTTTTATTTTCTCAATACTCCATAAATCAATGCATGAATTCAATTAAAAACAAAACTCCATTTTAAGGCCAAAGCTATCAGAGACTGGGGTGAAATCTACATAATTTCTTGCACATTCTAATTCAGGTTTGTAGCTTCTAATTGTTTCTACTGTACATCTGTCTGTGAGACTCCCTTTCTTATAAGGATAAAAAAACACTGCATTTCCCTTTTGCATTGAATTGTGTAATTCACTGGTACTCAAAATGTTTTGGACTGAGGATCGTTTTCCTAAAGTCAAATCTAACAGGTAACCACTTATATGACAGTCACCTATCAGTATACTGCAATTCTGTGTTAAATTTCCCAAATTTATGGGAAAAATACTACGATTCCACTCTATTGTTTTTCAAAGTCCCAGAATTGAACTGATAATCCATAATAACCTCTTACCTATGACAATCAACTAGCAACAGGCAGCCTATCAGTACTGATGCACACATCACCAGTGGTATGGAGTTAAAGGACTGCCTTAACTAGATGTAGGCTCTGCAGGCTGACATCAAAGTTATTTAGGCCTTTACAGTGATCATGATTCAGATAGACTGGAGAGAGAGACCAAGGTTGAAGAAAGTGTTGCATGTAAGGGAAACACGGTGAGAGTCAACAACAATAACCAAAAAGAAGCAGAGCAAGAATATGTGGAATTAAAGCAAAGCTTAGTTGTTCTTCCCCACAAGGTGTTAGCTGCTAGCTATTATTTGTTGAGCTGTGCTCCCCCTTCATCTTGTCATCTATTAACACACCTGTCAGTCACGTTCCACACTCACAGTGGTGTCATAAATGTCTATGAAACTCACGTAAAGCATGTAGGTCCTATAATAAACATTTGAATACAATACACCCCATGTGTCTCATGTAGGCACCCCTTTATCGCTTGTTTCGGTCACGTCCGAAACATATCTTTAAGGTATATAAACCCCTGGGTCTGGTTAGTTGTGGTATGCAGCAATTTGAACCTCTGTCCACGCGCTTCTCTTTGTCTTGATCTAACCGTGGAAATCTCTCGCTTTGTAAGTGTCTTTTAAAGCTTTATTGTTTAATGTGTACTGCCTGCTATGTATTGCTTTGTAAACCATTCTTTATTGTCTTTGGTTGTACACCTGTATATACCTGTATGTTTCTTTTGTATATATTTCAGTTTACAACGATGTACGTCCAGTAAAAGCCTTCAAGAAAGCTCACCCCTTGTCATTTTTATATGTGTGTGCCGAGTTGTTGAAGCTCTCTGCGGCTGCGTTACACGGACAGTGTGGAGTGAGGCAGAAAATGAGTACTGTCCACAAAAGACATTAGACAGTATGCCAGCACTATTGTTGACTAGCAGCTTTGATTGTTACAAATAAATGCTTTAAAAGAATTAACAGACTAATGTACTGTATTTGAGTGATTTAAAAGTCACTTTGTCCTTACAACTTTCAGGTTGCGGACCTCTTGACTCACACTTGGGGACCACTTGGGCTCAGGATTGCACTTTGAAAGGCACTCGTTTAGTTTATGTCTGCGGTAACTCAGATCTTTTTTTTGTCAGCTTTCACTGTCAATCTACTCCTGTGTGCATTTAATGGTTTTATCAATACATTTTTATGTGGAATTTGTTTAGGTTTCACTTTGCTTCTTTATATATGTGAATTATTTTGTACTAAAGTTCATAGTCCTGGTTTAAATTGAATTGTTCTCTGCTTTATTAGATGTATTCAATAAAAAAGACTATATAACATAACATTGTTCTCAGCACAGAGTAAAATGAGTATTCTTCTGCAGTTGAACAAGCAGGGTAGGTTATGTTCTGCTTCTAGTTTCCTGACAGGGTGGCACAGTGGGTGGCACTGGAGCTTCATAGAACAAGTGTCCTAGGTTCAGAACACCTGTGTGTTTGTTGTGTGGAGTTTGCACATTCTTCACATGCCTGTGTGTTTTCCACTGGGTACTCATGTCTTCTTTTCGAACCCGGGAAGACAACTCTAAACTGGCCCTGTGTGAGTGCCTGGGGCCCTGTCCAGTGTCAGTTTCTGCCTTGTGTTAAATATTTCTGAGACTTTGCCCCCACTACAACCCTGAAGTAGATTTACCTCAAAAATGTATTTGGTTTTTAAATCAACCTGCAGTCAAACATTTTATTAAAATGTACCCTTAGAGGCTGAGAAAAGTATGTCATTTTGTTTCTACAGTTACATTAAAAAATGGCTGCTTTCTTTTTAACAGATCTGTGTTGTTGTCTGTGAACCGTAATTACCAATATTGTAACATTTCTAGGGTATTCCAATTTAATTTTTTGTCAGAATCCCTTATACTAGGTAGGAAAAAAAATCTTGTGAAATATCACGAGAAGTGTACATTTTAACTGACAAAGTTAAAGAGTTTGGTAAACTGGGGGACACAGAAGATCCCCATGGAAGCCCTTAAAATACATATTTATGTTTTTGCAACTGTTCTGTGTTACAGTTAAGTGTCCAAAATGTACAGACTGTTACAGCAACTTACAGCTTATAATCACTAAATAACAGAATAACTAAGAAAGCTATTTAATCTTAAAGTAAAGTTTTCATTCTCAAGACAGTTTCTAAAGGCTCTTTAAAGAAGAATGAAGTATTCCTTCTCTCCTCTTTCCATTTCTGTTTAGCAATGGCTGTGCATTGAAAGAACGCCATTGTCCACAATGTGTTTATGCTTTGTTTTTTAAATGGGTAATTACATACATTTTTCTAGTGCTTGGTATTTCATTTTAATGCAAATTTTATATGAATAATGCAGACTGACAAATCTATGAAGCCACAGTGTATTTTCTTTATTGACCACTTTATGAACTGTACTGCTGAGCAAATTATGCACACAATCAAATACCATTAAAAGAATATTTAAGCTTGACTTCTGGATGGCAATTATTTCCATATTACTTTCTTGCAGCGTATTTTCCCTGTTTTCAAAATTTTATCAATAACTTTATTGATTTATTAAACATGAAAGTCTTGCTGAATAATGCAATTTGATAAAGGGAGAGATGTGTTTTTTGTTAAGGAAAAAGAATTTAAAGTGTAAATTATGTAGGAAAACATGTAAGCAATAAGTGGAACAATTCTTAACATAAAAACAAGATATTTTAATTAAATTTACATTTTAAAAGTGCCATATATATCTTTGCCTTAATTGATAAAGAATTCTTAATTCAGAAGAATGCTGATGATATTTACTGTACTTAAACTGGGCTTGGGTAGAATTGGTAAATCTCTGTCTGTATGGAATCCAGTACCTGGAGGTAGTAGCAGAGAAAAGAATAAATACAAAACTGTTGACCATTATGTGCAATGCTGCACATCCGCTCTCTGACATACAACACTGAGTACTTTTAGCCAACATATTACTTAGCAGAAGTGTGTGAAGAAACATTACATACATTTTATACCTGCTACACTACAGTATGTTCTTCTAATGCCCTCACAATTACTGTGACTGCTCTTTTTATCTTTAGCCAAGTCAGAAGTTTTCTTTCTTCCTTTTTAGCATTTCTGGTGTGTCTTTGAGGGGGGTTATTGTTGTTTGTCACAAAATGTATTTATTTATTGAGCTTTGGTAAAAAGATAAATGTCCCCCTTGGGACAAATAAAGTACTATCTTTCAATCCACACAATTGGTGTTAGTAGTCTGCCGGCTCAGTGTTACTACCAGCAATTCAGCACAATGGTTCTTGTTCAGCATCAATCACCTTTTAATCCTTTTTTTTTTTGGCTTTTTGGTTGGTTTCTCTCTGGTGTCTGTAGTCTGATGGGGAGTGAGTATTACAGACTCAAACCTTGGCTTGCTATGCTTAACAGAAATGTGGCAAAAACCAAATGATTTTACATCTGTCACAGAGGTGACCCCACCCGGATACATTCACTTCACGGACCCTCGCAGCTCAAGACAAGGTGGAGGAGTCACAGTAATTGGTAAATCGAACTTAAACATCAAAAGAATCCTCATTGATGGTCCATTGATTTTTGAGTGTCTGGCTCTTAAGCTAATAACAAAATCTGGTCTTGTCTCACTTATTGTTGTTTATCGTCCCCCAAAATACAATGCGTCTTTTTGATCTGATCTGACTGAATTATTAACCCACTTAAGTTCACTTTCCCAGAGAGTCATTCTTCTTGGCGATTTCAACAAACTTATTGACATTACTACATGTAAACTGAAAAATGAATTCCTATCCTTACTGGACTGTTTTGACTTGGTGCAGCATGTTGATTGACCCACCCACTCTGGTGGTCATATACTGGACCTGATCTGCACATCTGGATTATGTGTCAGCAACACTTATAGCAGTGACTTGGGACTCTCTGACCATAAAGCAGTGCTTTTCACTGTCTCATTACCTCTCCCTCCTCTTACCTGTAAACACCAAATTTCTTTCCGAAACCGTAAAAATATCTGTCCCTCTGTTCTTGCTGGATCCATTTCTGATCTTTTTCTGTCTTCACCTATTCCACACTAGATAGTCTAATTGACCACTATAACTCAGTCCTTCATTCAGCACTAGATAAAACAGCTCTTTTAAAACATAAGGAGGTTTCCTTTAAGTGTTCAGCTCCATGGTACAATTCAGAGCTACGATCTATGAAAGCAACTGGCCAACGCCTTGAGAGAATATCACGTAAGACTGGCCTCACTGTTCACATCCAGGCTTTTTCTGACCATCAAAGAGCTTACAGGGATGCACTGACTGCATCCAAGAACACACATTATGGCAGAATAATAGAAAGTGGCCATGAAAACCCAAGGGTTTTGATCTCTGTAGTTAATAAATTACTTCAACCTGCATCTGGCCCAATTACCTCCTCTACTGAAGTCTGTGAGAAATTCCTCCACTTTTTCCGCAATAAAATTAAAGATCTAAATAATTCAACTAACATAAATCCATCATCCATTTATATCCTTCCCTGTCTTCCCACGCATTCCAGCTCCTTTTCTAAATTTTCACCAGTCACATCGGCATTTGTTAATGACCTGCTTTGTAAGATGAGGCCAACTACTTGTGTACTGGACCCCATCCCCATCACACTTCTTAAATCCTGCCTTCATGCCATAATCCCGACTGTTATGACAATAATCAATACATCCCTCGACAATGGTTTTGTGGGTTTGTACCAGCCACTTGTAAAATCGCTTTTGTAACCCCCATGTTAAAAAAGTCTGGTCTTGATGGTGACGATTTTAACAATTTTCGGCCTATTTCCCACTTACCTTTTCTGTCAAAAGTTCTTGAGCGTGTTGTAGCCTCCCAGCTCACCAATTACTTAACCTCTAATAATTTGATGGAACCCTTTCAGTCTGGTTTCAGGGCGCAGCACAGCTGTGAAACTGCTCTTCTTCGGGTAACCAATGATTTGCTTATGGCAGCAGACTCTGCACAAACCAGCTTATTAATTCTGTTAGACCTCAGTGCAGCATTTGACACTGTCAGACATGACATTCTACTGTCCAGAATGGAGAACATGCTGGGTATCTCTGGCACTGCCCTCCTGTGGTTTAAGTCCTATCTGACTGATGGGCAAGAGTTTGTCAGTCTTGGCAACAGCAGATCCAGCTCAACGCCAGTCACACAAGGAGTTCCTCAGGGCTCTGTCCTTGGCCCTCTTCTCTTCTGTATTTATATGCTTCCCCTTGGCCATATTATTTGTAGCTATGGACTGGGTTATCATTTTTATGCAGATGATACTCAAATCTATTTCAATGTCAAAAGTGCAACTTCATCAGAGTTTTCTCAGCTCACAACTTGCCTCAGTGAAATGAACACCTGGATGGAGCAGAACTCTTTAAAATTAAATTGCAATAAAACTGAACTCCTGCAAATTGGCACTAAAGCGCTACTTAAGAAAATGAGCTCCTTTTCAGTCACTCTTGATGGTGATCTTATCAGACCTTTTTCTGATGCAAGGAATCTTGGTGTCATTTTTGATTCCTCCCTTTCTTATTCCGCCCACATAAACCACATTAAGAAACTTTCTTACTTTCACCTACGTAACATATCCCGTGTTCGCTCCTTCCTCTCCTTTTCTAATGCTGAGAAACTTGTCCATGCTTTTATCACATCCCGCATCGATTATTGTAACTCGCTGCTGGCAGGTGCCCCTTCTAATCTTATATCACAGCTCCAGTTGATTCAAAACTCTGCTGCAAGAGTCCTTACTCGAACCAGCAACAGTGAGCACATCACACCCATCCTGCTTCACCTTCACTTTAAAAATTCTATTAATAACCTACAAAGCTTTAACAGGCCTTGCACTGGACTACATCAGTGACCTTCTAAATCACTATGCTCCTGTTCGCCTACTAAGCTCCTCTGATTCTGGTAATCTTGATGTGCCTCACACTAACCTGCACTCTATGGGTGACAGGGCCTTCAGCTCCATAGCACCCAGACTTTGGAATGACATCCCGAAATTAATTAGATCAGCTGACTCCATTCATTCTTTTAAAAAAATAACTTAAAACTCATCTATTTAGGAAGGCTTTTAACTTAACTTAATATTCTGCCCTTTCTTTCAGTTTACCTCTCTGTCCAGGTGCTCGGGATAATTTGTGTGTCTGTTATATCACAATATAAGTTATTTGTTCGGTTTTTCTTTTAGTATTGAATTTAGTATTTTACTCTGGTTTATTGTTCTTTTTTCTATTTAATGCTTTGTTATCTGTTTCATTGTTCTATTCAGGAAAACATTTGTATCCAATGTTTCATATACCCTGCTGTTTTTTCTAATACTCTGTGAAGTGCCTTGAGCATGGGAAAGGTACTATATAAATAAAATGTATTATTATTATTATTATTAATTTGTAATAACCTGTTGGTGTTTGTTTTGCCAATGATAGTTAATAATTAGACTTGTTTAGGGTTTCTTCAATATTTTTCCATAGTATTACCATAATCTGTGAATTGAGGGTAGAAGGGTATAGTTTAGATCAGGGGTCCCCAACTCCGGTCCTAGAGGGTCCCAGTGGCTGCAGATTTTCATTCTGACCCTTTTCTTAATTAGTGACCTGTTTTTGCTCCTAATTTACTTCTTTTGATCTAATTTTAATTGACTTGTTCTTGAAGACTCGGACCCCTTAATTGTTTCTTTTTCCTTAATAAGTAGCCAAACAATAATGTGATACAAAACTAATCGAAACATGACCAGCAAAACATGACCAACATTACAATATCTGAAAATAATGAAAGGTGAAGGTCTCAGGAATGTTGATCTGCATAGGTCCCAAAAACATTTTTACATTTCTCTTAGAAAAGAGAAAATCAACAATTTCAGAAATGTCTGCTCTTGCACAATGAGAGCAGCAACAAGACATGAAATTAAAAAATGGGTTTAATTAATGAGAAGACTCTGTGCCTCATTAATTTTAGTTTAGTTAAGCAACTGGTTGGAGTTTGAGGCTCTGACTTAGTTGGTTTTCTGTTGGCTCACTCAACTTCAAATTTCATTTCTTTTTGGGTGCCATTTAAGGAAAGAAATGAAGCAACTCAGAGGGATGATGAAGAAATTCAGGGGAACAAATCTTAAAAAAAGTAAGTCAATTAAAATTAATTCAAAAGAAGTTAATTAGTGCACAAATTAAGAAAAGGGTTAGATTGAAAACCTGCAGCCACTGGGGCCCTCCAGGACCGGAGTTGGGGACCCCAGCTTTAAATAAACCACACTCACTTCAGGAGAGTTTTGGTATTAGGTATTTGGTTCACAGTATTATAGATAATAAACACATTACAGCTTAATTGCTTAATTACAAAATAGAAGACTGGACCAAGGAAAGATAATACAGTTGAACACATGGGTTTCGTTTTAATTGAATATAAAATACTACCAATTATCTGCTTATTCGGTGAGTCAGCAAATAACATAAAAGACACATTACATTTCACTGTGGCTGTAAGGCATGTCATGAGGACTAATCCTGAGTTTCTACTTATGCATACTGAAATGGACCAAACTTTATAGTTATTGCTGATTCTTTTGGCATGATTAAAAATTAAATAGGTGAAAGCAATATAGCAATATGTAGACTGCCAGTATACTGATGTAAGTATTGAGACTTTTAAATTTTTTGTCTCAGATAAACTAATAACAAATACCCCAGCTTTTAATACAATGTCTGATGTTCTGAACAATGACACTGTTGTCTTTTCTTTTCTGGTTATCTGCAGTAAACAAGGCTCCCAGTCATATCAAAATAGATAGATAGATAGATAGATAGATAGATAGATAGATAGATAGATAGATAGATAGATAGATAGATAGATAGATAGATAGATAGATAGATAGATAGATTTCACCTACTCCAGCAGCAGCATACTGATAAAAAACAATATTAAATTAAAGAGTGATAAAAATGCAGACAAAACAGACAATAACTATGTATAATGTTAAATGTTAACGTTTACCCCCCCGGGTGGAATTGAAGAGTAGTGTGGGGGAGGAACAATCTCCATTGTCTGTCAGTGGAGCAGGACAGTGACAGCAGTCTGTCGCTGAAGCTGCTTCTCTGTCTGGAGATGATACTGTTTAGTGTATGCAGTGGATTCTCCATGATTGACTGGAGCCTGCTGAACGCCCGTTGCTCTGCCACAAATGTCAAACTGCCCAGCTCCATGCCTACAATAGAGCCTGCCTTCCTCACCAGTTTGTCCAGGCGTGAAGCATCCTTCTTCTTTATGCTGCCTCCCCAGCACACCACTGCGTAGAAGAGGGCATTCGCCACAACCGTCTGATAGAACATCTGCAGCATCTTATTGCAGATGTTGAAGGACGCCAGCCTTCTAAGGAAGTATAGTCGGCTCTGTCCTCTCTTGCACAGAGCATCAGTATTGGCAGTCCAATCCAATTTATCATCGAGCTGTACTCCCAGGTATTTATAGGTCTGCACCCTCTGCACACAGTCACCTCTGATAATCACAGGGTCCAGGAGGGGCCTGGGTCTCCTAAAATCCACCACCAGCTTCTTGGTTTTGCTAGTGTTCAGGTGTAGGTTGTTTGAGTCGCACCATTTAACAAAGTCCTTGATTAGGTTGCTATACTCCTCCTCCTGCCCATTCCTGATGCAATCCACGATAGCAGTGTCGTCAGCGAACTTTTGCACGTGGCAGGACTCCCGAGTTGTATCGGAAGTCCAATGTATATAAGCTGAACAGGACCGGAGAAAGCACAGTCCCCTGCGGCACTCCTGTGCTGCTGACCACAATGTCAGACCTGCAGTTCCCAAGACGCACATACTGAGGTCTGTCTGTAAGATAGTTCACGATCCATGCCACCAGGTATGAATCTACTCCCATCTCTGTCAGCTTGTCCCTAAGGAGCCGAGGTTGGATGGTGCTGAAGGAGCTAGAGAAGTCCAGAAACATAATTCTTACAGCACCACTGCCTCTGTCCAAGTGGGAGAGGGATCGGTGTAACATATAGATGATAGCATCCTCCGCTCCCACCTTCTCCTGGTATGCGAACTGCAGAGGGTCGAGGGCGTGGCGGACCTGTGGCCTCAGGTGGTGAAGCAGCAGCCGCTCCATGGTCTTCATCACATGTGATGTCAGAGCGACAGGCCAGAAGTCATTCAGCTCACTAGGACGTGATACCTTTGGGACTGGGGTGATGCAAGATGTTTTCCAAAGCCTCGGGACTCTCCCCTGTTTCAGGCTCAGGTTGAAGATGCGCTGTAGAGGACTCCCCAGCTCCAATGCACAGGCCTTCAGCAGTCGTGGCGATACTCCATGCTGGCACGAAGTCTCCTCAGCTCTCTGCTTACCTGGGCTGCTGTAATTGTGGGTGGGGGGAAACTCTCTCCTATGCTGGTATCAGCAGAAGGATGGGTGGAGGGTGCAGTACTCCAAGGTGAGAGTGGGTTAGGGTGGTCAAACCGGTTAAAGAAGGTGTTCATCTGGTTTGCTCTCTCCACGTCTCTCTCGATGGTGGCACCCCGCTTTGAGCTGCAGCCGGTGATGATCTTCATCCCATCCCACACTTCCTTCATGCTGTTATTCTGCAACTCCTGCTCCAGTTTTCTCCTGTACTGCTCCTTCGCCGCTCTGAGCTGGACTCAGAGTTCCTTCTGCACGTGCTTGAGCTCATGCTGATCACCGCCTTTAAAAGCCCTTTTCTTCTGGTTCAAAAGGCCCTTGATGTCACTTGTAATCCATGGCTTGTTGTTAGCATAGCAGCATACTGTTCTTACTGGAACTACAATGTCCATACTGAAGTTGATGTAGTCAGTAGTGCAGTCAACAGCCTCCTCAATGTACTTAGTATATGATTCCTGCAGGATATCCCAGTCTGTAGTTCCAAAGCAGTCTCTCAGAGCCTGCTCTGCCTCAGGGGACGACTTCCTGAACAAGCGTGTGCTTGTAGGTAGCTCCCTCACTCTTGGTTTGTAGTGAGGCTGAAGAAGAACCAGGTTATGATCTGCTTTCCCAAGCGCAGGCAGCGGGGTGGTTTAGTTTAAAAATAAACTAATGCATTACGAATAACCTCCGAAATTTCAAAATTTTATCATTTATAGGTTTCTGAATTAAAGCAGTCCATATTCATTATGAAACACCCTGACACTACAGTCTGTTTTGTAGCCAGTCACTAGACAAAATTAAGCTCAAAATAACGTGGACCCTCTCAGCTTTCTTATTTTCTCAATGGTTTGTATTCATTCTCTACTGCATAGCCTTTCTATTTTAAATTGTATGGGCGCTTCATAAATTAACTTCTTCTCGCGCCCACTTTATAACAGCTATCTTCAGCATTTAGTTGCCTGTTGAGTAAATGCTGAAACACTACCCACCCGTAATTTATTATAAATGAATCCAACAGATTTTAAATGCATTTTTCAGCAAGTTAGTTTAACGCTGTGGCATTTCAAAATCAGGCATGGTTTCTGCTCTGTCTAAAATTATGAAGAAGTTCGTACTTAAATTTGAAGTATATTTCCACATGCAAAACAGAAATAAACACAGCAAAGAATATTAGTTAGTTTGAGTCAAGTGTGGTGTTCAAAACAACAGAAATATAAATTACTGTTTAAGCCAAACTTTTCAACAAGTATAAACCCAAGGATATTGGTATTACAAAGCATGCATGTCTTTTCTAATGCTATTGTCTATTTTGGGCAGATTGGAAGGAATTTTGCCACACAAATAATCATGCCTACCTATAAATAATGAACATAACTAGAGCAAGGAGTTCATGGGTATTGCTTCTTTTTTAAAATATTGCAAACAGTAGGGAGGTAGAACAAAGTCTGGAGTAAGTAGTAAATACATCAAAACCACTAAAGTTTCTGCCAGTACAAAAGCTGCAGTTCAATAGTCAATAAAACCTGGAAGAAGAAATAAAACTACAACATAAACATAATTTTTTTTGTTTTAAACGTCTAACTTGATATACACTGTTCTACAATATTTGCTTAATATTTTATATGGTTGATAGATAGATAGATAGATAGATAGATAGATAGATAGATAGATAGATAGATAGATAGATAGATAGATAATTGATGTTGCTGTTGTTAATATTGCCCTTTCCCTCTTATGTCAAGACTTTGTCCAATACAGTGATACGTTGTAAAACATAAAACTATTTTAATCTGTATTAATTTGAAACTGAACTTTAGCAACTAAAGCCTTATTTCTAATTTAACAATGAACAGGACATTTTTATAGACTCATATATGATCATTGTTTCCATCCATTGGTATTAATAAAGCAGGCAGAGAGCTCATCATTTCTGCACGTGCAGAGCTGTCAAGTTTTAACATCCTTCGGAATCCATTCCTACATATTTAACCTCTCAGCATTCTAACCATAAAGATCAATTTGTTTAAGTTCTTTTACAAATACATAAAACTATCCATTCATTTAATGAACCTGTCTATCTATTCTTTACCGTATATATATATATATATATATATATATATATATATATATATATATATATATATATATATATATATATATATTTTACAGTCAGTGAACAGGTAGGGAAATTGCCTTGCAATGGTATTTCAATAACTTTAATGTTTGGGCTTTAAATGTCAGTCTACATATATATTTACTAAGCCACATCATCTGTATATTCAGTTAAATGTATATAATAGATAAAAATATACAGGTTAAGCATACTGTATAGTTAAAGTTAATCTTACCCACTTTAGATATGAAAAAAAAACCTTTTAACCAAAAGAGAAAATCTAATATAGAGTGTAACACATATCTTAAGAAACAATATTTAGAAGAAAGTAACAGTTCTTTTTAAATTACCATTTGCTTGGCCTTTTTCACATTCCAGTGGTTCTTCACAATGATCGATTTACTTTAATTTTCTACTGAATCTTGAAAAAACAAATGGCTATCAGTAGCCTATCCTTTTATCTTGGCATGGCTATATGCTCTGTGTATTAAATTTACTGATAAAGAGCAAGGCATTAACAAAAAGTAACAGTTAATGTGGACATTTCATGTATAATCTGTAATATGAGATATGTATTAATAGGGAAATTATGATGCATTCAATTATTTTGAAATGCCTTCCAGAGATGTTTTGATTTGGCTGTGCTCTGATAGTGCTAACACAGCAGGGAGCATCTTGAGTGATGAATAACCTAATCTCCTAATCTCTAAATGGGCCCATTCACAACTAGGATATGAAAGAATAGACGGTGCAGAGTTAATGTAGGTACATAATGAGCCTTCCTCAGTGTATGTGTGTGCCTATCTGTATGTGTATATATATATATATATATATATATATATATATATATATATATATATATATATATATATATATATATATATATTTGCTTTAGCAAACAAGTATTTTGTAGTTTTTATTCCATATTTTCTATATTGTATATAATTTTCTCATAGTTGTTTTTCAGTAATGGTATAGCTGATAAATTAATAATTTCATTGTTTAGAGGGAAAAGTCTAAATTGATGTATTCCTACCATTCAGACAGTTTGTGACTCCTTTACTTTATTAAACCCTCGTTTGGGAGGTTCCACTGAGCCTGTTTATTTTTTTATTTATTTATTTTTCTTAACTCTGTGAAGAACAGGATAATTCCTGAAGAGGTCCCTTGGGATTTATTATATTGTGTGAATATTGCTAACTTTAGCTAGGGATTTAGAAAGAAGAAACGGCTATACTGCCTCTATCAGTTTCCTTTGAAAATCTTAATGATTTATTTCACACAAAAATTAGTTGCACTTTACCATGTGTTTCCCTTCACACCCATTAGGATCCTCTGTAATAAAGCTTTTATATCTTACTAAAACATTTTTGTTTATAAAAGGTTCTGCTAAATTGTATTCCATATTTGCTTCACTGTTTTAAGAATTCCTGTATGCATGTGACTCTGTACTCTGCTTAGGCTATAACAAGATACTGTAAGTAACATTAAACTATCATACACAGCTTGTTACAATAACGTTAATTTTGATAGCACATTTTCATACAAAAGCAGCTTGGTGGCACAGTGGTGGCACTGCTGCCTCGCAACAACAAGACCAGGGTTCATGTCTAACGTGTTACCAGCATGGAGTCTGACTCTCCTCCCTGTGCCTGTGTGCTTTACCACTGGGTGCTCGGGTTTCCTTCCAAAGTCCAAAGACACGCAGATAAGGTGGATTGTCATTGCTAAACTGACTCTAGGGTGTGTTTGTATGCAAGTGTGTGGTCACCCTGTGATGGAATGGTGCCCTGTTCAGAGATTGCTCTTACCTTGCATCTGATGCTTGCTGGGATATGCTCCAGCTTCCCTGTGACCCTGCTCTAGATAAGCAAGTTTAGAAAATGGACGGATGAATTTTTATACAAAGGATGTAGCTAAAAGTGCTTTACAAGATGTCAAAGAAAAAGTTAGAAGAAAAGAAAAAACAAATTATAAATAGATTAAAATAAGAACAAATAAATGAAATACCAAAGATAATATATTAGATTAAATCAATATGCGCTTACATAGCACAGATATACAAGTAATAGTCCTTATATACAGATTCATTTTTAAATCATTAATGACAAGTACAATGCTATGGTCAAATGGCTGGGAAGGACAAAAGAAAAACCTCCAAGGAGGAGAAAAAAATCTGATTAATAAATAGTATGAAATGCAGACATCATCTTATAACATAATATACAGTAACATTCTCAGACAGACCAGCTTAATCCAATTCATCGTTGCATGGGGTGGGGGGGGGGGGGGGGGGGGGGGGGGGGGGGGGGGGGGGGGGTGGGCATTTTGCATGAACTTCTTGTGGATGTGGGAGGAAAACCCCAAAAAAATTCAGCAGTCACCGGGACAATATTCAAGCTTAAACACAGACCCCTAAAGCACATTGGCACAGTGGAAAGTGCTTTGTCTCACAGCTCCAGAGTGCTCAGTTCAAATCCCAATTCGGACACTGTCTGTGTGGAGATCACATCACTTATAAAATGTGTCCTTAGGTGTGATACATGATGCTACCAATGATTCTGAAGAGAAATAAGCATTTCTGAGAGATAAAAATCTTGTTATAAAATATCAGTACCCTCAAATCAAGCTTAAAAACTGTTAGCTTTTTATTTCACTTTAAAGATAACTATTATGAACGTGAAGCATTACCATAAACAATGTTTTAGAAAAAAATTTCTGAATAGATGGGTCGACTCATTCATTACATATTTAAAGCTGCTAATGAATTGAACAAGCAAACTGAAATTATGTTTGAAAAATAAAATATTCTGATATAATATATAATAATATATAATATATGATATATCTGATAATTGTGTTTGTGAAAGTACTGGATACATGTAGAAAGCACATTTCTAATTCACATCAATGTTTTTTTTATTTGGAAATGCTACTGTTAATCTGTAATAGCAAGTGGAGTAAATGAGATGGAAAAGAAGGATTCATTTTTTTTTCCCTGCATATTCAAACTAATTTAGTAAACAAAAAGAGAGGGGTGTTGGGGATGAAGCCTAAACCAGCAGAACAGGGCAGAAAGTAAGGACTAACTTTGGAAAGGGTGCCAGTTTACTAAAGGACACAGGCAAAAAGTCAATTTAAATTTAGTTTGATTGGAGGCTACATGTGGACACAAGAAGTATATGCAAACTCCATCTATAGTCGTGGCCAAAAGTTTTGAGACTGACACAAATATTGGTTTTCACAAAGTTTGCTGTTTCATTGTTTTTAGATAATTTTGTCAGATGTTTCTATTGTATACTGAAGTATAATTACAAGCATTTCATAAGTTTCAAAGGCTTTTATTGACAATTACATTAAGTTTATGCAGAGTCAATATTTGCAGTGTTGGCCCTTCTTTTTCAAGACCTCTGCAAATGGCTCTGGTATGCTGTCAATCAACTCCTGGGCCAAATCCTAACTGATGGCAGCCTATTCTTGCATAATCAACGCTTGGAGTTTGTTAGAATTTCTGGATTTTTGTTTCTCCACCCGTTTCTTCAGGATTGAACAAAAGTTCCCAGTGGGATTAAGGGTTGGGGAGTTTCCTGGCCATGGACCCAAAACTTTGATGTTTTGTTCCAGAGCCACTTAGTTAGTTCTTGGATGGTTGGGAGAAGTTGCTCTCGGAGGATTTTTTTGCACCAGTCTTTATTCATAACAGTGTTCTTAAGCAAAATTGCCACTGCCTTGGCTGAGAAGAAACCCCACACACGAATGATCTCAGGATGTTTTACTGTTAGCATGACAAAGGACTGATGGTAGCACTTTCCTTTTTTCCTGATGCCCCAAACAATCGTAAAGGAGATTCATCAGAGAAAATGACTTTACCCCAGCAGTCCTCAGCAGTCCAATCCCTGTACCTTTTGCAGAATATCAGTTTGTCTCTGATGTTTTTCATGGAGAGAAGTGAGTTTTCTGCTGCCTTTCTTGACATTAGGCCATCCTTCAAAAGACTCTGCCACTCTTTGCGTGCAGATGCACTCACACCTGCCTGCTGTCATTCCTGAGCAAGCTCTGCACTGGTGGTGCCCCGATGCCAAGCCATGAATAAAGAGTGGTACCAAAACATCCTCCGAGAGTAACTTCTCCCAACCATCTAAGAACTGTTTGGTGATGTACAATGCCTTTTCCAGCATGATGGAGCACAAACAAAAACCCACAAATTCTGACAAACTCCAAGCATTGATTATGTACGAACGGGCTGCCATCAGTCAGGATTTAGCCCAGAAGTTGATTGACAACATGCCGGGGCGAATTGCAGAGGTCTTGTAAAAGAACGGCCAACACTGCAAATATTGACTCTTTGCATAAACTTAATGTAATTGTCAATAAAATCCTTTGAAACTTATGAAATGCTTGTAATTATACTTCAGTATACCATAGAAACATCTGACAAAATGATCTAAAAACAATGAAACAGCAAACTTTGTGAAAACCAATATTTGTGTCATGCTCAACACTTTTGGCCACAACTGTAAACAGTGAAGTGCATCTATGAATAATATGCAGCTGTGCCAAATCTAACACTCTTATTACTTTATAAATTATATTAATGTTCATAGTGTAGTTAGAAAGAGACAAGCCTTAGTTAATTGGAAACTTTTTCGTTGCTCAGAATGTTACATAGTCACACCTTCCATTTTGTAACTTTATTTGAAAGTAAAATTTACTTTTTTGCCTACACCACATAATAACATAAAAACTATGAACTTGATTAAGCCTCATGAATCAATCAACTGTAATCCACTTATTTTTGTTAATGTTCTTATTCCCCAAATTTCCACATTTATAGCACAGATGGAAATAAATGTGGACTTCAGGAGCACACCTTGGTTATCTTGCCGTCACCTTCATTTGCAATATCAAAAGTACTCATAACCAATTATTTTCCCGGCTGTGTCAGAAATTACAGATTCACACATTTTCTTTTAGTTATTAAATAAGACTGAAACAAGCATTTGCATTTATTTTTTTTACTTGTGCATGCATTTTAAATATGAACAGATGACTTGTATTGTCCATCATTATGAGAGTTTTGCCATTGGCATACTCCGTTGTAAATGCAGACTATTAAATACCATGTATTCTAATCATTTTTTCACCACTTAAACAGAACCGTGTATAATGTTGGAATCTACATTAGTGAGATCAATGACATAATGCAGCTGTTACCTGATTGAGACATCTGCAAGTGCCATATGGAGTTAGGCGAGAATTTTGTTTGATATGTTCAAGTGACATAAAAGCAAAATGCTGCAGTTAGCCTAGCATGGTGTAAAACTAAAACGGATTTAACCATTTTTGCTTTTAACTAGGTATTTATGCTGTCATAAATAATGGTGATAAGTTGCAACAATTTTACTTACATTTTTGCAAGAAAACAAAATAACTAAAATAAAGAAACTTTTATTACCTTTATATACATGTATAAATACTTTTATTCTCAAACCCGCATAACCCAGTTTAAGGGTCGTACTGGATAAGAGTCTGTCCTAGCAGCACTGGGCACCAGACGAGAAACAACTCTCCTTTGCAGGATACAGACATGCATGTACCCCCACTTATATTCATATGGAGACAAATCAACATTGCATAATAATCTAATTTCACATGCATGCTATTAGAAACACGCAAACATCACCTGGACAATAACTGGGCATGGTGTTCAAACCAAGGATGCTGGATCCATAGGGTAGCATAGCACTGCACCACCATGTCACCCTTTTAATAGCTTCTGACTTTATTATATTGTGTAGAACAGGTACATGTTACGTCCAAAAATGTTGCCAACATGAGTCCAAACACGGTAAATTATTTAGATGCCTTTCGGAGAGCAGTGTTTCTGATAGTGTGCCATGAATGATTTCCTTTGCTACTACTATGGTTTTAACATGGAAAAGAGTTTAGGCACCTCACTCATTACAGTTTTTTATCTTGTTTGTTTAAGGCAATGTTGCTAAATTACATGGAGAATAAGGACCAGGACAAAAGGTTGCTTTAAACATTTTTACTACCTCTTTGTCGTCTTCCTCATTAATTATGCATTTTCTATTCCATTTATTTTATTTAATCATATAAAATCGTATAAAAAGATTTTTATTGATTTTGTAAAATTACATTAAGGAGAATGATACACAAATCAGCCAAAGATCTGAGACAGATTGAGGGCTGCCACTACTATTTCATGACAAGAGACATACCTCATGGTATTTTTTTTCAGAATTACAGGCATTTACATTACCATCTAATTTGAAATAAAGTCTGATTTTAATCAAACAATACTGACATAACAAATATTAGAAACACATCACGTTATCAAGTTTATTTGGAAATCACAATATACAGTAACACATTAAATAAATAGATAGATAGATACTTTATTAATCTATCTAAAAAATAAGGCTACACGTTATCAAATACTTTTCTCTGGCACCTCTGGTACTTGCTGCACTTGGCCCTAATGTTGCATATTTCCTCTAGCCCCTTTTCTCTACTATACACTGCCCACTTTCAGTCTCCTCTTTTTTGATAAAAACTATTTTTCCTCTAGCTTTAATTTGTAATTTTTAGTCTCTTCTTATTTCTGCTTAAAGTACACTCTTGCAAAAAAATGGTGCCAAAGCAGTGTTTCAGAGCAATGCTATTGGGGATATATTTTTGGTTCCTAAAATAGCCACCCACATGATGGTTCCACAAATAATATCTTTTTTATTTAGCTCCATAACAGGCTGCATAAATTGCCATGAACAGATGATAACATGTACAGTATATGAGATGTGAATGAATTCATGATTTTAAAAGGACTCTTGTTGCATATGATAACATAGGCTTAGTTCCTTCCTTCCTCCCTTCTTGATATGTCAGCAGCCTGATAGGTAGTCTGCTATACATTAAATATTTATTCTATGGTTTGTCCACATATTAGAAACCATTTGCAAAGAACCAGTTTCATACTCAAAGAACCCTTCCTTGAATGAAACAGTTCTTTGTCAGCCAATGGTTCTATGAGAATCCACGCAACCCAATCATTATTTCTAAGTGTAGTCATACTTTCACAGTAGTCAAAGCAACCTCTGTTTTTTTCTTTTTTTAAATTTTCATGCCTTCTTGTTTATCATGACTATGTGTTGCATACTAGTTGAGTAAGGAAGTAAGAATGTCAGTGTACTCTGAACACGTAACAATACTACTGCTACTGCTATTACTTCTTCATCTTCTTTTGACTGCTCATGTTAGGGGTTGCCACATCATCTTTTTCCATATCTTTCTGTCCTCTGCATCTTGCTCTATCACACCCATCACCTGCATGTCCTCTCTCACCACATCCATAAACCTTCGCTTAGGCCTTCCTCTTTTCCTCTTCACTGGCAGCTCTATTGTTAACATCCTTCTCCCAATATACTCAGCATCTCTCCTCTGCACATGACCAAATCAACGCAATTTTGCCTCTCTGACTTTGTCTCCCAACCGTCCAACTTGAGCTGACCCTCTAATGTACTCATTTCTAATCCTATCCATCCTCGTCACACCCAGTGCAAATCTTAGCATCTTTAACTCTGCCACCTCCAGCTCTGTCTCCTGTTTTTTGGTCAGTGCCACCGTCTCCAACCCATATAACATAGCTGGTCTCACTATTATCCTGTAGACCTTCCCTTTCACTCTTGCTGATACCTTTCTGTCACAAATTACTCCTGACACTCTTCTCCACCCATTCCACCCTGCCTGCACTCTCTCTTCAACTCTCTGTATTGTTGATCCCAAATATTTAAACTCATCCACCTTCGCCAACTCTATTCCCTGCATCCTCACCATTCCACTGACCTCCTGCTCATTCACACACATTTATTCTGCCTACTGCTATTACTACACTATATTAATGGAAGAAAACTAAAGACATTAGTTTTACTGAAACACTTATTTAGAAATTTATAAACATACATAGATAAGAGAAAGAGCAGTTCAGTGTATTTTAGTTAAACATTTTAAGTTCACAAAATGAACAACTGTTATACAGTAAATGCATCTGAGTATATTTAAATTTATTTCTTTGCACTTGAAATGTACTAAACACAAGCTTTAATATTTGAATGTCATATTCTTATAGTGTGTAGATCATACCCACACATACAATAAACAGGATCTCCAGCATGAACAAGACATCTCATGTTATAAAAAATGTTGTAATATTTATAACATCAGCAGACTAAATAAAAATAAAAAGAGAAGGCAGCATGAACTATACCAGCCTACTACATTCAAATAATTGCCTTGAATTTCCCAAACTAAAATGTTACATTCAAAACTTAAGTTAAAACACTAGACTTAAGTGGAATATGGTGGGTGGGGGAGGTGGATCAACATTAATTATTTTATGATGCATTTGACACAAGTGTAAATACCTTTGCTCCCACCTTGAGTACATCATAGGGTTTTAAGGATGACAGAGGGAGGAATATAAAATAAAAGAAACCTGCAGTGGTGACATAAGGTTGACATTGTGGTGACTGCAGCCTTTTGAAATTGTGTACTGGTTGTTAATTGCTTTACATGCTTATTGTAAAAAGCCTTTAGCTACTTTTAAAAGCAAACGCATCTTTTAAAACAATTCATCCTTGAAAGAGTGTCTGTGGTGATCGGAGTTTTGAAATTAGTAAATACTGTATGTTACCTTGAATTTTTTTCATGAGAAAAAGTTGTGAATTTTTTTTAGATTTGTTTCACTTAGAACAAAAACATAAGGAATACAATGATTTCCCTTTGGTACTTTGTTCAGGTTTTTACAAGAAAAAAGAAAAAGGTTGAGGAAGAATGGAATGGCACACAGAAAATAATGTTGGGAAAGGTGAACATAGGTGGCCACAAGTATAGGAAAATAAAAACATTTTTTGGAGGTGGGTAGACTGTAAATTAAAAGGGATCAAATGATCACAGAAATGGAGAATGAGGCGTATGGTGCCAGCTTCATGTTAAATTTGACATATGATTGGCCTGAATGCCAAAGAATAAAACAGGCACGCATTAGAAACTGGAAGCTAGGAGAGGCAGCGAATACTGAACAACTGACTGCTGAGATTTCGCTTCTTTCAGTGGGTAGTGCTGCAGTGAATTTTCTTTCTCTGTCTCTAAACTACTTTAAGTTTAGTCAATATATGGCCAGGTACACATTTAAGGTCAAGGTAAAAGCAGATTGAACTTCATAAATTACCTCAAGCACATGTCCATAAAATGTCAAAATTCAGTGAATGTAATGAGACCATATGGAATTAATGTAGACCTTAACCACTCCAAGTTTGACAAAGTAACCAAGAAAACAAAATCAAGATTGAATACAGAACTTTAAAAAGTCAACAGAGAAATCAGGAAAAAAAAACAATATAAACACAAGCCGAGCATTAGATAGACAGAGGCAACTTATTTACTACTACTGTAAAGTAGAATTGCAAGATAGAACACTTTCTGATTCTAACTCTTTGCTGACAAAGGTTCAGTATTTGACATTAAGATGCTATCTCATTTAGGTTCTTGTGCAGACATGAAGAGATATATGGACACAAGTCCTTATTCCCCTGGAAGGCCACCAATATACAATGGAGATGTAAAGAATATTTTTTGTTTTACATAAATTTCATCACTAACCCATTATTCTTGTGGAACATTCCTAAAGTGTGTTATTCATGCACACCTCTGGCAAAAGAAGATAAAATTCTACTGTTTTTCAAATGCAAACTTGCTGCTGCTCTACATTCAAGGTTCTGCCACATCTGACTGTACTGTGACTTTTATTTTCTACATGTTTGTTTCTCCCAAACAAAACTGAAGAGGTTTTGTCATTAGGCTAGGATTCCATTGGGAAATTAAAAAATAACCATATACTACAATGTTCAGCTACAAAGTGAAATATTTCATACAAAAGAAAAGCAGTAGCATATATCATAAAATAGACTTCAGATCTGCCTACTACCACAGAGACCTGACTGAAGTTTAACATTTTACTACATTCATGACAGATACAGTAAATCTCCACAAATAAGCATTTAACAAATAACAAGTCTAACATATTAGTTGATTTTGTATAGCAAATTTCAACCCCCAGCAAATATTATGAAGAATGCTATTCTGCATCCTCTGCAGGGTTTTAATCTAAGGACTACACTTTTGACTTTTAAAATAAATATTTTAAAAATAAAGGAAATGGAAGAGCAGCCTAGTGACAATGGCTAGTGCTGCTGCTTCAAGGCGTACAGTTTACACATTTCATATTACCAGTGCCAGGTGACACTTGAGTGTTAGCACATTGTGAAGTTCAGCCCTCTTAGGGGCAGCAGGCATTCATGTGTCATACATGGGGTCCTGCTCTACATTATGCACTATATTATGTGCCCTTGACTGAAGGTAAAACTTGCCTTGAACTAGAAGTTACATTGGAATCATAAAAAAACTATTATGGTAGAAAGAAAGGACAAAGATTGTTAAAGATGTAAAAAAGGCATAAAATGGCTTGCTAGACAAGAGCACTGTTTCTTAGAATAGCAGATACTGCACATATTAATATGGAGGCTAACAAGGCATAGGTTATTTTCTTTATCCTTTGCTCCTTATGTGTTGACCCTCCATTATTTTTGTAGAATAAAACCCCTCTTTGTGTGATTGTTTCTTGTTTTCCCAGTGCACGAGTATGTGATATTATGAGATGAGCTACAACAGTCATTGAGAAGCACAAGGGCAGGTGTAAGCAATATTCAGTGTTGACAGTTGGAGGTTCTAAAGACAGACTTTGCATCACTAATTCAAGCGATGACGGACAGGACCCCGACTGTTACATTCATCGTTTCAAGTCATTTGCCCTTGGCTAGAAGGTCAGATGAAGCCTATAATCAACTGCTGGACTTATACAACTGGATAAGAGGCTTCTGCAAAGGACAAAATATCAGTTTCTTTTCTGGAAGAGACTGCATTCCTATAGATGAGATGATCTGCATCCAAGCAGATTTGGGGCCCAGGTCCTCTCTGAAAATATCTCAGAGGTAATCTGTCTTTCTTGACCACATAATTTTAGTCCTAATGTTTACTATTGCCATGCTGTGAGTTCATCTTTAGATGTGCACAGTATTAGCACTATAATACAGTAACAAACCATAGTCTAACTAAAAAACCCAGACAAAGCAGTATAAATCCGAATAACTTGATTACTATTTCACCTAAAGATGTGCACTGTATTAGAACTATAAGAACAGATTAAAGATTAAAAAAAATTTGCACAAATTGGCATAAACTCAAATAACTACCATTTCAAGGTGCCATAACACTCCCATTCAGCTCTGCTCTTCCAAGACCTTAAATGTGGCTTTACTAAACATTAGAGCTTTAACCAGTGTGATGAATGGCAGCTGACAGCATTACCCAATCAGGGAGCCTCCGTAATGGAAGGACAGGGGGAGGTGGCTTATGAAGGGTGCTGTCTCCCCCAAACTGCTATTTGGCAGCCCCCATGGGGTGTAACGTCCCTTGAAGTCAAACAGGGCTATATGGGTCTTGGTATTGGTCGGCTCAGTCCTGTTGAGTTCCAGGGATGCTGCCGGGGTGGGGGTTGCGAAAGCTGCAGGAGCAGTAGAGCCCTACTTTGGGCTTCTGGCACACCTGGGAGTAATTCCAGACCTCCCTAATGAGCCACTTGGAGTTCTCCTGAGTGAGGTTTAAAAGGAACAAGCTACCTCACAGACATAAGCCTGAGTCAGGATGATGTGGATGAAGCTCGCCTATGAGGTGTAGAGAAGGAAGGGGGCTGTAAGACCCTGGAAAAAGGGGCAGTGTTATTACAGTGCTTGTGACTGTGTGCATCGGTCCTTGGAGACTGCTATGGGTTCCTTTCCCTAAATAATGAGGTCTTTTGTTGGACAGAATTGGTGTCTCTGCCCGTTTCTGTCGGGTCAGGGCGGCAAGTACACCCCTGGTTTCCACACCAGCAAGACTTTTTACATTAACATTTTGTCAGTGATAGGAAAATCGACTTTCTTACATTAAGTGAAATGTGGCTCTGCTCTGATGTTGTGGTAATGTTAACTGAAGCAGCACCTCCCAATTACAGCTATGTTCATTTGGTTTGCCAAGGCAAAAAAAGTGGAGGTTTAGCAAGTATTTACTCAAGCCAATTAAACTGTAACAATAATAGTTTTGGTACTGTCACATCTTTCGAGTATATTTCCGTGGTTATTCAAGGAGTATCGCAGTATCTTGTATTGGCCGTTTATATTGCTCCAAAATACAATGCGTCTTTTATTGAGAAATTCTCTGACTTGGTATCTATAATAATAACTAACTATGACAGGTTCCTAAATGTAGGCAATTTTAATTTTCATGTGGATAACCAATGTGACTTGAAACCAAGAGAATTCATGAATTCTTTTGATCTTTGCTAGCACGTCAGCCAACCATTATTATATTGGTTACTTGTGTCATTTAGAATTGACTTTAAAATACTACTAATGGTGTATAAAGCCTTAAATAATTTTGTTCCACCCTATATTTTGGAATGCCTGTCCTCCTACACTCCAAGTCATAACCTCATATCTTCTATGGTGGTCTGCTAATAATTCCATGAGTCAAGCTTAAAAGAAGTGGTAAAACGGCCTTTTGCTGTTATGCACCTAAAATCTGGAATTTCTCTCCTCCCACCATTTGACCTTATCACTGGACTCATCTTTAGAGACTTACATCATGACATTGTATATAAAGGATGCTACTCTTTTACTTGATATTTGTTTTTTTAAGATTGTATGGACTTTTTTTCCTTGTTACTTCTTTAATCTAATCTAGTCTAATCTTAATAGTTTTTCTTTTCTTGTAAATTTCTCTTTGATATCTTGTAAAGCACTTTGAGCTACATTGTATGAAAATGTGTTATATAAATAAATGTTGTTGTTGTTCATCCTTTCGATATCTTTGGTCATTTCTGAGAACAAGATACACTCAAGAGTGCCCTGATTTATCACATCATTCTGTTTTCATCTGTGCTTACTGTTTGTCTTACACATCCTAAAATTGTGCATGCTAACTTGTCATCTCTAAACAAATTCTGTTTTTGTCCTGTCGCAGGCTAGCAACACATCCACTATCAGTCCCTGTCTTATTCCTGTGCTGCTGGGCTAGACCTCACCTCATTGTTATCTTACATTAGTAATAAGTAGTAATAAGTGGGTTTAGTAAACTAATGACTAAGAAATTAAAATGAGATAATATCAATATTCTTGTATATAATGTTAATATACCTGCGGTGGGTTGGCACCCTGCCTGGGATTGGTTCCTGCCTTGTGCCCCGTGTTGGCTGGGATTGGCTCCAGCAGACCCCCGTGACCCTGTGTTTGGATTCAGCGGGTTGGAAAATGGATGGATGGATGTTAATATAATTGATCCGTTTATCAAAAAGGGAAATCCCTTTGAGAAAAAAATATGCAGTGAAGACAACACATGTAATTGGAAGAAAGATGGAGGGGCTACAAGAAATAAATTTTGAAGGTAAGATAAAAAAGTTTGGACATCTGATAAAATTAATGGTGTGATTAAATGGCTGGCTTTTCATTTTCAGCTGGGAAGTCCTAAGAACAAATTTAAAGAAAGAGGTTTCCGGTTTTTAATCAACAGGTACCTGTATGATCGCTGTTCCTTTAAAAATGCAGTAACAGACAAATACGTGTGATGATGATTAAGAGAGTTCCAATGAACATCAAACTGTCTTAGATTTTGACCTTCTCATTAGCTACCAGTGAAATACAGTAAATGTTGTGACAAATGTGATGCTACATTGGAGACCCTTTAAATGATCATCAGGACATGTGGGATCCCTATGACCACATGACCTCCATTCAGACAGGTTTGCCCTCCTCAATAAAAATTCTTAAAAAACACATTCTTAAACATTCATTTAACACTAGAATTACCAGAGCCTACAAAAAAACTCATAAAACCGGCCCACCTTAAATCCCTTTGCACTTCTCCGTCAGCAACTTTTGTCTTCTAAATGTGTCGATATGCAGCAAGCAGCCTGCTATACCATCCCCCCCACCACCTCAAAAAGGGCAAGAAGTTCTCCCAGTTCATGCCTCGATTGATTATCTGGGAGTGAGCTACCCAGAATTGTAAGAGGAAATAATTTGATGTATGTTTTGTGTCTACAACAATCTATGTAAACACATTGTTAAAACAGAAACATTTTTCATGTTTTAGTAATAAATAATAAAATGTAGACATGAACTGTATAATGTGTGAAGGCTGATGGCCAAATATCGAAACCAGCTCCTACGTAAATTTACTATTTAGAGTAGTGAGCTGCTCTTATTGTTAATATTATACAATAAAAACATACATTTGATTTGTGTCTGTAACAGCTGGTGTAAATTTATAGTACAGTGGAACCTCGGATCACGACCGTAATTCGTTCCAAAACTCTGGTCGCAACCCGATTTGGCCGTGACCCAAAGTAATTTCCCCCATAGGATTGTATGTAAATACAATGAATCCATTCCGAACCGTACAAGCTGTATGTAAATATATATTTTTTTAAAGATTTTTAAGCACATAAATAGTTAATTATACCACATTGTAATAGTAAACTAAATGTTTACTTACTTCTTCTGGTCACTGCAGCTCCTTGATCGCTCAGCTGGAGCGACCGCTTCCTTCTTCCCCACCAAGTGTCGGCCAAAACACCCCTGCTTGGGCTCTCTCTCTCGCGCTCTCTCTCTCTGTTTCGCTTGCGTGCATGCTCGCTCGCGCTTTCTCTCTCTCGCTCGCTCGCTGCACAGGGAATGCACAGGGAGACTGAACACATGCGGAAATCATCGGTGCGTACAAACCAAAAGAGAAACTGGCTTGTTCGTCACCCGAGTGTGTGGTTGTGAACAGATGCAAAAGTTTGGTGAACTTTTTGGTCGTAACCCGATTTATACGTGGTCCGAGACATTTGTGACCCGCGGTTCCACTGTACTTGTAAAAATTAGCGTTTTTTTTTTTGTCCACTTTTGGGTGCATGGGGTTGTTTCTTTTGAACTCCAGGAGATGCAGAGGACAGCATAGTACAGAGAGGTCAGTTCCGCACTATAGGCAATCATTAGATTCAAATGTTAACAGTTCACACACAACCAAGGGCTGTCCTTTCTACGTTTACATGTGTACCTGTTGCAATCCACACACTTCTCTCTGTGCTATGGTTACTATTACACTGAAGGGGCTAGGGGGAGCGGCGGTCTTGGAACAGAAGCTTGTCGATGTTGCATCCTCTTTTGCTTTATCCATCGCCTTTTCTTGTAAGAAGTGACGACGAATCTCCTCTGCAAGGTGAGCAAAGAACACTCTTCTTTTCTCAGTGGCCCCTGTGCATGCCTTGCACAGTACATGTGCGTTGGTCGCCGTCAAGTCAAGCATGTTATAGCACAAGCAACCAGCCACCTGCGTGCTTCTGCTCGCACTGCCTCACAAAATGCTCAGCGGGAGCGACCACAATCGACTGCCCTAGGTGTTGGCCAAACACCCCGCTAGGGCTCACTGTCCAGCTGCCTGTGCTCGCTCTCTCTCTCTCTCTCTCTCACACAGGCTATCCTCTCCCTGCTTCCTGCCTTCTTGTCCTGCAACCTCCATTTGTCTTTTCTTCTCTCTTTCTTCATTTTATCCCCTAGCCACCTCGTGCTTCTATTTATTATGGGGACGTGGATCAGATGTGGCAATCAGCAGTTCCCGGCAACAATTACGGATGCGGACGACTCCTCACCTGTGCACTTAAGCGAGGACCTCCTGCATCACGAATTTCCCTGAAAAGGCGGCGATTATTTATTTAAAAAGTGGCCTATTTGACGTGAGTTGTGGACCCGCTACACAACAGTACATTGGAACAGGTACACATGTCGTGCGGAAGGAAGGACGGTCCTTGTGTGTGTGTGAACTGTTAACATTTGGATCTAATGATTGCCTATAGCGCGGAACTGACCTCTCTGTACTATTCTTTCCTCTGCATGTCCTGGAGAACAAAAGAAACAATCCCTTGCACCCAAAAGTGGACACTGCCAAGATTGAAAAAAAAATGGTCACTGATTACAAACACAAGATGTTATGCGAATGAATGTGAATAATATGAATAATGTTGCATCAGTGCCACAATGTTTTCTGAAATGTACTATACAGGTCATAAAATAAGTTATTCCAAATATCATATATACCCATGTCTCTGTTTTTTTTGTTAGTGCGGCTTTGACATCATAGACCATAAGATGCATATTACTGTAATAGCCACCACCACTCAGTGGCCAGAGTCGAGAGGAGAGGACGAAGCTTCAAGGGAGGAGTGGTGGTGCCAGAAGGGCATGTTTTGGTTTGCTTTTGTGCTTTATTTGGGACGGTGTTGTGCCTGTGGGGTTCATGGGGAAGACATGCCCCACAGGTGAAGAAAAATAAACTTTTTGTGGTATTTTATACATGCCTCCATGTGAGTCTGTGCCAGGTCGGGTGCAAGAAGGCCCTATTGTTACAGCATATACTAGTAATAGTTCTATCCTGTGCACAGAGTACAGTGTTTTACATAATAAAAAATACATCATAATATATGAAGTGAATAAAAGTTACTATTTGCAAAAAAATGTAAAATATGAGAGAATGTCAGACTAAGTGGAAGGACAGGCTCTTGAGAAGATTCAGTTTCAGACTTGTTGAATTCAACTCTTTTATCTGTGAGTTCAATGGTTTAACAAAAATACCACACTTCACCCTTGGTGCTGTTTTACTTTATAAACAATGAAATGGTTTGGTAGCTAAATTTCAAGGCAACACAGAAAGAATGGCATGATATTAGTACTCTTCATACACTGGTGGCACATTACACAATATCTAGTGTAAGGGATGTCAAATTTGACGACTACTGTTGATGATCTTGTTGCCTGAAGGTGTCATATTACACCATTAGATATGGTAGGGCATTACAAATTACATGACTTTCCGGCAGAGTTTCCCATTTACAAAGTATTGTCAGTTCACCCGTTTTTTTGTGAGAGCCAATAACGTGCTGCCAGACAGAGCTGCTGCTGTATGAATGCTTTACAAGTACATGGAGTCCAGCTGCAATCTCAGCCTTTTTTTTCCTTTCTTCCATTCTGTCGTGGTACGTAAAACATATAACATCTTTTCTGTTTGCAAGGGCCAAAACATCCATGTTCCTTATCCCACCTAGTTGTGTAATGTGCATTGTGCTTCCAGCAGAGTCCTCATTAGTTCTGAACTTTCACCCACACTGAATTGTAGGGTTGTCAGATTACATGACCGGCTGTCACTGGAGCATGACACAATTGCCCCGATTCATTAAGTTTATGTAAGTGAAATCTGTGGCTGAAAATTGGTGGAAAATTAATGTAATGAGACATCATCTTTAGCTACATGTTGTAGTAGTAGGCTAAGATACAGAAAAGTCATTCTTATTTTTTTATGCCTGCATTTTTTTTTATTTGTAATTATGATGTATTTTATGATTTTCCATTGCAATGAATTGTATTTTCAGTTCCTTATATTGATTTTTTTCATGTATTTAAAGGATACAACCTTGGCTTGGCTTTGGGTTTCCCGAGGAATTAACCTGTGGTGTTATGTTGAGTATGATGAAGTTGTCATGTTAGCTATTGTAACCTGCATATTCACAATTATATTTGTTGTAAATTAAATATAATCTGGGATTTAATTTATATTATATATATCAGCTCTTTGTCAAAACCTAGTGGCCCCTTTTAAATTTGTTCTGCAATTGAACCTGCAAGAGGAATAGATACATTATCATCCATCCATCCATTTTCCAACCCGCTGAATCCGAACACAGGGTCACGGGGGTCTGCTGGAGCCAATCCCAGCCAACACAGGGCACAAGGCAGGGAACCAATCCCGGGCAGGGTGCCAACCCACCGCAGGACACACACAAACACACCCACACACCAAGCACACACTAGGGCCAATTTAGAATCGCCAATCCACCTAACCAGCATGTCTTTGGACTGTGGGAGGAAACCGGAGCGCCCGGAGGAAACCCACGCAGACACGGGGAGAACATGCAAACTCCACGCAGGGTGGACCCGGGAAGCGAACCCGGGTCTCCTAACTGCGAGGCAGCAGCGCTACCACTGCGCCACCGTGCCGCCCCTACATTATCATATATTTGTAAACAAAGCAATAAATCTACTCTTCGATCCCCTTTGAACGGATGCTGTAAATTATATGGAGGATTTGGGTCAAAAAGACTATGGAGAGTTAGGTGGTTGATGTTACTAGATAATGGAAGTTATGTGTGAGGAAAAGATACCCTGTTAGGTTGTAAAGTAATATATAACAGTGGTACACTTTTAGTTTCTTTAAATATTGCAAGGTCTGCTTCTGATTTGGCAAAGTGCTGCATCAAAACTGTGAGGAGGATACCGTCTATTAATGGTAACGCTTTGCAACCTGAGATCTTCATTAAGTAAACTACTATCACTGTTACAGATGCAACACAGGTTAAGAAACTGTAAAAAAGGAAGACATTTTTTAATGAGCCTGTGATGGAAGAAACTGCAGATATGATAACTGTCATTCATTTCATTTGTAATAAACAAATTTGTAATAAATTTCCATCCAGGAGTCAATTTAGTAATTTGCACCAACAGCAGTTTTGATACATAAGGGTTATCTAATTACTCTGGCAGATTTATGAAGCAAGAACTGGACCAAAAATGCAGTAAAAATAAATAAACAGTGTGTCACTTGTACAGGCCAAATACAGAGCCTAATTAAAAGAGGTGTGGGAACTCATTCTATTATCTGACCAACAAAGGTTTTAGCACAGTTAACTAGGTTTCCTTCTAACACTGATTGTGACTGTGGTGACTTGGTGAAAAAAAGGTGCTAAAGGAGAAATCATTAACTGGGAGAACTTGTTTTGCCAGTTGAGGAGAGATGAGGTGTGAGTGCAGGATTTTGTGGATGTCGTGTATGTTTATAAAGATGAAACTGTCTGAAGCTTGGAAATGAAAGTTTTCAGGAGAGTAGTGTATTTGACATCTATACTGCAAGTATGATTGGTCAAACTATTGAGGAGTACTTTAATTTGGACAGTGAAACAACAGCATGCAGAAAAATGAGGGGGTGCAGTACTGTGAGATTTTGTGAAGAATGTAAAACCGCACTGCTGTACTTCATAGTTACATGGATAGCACTCATTATTAATGGTCATGCAGTTTTTCAATTTTCTTTCCTTTTTAAAGCATTTAAATTAAATTATTTCATTTTTTTTCTTTTAGCTAGATGTTAAGTGGAAATTCACTCGAAAAAGGCCCCGAATATTCTGTTGTAACTCCCGTTAGGATGAAGCAATCTGAACCAAAAAATACACTATATACCTTGACGTTATGTGTAATCGATTGCATTACATGCAATGCTGGAAGTGGTTTCTGTTTTCTGCCAGACACACAGCGCTCCATGTTCCTGAACGTATCGGCAAGCAACTCGGGGGAATAGCAGCAATTTCACATTGGATGTTTTCCTTCAAATCTTCCACAGTGTAGGGCTTATTTCGATAGACTTTTTCCTTTGAGCATACACCAAAGGAAGAAGTCTGGTGGTGTCAGATCCGGCGACCGTGGTGGCCAAAGCCCCTTTGAAATTACCTTGTTGCTGAAGAAGGCCTCGATTTCTGCCATGCTCCTTGCCGATATGTGACATGTTGCTCCATCTGGCTGGAAGTAACCTTCCATTAACTCACGATCATCCAGTGAATTCTGACATTGTTTAAACAAATTGTTGACCCAATAGGCTTGGAACATGAAGACGTGCTGCTCAATACTGTACACCACCACCCTGATGAGAAGTTGAGTGACTGAGTGAAGGGGTACGGGCATTATGCACCCAGAAGTTGCAAATGGAGGTTAAACATTGTGATGCCTGTCTGGCGCCTACCTCATCACTCTGACGCAGGGGCATCCCGGATTGTTCGGAACTCCATATACTGAGGAGCACATTGCACATTGTTTTGTTCAGATTGCTTCGTCCTACTGAGAGTTATGTCAGAATATTCGGGTCCTCTTTTGAGTGAATCTCCCTGTATAATATGTAACTATATAGTGGCACAGTATGGCAGCTTCACACCTCTAGAATTTTGCATTCAGATGCATTCATACAGAGATTCTGTTTTTTCTCCCAAATGTACTGTATGATAGGGTTATTAAAAGTTCTAAAGTGGCTTCAAATGAGTGAGCATACGGTATGATGGGCTGCTGCAGTCTTGTCGCCACTTCAATGCTTTGTCTTTATTAGCTTTGTTTTGTTTTTTTTTATTTCTCACCTCTCATACATACATATGTGCAGGCTAATCAACAAAAAAGTTATCTTTATAGCCTTATTTGTTTTTTGACATAGAACTACTTTTACCTATTTACAATGCAGTAGAATATCATGCAAGGCTTCTCCAGAAAGACAAATTTGTTGTTGTACATTAGGAGAAAATTGTAGTATTTGGTTACTGGTATATCAGAACCGAAGTTCAGAAGGAAATAAATCACTGCACTTACTTTACTGAAAAAAAAACTTAAATAAGGTCAGCGTACAAAAAGGAATGTGATTCTCAAAAAAGTCAGAATCACACCTTTTGAAACATGAATAATCAACAGGATTTACTGTAACCAAGGACAGTGCAGAGGCAAAAGGAAAGAAATAGAGTGTTGCCTGGAACCCCTGATAAGCTCAATTATGGGAGAGATGATAAGCAGCAATTATTAAGAAAGCAAGAAAAAGAAAGGGTAAATTGACTACCTCTCCACTCTGACTGCTAAGAATGATTGTGATAAATGGGGTATAAGTAAATAAAGAGAGCATTCATCTGTTTTCTGTTCCTGTAACACATGATGTTGCTTCTTGTAGTAAAGGGATGGACATTTTAGACATTTCTGTGATTTAATATTCATGGCTTTTGCAGGAGTATGTTAAATATGCTCTTGCTTTCCTTCAGCAGATGCATGATAAAGCCCATAGGTATGAGATAAAGTCTATTCCTTCGCTGATAAAAGAGTGATGAAATAACACCTTGTGTCCTCATGAAAAAGAGTGTGCCTCTCTGAATTTTTTGCTTAAACTTTAATCCAATGTTCTAATGTTCTCATATGTGTATCTATTTTATTATGTGATCTTTAGCACCACATTTGAGAACTGAATACAATAAAATGATAAAACAAAAGAGTTCATCTAATATAAATAATTGAATCGACCCCCTCCACACTCCCATTTATGGAGACCCCAGGTACTACAATATTTACTTGTTCACAAACAGCAGACAGAAATAAAATTACCTTTCCTAATTATTCATATCATTCAGAGTAGCATGTTGAAATTCCATATGCTGTATTGTCCTGATCATTAGGGCTTTTATTATTTATTCTCATTTGCATGATTTATTTTACCAATGCGTTTAAATGGATAACATGCAGATATACTGTACTCCTAACACTCAAAAAAAGATATAAGTTGCAGAAATGACTACATTTTCAATTTCTCATACAACTAAAGTAGACTGCATTTAGATGTAGTTATTTATTTCTTTTAAAGTTTTAGAGAGAGATAGATTATTGACTCTCCATTCTCACTGGTTTCAATTCAGGTAGTAGCCCGGCATGCACGTAGAGTGTATGAAGGAATTCTCCAGGCAGCTGTACTGTGCCCTGTTTAATTCTTTAATGTTTAGTTCAGCTTGTATAAAACTTTCAGATACACTGAGTTCTTGGTTAAGCTCCTGCCTCAGCACGCTGGAAAGTGCAGTTGCACTGATGATAAATAAAACATTCAGCTGGATGCCACTGAAGAACAGAGCAGCATGTCTCTGCCACAGCTCTAGTCTTATCTGATTTAGATTTGTGTATCCCATGGGGAACAGCAAAATATTGAAACAGACGGCTTGATATTTCCAAAGAATATAGTGGGCTTTATTAGTGCCAGTTGTGTTCACTGACTGACGGCTCTTTCAATTCTTTTTTTTTATCTTATTAATCCAATCTACTATATGTAAATGTTATTCCTTTCTGCATAAGGGAGGCAACCAATGACTTGTAATAAATGCTTATGAGTGCCTGAGGCAGCACTTAAACTTTAAAACATCTATTATTAAGTTGCAAAAAAACATTGTAATGGCCAGTGTTGACCTCACAGGAATTTTAAACCATGGTTGTCTACTCTACATGAAAAATGAAAGGAGGTCTCAAGTTAAATTTCTGAGAAATACAATTGGAACCACAGCATTTCTATTTAATAAGATATGTTTCATGACCGGTTTGTTTTTCTCTTACAGGTCTCGGTAAAATAAAAATTTTAAAAGGCTATTAAACACAGCTAGTCTCATAACAGTAGGTGTCATACTGTTTATTGGAACGTGGTGCCTGTTTCATATTTTTCTAAATGAAAATGGTTAGTAATGTGATGTCCAAAATTTATAGTCAGTAAATTATTGATATTTTCAACACACAAGCTGATTGAGTAATTTAGGCAGGAATAGTTTGTGAATGGGTACTTTAGTTTTAATATTAAATTTGATATTTTCTAAGCAAAGAATGCTTCATAAATAAAATCTGAGAATCTTATAAAATATGAACTTTTATAATGGAAGAGCACTAAAAGTGCTTTCTCTGTCTCAATTTCTATGTTTCAATGCTACTCTGATTGCAAAACAGCTGTCACGCTCTCATCTTCAGATCTTACCTACTCCATTTAGTTTGTAAGTCAGGAAGCTTTGTGAAGTATTCTCATCCGCCACCATACTGTGTCTGCTATTCTCTTCCACTACATAATTTTTTCTTCATGTGCAGGTTCAATGCACTAGAATATGTAAAGGAAAACATAACACAGAGTGTATTGTATAATTTAAAATGCTGACACAACAATTTACTAACACACTCTTCACTAATGTCGGTGTCAAGCATTTGCTTCTTTTCAGAGAAATGACACTCAATGCATCTATATATAGAAATGTCCACAGGTTTACTTATACGTATGTTTTGCTGCCCTCATCTATTTTTCAGGCCTTGAGTGTAAGTGGACAAAGCAGACAATATGTTCACAAACAAACATCCCTGGTTTTATAGCTTTCAGTTACAATGTTTGAAATTCAAGTAAGTCTATAAAGGTACAGTGGGTATGTGTGTGGAATTACCTTTACCTTTGTTGAGAATCTCAGTGGAAGTGATGCACTTGAGTGTCTCAACCATAATGTGGTTTAAATGTGGTCTTAAGCATGTGAAAAATTATAAACACCAACCTGTGCATCTTCTGGACTACAGCCCAGTGCCTTTATTGTTTTTGAAATGCTTTGATGGGATGTAAATTGTGTGCCCAATTGGGTAGTTTTGGATTTTGAAAAACAGGAGATAAAGAGAGTCATATCTTTGAAGCAAACATCAAATTAATAGTCAGAGTCTGAGCAAGGCTCTATAAACAAACAAAAGGTTGTTAAATCCATAAGTGTATAACAGTTACTTTAAACTCTTCAGGTAAGAGGCCTTTTTGCTTTAAGTTAGAGGTTCTGTCAAGCTGAACAGAAGTGCAGTTATTTCTGGGGAAGTTGGAACAAAAAACAGGACATTACAGTTTTTTTAATAATTTTTCACTTTTGCTTACTTAGCTGGGATCCTCAAAGGAGCAACCTTCAGCTTTTTGATAGCAATACCTGAAGCATTCACTGTGCTTTGAAAAAGTGCAAAATATAATGTGAACATGATCCCGTACTGGTGTGTGTTTGCTTCTGTTTGGGCAAGAAGGCGATAACTGATTCTGTAGGTGCCTCCCTTTCTACCTTCTCCCAGCTCCTGTTTTAAAAACTTCCAAATACTTAATTGTCTCTTTCTCACCATATCCTTGGTTTGCTTAAGAACACATAACCTGTTAGAAAAGAAGTCACTTGGGAGTAGAATGATTATCAGCATATTATTACTTTTGCTTGTCCTTGACAAAGGCTTAAAGTACCGAGGATGAATGATTCTGTGTATTGCTTTATATATTGTATCTACTGTTATTGGTTTTAATGAAAATAAATATCATTTACATGTAAAAGCTTAAAAGTCTTTTTTTCTAAGCCTTTTTCTAATTATTACCAGCATTGCTGAGAGGCTGGATTGTCCATTCCTTGTCTTGCTGAAGTCCACTAAGGGTGCTTGAGGATGATCTGTTGATTCCCTCTATTGGTGATAGAAAAGGTTTTGAAAGTTATGAAATAAAGGTTTGTAAATAAAGACAGCCCCAGTCAGCAAGAAGCCTGCCATTAGAAGTTAAAAGGGTTGAATATGTTGGGTACAATAGAAACCGTGAGACAGGTAAGAGCTTAAAGATAACAGGAACATAGCTAGTTTTGACATTTCTTCATGTCCCCCATTAACACTAGAATCCCTGAAGCCTACAAAAAAACTTGTAATCCTGGGCCACCTTAAATTTCTCCGCACCTCTCCATCAGCACCTTTTGTTTTGTAAATGTGTAGATCAGTACAAGCAGCAAGCAGCCTGCTATCCCATCCTGCCCTAACCTCCAATGTGATGGAGCTCAACTCGGGCAAAAAGTACTCCCAGCTCAAGGCTCTTAATCTGCGTGTAAGGTGCCTGGTGTTGTATAGGGTAAATAATATATCCTTATTTGGAAAACATGCGTTTCATGTTTGTTTTGTGTCTACAACGATCTGTGCAGAATGAAAGGAAATGTGAGGCAAGAAATGATAAATACATACCTAAAGCAGAAACTTTTTCCATCTTATACTAATAATGATGTGAAGTGTATAATATGTGAAGACTTTAGTCCAAATATCAAATAAACACATGCGCTTTTATTCAAGAATATAATCAAAGTAAAAAAAAAAATCATTCAATTTACATGTTGCTGTCAATGAGTTAAAAACCCAAGCTCAAATGTCTATCGACAGAATGTTGATGTGTATTCTTGGATGGTGCAGAGGTAAAAACTGCTGCCTTATAACCAAAAAGTTCCGGGTTTGATTCCGGGCGCACCGTGTTTTGAGTAGTGAACTGCTATTATTATTTCTGTAATATAAAAAAAAAACAAAATACATTTTATTTGAGTCTGTAACACCCAATGTAAATTTTGGCTACATGCAAAAGTTACCGTTTTTTTTTATTCTGTCAGTGATGTTCACGTGGTACAATGAACTTGCCTCTCCCTCTCTGAGTTGATGCCATTTATCTCCATTCTTTTCACAAGACCAACGATGACCACAGTTAGTGCTGTGGTTGATGCCTGCTCAGAACTATTTGTTGTACCGGCAATCAAAGATATAATGCCCCATGATTGCTATCAGACTATCATGCAGCATTTGTGCTTTAACAACAAAGAATCTACCAATGTTTTTTTGAGAACTGCATTTTGAGTTACAATGTAGGACAACATATTACTGTTCATGAGCAAATGTTTTCAAACAAGGTCCATTGTCCTTTCTTGTAATATATCTCAACCAAGCCAGACAAATTTGGCATAAAGTTTTGGATTGCGGCAGATTTAGAAACAAAGTACATGTGCAATGCTACTACTTATTTAGGAAAAGTTCCCAGTCGTCCCATGGGAGAAAGACATTCTGAGACTGTGGTCATAAAGCTTATGGAGCTTTCTGTACAAAGGCAGAACTGTAACAACAGACAGCTTCTTCAAAGCGCTTTCACCGGCTAATAGACTGCTCTGCACCACAATGCAACTCTGCTTGGCACCGTAAGTAAAATGGAACTTCCACCTGCAGCTAAAGTAACTTCAACATGCAAGGAATTCGCCACACTAGTGTTTAGATCTGGAACAGCCATGCTGACGGTGTATGCTCTCAAAAAGAAGAAGCCTCTCTGTAGTGATTTATGGCTGCTGGCAGAGCAGCTCCCATACCAGACGGTAATGCAGCCTGTCAGCAGACTCTCAACCACACTCCTGTAAAAGTTTGAGGTGATGTTTGCATTCATGTCAAACTTCCTCAGCCTCCTCAGGAAGTAGAGCCGCTGGCGAGCTTTCTTAACCACAGTGTCTATGTGAAGGGTCCACGAGAGATCCTTGGTAATGTTTATTCCGAAGAACTTGAAGCTGTTAACCCTTTCAACTTCTATGCCGCTGATGTAGATGGCCTGGTGTTCTCTGCCTTGCTGTTTCCGATCATCTCCTTGGTTTTGCTGACGTTAAGAGACAAGTTGTTATCTAGGCACCAATTACTCAATGCCAGCACCTCCTCTCTGTAAGCTGTCTCATCATTGTCAGTGATAAGGCCTATGATGGTTGTGTCGTCTGCAAACTTGATGATGGTGTTTGTGCCGTGTTTTGCAACAGTCGAGGGTGAACAAGGAATACAAGAGGGGGCTAAGCACACAGCCCAGCGGCGCTCCTGTGTTTAAAATGATTGATGAGGATGTCTGTTTGCCGACTCTCACCACCTGGGGCCTGTTTGTGAGGAAAGAGAAAATCCATCTGCAGATGGTCGTCCCCAACCCAAGGTCGTCAAGCTTCAAGACGAGTTTTGAGGGGATGACGGTGTTGAATGCTGAGCTGTAATCTATGAACAGCATTCTTACATATGTATTTCCTCTTTCCAGGTGGGTGAGGGCAGTGTTCCTTTAATTTGTGATTGTGCTACCTACCAGATGTCATTTGTCCTTTTAAATGTCCTCCCTAGTACTGCAATAGTCACAGTGCATATTTCCTAAAATACTGCCTTTTACTGTCCTTAACACTAGAATTACCAGAGTCTACGAAAAAACTCGTAGATCCGGCCCACCTCAAATCGCTTCTTAAAACCGTTCTCACCTCTCCACCAGCGTCTTTTGTCCTCTAAATGTACTGATAAAGACAAGCGGCCAGCAGCCGGCTATTCCATCCCCCCAACGACTTAGAACGTAAACAAGCTTTTTCCAGCTTATGCCTTGATTGATTATCTGGGAGTGAAGTGGAGTTTTAGAGTAGAAATAATAGATTGTTATTTGGAACACACGCATTTCATATGTGTTGCATTTCTACAGTAATCTGTGTAAACACATTGTTAAAACAGAAACGTTTTATATATTCTAGTAGCAAATGACAAAATGTAGGCATAAACTATATAATGTATGAAGCCTGAAGTCCAAATATCAAAGAAACACTTTCACAAAAGGTACAAAAAAAAAGCCACCACCAAAAAAAAACGCCTTAGTGTGCGACATTGACACACATTAGCTATCACTGCTTCCGTGGTTCAACAGTATCAGTCGCTGAGTGGGAATCAGAAGGTCATGAGTTCGATCCTGCACAGCTCCCTTTTGAGAAGTGTTCTTATTTTCACTATTTTAGAATAAAAAGATACATTTGATTTCAGTCTGTAACAGCCGGTGTAATTTATGATATTTGTAAAGGTTACCTTTATTTTTTTTTTAAATTCACTTTTCATTGTCTCAGTCGCGTTCAGGATCCTTCCCTACCGCCCCCCACCTGACACTGCTGTTTTCACATAAAGACATGCAGAGGAAAGCATTGTAAAGAGTAGTAACTTCAGCGCTATATGCAATCATCAGACACTCCCCATCTTATGCTGTTTTCACATAAAGATGCGCTAAAGCTCTGCAGTGTACTTGTGACTGCATTGTCGTACCAGTGCTTGCGAACTGAAGTGTCTGCATGCACTTTTCGTGGCATTATACGTGTATTTTTTGAGCATGCCCATGTAGCTCAAACACAGGAACATATGTTGATGTAAAAGTATAACAAAACAAGTGCACTTTTATTCAAGACTATAACCGAAGAAAAAAGAAAGCAAGTTACAGTAGGAGGTTGATATGACAGCTTGCGTGGTGGAATGCTAAGAACTGCTGATTTCCGTTCTGTGCTATATAACTTTTAACATTTGAATCTGATGATTGCTTATAGTGCTGTCTTATTCAGTGTGCGCAAGAACATGCAGGTGGCCAGTTGCTGCGTGCTACAACGCACATTTTAAAAAAAGAAAGAGACAAATATATGTGACGTTTTGAAGAAATCATTTTATGACGCGAATAGTACCAATCAGAAAACATCGTCGAAGTAATGCAATATTATTTGAAAACGAACAGCGTCAGATCTGGTGTGAAGTTATACTGGCGCTGTTTGAGTCAGATCAGAAGCTGAATAAGCTGAAAAAGCTCCTGTTCTGACTCTAAGTAAAAAAGCATGAATTAATCAACAGAAATAACCGCGATTGACATTTTAAAGTTAACGATTTACAGTGCATACCAATTTATAAATTCAATGTCCGTTTGAGGAAAAAAAAAAACACTTTCTTCAAAGCTGGGAATCGAACTCACATCTCTGTAGCACGGTAGGGCAGCTGCTCCAAGTCAGCAAACCGTAGCGTTAAGCCCCGGAAGCTGTTGTATCATCCTTGAACCTTTTGTGAAAGTGTTTATTTGATCTTTGGACTTCAGGCTTCACAGGTTCTATAGTTTATGCCTACATTTTGTAACATTTATTAATAAAATATGAAAAAGTTTCTGTTTTAGCAATGTTTTTACACAGATTACTGTAGAAACGGAACACGCATGAAATGCATGTATTCCAAACAGCGATCTATTATTTCCATTCTAAAACTCCAGCAGTTCAGTCACTCCCAGATAATCAAACAAGGCATGAGCTGGGAAAACTTAGTGAACGTTCTGCGACGGTGGGGGATGGAATAGCCGGCTGCTCCCTGCTCCTCTTAATCGGCACATTTAGAAGACAAAAGAGAGGTGAGAACGGTTTTAAGGTGGGCCGGATCTACGAGTTTTTTCATAGACTCTGGTAATTCTAGTGTTAAGTGTATTAAAAACAATCAAGGACTGCTAAATAAAGAGGTATCTATCTATACTAATAAAAGGCAAAGCCCTCACTGACTCACTCATCACTAATTCTCCAACTTCCCGTGTAGGTAGAAGGCTGAAATTTGGCAGGCTCATTCTTTAAGCTTACTTACAAAAGTTAAGCAGGTTTCATTTCGAAATTCTATGCGTAACGGTCATAACAGTTGACAACGTTCGCCATATTAAACTTTCTTATTTATGGCCCCATCTTCACAAAATTTGGTAGGCAGCTTCCCTGCTCTAACCAAAACCGATGTACGTACTTATTTTGGTGGTATGACGCCACCATCTGCCGCCATATTGAACTTTCCAACGGTCTTTGTTAGTTATGGGCCCATCTTCAAGAAATTTGGTACGCGGGTTCCCAACGCTAACTGAATCCTACTTACGTACATATATACGTCCATAGCCTGCAGCTCGGTTGCCGTGTGAAGTGGCGTTGGGTCGCCCATCCTCACGCCTCCCACGTAGTTGGCTGCCTGCCTATATAAGGCCGTCCGTCACTCCGGTCTCTTCATTCCCTTCCTTGCTTCGCCACGGTATTCACATCTCCCTGCTGATAACTGCAGCATTTTTATTTAATCCACGGCTTCTCCACTGTTTTATTGTTCGTTTATTACAATTATAGTTATTGTGTAGGTATTTTAGACTTAGTTTACATTGTTCAGGTACCCATTTCCTTTATCGTTCCAACCATACCCCCATTAACATGTCTATCGAGGTGATCACCATCGATCAAAGAACTGTCACTTACCGAGTGGTTTTCATGCCCGGAGATGGCGACTGCCTTTTCCATTCTCTGTGTTACATATTGCACGGCCATATCAGGCTCACTCTTGATATCTGGAGGAACATTATGTCTTATGTATTGAATGACTGGGACAGGTTCAAGGTGTGGACTGATGATGGTACAGGAGATAATTATACTACACAGGAGCACTGTAAGAGTGAAATGCTTAAGCCCTTCACTTATGGTTCTGCATGTGAGTTGATGGCTGCCATTGAGTTGTTCGGTTGTCGCTTTCAAGTGTACCGAAATGGCCAAATATGTTACACCTTTGGACAACCGCCAATGCCTCTTAAACATCTTAGATTCACAGGCGACGATTTGAGTAGTGGACACTTTGATGTTTATGAATGTTTAAACTCTCAAAAGCTGGATGCGAAGTTATCGATGAAATCCATTTCAATTCAAACGCCTCCAATTTCCAGTAAGGCTCTGCTTCGCAATGACAACTAATAAATCTCAGGGACAGACCCTACAAAAGGTTGGCATTGATTTGAGGCAAGATTACTTTTCACATGGCCAACTATACGTTGCATGCTCAAGAGTAAGCTCAGCGCACAGCTTGGTCATATTACAACCGGAGGGCCGAACTGACAACGTGGTATACAAAGAGATCCTTAACAAATAATTATTGGTATATTTTCCCTCAGTTTAAAAAGGTTTACTTTTCTTCTTAATAAAAATTTTAAAGCAGTACTTCGCCGCTGTGAAGCACGGGTATTTTGCTAGTTTGTTATATTCCTGGTGGTGCTTTCTTGCATAGAACTGCAAATGCTACAATAAGATATCCAGTAAATAAATATGTGTAATGCAGAATATTTTTCAAAATCAGAGTAATGTGTATTTGCATTAGTCTTTAAAATTGTGTATAATAATGCTCATATTTACTCTTATTAGCTGTTACATTAAATTCCTTCAACTGCTAAATATTTACTTGGTGTTGCACTATTACTGTGTGAATTACTTGATATTACTAACTTAGGAATTATGCTTGTTTAAGTCTGGAATTGTCTCAAAATCTGTACTGTGAACTCTCTCACAGATTCCCCCACTCATCCGAACTTTGGTGGAGTGGTGATGTATTGGTTAGTTTTCATATGTTTATGGTACAATGAGATTCTTACTTATAGGTCTTCTACAAACTAGTGATACTAGGACAACAGATCCAATGGTGACTAAGGTGGGGTTAGGCTTAGGTAACCCTAATAAAAAACCCATGCAAAGCTATGGCTGCAACTGTATTGTATTTGTTTCAGGTGAGTGCATCATCTTTAAAGTGTGGGGCAATTTTTCCCATTAAAATGCCTAATAAAAATTTGTAGCATTTGAGCAATACCAAGATGCTCAATCTGTGAATTTCCCATTGGGATTAATAAAGTATCTATCTATCTATCTATCTATCTATCTATCTATCTATCTATCTATCTATCTATCTATCTATCTATCTATCTATCTAATTAAAACTGTAAGCCCAAAATAACACATCACTTCTTAAATTAGGGGAGGCAGAAGCTTTTATACATATAATTAATGTAGGTAGTTATTGTGAAGATTGAATCGAGCTAATTCTTCAGAACAAGCGATTAGGACAGCTGAAAGTAGCAGAATGGGTCAAAAAGTCTAGAAAGAGAGCTTTTCCTTTATTTGCTCCCACTGGATAAGAAATAACAATCAAACTGAATGAAAAACAAAACCAACCTGGTTGCTCCAGAATCTCTGTATTTATGTCTTCAAAAACATTAGATTTTTATAATTTGTAAAAATTATAAAAAATTATAAAAGGAAATTTAGCCCCCACTAACCAGTAGCACACTTCCTCTAATGCTAGATTTATTGCTAGTAACTGTAGATAATCCACATAATAGTTTTCTACAGTTGTGGTACATTTTTGTAATAGAAGGCTTAAGTATCTGTTTTGATTCAGTGACACAAATCTGGTAAAAATGGTGCAAATTCCAAATAACCACAAATCCTGACCTGGATGTAAACTTTGTCCTATCAGTATCCTAATGCAATGAGGGGTGATAAGATTTGGAGCACGCCCTGTAATGAAGACAAGACCAATTTGGTCAATAGTCATACTACTGACAGACAAAGTACAACATACATTGAGATAGGAAAAGTAATCCACAGTAAGAAACAGTAATTCAAATTGGTGTGACGGTGATGAAAAGACAGACGGATGAATTTAGACCTCAGCTTGTTCAGCTGGTTCCCTCTTTAAAGGGCCCACTGGCCTGAATCTTCACAGCAGCCCCTGTGTCCTCTGCTATTGTCCAATACAGCAACACTACTGGGACTGCTGGGATTTGTAGTCCTTTTTGCTCCATAGCACTGCAACACAGGGTTATGTCTCAGGTTGCAAGACCGAGATTGTCTAAACTAGGACAACACCATCCTCTCTTCCATCTCTTGACATATGTGGTGTATGGTCTGAAGCTGATCATGAACCAACGTATTTGGTTTAGGAGGATTATGACCGAGTACCTTTTCGAGCAGACAGATTAGCTATCTCCCTAATGCTAACAATGCAGGGGTCCCACCTGTAACCTTGTGCACTGCTGAATTCAATGAATACTGGAGTTCAGGCAGCCACCTGATTGCTGATGGTGGTCTATGATGAAGGATGTAATCATTGTGGTCAGGGTCCAATTCACCTGCTAAGAGTGATTTTTGATATGTTGTCATCTTCAGGTGTACTACACCCCCATTGTTTCCACAACTCTGTCATCACCAAGCCAGTAAACTGTGGACCCCAGTCTGTTATGATTTTCTTAGGACAAGGACTTACAACTAGAAGGGTACTTGAATTAAACCTTGGTTCTACCCAGCTCACCAACATTTGTAGTGGTCATGGTGACACTAAGATTCGCACCGTCAAAGGGATAGTGATTTATTTATTTTTTCAGTGGGGACTCCAGACTTTGCCCAACTTGCAAACACTCACTCCCAGAGACACAGTTAAACAGCAAATTAAGTAAATAATAATGCAATATATTAAGTGAAATATAAATGTAAACAGGAAATAAACAGCTAACCCTCCCTACTCCTCTATAGCAATAACAAATAATAATACGACTCAACAATGAACCGGAACAATAAACACTAATGACAAAGTCCAAAATGCAGTCCAAATGTAGTGGCAACAGTAGGTGATGATGGATGAGAGATAAAAAGAGAAATCCTGTCAACATTTCACTTTAAGCAATGCAAAATTTGTCCTAACGGTAACCTGATACGGTGAGTGTTGATGTGTTTGGAAGCACTCCCCCTGATGAAGTCAATCAATACTCATATGATTGGCAGACATAAGACAGACCAGATATAATCCAGGCAGGAACAGTAATCCGGGACAAAAAACGGTAACCAAATAGGTGAAAGGGTGATGAAAAGACAGATGAATGAATTCAGATCTTAGACATCAGACCTCAGCTCGTTTTACTTGTTCACACTGTCAACAAAATTAATTTGATGAATCATGAAACAGCTATAACCCCAATAGACACAAGTTGTGGTCTCTCCAGTGCTCTGCTCCATTGAGGAGGTTGTCGGTTTATGTCATACTTCAGTGATGTTACACAATACGTTTCATTACACTATGTTAAAATTAGGGTTTTAGGAGAAGTTAACCAAGAGACAAATATAGGCAATCCAATTGGCTGTCAAGTGGAGCTTTTTAATCACAGAGGTCTTCATCAAAGAGGTCTTTGATCCCCCAACAGGCCTCCCACCACAAAGGTCCTCTAATCACAGGCCCCACACGTGGTGAGTGATTTGTGTATGGGAAGGGCTGGTTCTGAGTTTGTTAAAGGTATTATTTCTTTCTGTCTTAACAATTGTCATCTGATCTCAAATCTTGTGTTCCCTACGAAGATTCTGGAATCCCTGGCTAGTTTACCATTACAGAAATTTCAACAGAAAAATGTTTTTATTGCCTTCCATGTCCACTGCCAAACCAAAACACTATTATTGTTGCTACGTTTGTCTTTAGGTATATTGCTTAGTAATTGCTGTCTTATTAATTGGACTGTTTAAAAGGTTCTAATAAAGTTGGTCATTGCATTTAATAAAAAATGGCTTACTATTCATCAGAACTATAAGATGGAGATGTCATTTTTAAAATTGATAGTTTATATTTATAGTCAAAGATACTCACTTTAACTCCCCTTGTTTTCGCTAATAAGATATGTGCACACTTTCTTTGAGTGGAAACTTGGTCTTAGTTTTGGCTATGAGCTGAAAATGTTTCAGTTTTTATTACAGGGAAAAGCTAAACATCATCTGATGTCACACAAAAATGTTTTCACAAAGTTTTAGGCTTAATTTCCTTTTTCCAACTCTCTGAGAGTCTCGGTAACTGCATTAGCAGCAACTCAACCCAGTTGGCCCACAGTCCGAATATTATATTCAAACATATTAGTGTTGATTATATCAAAATAAAGTCATGCATTTTAATGCAATGTTTATATTGACCTGTAGTTATAGGTCCCCAAAACCTGTGTTTGGATTTCACAGTTGTTCTTAATCAAAGCCTCAGCTACATAAAGCATGAGTACATCAATGCCTCGCTGCCAAGGGAATGCATAGACTCTCAGAGTGCTTCCTGGAAGCATGACAGCCAAGCACTAACAATGAGTGTAATGATTTTTTATAACACTTAAAATTGAGGATTAACCTCCAACGTAAATTGTTTTATTTAAGTAGTCTAGAGTAGAGATCAGTAAATCCAAAATTTCTTTCATTTAGATTGCTAGAGCTGAATGGAAAACAGGCTGATGGGCTATCTATTCTTTATTTCATTTTAGAGCTTAAAATATAAATTGCCTATCACATTTTCCCTGTCTTTAAAAGAAAGGAGATTGTCAATTTGTCTTTGCTGAAGTTTTAAACTAAAATAAAGGAGAGTCACTGAATACTGAATATATAAATAGCAAGATTTTATAAGGGTGAGTTCTTGCCCAGCATATGTTGCCATTTACAAAGGGAGTTGTTGTTTGAGTGACTCTGACAAGCATATGGGAGAATAGCTTTAAAGAGATGTGCGTCACTTTTTTTCTCCATGTTGAGTGAAACAAGTTCACTAGTTCATTGGTTCAAATTTATTGTCATGTACATAGAACAATGAAATTTGTTCTAGCAGACAATTAAAACAAAAATATTGTACGAATTATACTCAACGTACAAGAAACATTTATGCCACTGTCAGTATGACTGGCTGCGGGCAAAAACTGTAACTGTAACATGCAATATATATATATAATTTACTGTTATACATCACTAAATCACAGTGGATGTAATTTGGCTTTTTGACATTGATCATCAGAAAATGACTCTTTAATGTTAAAGTAAGACAGAGCTCTGCAAAGTGGTCCAAATTAATTACAAATATAAAACACAAATTAATTGTGTAAGCAATCAGCCCCTTCAAGTCAGTATTTAGTAGATAGATAGATAGATAGATAGATAGATAGATAGATAGATAGATAGATAGATAGATAGATAGATAGTGTCACAGAAACCTGGGGTTATTACCCAGCCGGGATGCCTGGAAGGACCGGAAGGTGACATCTATGTCTTCCGGGTCATGAGGGGTCAACTGCCCTGGGTTAAGAGAGGACCAAGGGAAAGGAGCGAGGAGGTTCTAATCCATTGGGACCCGTGACCACCACCAGGGGGTGCTTTAAGCATCGTGGAACCCGGGAGACATTTACTTCCGCCACACCCAGAAAGATAGAGGAAGACCCTTCCAGGGACGCCCAGAGTGCTTCCGGTGCAAAGGACAGCACTTCCGCCACACCACGAAGTGCTGCCGGAAGGACGTTATCGGTCACCTGGAGCACATCCGAGAGTGAATAAAAGGGGCTGCCTTCCTACAATGTGTGAGCTAGAGTTGGGAGCGGGAGCAGGACGGAGCTCCCGGGAGGAGAGGAACAGCGGCCACGGACTGTGATAGAAGCCAGAATAGGGGTGATTTAGTGCTGGGAGCACTGTGTGCTGTGTGGGACTGTGTATTTGTGCATAATAAACATGTGCATTTTTATAAAGATGTGGTTTCCGACTGCTGGTGTCCGGGCAAGTCTCACAATAGACAGATAGATACTGTATTAATCCCAAGGGGAAATTCACATACTCCAGCAGCAGCAAATTGATAAAAAACAATATTAAATTAAAGAGCGATAAAAATGCATGTATAACAGACAGTAACTTAGTATAATGTTAACATCCCCAAACCATTTATCATCCAGGTGCACTCCCAGGTATTTATAGGTCTGCACCCTCTGCACATAGTCACCTCTGATGATCACGGGGTCGATGAGGGGCCTGGTCCTCCTAAAATCCACCACCAGCTCCTTGGTTTTGCTGGTGTTTAGTTGTAGGTGGTTTGAGTTGCACCATTTAACAAAGTCCTTGATTAGGTTCCTATACTCCTCCTCCTGCCCACTTCTGATGCAGCCCTTGATAGCAGTGTCATCGGCGAACTTTTGCACATGGCAGGACTCCGAGTTGTAATGGAAGTCCGATGTATATAGGTTGAACAGGACCGGAGAAAATACAGTCCCCTGCGGCGTTCCTGTGTTGCTGACCACAATGTCAAACCTGCAGTTCCCAAGACGCACATACTGAGGTCTGTCTGTAAGATAGTCCATGATCCATGCCACCAGGTATGAATCTACTCCCATCTCTGTCAGCTTGTCCCTAAGGAGCAGAGATTGGATGGTGTTGAAGGTGCTAGAGAAGTCCAGAAACACAATTCTTACAGCACCACTGCCTCTGTCCAAGTGGGAGAGGGATCGGTGTAGCATATAGATGATGGCATCCTCCGCTCCCACCTTCTCCTGGTATGCGAACTGCAGACGGTCGATGGCGTGGCGGACCTGTGGCCTCAGGTGGTGAAGCAGCAGCCGCTCCATGGTCTTCATCACATGTGACGTCAGAGCGACAGGCCAGAAGTCATTCAGTTCACTAGGACGTGATACCTTTGGGACTGGGGTGATGCAAGAGGTTTTCCAAAGACTCGGGACTCTCCCCTGTTCCAGGCTCAGGTTGAAGATGCGCTGTAGATGACTCCCTAGCTCCAACGCACAGGCCTTCAGCAGTTGTGGCGATACTCCATGCTGGCACGAAGTCTCCTCAGCTCTCTGCTTACCTGGGCTGCTGTAATTGTGGGTGGGAGAAAACTCTCTCCTATGCTGGTATCAGCAGAAGGATGGGTGGAGGGTGCAGTACTCTGAGGTAAGAGTGGTTTAGGGTGGTCAAACCTGTTAAAGAAGTTGTTCATCTAGTTTGCTCTCTCCACGTCTCTCTCGATTGTGACACCCTGCTTCGAGCTGCAGCCAATGATGATCTTCATCCCATCCCACACTTCCTTCATCCTGTTATTCTGCAACTTCTGCTCTAGCTTTCTCCTGTACTGTTCCTTCGCCACCCTGAGCTGGACTCGGAGTTCCTTCTGCACACACTTGAGCTCATGCTGATCACCGCCTTTAAAAACCCTTTTCTTATGGTTCAAAAGGCCCTTGATGTCACTTGTAATCCATAGCTTGTTGTTAGCATAGCAACGTACTGTTCTTACTGGAACTACAATGTCCATACAGAAGTTGATGTAGTCAGTAGTGCAGTCAAAAACCTCTTCAATGTTCTCACTATGTGACCCCTGCAGGATATCCCAGTCCGTAGTTCCAAAGCAGTCTCTCAGAGCCTGCTCTGCCTCAGGGGACCACTTCCTGAATGAGCGTGTGGTTGTAGGTAGCTCCCTTACTCATGGTTTGTAATGAGGCAGAAGCAGAACCAGATTATGATCTGCTTTCCTAAGCGCAGGCATCGGGGTGGCGCTGTATGCGTCTTTAATGTTTGCATACAGTAGGTCAATAGTCCTATTTCCCCGGGTGTTACAATCCACATACTGGAAGAAGGCAGTTAATGTTTTGTCCAGCATCACATGGTTAAAGTCTCCAGCGATTAGCACAAGCGCCTCGGGGTGCTGTGTTTGTAGCTTAGCAACAGCAGAATGGATGATGTCACTCGCTATCACCATGTCCGCCCGAGGAGGGATGTAAACAATAACAACAATTATGTGTCCAAACTCTCTGGGCAAGTAATAGGGACGCAGACTTATGGCCAACAATTGGCAGCAAGTGGAGATTTTGACGTTTACATGTCCAGATTTGCACCACCTTGTATTCACATAGACAGCAAGTCCTCCTCCTTTCCGCTTCCCGCAGGTATTTGCATCTCTGTCCGCTCTAACTGTGCTAAACCCGGGTAGCTCCATATTAGCATCTGGGATTGTTAGCCACGTTTCACAAAAACACAACAAACTGCATTCTCTGTAGGTCCTGACTTTTTTCACCAGCGCAGCCAGTTCGTCGATCTTATTTGGTAGTGAGTTCACATTTCCCAGGATTACAGAAGGCACCAAAGGCTTGTATCGCCACTTTCTCGCTAGCCGCTTGGCTTTTAGCTTAGCGCCGGCTCTGCTGCCACGATACGACCTTCTTACCTCGTTGGGTAAATAGGGAACCACACTGGCACGGGCATTTGTTCTCAGTGCTTGAAGTTGACTACCTGAATAGACGAGTCTCAGCGTGTAAAAATCCATGTCCAAGTAGTAAAAAGTAGTAACATGTGTCCAGGGAATAAGTCCACATAAAAGAAAGTAGTAGGAGTGATCAGTGAAATAGAGAAAAATAGAGAAAAAGATAGAAAGATAAAGTTATACACGCAGCTGCTGGAAAGGCTGCCACTTGCGGCGGCGCCCGAGTCATCATTTGATAGATAAACCTTTGGCAGCCATGACAGCCTTGAATCTTTGTGCACAGGTCCCTAACAGCTTTGCATATCTGGACATTGCACTTTTTTCCCATTATTCTTTGCAAAACTGCTCAAGCTCCATGAGGTTACATTAGGATTGTGAGTAAACAGCCTTTTTCAAGTCCAGCCACAAAATCTTAAATGGATTGAGATCTGGACTCTGACTCAACCTCTCCAGGACATTAACATTGTTGTTTATAAGCCATTCCTGTGTAGCTTTCACTTTATGCTTGGGGATATTGTCTTACTGGAAAATAAATCTTCTCCCAATATGCAGGTTTCATGCAGACTGCATTAGATTTTCCTGCAGGATTTTTTGTATTTTGCGGCATTTATTTTACTCTTCTCCATTAACAAGCCTTCCTGGCCCTGTTGCAGAGAAGCATACCCACAGCATGATGTTGCCATCACTTTCTTCACAGAGGGGATGGTGTGTTTTTGATAGTATTCAGCATTCAAACATGGTGTTTAGTCTGATGGCCAAAATGCTAAGTTTTGTCTCATACATAGAACCTTCTTCCAGCTGCCTTCAGAGCCTTCCACGTGCCTTCTTGCAAACTATAGCCAAGATATCACATGTGTTTTATTGACAGTGGCATTCTCATTGGCACTCTCCCATAACTGTGACTGTTGAAGTACTTGGGCATACAGGTTGTGTACACAATCTCTCCAATCTTAGCTGCTGTAGCTTGTAACTCCTTATTATAGGTCTGGAGGTGGCCTCCCTCACTAGATTTCTTCATACATCATTACTTTGTATTTTTATGGATGGAAAACTCTGGACAGATTTACAGTTGTTGCATACTCTTTCCATTTCTTAATGATTGATTTAAAAGGACTCCAAGGGATATTCAGTGACTAGGATATTTTCTTGTTTCCATTCCAAGACCCAGTCACCATTCCATGAGTTGTTTATTGTTCTATTGTCTTCAGTGTGCAGGTTAGGCCACCATACTGATTCACCACAAAGTGGACCTTCCAGATAAGGTGCATTTATACTACAATCAGTTGAATCCTTTTACAGGTGATCTCCATTATGATTTCAGAGACCTGTTTTCACTTTGACATTGCAGAGTTATTTTTTTGTGTAACAGTGTCAGAAAAGCCAAATTAAGTTCACTTTGATTCAGTTTTATATAATATCAAAATAGTGTGAAAACATCTAAGGGTATTCTGAGAAGGGTGGTCTTAGAGGCAGTGTTTCAAAAAGCCATGTCTGAAACAATCAGATAAAAAGAAAAAGATTTGAAAAGCATATTTTTTTCATCATCCTTGGGTCATCTTTTCTCTGTTGCAAATGACACTGGTATTTGGCCTTTATTTAAGGATGAAGCCAGCAGAAGACATATAGAAAAGGTAAGAAAGGGAAAGAAGGTAAATACAGGATTACCAAATACCAGATACCAGATTCTGCCTCAGGAGTAACCAGGAAGGTTACTTCCCTCTTACAAAATAATTCTGAAGCATAATATCACTCAAAATTTGAAAACACAAGCTCTCCATCGACCATAGCTTGACTCAAGGTGGTATATTTAAGCACAGGCCTCTTTTTATTCCATGCAAATTTCAGTAGCACCAATTTTACCTCTTTCCAGAAACCAGGAGGTGGTACCAGAGGAATTGTCATGCTAATAAAATTTAAACGGCAACATTTTCATTTTAAAAAATGGAAAATCATGCCTTAAAAGATAAATTTAGTTTATCCCATGTATTAATTTAGTATTTTATTGCTTAATGCTTCTGTAATTAACCAATGAAATTTCACAGAAGAAGAAACTGAAAACCATAAATAATGGAGTGATCTGACCACAGGTATACTCTGGGGTGCCATCAAATGACTAATGGAGATGCCCAGCAGTAAGAGAACAAACTTCAGTCAATTCAATTTTATAAAAATGTAGAACATTGTTGAAATATCACTGTTATATTACTGGACAGATTTTTGTATATTTTTCATTTTATTGTTGGTTTTGAATTATTACTTTTCAAATCATTGTGTTTATGTCTGTTATGTTTGTAATTATGTGCTGTAACTGTAAGTTTGCCTTCTTTCCATGTACTTTGTGGATGGAGACCCAGGAGATAAGGCCACCCTTTCATCTCCACTCCTAAGCCCTCCCTCTGGTTATTTAAGGCAATAGCCAGCTCTGGTAGAGGATCATTGAGTTTGCATTTGGAATTGTGTAATTATTGCTATTTTTTTGCATTCTCTAGAACTCAAATGCAGTGCTACATGTAGCCTGGGGTTCTAAGGCAAATACATAAAACATCAGTGAAAGCAGGCACCCTTACCTAACATCACAGTTCAAGTGAAAACCTTCACTCTGTCAAAAGCCCACTATGCATTTCGAAAAACAATTCAATTGTTTATATAAACAGTGAGAACACACAAAAATGTTGGGTACGTCATTTCCACATTCACATCGTGATGTATAAAAACTAAATTTGGCGTAAGGCCACACACATTCGGCATCCTCCCCCCATACGTACTACTGTTTCTGTTTGGTTTCCCTTTTTTCAGATTTGCATCAATTACACGGTGATTTAACAAATACACCAAAATTAATGGCATATCGTTTACAAATTTAATTCACTTGATTGTAATCATTCTGTAACAATATTATGGTGCACAGAATGAACAAACTATTCCAAATACCACAGCTACTTTAGTGCTGTTACTCTCAATGGACCACTCGGAGTATTTTAACCCATTGTATGTGTGTGTGGTATCATAGCTACACAGCAGCTGATTGCAAAGCTCTACAACGGGTTGTGTCAAGAGGATTATCGGGATACAGATTCCAGCTCTAGAGGACATTTATAGCACATGCTGCCTAAGGAAAGCCACTAACATCTGCATGGATTCCACTCAGCCATGTGCACAGTTTATTTGAACTACTCCAATCCTGCAAATGCTTCAGAGCCTTTCCTGCACAGACTTCGGGGCTCAGAAACAGTTTCATCCCAAGAGCAATAAATACACTCAATCAGTCCATAAAGTGCTCCCAGTAGAACTGCTTGTACTTATAATTACAATCACCTCACTGAAAACTTGCACAACAACTGTAACATTGCACAACCTGAGCCAATTTATGAACCATTTGCATTATCTGCAATTTCTGTACATGTTTATTGTATTTATGCTTATTTCATATACTTATGTATATTTTTCATTATTTTGTATCCTATTATTATTATTTTATCATTTTATAGGAAAATAAGTTTATGGAGATATTGCATATTGAATCTCATTGTACTATACAATGACAATAAAGGAATTCATTTCAATTTAATAGAAGAAAGAGTGTGTTTACAGATGATGATGACTGGCTTCTAAGTCGATTTAGATTTCCAAGTGATAGCCTCTTGTAGCTGTGTGCTGTTAGAATACTAGTATGTATACTTGGTATCATTTTTATGATAAAAACCATTAAAATATGCATATTTTAATGGTAAAGATAAATGTTAACTTCATTTAAATAATGTATACTGTTAATAAATAAACAAGTGAAGGCGAAGTAGCACAGCAGTAGCAATGAGCTGGTGCCCTATCCAGGGATTGTTCCTGTCCCACGCTTGATGCCTGCTGGGACTGGCGCAACCCTGGATGGATGGAATAATTAAATATGTATAACGAAGATTTTTCAATGTTCCATAAAAGTTTTGAAGAATCAGCGTTCTAAGCTTACAGCTAGCTTTACATTTATTACAGAGCTCATTGTGTGGCGATTAGCTACATTTAGAAATAAAAAGGAAGGACAAGGGGGGGGGGGGGGGGGGTTGGTATGTTTGACAGAGACAGTACTGCTGCATTAAATTATTCCATTCAGGGTTGCACGTGTCCCAGCAAGCATCTTGCAGAAGGCAGGAATAATCCTTGGATGGGGTGCCAGCTCATCGCTAACTCTACACCACCATGCCCCAACATGCTTAACACATGCTTTAATGCATTTCATTATGAAAATGATATCAACTATATATTTTACTATTCTAAAATGTTCAAATAGCTGTAATATCATGAATGTAATGTATTCTGTGTGGTGGTCAGTTACTGTGTGCTCCTGTCTACAAAAGAGAAAGCCCGTTTAAGAAGCACATAGTGATTAATGACTGGGTCGGGGAACACATAGAATATGAAGCATTTAATATGCTACGTTAGTTATGATGGGATTTGAGAAACTCTAGTAAATGAAACATCGATTTTAAGATGAAGTTTGAGACGCTCTTTTTTAATGACAAAATAAACTATGAGATTAAAGTGGAAATTATGAGATTAAAATCTACATAGTATTTTTGTTTCTTTATCTAGTTAAGCCCTCCTCTCATACTTTTGGTAAGAAAGTGAAAAATCTAATTTGAATCTTGTGTCCTCTTCTGCCCATGACTACACTGCAAAAAATGCATATGCAAAAACTAGACAAAAAACTTTAAATGGGTGTTGTTTTGCTTTTATTTAGTAAAACAAATCTGCCAATGGGGTGAGCAAAATTTAGTTGACAACATTTCTTAAAGTAAGCTAAATAATTGTAAATACAATTTTTTGATAAGTCAATAATTCGTATAACGAGAAAAACAAGATTTAATGTCATGATATTGTAATGGGGGTCTGGTCATTCTTATAGGTAATCTAACCTAAACACAGTTAAAATATCTGACTACTCAATCCAGTTTTATTAAGAGTCAGGGACATCTTGAACTTTAAAGATAATAGCACACAGGTTTCTTTCAAATGGGCAGTAAGTAAACACACAATGAAAGACATGACAGCAATTTCAAGAAAAACAACAGCAACTTGTATTACACCAGATACAATATAAAATCTACCAAGAAGATAAAAGTACATGAGAATCTAAAAATATCAGGAATTAAAGCCATTTAAAAGCAGAGCACACAGTCCACACTCTAAATATCTGTTAAAACATAACAGTAGAGGGTTCAGCCTTTGGCAATGCAAAGTACCACGTACCCTCATCTGCCTATGAGTCCCTGCGCTCAATGTGAGTGATCTTGACAGTGTTCTCAGTGGACCGTCTCTCTCCTACACTGTCTGCACTCTCACACCATCCTCTGGACTCACTCTGTTCCTTCGGCTCACTCTCTATCTCTTTGTACCGTCCAAACATCACTCACTGCTCAGAAGTACATAACTGTTTCAGTCTCTGACCTGATCGATACTACCATTAAACAATGGGACATACCAATTTCCTTACGTTATCAATAGTGTAAACACATTTTCATTGATTAAAAAAGAGTATTGTTGTCAGGTATCAAGAAGTACATATACTAATGTATGCTGTTTAGAAACTAATGTCTCCAGAACATATTAATTTTCAAACCTGGTAAATACAAACATTTTCCAAGGAAGCAGACAATTCTGTTATCACAATCTTTTATGCCAAAAAGATACAAAGCAGTTTAATCTTCAAAGCAGGTGGGTCTTTTGCAGGACAGGTAAATATCTACACCCTGTAGACAAAGATCAACAAAAACCTGTAACAGAATAATTCAGTAAATTTGCCTTTTTACTTATCACCTCGGTCTCAACAATGGGTGCCTATTGTCCCTTTATTAAATGGCTTTCTACATTTATTATTTACCTGTTTTTACCTAAGAGAAAAAGAAAACCACCCATTGTACAAAAATGTTCTCCCTCTGACAATATAAATACAAGGTAGCACTTCCTTAGGTTTCATTTTTTGCAGTGTATTCCCTCATACAGTATCATCCAGTGTCAGTCTGCTACTGAAAACCTGCCTAACAAAATTACTATTCTAATTTATTCTCAAGTATTTACCCCATCAGAATGTATGCTGTGCAGAATGCTGTTCAAAACATTCTATCTTCCTGTAATGCATATAAATATTTTTGTTGAATTTAAAATGTTGCCCCATTTTCCCACTTGATTCCATACATTTTCTTCCTGAATCAGTGTTTGAAATGGTTGTAATCTGCCTCGTTCCATCATGATTCCAAGTGCTTGAACTTCATGATGCTACACTTCAGACTACTCTCTTAATAATCTTTTTCAACAGACGGTGATTCATATCCTTAACTTAACAGTACTCATCCCTCATCGAAAAAGTTTTTTTTTTACAATCCTTTCCATATTCTAGTCTTCAAACTTTGTTTCTAAAATGGTTATTCTTCATTAATTTCACGTTTTCTCTGCCTGCAGTGACGTTTACATGTTTCTTCCCTTTCCTGCCATGAAGAGCACTTCTTTCAAGTCAACTGTCTCTGCCATAACCACTGTACTTGTCATAGCAGACTTGACCCAGAATGCAGTTTCTCTCCATTGCAGTGTTAATTAGTAAAGATTTCCAAGAGAATAAAAATCATAAATAGGAATGTTAGACCAGCAGTAAGGCTGAAAAATACTGATGAGTTTTTAAGAAACTAATTAAATCAATTTTGTTCTGTGGTGCGGCAACACACTGTACCAGTGTATGCTCCCCAACTTGACTTGACTTGATGGAAATAACATTTGTAGAAATTTGAACTAAAAACTCCATATAGTATTTTTGCAGGATAAATAATCATATAAAGCAACAATAACTTTATCACTTTTTAAAATTGATATATCAAACATATTAAATTGGTGTAATGTATCGCAATGACTAATTTCTTTTAAATTAGACAAAACGTATTTAGATAGTTGGTCAGCTATAATAACCAGCAGTATAGGTCTGCCGATTTGTTTTGATCTGCATGCATAGGAATGTTTAGTCTGTTTAAAAAATGTATTGTTCATAAAAATGAGCCCAGCCTTTCTTACCCTAAAGCAAAATAATTTAACATTAAAGCAAATCTCTCAGCTAATACTCTCCAGCTTCCATTTTCTGAGATGACATTTCAAAACCACTTTGGAAAGTGTTTTACCTGAACACAGATATGTCAAGCCAGTATTAAACCCATCATTTCACTGTGTCGGTGTCGCTTGCATAGCACTTTAAGGTAAGAGAGTTCAAGATTTTTTCACTATTTATTTAATGAAAGATCATTTTAATAAAGTTGGTAAGTAAATTTTTATAGCATTATTCCCTGAAAAAAAAAATCACTATTGCATATTAAATTTTAAAGGGAAATCTAAAATAAATGTAACAGAATATGTTATGAAATGATGCCCTGCTTTCTGCCTTGCACCCACTGCTGGCTGCATAGGCTTTAGTCTCCTGTGACCCCGAATTGCATTATATGGAATTAATAATAAGTCACACGCATGCACATCTAAATGTATTTTTAAGTGATAGGATAGTCCAAAATTTAACACATTTTGGAAATTTTGGATTAAGAAATTCTGATTTCAGTAAATATGTTTGGTGTTGTTTTTGGCATGGAAATTCTGGAAGAGCTTATTGCCTCCAGACTGTGAGAAGAGATGGAGCCACAAAAAGAATCATGTATAGGGCTTGAACTAATAGGGCAACTAATGAAATGATCATTGGAGAAACATGGAAGAAGCCATGGAAGGGCAGATGATAAAAGAAATGGCTTCCAGTAAACCTTGAGTAAGGGAGAGACACTGCGTTTCAGAATGTAAAAGAATTACCAGCAATGATATAATGTCAGCCAAATAATGCTGTAAAAATAGCACAAAACCAAGATCAAGGAGCATCTTGTTATACATTACAACCACCAAAAGACAGCATTAAAGTATATTTGAACATACTGTATATCAAATTCTGTACACTGAAAATAAAAATGCAAATCCACATTCATAAAGTAAATGACACACTGCACAGCTAATACATAAGTTTACCGATGTACTATAACAAGTTAGTTATTAGCTAACCAAAAGAGCTTGATGGATTAGATTGTCTTTATCTGTTAAACTTCTTCTTAGTTTTTTTATAGTAGTAGGGAAACAAAATTATTATCAGAAAATGAAATGGTGACATTAACAACAAATCCTTGACGTAAATAGTAATGTAATTTATGAACAGTATTGCTCATTGTGTTAAATGACATCAGTTTGTCTATTTTTGTCCAGCAGCTGTCCTGCTTACAACTTTGCAGAACTTGCCCATCCTTGTTTTGTCTGCACCAGCCAAGTCTACCTGAAACAGAGCTATTTTATTTTTTGGTTTGTTTACTGAACTTCATGGTTACTGCTATTAGTCTGTGCAAACTCTTAAATATTACTTCGCAAAAATAATTATGAATTTCTGGTAATGGCACCGAAACATCCCTTGACTGAGATTGTAGATTTTCGTCTAAGCTAAAGGACCATCACTGTTTGTATGCTTCTGGTTTTTGGTCCATGGTTTCCCTGACTCAGAATAATATTTGTGTCTGTTATTATCTATTTATGAACCCTTGGTGGAATTGGAAAAATTAACATTGTAAACCAGCAGGCATAAAAAGAAAAAAAAAGATTTTTTGTTTATTTGGCTGGACTGTGACACTGATATATTAGCTCAGACCTTTGCTTTTGAAAAGAAAGAAAAAAAAATCAGATCTACAGCCAAATGAAGAAACAGAAACTGCATTTAGGTTGAGGGAAAATATAGTTTTTAGAATTTACAAAAATAAAATGGTTAAAAAAGTTAAAACAGAAATGGTAGCATTTGAAAAAAAAACAGTGAGGGAATAAAGCTAAGGAATATTTAAAATCTCTATAGAAAAGGAAAAACAAAGCAAAACCCAGTGTTTGAATTTGGTATTCCTTTTTTGACCTTGGCATTGCTCCTTTTATACATCTTAGTTTTCCCTTGATGTAAATACCTTGGTTAAAAAAGAAAAAAATACTAGTTCGAACTGGAAAAGAAAATAAGATTTGAATGTGTCTAGTGAGGCAGGTATATATTTTTTTATCCTTTGCACTGTCTGGAGTGTGATAATTATTTTATCCTATACATTAGGCATTTTTTCTCATATATTTATATACTTGTGTGTATACACACACACATAGTGTTTAAATTAGTATGGTAGTAGCATGCATATTCATTCCCACTGCACATTCATGGTATTATGATCCTTTACATGAATGGGTTACATTCATTCTGAAAATACAACTGAAAAGGTCAGAAGAATAAGTACTGGAGGAAGATCCTACATCAGGCACATTCTGTCTTTTACTGATAGTTCAATTCTCGTCCTATTAATTCAATATATTTAATAAAAAAACATAAACTTCTTAATTATTAAGGAAAATGACCATTTAGGTAATTCCCATATGCATTGTTCTATGGACCCTGGTTTATTTCACAAAGTCCATAGGAATATACTGTAGACAGACTTACACAGTAATTCCTTACTGTTCATGGGGATTAGGGGAGAAAGACTCCCGCAAATGCAAAAATCTGTAAATATGTTTTGGGCCCACGATTATTGCATATTCTAAATGTATTACCCTAAAAGTTGTGAGAAACATGAGAGTAAAGCAACCACTGCACAAGCAGTATAACAATGGCTGCCTAGACAAACATGGCTGTGTGAAAGTTGAATTTGAACCCTGGTTCGGGGTGCACCTAACATGTGATGTAGTGGTACTATTGAAGCAAGCCAGCTACATTGCTTACTGGGTTTGTGCTGAGTCTCTTACTCATCTGAGCTTATGCTTAAAAAGCTGAGGTATTATTTTGGTGTTCACTATGATAAAGACTTGAGCTATTAAGAAAAGGCATTTAAGTGACTTTATTATCTAATATACATTGAAGCCTTGGTATAAGAGGAAAAAGTAATTTTTAAAGCAAGCTTGCTGCTTCTATTGTTATGCTTAGGCTAAGTTTCGTATTTACGGACTGGCTGGACTTTAAAAGGAAACATATGGTCATGCAAAGGGTTCAGAATGAAGAAGACATGCTGGGGTGCCATGCAGCAGTGTACTCTTAAACGCCTAAAAAGTCACATACTCCTAAGTTAATGGAACTGTCAGTGAGCCTAGTTGAGGATGCAGTGGCTGCTGGTTTTTGTTACAGCCCTCTTTCTTAACGGGAGGTCAATTATTGCTGATGAAGCATTTCTTGCTCAAGTGACATTTTGATGCTTCATTTTAGTGGTCTCGTTTGCTACCTTAATTGCTTACTTCAGCTTCATTCACTGTTTTTAATGGCTCCTTATTAGCAATAAGATGCAAAAAACAAAGGAGCCAGCAGTTCTCCATCTACCTTGTTTCCATTTACACCTGTGTGGATGCATCAAGCACCATTTGGTTTAATAAAACACTTAAGAGAAAAATGAGACAGACTGAAAATTATCCATTTTAGGCTTTAGCGATTACTTAGGGTCAGATCGGGGGAGGGGGTTGGAGTGGGGAGAGTGTGAACGTGACTGAGAGAATAAAACAGAAAACATTTTTTTTACAAGTACCATAAATTTACATCTGATCTGACGGTGTTCGTTTTCAAATAATATTGCATTAGTGTGATGATATTTTCTAATCGGTACTTTTCAGGTCATTAAATGATTTCTTTAAAATGTCAAATATAATTGTTGCTTTCTTTTTGTGCCTGTTGTGCATTGACATCATGGACCACAAGGTGTGAGCTTATTCAGTGTGAGCAGGAGCACGCGGGTGGCCGGTTTCTTCAATACTATCCACCTGCAGAGCCACAGCACCATACATCACCACAGTTTTAGACCTGCAGTTGTAGACCCACGGTTTTAGACCTGGAAGTGATGTCTCCATCGTTTCAGGACTGACTTCATAAAATTACTTTTGGAAAGTTTCAGCAGGTCTTGGCAAAGCCGGGAAAGTAACGTCGGGTCAAAGACCCATTCAGAAACCAAATAATACGCATCATTGTGAAGTTCAGAGGGTTTCTGCCATCACGTTGTGTCATACATCAAACTAAACAATACGGATTGTTTCTGTGAAATACACTATTAACATTTACATTGTGTTCGGGTCTGTGGGAACCATTTAACATGTCAACAAAATTAAAATCATCAAGATCTGTGTTAATTGAAAATAGTTTTTCATTTACATTCATTAAGCGAAGTATACAATATAATTATAATGTTTACACCACGTTAGAGTTTAGTAAAACGTTAACAATAAAAGTGATTACGTTTTTTAAAATGTACTATGCATGTGTGCAATATTGTTCTAAACCAATTTAGAATAAACATTTAAGCCAAGCTAATATTTTTAAACATGTATGTGAAGAAAACGGCAATACATATTCTACACTGAATTATGCATTATATTAATTGCCTTATATAGAACTGCTCTAGTTTTTGTCACTTATTATTATAAACAATGGGCCATCAAAAGAAAAAAAATAAAAATACTAATAAGACCACAATTTATTTACAGTATATAGCACCCTGCCCAAAATTCAAAAAGAACAACAGGACCTATATAACTTTGGCTACAAATAATATCTTCACTAAATAAAGATAAATACAGGATATACAAAACATTCAAATAGAATAAAAGACAATAATGCAGACTAAAATACAACATATAATACTACAAAAAAAATCTTGAACAAATAACATAAATTGTGATAAAAATTCAAACCCTGAGTACCTGGACAGATAGAGGGGGTAAACTGAAAGAAGGGGCAGAATGTCAGGTCTGTTTAATGTCTTCCTAAACAAATGAGTTAAAACAAATGAATGGAGTCAGCTGATGCCATTAATTTTGGGAGGTCATTCCACAGTCAGGGTGCTATATACAGCTGAAGGCCCTGCTGTCACCCACAGAGTGCAGGTTAGTGGGGGACACAGAATCAGAGGACCTTAGTGGGCAGGTCAAGAACAAAATTTGATATTCAATCCTGTAAGACACAGGGAGCAGTGAAGGTGCAGCAGGATGGCTGTGATGTGCTCGCTGTTGTTGGTTCATGTCAGGACTCTTGCAGTTGAGTTTTGAATCAGCTGGAGCTGTGATATAAGATTATATTATTATAAAATTAAGATAACTTAATTATATTATAAATTAAGGCATGACGGTTGCCCTGGACATGACATAAGCTACATAGGGTCTGACAATGGGTCCAAGGATTTCATTCCGATACCTAATGGCAGTCAAGGTGGTGTTGTCTATCCTGTAGAGGTCTGTGCATCCCTCCATGGATATGCCTCCCCAGACCATCACTGACCCACCACCAAACCGGTCATGCTGAACAATGTTACAGTTAATTTGTTTTAACTCATTTGTTTAGGAAGACATTAAACAGACCTGACATTCTGCCCCTTCTTTCAGTGTACTCTCTTTATCTGTCCAGGTACTCAGGGTTTGAATTTTTATCACAATTTATGTTATTTGTTCAAGAGTTTTTGTAGTATTATATGTTGTATTTTAGTCTGCATTATTGTCTTTTATTCTATTTGAATGTTTTGTATATCCTTTATTTATCTTTATTTAGTGAAGATATTATTTGTAGCCAATGTTATATGGATCCTGTTGTTCATTCTGAATTTTGGGTAGGGTGCTATATAAATAAATTGTGTTCTTATTAGTATTTTAATTTTTTTCTTTTGATGGCCCATTGTTTATAATAATAAGTGACAAAAACTAGAGCAGTTCTATATAAGGCAATTAATATATTGCATAATTCAGTGTAGAATATGTATTGCCGTTTTCTTCACATACATGTTTAAAAATACTAGATTGGCTTAAATGTTTATTATAAATTGGTTTAGAACAATATTGCACACATGCATAGTACATTTTAAAAAACGTAATCGCTTTTGTTATAAACATTTTACTAAACTCTAACATGGTGTAAACATTATAATTATATTGTATACTTCGTTTCATGAATGTAAACGAAAAACTATTTTCAATTAACACAGATCTTGATGATTTTAATTTTGTCGACATGTTAAATGGTTCCCACAGACCCGAACACAATGTAAATGTTAATATTTCACAGAAATGATCCATATTGTTTAGTTTGATGTATGACACGATGTGATGGCAGAAACCCTCTGAACTTCACAATGATTTGTATTATTTGGTTTCTAAATGGACCGTTACTTTCCGGGCTTTGCCAAGACCTGCTGAAACCTTCCAAAAGTAATTTTACGATGTCAGTCCTGAAACAAAGGTGACACCACTTCTGGGTCTACAACTGCGGGTCTAAAACTGCGGTTACGTATGGTGCTGTGGCTCTGCAGGTGGATGCTACTTAGTTTCTATGTGCTAATATATGCCTGACCTGGTGGCGATGAAAGCACATATAACTGTACAAGGCGTGCACGGGGTCCACTGAGAAAGAAGAGTGTTCTTTGCTCACCTTGCAGAGGAACTTCGTCATTGCTTCTTACAAGAAAAGGCGATGGAAAAAGAAATAGAGGATGTAACATCAACAAGCTTCTGTTCCAAGACCACTTCTTCCACCAGGAAAGCAAACTCAGTCAGTGTCAGAAACCCCTTTAATGTAATAGGAACCACAGCACAGAGAAAAGTGTGTACATCGCAACAGGTACACATGTCGTAAATTTAGGAAGGATGGTCCTTGGGTTTGTGGGAACTGTTAACATTTGAATCTGATGATTGCATATAGCGCAGAACTGACCTCTCTGTACTATTCTTTCCTCTGCATGTCCTGGAGTACAAAAAGAAACACCACCATACACCAAAATGTGAATACTGAGCAAGACTAGACAAGAAAACGTGGTCACTGATTACAGCTACAAGAAGGCATGCAAATGAATATGAATAATATGAATAATGTTGCATCAGTGCCACAATGTTTTCCGAAATGTACTATACAGTTCATAAAATGAATTATTCCAAATATCACATATACCTACTGTATGTCTCTGTTTTTTGTCACTGTGGCTTTGACATCATGGACCATAAGGTACATACTAATTCAGCGTGAGCAGGAGCACTCAGGAATAAAGAAGGCAGATTCACCAGTGTTTGTGTGTCAGCTTTTATCCCTCCAGATCAGAGAATTTCCAGTTCCATTGTTTCAAAACAGCACTCACATCTACAGTTATTCCCAGTTTCAGATAAAAGCAAACAGCGTCATACCTGGGCATGGGGGGGTTGTATCGTGATCGTGAGTGTATATTTTTATTGTATAAAATTAACTATAAGAGCAACTCACTACTCAAAATGGCAAATTTGTGCAGCACCCAGAATCAATCCTGCGGCCTCTGGATTTTAAGTCAGCAGTTCTAACCGCTGCGCCATGGAAGCTGCTATAACATCCTTGTACCTTTTGTAAAAGTGTTTATTTGATATTTTGACTTCAGTCTTTACACATTATACAGTTCATGACTACATTTCGTCATTTATTACTAAAACACTGAAAAATGTTTCTGTTTTAAGGATGTGTTTACATAGATTGTTGTAGACACGGAACACACATGAAATGTATGTGTTCCAAATAACGATCTATTATTTCTCCACTAAAACTCCAACATTTCACTCCAAGATAATCAAGAACTTCTTACCTGTTGTGCGACGGTGGGAGTGATGGTATAGCAGGCTGCTTGCTGCTTCTGCTTATCGACATATTTACAGGACAAAACACGCTGACGGAGGGGTGCAAACAGATTTAAGGTGGGCCGGATTTACGAGTTTTTTCATAGGCTTTGGTAATTCTAGTGTTAAGCAATTGGGTTGGAACGAAAACCTGCAGCAACTGCGGCCCTCCACCGACATTGCCTACCCCTGATTTAAGGAATCAATGTTCTGATATGTCCTGTTAGCAACTGGATGTAACCAATGATGTTAAAAGTTTTCTGATTATGTAATGAATTTGTTGGAATTGTGATCTAATCAGTAAGTATATAAATAAAGCACAGTACCGACTCCTCCTTTGTAACACTTGCTAATTAGGTGCTTGTACTCCTGTAAGGGCTACCTTTTGGAAGACTTAGAAAATGAAGAAGATTGATTGATGCTTTGCCTGCATTTACTGCCTCAGTTATACAGGGCGAACAGGGCACTTGGTGGGGGTGCTGATAAATTTCTTCCTCCTTTCCAAGAGCGTTCTTTAGTGAATTGTAACTATTTATAACATTTAAATTCTAATAAATTTACGTGTATACTAGGGGGGCAAACCAGTTGTGGCCAGAATATTAGTAGAATTAGTAATATTAGTATTAGTAAAATCTGTAAATGTACAAAAGAAAAATTATTATTTATTGGAGTCAAAATCATGAAATTATATAAATATGTAAAAGAAAAATTAATTATTATTTAACAAAGTAAAAATCATGAAATGAGAATAAAATATTTACTCCCTTACCAACTGGAGTATTCCCATTAAACTGAGGTCCACTATGCTCGATGAGTATTTATAAGAGACTAAATAAATGATTCATTCCTTTTAACTGACATTCTTATAGATAAAAAAACTTTTTTAAAAAAAATGACTTTTTTAAATAACAGGAAAAATCATGTTGAAAACTAAAGTGGTATACAATGGGTCATCATAACTCGACCTTCAGCTAACTAAATCACCTAAATACAAACCCAAACGTATATATGTAGGTTTTAAAATTAGCCCGATTTAAAGCATGACAAAAATGCGACATAGAAACATCACATAAAATCGTTGCACAAAATCGTTGCACTTTTAGGTTTAGGATTTTATATATAGAGAGTAGATTTATGGTAGTAAATGACAAAAATGATTAATGTTACAGATTCAAAAGAAATCCAACAAAACAATAATGACAACATGATAAATATGATGCATTACAGTTTTCAGAAGAAATAATCTAATACATAATTGTAGGTATATTCATATATATTTTTATATGTTGCATCAGGAACAGACCACACTTCACCATGACCTGTGAGTAAAGGTGCAAGTGACCTGCCAGTATGGGAGGAAAGGCAGCACCAGCAGGGTGTAGGCCTGGTCTGTGCCATTGATTTCCAGAAGGAAAATGAACAAGAATACCACTGCACAAGGTGAAGAAAGAGAGATGCAACTTGGAAGGAAACCTATAATGAGGGCAGGTTGGCCAACAAGTGTTGTGTGTTTCAATCACTTCACAGAGGGGAAGTATTGCCTGAACAGAACAGTGAAGGATATGGTCCCAGATCAGTAAAATTCTTACCATGTTGTATCATTCTATCCATCATCCTTATTTGGTTTTCTAACTTTTGGTTGAAATATTTTAAAAAGAAAGCTACTTTTTCAAAGTTGTCAAGACTTTCACTTTAACTAAATGTTTAGGTATTTTTTTCCATACTCCCATGGCTCTTTGTGTAAAAACATATTTCCTGATTTCAGTCTTAACTGCATTCCACCAATGTCTTAGAGTGTGCCATTTACTGTTTGATTAAAAGAATTCTGCTGGATCATTCATACATTTGAAACTTTTGAAGACCTGGAATAGGTTCCCATGCAGACTAAAGAGGTTTAATTCCCTTAGCCTTTCAGAGTAGAACAGGCCCTTTAGTCCCAGCAGGCACTTGGTTACTCTCTCTTCACATCTTTTAAGGGGCTTATGCTTTTGTTTTTATTTCTTTTGTAGTGCAATGATCAAAACTACACATTGTGGCAAGCGGCTGGGGGTGGTATCCAGCTGGCACGCCCAGAAGGACCGGAGGAGGGCTTATGCCTCCTGCAGACCACGAGGGGGTGACCGCCCTGGTGGCTTTGGGGACCACGGGAACACAGCTTAGAAGCTCAACCCTTTAGGGGCCCATGGTCACCGCCCGGGGGCGCCCTGATGCTTGTGGAGCCCTGGCCTTCAGCACTTCCGCCACACCCGGAAGTTCTGGGGGGAAGAAGACCAGGGAGTCTCGGAGTGCTTCTGGGTGCACAGCCAGCACTTCCGCCACACCAGGGAGTGCCGGCAGTCGCTCATTGGGAGGCACCTGGAGCACATCTGGATGGATATAAAAGGGGCCGCCTCCCTCCATTCAATGGCTGGAGTCGGGTGGAAGAAGGATGGAGCTCGGAGGAGTGGAGGTGGTGAAGAAAGGCATTGAGGAAAGATGCCTGGACTTTGGGGTGATTGGTGCTGCGGCACTAGGTTGTGTGTGTCATATTTGTAAATATTAATTGTAAATAAACGTGTGTGGTGATTAAAATAATGTCTACCTGTCTGTGTCCAGGCTGTTCCCCACAACATCAAAGCAAATTCTTAAATCCTGTTCAGCGGCTGCTTCCTGTAACACAATATCACCCATTTTGTATTTATAATTAATGCTTCATTTGCCTATGTGTAATGCTTTGTCGGTCAGGAGAAGCACACAGGTCTTCCATGGAATGAGTGGGAAAATGTCCTTTTTATTGGTGATGTTTTCTTACCAGCCAGAAAGTTTAGAGCACACACTCACAGAGTCAAATACGCAGAACCAGAAAGGTGAGGGTTGAGAACAAAAAGGGGTGAGAGATAGGAGGTGAACAAGGAATTGCTTACTTTGACATTATTCATGTAAAGGTACTGCTATTAGTCTGAGTCACATAAAACTGGAAATATTTATGATCATTTTTCATTAACATTTCTTCATTTTTTTTATTGTTTCTATTCTAATGTAATTGCAACACCATTTTATGTATTTCTGTCTTTGTGATCATTGCCAGTTTGGGCTTTATTTTCATGGTAACAGCCATCTTGTTGATAGCAATGCATCCATTGCTGGTTATGTGTCAAGGCTACATTATATGTCATTTCTTAACCGTTAAGATACAGACATGGTAAAACTGGCATCCAAGATTTATATTAAAAATACTACAAAATAAACCATTTTTTGCAAAATAAAAAAGGATGTCCATTCTTTGCTTTTCATTTTAAACTTGTTGATAGGTCAGAACCTGAAAGACTGCCAAATAACCAACTTCTTTTATATTTGACTAGTCTTACTTGTCCGTCCTTAATTGTAGTCTTGTTTTTCCTGTCTAATGATATTCTTTTGTTCTTTTGAACAAGTCTCTCCACTCTGTTTGCAACAGGCACCACTCGGTCTGTTAAATGGAGATTTAAATATCTGTGAAGGTAGGACAAAAAAGGCAGCATTGGGTTTCACATTGCACTTTATGGTTTTCTAACTTTATTTATCCCTATTCCATATGTTTGTAAAATAAACACAGAAATGTCTTATATGTTTAGCACCTTTAAGAATTACATTGGTTGTCAATGCCACCCCAAGGAGTCCGACTATCATAATATTTATTCTTATATATTGTTTTTGAATACAGATACAGCAATAATATTTACTAAAATTTTCATTAAGCCCTTGGCACAAATTCTTAAAAATATTTCTAGGAATTTATATGCTATATGTGCATACTGTGCATTTAATTTGTTTTGCTAATGAAATGCTTTATGACATTATTGTGCATAACTGTCTTCACAACTATGTTACCTGCGCTAATTATAAAATGGTTATAGTTTACATAAGCCCACCATAGTGTTATTGTTGGCAAGTAATATTGAAAGCAGTTTTTCTGATTTTAACTATAATATATACAGTACAGTTTCATAGTATCACTTAAATGTTTTTTCCTCATATCTATATTTTATTATTAATAAAAGCTTTTAAAAGTGCTTATTGAGTGTGGGCTGTAAAGTCAATGAGTATGAGGTGAAATATGAAGGCCTGAACACACTTTCAAAATTGCATCATTACTGTTTAAAATTTTTAATAAAAAAGAATACTATGCCACTGTAAAAAATTGAATGACAATGTAACAGCTGCTTACACACTGTTTTCAAAAGACATACCACATGTCATTTTCTGTGATGATCCAGATGTTTTTAGAAGTAAAGAAGACAGGTGTCATTTACAATTTTTGACCAGGAATGTTCTCCTTCCACAGGTTTATGGTTAAAGAACTGAAAGTCTACTATTTCTGAAATTATAAAGCATAAATCCATATTCATAACTGTTTTACAGTTTCCATTTTTGAGGAACATCAATATGCTATGGGAAAGTCTGAGATATTTAACAGTTGCAATGCATAAATATCACAGACATCAATAATGTACCCAAGTGTTTATGGTATAACAGCAATTTCTGTTACTAAGAAGCAAAATAGCTCCCATCAGTTTCTAAGGCATGGATAAGCAAATTCACAGAACTATCATATATAACTGAAAATCCAGGAGTGGTGTAGATACAAAGCTGTGTAACAATAATGTTCAATTCTTGAAAATGATACCCTTAAGCAGTAAAAAGAAGACAAGCATAACCAAAAACATAAATTGACAGGTACTTAGATTTCATTAAACGTACTAAAAAGTATAAAAGTCACTCTAGAGGATATAAAAAGAATGCCTCTGCTCACATAATAAGATAAAAAATGGAAAAGGCTAAAATGTGTGCTGAAGCACAAACTTTGGGCTGTGGTTAAAAATTGTATTTGAAACTGAAAAAACACACAGCAAAGAAAAGACATTCATAAGGAGCCATTATTAAGCAATTACAAAGTCAGGAGGTTTGATTCACAGTTGCAGGCATATAATCTACATTATATCCACAAATATGTAGCAATGTTTTAGAAAAGTGATAGTAAAATGGTGGAAAGCAGTGTTCACAACAATTTTAATTCAAACATTTTTTGAAACTCTAATTTAGAAATACGACAAAAAGGTGGGAAGCTTAGTTCTTCATCATATAGTCCCCCATGGATTAAATTGCTTATTTTCATGTAAGATCAATGAAAGGGCTCCCAGTTGAGAACAGAAAAAAATGTCTTGTAAAAAATATAAAATATATAAGTTCAATCATTCTCTTTTTTTATGTGGTGTCATTACAAGTTACTCCAAAAGCAAAGTTGGAAATAAAACATAATGGCTGTGGGCTAATAAAGTCATTATCATCAATGGAGTTTTAGGAACAGACAATGGGAGACAGTTCACGTCATTACAGCTACTATCAACATTAGAATCCTTGAAGCCTACAAAAAAAGTGCTGGGCCACCTTAAATTTCTTCGTACTTCTCCATCAGTATCTTTTGTTTTATAAATGTGTCGATCAGCACAAGCAGCAAGCGGCCTGTTATCCCATCCCCCCACCGCTGCAGCTCAAGTCGGACAAAAAGTTCTCCCAGCTCAAGGCTGTTTATCTGGGTGTGACGTGCCTTGAACTGTATAGGGTAAATAGCATATGGTTATTTGGAATACATACATTTCATTTGTGTTCTGTGTCTACAATGATCTGTGTAAGTGTGGGATGACAGGAAATGCAAGGCAAGAAATGCTGCACACATACCTAAAACAGAAACTTTTTCCATGTTATACTAATAATGACGTGAAGTGTATAATGTGTGAAGACTTTAGACCAAATATCAAATAATCACATTTGCTTTTATTCAACAATATAACCAAAGAGAAAAAAATATTCAATTTACATGTTGCTGTCAATGAGTTAAAAACCTAAGCTCCAATGTCAGTCGACAGAAAGCTCATTTGTCTTCTTGGAAGATGCAGAGGTAAGAACTGCTGCCTTATAACCAAAACGTTGCAGGTTTGAGTCCGGGTGCTCTGGCTGCACAGAAGGACCCCTACAAGGCTGACTTTACATGCTGCAGGTCCCATGATACCCTGTGGGTGTCCAAACTGGGACCACACCAGAGAATCACTACCACTTCCCATGTTGGGATATAAACTGTCCCACTCCACCCATTATATGGCCTGAATGTCCCAATTGGGATAGGAAGAGCTAACCGTCCTGGTCAAGTTGCCCTTCCTGTAACATCATCCGTCCATTATGGCAACACTGCCAATTAGGACATCACTCACCATCCACTCTGGAACTTACAATGTGTATTTGCACCTTTTTAGCAAAAGTAGGATTATTATAATTCTGGTTATATGTTGTGGTAAATAATCAAGCTTTGACACAACAAAGAGGTTTCGGGGCAGCCTGCCGTATACTTGAGAATTGGCTGCAAATACAAAAAGGTTTAGAGAAATGGTCTTTACAGACAAGAGTCCAAAACAGAACTCAACAGGTTAGGAAACATGGCGGATAAAAAGTTGAAAAGCAGGAAGAGGAGGGATCTTGGTACCGGAACTGAAAATAAGGACATTAGGAGGTGGGCTTGTCTGTTGGTATGGAAGTGACGTCTTCTGGGGTGGAACTGGAAGTGACATCTTCTGGGATGGAAATGGAATTAACATCTTCTGGGGTAAAAACGAAAGTGACATCTTTGGAGCCAGGTGGAGTTTACTGCATTTGGTCTTCAAGGAGATAAGGGACAGGATTAATGCACTCTGCCAACCCCTGGTCTGACCGGGAATTGCCTTCTTTTGAGCCCTTTAGCAGCCTCCCATGTGCACGTGTGTGACAATGTGTATTTGTAAATTGTTCGTTATCTATCTATCTATCTATCGTGGTCGAAAGTTCGAGACAACAGCAGGCAGACACCGATTTGAACAAACAGAAATCTTTTTATTTCTTTCTCTTCTTGGTAAGCAGAGGTCTGAACAGAGCCTGTCAGCTAATCACTGACAGTATCACGTCACAGGCCCTGCTCGGTCTTACAGCAGGCTTTTTATTTCCTCTCAAACATGTACACAAAGCTTATCTTATAGTTGCAGCTTAATTATCTTATAGTTGCAGCTTAACAAGCAGCCCTTCCTTACAAGTGGAGTAGCTTCTTCTTTCACTAACTAGGACAGGGTGCGGTCCCCCAAAAGCTGACCCACCCTTTATTTATTTCTTTTATACATCTTGTGGCTACTTTATATATTTAGGCTCTAATAACCTTAACTTTCCTTCATCACAATCTTAATGCACACAGAACTCTTATACTTGCAAATATATATACATATACATTTTCTTAGCATCAACTGGCTTGCATAATATATTTTCCATCCACCTAAATGCACACAGATATTAATCACCAAGGTGATTCAGACTTGTTTATCTAAGTACAAAATATTCATTGCACTAAGGCGTAGTCCCGAAATCTTCTTCCCCTCCCTTGGACTAGGTTAAAAGCCCTCAGCCCAAGATTCTTTGTTCAAATATATTATTTAATCAAATTTTTATTATTCCACACTATCTATCTATCTATCTATCTATCTATCTATCTATCTATCTATCTATCTATCTATCTATCTATCTATCTATCTATCTGTCTGTCTGTCTATCTACAAAACAGTGCTCATATTATTTGGAGTCCATGCATCCCCCTTAATACCCTCTTCTAGCTTTTTTTTTTTTTTTTTTATATTTTTATTTATTAATTTTCATTGTAATCATTCCATACAAACAGATCGATTTATAACCCAACAAATTTGAAAACAAATCAAACCCCACCCCTGAGAAGGAGAGCTTAGCTAAAGGAAAATTTCTTTAAGCTTTTTAATAAGGCAACATTAGACAAAAGAAGGGGAGAAGTAAATATCTATATAAATAAGAGATGGAGAAGGGAGTTAAATGCAATAATAGTTATTTCTCTTATTCTAAAATAATATTGATTAAATCCTGCCATGTTTTGAAAAAATTTTGTACAGATCCTCTAACTGAAAATTTGATTTTTTCCAATTTCAAATAATATAAAACATCGGTTTCCCACTGACTTATAAGAGGAGAATTAGGATTCTTCCAATTTAACAAAATAAGTCTGCGTGCCAAGAGTGTAGTGAATGCAAACACCGTTTGCTTGTCCTTCGCCAATTCCAGTCCATCTGGAAGGACACCAAACACAGCTGTTAGTGGGTTAGGAGGGATTGTGATACTAAAGCTGTCTGAGAGGCACTTAAAAATTTTTGTTCAAAATGATGTTAGTTTGGTGCAGGCCCAGAACATGTGACCCAGTGAGGCAGGAGCTTGGTTGCAGCGCTCGCAGGTTGGATCCTGGCCTGGAAACATTTTGGACAGTTTTAAGCGAGACAGATGAGCTCGATATATAATTTTTAGTTGAATAATTCTATGCTTTGCGCATATAGAACTCGAGTGAATTCTCTGCTTTGCTACCTTCCACTCCTTTTCTGATATATTGATTAAGAGATCTTCTTCCCAATGTCCTCTTGGATCTTTGAAAGGTAGGGACTCTAATAAGATTTTATATATTGTGGAAATAGTGTTTGTTTCCTCGGAATTGAGCAGTATTTTTTCCAGCATTGTGGAGGGTGCAAGGTGGGGGAAATCGGGCAATTTCTGTTTAACAAAATTTCTAATTTGAAGATAGTAAAAGAAATGTGTAGCTGGGAGGTTAAATTTTGAACGTAATTGTTCAAAAGATGTAAATATGTTGTCTATATAAAGATCTCTGAGCATTTTAATCCCAAAACTTTTCCAGGTATTAAAAACTGAATATACTTGCGAAGGTTGAAAGAGGTGGTTCCCTTGCAGAGGTGCCACTGATAAAAGATTTTCCATCTTAAAATGCTTCCTAATTTGGTTCCATATTCTGAGTGAGTAAAGCACAATTGGGTTATTAGTATATTTGCGATAACTTTCATTTATTGGAGAGCAGAGCAGGGAATATAAAGAAGTACTACAGGATTTTACTTCTATTGCAGACCAAGCCTGTGTATGTGCATTTATTTGTGTCCAGGTTTTTATGGCTTGTATGTTTGCTGCCCAGTAATAAAACTGAAAATTAGGTAAAGCCATGCCACCTTCTGCCTGAGGTCTTTGTAGGGTCGCTCTTCGGATACGTGGGTGTTTTGAGTTCCAAATGAATGAGGTTATTATTGAATCTAACTGTTTAAAAAACGATTTATTGATATATATTGAAATGTTTTGAAATAAAAAGAGAAGTTTAGGAAGGATATTCATCTTAACAATGTTAATTCTTCCGGCTAGAGTGAGATGAAGGGTTGACCATCTATGCAAGTCTTGCTTAATTTTTTCCATACAGACGCCAAAATTTTGTTGATAAAGAGCTTTATGTTTACTTGTGATATTTACCCCTAGGTATTTAAACTGATCTGCTATGGTAAAAGGTAGGGTGTCTAATTTAATATTATATGCTTGTGAGTTCACTGGAAAGAGTATACTTTTATTCAGATTAATTCTAAGACCAGATATCTTTTGAAATTCTGTTAGTGCTGTTAAAACAGCAGGGACAGTGTTTTCTGGGTCCAATATATATAAGACCATATCATCTGCATATAGAGAAATTTTCGGTTCCAGTCCTTCTCTGACAATCCCCTTTAACTGATAAGAATTTCGGCAGTGAACCGCCAGTGGTTCAATAGCGATTGCAAACAACAGTGGCGACAAGGGACATCCTTGTCTGGTACCACGTTCTAGTTTAAAGTAGTCTGAGCAAATTTTATTAATACAAACTGAAGCTTCTGGACTGGTATACAGTAGTTTGATCCAAGCACAAATATTCGGGCCAAACCCAAATTTCTCCAATGCAGTGAAAAGGTAATTCCATTCGATCATGTCAAATGCCTTTTCTGCGTCTAATGATAGTAATATCTCTGGGGTGTTTGATTTTGCTGGTGAATATATAACATTAAACAAGCGTCGGAGATTTGAAGATAGATGTCGGCCTTTAATAAATCCAGTTTGATCTTGTGATATTACCGAGGGCAGCACTTTCTCCATCCTTCTAGCTAGGATTTTTGAGAGTATCTTAACATCATTATTCAGGAGTGAAATTGGTCTATATGATGCACATTGTAACAAGTCCTTATTTTGTTTAGGAAAGACGGTGATTAATGCTTGTCGAAATGTTTGAGGTAGTATTTGGTGGTCTTTAGCTTCATCAGGGCCTGATGATTTCCCGCTTTGTAGTGACTTTATAGCGTCTAGTAATTCTGTTAGCGTTAGAGGTTTATCCAGTTCCTCAGCACTTAAAGCATTTATTTGTGGTATTTGTGAATTATCCAGAAATGCATTAGATTGCGTGTTGTCTTCTTTGGGCTCAGTGGAATATAAAGACTTATAGTAATCTCTAAATGTGTGCATTATTTTATTATGGTCGATGATTTCTTCTCCATTCTTGTTGGTGATTACTGGTATTGCATTGTGAACTTCTTGTTTATGAATTTGTTGAGCTAAAAGCTTATTAGCTTTTTCTCCGTGTTCATAGTAATGCTGTCTAGACTTATAAATAAGTTGTTCAGTTTCTTTAGTTGTTAAGATGTTAAGTTCTGTATGCTGGGCCTGCCTTTTCCTGTGAAGAGCTTCACTTGGACGCCTGGCTTGTTCTTCATCTATTCTAGTAATTTCATTTCTTAGCTCTGACACTTTCTTGGTTTCTAATTTATTTCTATGGGAAAGATATGAAATAATCTGGCCTCTTAAGAAGGCCTTTAGAGTTTCCCAGAGTGTTCCTGCAGAAACCTCTGTGGACATGTTTGTCTCTAGGAAGAAGCTGATTTGTTTGGATATAAATTCTGTGCAGTTCTCGTCTGCCAATAAAAGAGGGTTAAGACGCCATCTGCGAGGTGAGTATGAGGGGCTTATTGATTTTAGCTCCAAGACTAGAGGGGCATGGTCAGAGATAACAATTGTGTCATATTTGCATGATTTAATTGTAGGCAGGAAATTATTATCTATAAAAAAATAATCAATTCTTGAGTAGCTATAATGCACTGGTGAGTAGAACGAATATGTTCTTGAGTTTGGGTTAAGAAACCTCCAGGGGTCTGATAAGTTGTGATCATTTAAAAACTGTGTAATTATCTTTGCAGTATTAGATGTCGTCCCCCCTGTCACAGGAGTCCTATCTAAGAGTGGATTTAAAACACAATTAAAGTCCCCAGCCATTATAATTTTATGAGTGTTCACATTGGGAATGGATGCAAATAGATTTTGCATGAATTCCTTATCATCAACATTGGGTGCATAAACATTTATCAAAATCATTTTACTGTTATATAAGTTGCCCATGACCATCACATATCTCCCTTCAGGGTCCGACACTACCTCTGATGCTACAAATGGAACTGTTCTATGTATGAGAATTCCCACCCCTCTAGTCTATAATAATAAAAGGCAAAGCCCTCACTGACTCACTCACTCACTCACTGACTGACTGACTCACTCATCACTAATTCTCCAACTTCCCGTGTAGGTGGAAGGCTGAAATTTGGCAGGCTCATTCCTTACAGCTTACTTACAAAAGTTAGGCAGGTTTCATTTCGAAATTCAAAGCGTAATGGTCATAATTGGAACATATTTTTTGTCCATACACTGTAATGGAGGAGGCGTAGTCACGTATCACGCCTCCTACGTAATTACGTGAACTAAAAACAAGGAAGACATTTACAGCACGAGTCACACGCGGGAACGAAGGTAAATGACGTTAATTTTTGACTGTCTTTTAATACTGTGTAAGCATACATATTAACACATGTGCAATTAAACGTGTGCATTTACGGGGTGATTTCTCAGGCTTAAAAGCTCACCTTTTATCAAACGCGGGAAGAAAGGTAACTGACGTTGTTTACTGTCTTTTAATACTGTGTAACCATACATAGTAACACATGTCCAATTAAACGTCTGCATTTACGGGGTGATTTCTCAGGCTTAAAAGCTCGCCTTTTACTAAAAAGGTAAATGCAAAACTATTTTCAATCAGTTTATTGAAACGCTCCCATTAAGGATTGCAATAACATATTCGCGAGATAAAAGAACGAAGTAGGGGGGAAATGGAGGAACAGCCGCAAACAGCGAAGAGCAAAAAATTAATTAAACAATTGAGAACGGAGCGAGTTAAGCATACAAGCATGTTCATAAGGGAAACAAAGCACGGTGTAAAACGTAAGTTTAAATTAAGTTTATAGAAACGCTCCCGCTGCGGATTGCAATAACATATTCGCGAGATAAAAGTTTAATGAGAAGACACGAGGTATAAACGAACCACACGCCGTGGCGCAACGTTAGGGGCAACAGTTTCAACCATTCTATGATCTGCTTCTCGCAACTGAAAGACGGCACATGGCGGATGTTAGCCGACTTGCTGACCGCAACGTTAGGGGCTTCAACTATGGCGCTGACGCCACATCTCAGTGCCAACACTTTGCAGACTGTACTTAAAAGACACGCCCTCCTCACTGGACAGTTAAAAACACCAATCAAACTAACGATGACATCAAGTATTACCCAATCAAAAGTAGGAAAGGAGGCATCTTCATAAAATGCGTGTGGGATGATTTGCATGAGACGCTGCTTTAAAAAAAAAATGATAAAAAAAATACGGGATAAATCCCGTCCAGTATTGATTCAAAACGGGACGCGCAATTTCATTCTCAAACGCGGCACGATTCCGTATTTTAAAGGACGGGTGGCAACCCTACAGTGCCAGGTAACCACCCATACAATCAGATTGTGATTCAGACTAGGAATGCAATGAATGTAATTACCCCGATCTACATACAAGGCGAAAGTCTTGCAACATTCAAAGATGATGGTTTGTGATAAGTACACCATACAACATAAAAGAGCTTATGAAGCCTTGAACCGAAAAAAGCAAGATCTCAGAGATCGTAAAAAAAAAAAAGTAGGTAATGTCGTTTTACTCGCTGTAGATTTTAGTCAAACATTACCAGTTATTCCACGAGGGAGACCAGCAGATGAACCCAACGCGTGTTTAACATCCATGCTTCTCCCACGCTCGGTTATATGTCGCGTGTTCTCGGGTAGGTACACCAAAAAATGTATACATTTAAGCATGTAATGGGCAAAGAAAAAGTGAGGTATACCCGAAGGCACTGCAGTAGTACTCAATGTAACTTTACTTCTTAAATGTTAATGTTTTACTGTTTAATAATTTATACGCTTCTTATATATTGTTCAAATTCTTTTATCAAAATACCAGTGACAGCGCAATGCACGATAACATGGAGTGAATACACCATACGCATCTGCCCACGGCCGCCCTGGTGTGCGCAGATAGGAGTTGATTCTAAAATAAAATAAACATAAAAAGAGTAATACAATCATCACCCATAAAGCGGATAGCAGACGTGACGTATTATATGTGTACCAGATTTCAAGTCAATAGGTGAAACGGTTTGCAAGCTACAGGTGATTTAAAATCCTGGACAGACCAACGAAAAGCCACGGTAGCAAATTATAGAAGAAGATTTTACTGTTTAATAATTTATATTTATATGAAATGTGCTTCTTATATATTACTTCATATTCTCATATGATAATGATGTTAATGTTCTTTATATTGATTTCTATGTTATTGTAAGTGCATCTATGTGTGTATATGTATGTATGTATGTATGTATGTGTATATTATATATATATATATATATATATATATATATATATATATATATATATATATAAAAAATATATATATAAAAAATATATGTGTATATGTATATATAATATATCTGTATATGTGTGTATATGTGTGTGTATATGTGTATATGTAGATATGTATATAAATGTTTATGTGTGTGTGTATATTATATATATATATATATATATATATAAAAGACAGCAACACTTATAACAATGACAACACAATTACATTGACAATCATGTTACGTCATTTTTAAAATGTTTCCTTTTTTTTCATAACCTCTTTAACACACTACTTCTCTGCTGCGAAGCGCGGGTATTTTGCTAGTTTTCTTTATAAAGCTAGAATGGAACATTTGGCCAGTCCAGCCTTTTTGTAATCTGAACTGATCCTTGGTTAGTAAGTGGGTCTCCTGTAGAAATACTATTTTAGCGTTTAAGCCTGTTAGGTGAGAGCATACTTTCTTTCTCTTTAATTCGTGATTCAGGCCTTTAACATTCCAGCTCACAAAGTTAACTGTCCCATCATGGAGACATTGATTCTGAGTTTTTAATGTCATTTATAGTTTTAATTGGCAATATGGCAGTTTTAATCTTAGTTTCAAGATTCCCCATGAGTTGTTGCATTTTAGCCTGTTGTTGCATTGATATTTATAATTATAAGGATTACAAGAATAGATTAGATATAACCTGCTCTCCTTCTCTCCCCCCTTTATCCCCCCACCCCCCCATTTTGCCTCCCCACATGAGGCTAGATCCCACTTCGTGATGTTCCAGTCCTCTGACATACGAAGAGACAGAGCACGTCCAAAACAAAAGAAACCCCACCTTGCAGCGGCGTTACAGAATTAAAACAGAGATATCTTTTACAGTTAAATCCTTAATACTATCTGCCGAAAATGTTCTCATTAACAATAGTTAAGCTTGAAATAATCTTCAGCGCTTTAAGTTAAGATATTAAGATTTAAAAAAAAAAAGACTTGTTTATCCAAGTACAAAATATTCATTGCACTAAGGCGTAGTCCCGAAATCTTCTTCCCCTCCCTTGGACTAGGTTAAAAGCCCTCAGCCCAAGATTCTTTGTTCAAATATATTATTTAATCAAATTTTTATTATTCCACACTATCTATCTATCTATCTATCTATCTATCTATCTATCTATCTATCTATCTATCTATCTATCTGTCTGTCTGTCTGTCTGTCTGTCTATCTACAAATCAGTGCTCATATTATTTGGAGTCCATGTATCCCCCTTAATACCCTCTTCTAGCTTTTTTTAATGGTTCTCATCCTATAATAATAATAATTTATTTATATAGCACATTTATAAAACTTATCACTTTAACTTTAGTTTCTAGATTCACAAACTATACTGTATCTAATAGTTCACAAACTCTACTTCACTTTTTGTAAAGACATTTCTTCTGACTGTTCTTTCCTATAACAGAAGTTGCAGAAACTTTTTTTCACATTTTGGGATTACTTATCACTTTCCAGTTTCTAGTTGTCCATTTATCTGCTTTATTCCCTTTCAACATTCAGCTATGCTCTCACATCTTTCTTCTTTTAGATTCATCCTCCTTTCCCTTATCTTATTAACAGCAGAAGGTATTCTTTATGGGTACTGTCACGATTCCTTCCCTGTCTAATGATTTCTCTCTTTGTGTTCATATTTTAATTGTCTGCATAAGTATATTACTTATTTTTAAACAGTTCATCCCTATTTTTGTTTGTTTTCAGTCATCTATATTTTTTGTTGTGGCAGCCATTTCGTGACTTGGACTGATATTATGAGCACTTCCAGAGGATGCGCATATTATATTATCAGTGCAGAAGTATCAAGACTGTCATGACAGAATTGTAATTAAGTTTAACAACTACCAAATAAAAACTTTGTTCATTTGCTTTCTTTTTTTCTTTTTCACGTCATGGCTCCTGACTTACCCCTGTTTTTTATTATGTTTCTTGGGCACAATTTGATTTTGAAGCTCTCTCCTCCAGTTTTCTGGTTATGATCTTTTCCTTGTTTTAACCACTCCTCTCCTGGTAATTCGGTTTGACTTGGCTGCATCCCAGCACTACCTTAACAGGTATGATGGCAGCAAAATTAATCCAGGCTTCCTGCTGGAGAGAAAATTTACCTCTTTGTCTAACTCAAGTTAATTAAAATTATCCCTTTATAAACATATTCTTCTTAAGTACTCAGCAATGAAACTCAATCAAGCTTCTTCTTTAAATATCAGTGCTTTGGAAAATATTTTCAATATTACCTAAAACTGGAATTTGTCCAAAACTTTATACTACTCTGGTGGTGGGTGTGAGTGGGATGTTTTTCTTGTTTCTATGTACAGGTATATCAAAATGTATTATTTTTTACTTGTATTTTATTGTTTTTAATACTTTTTGTTTTTAGAATATTATACATGGGTAATGTATAATTTCAATAATAAAAAACAGATAACAAAAAAACAACTATGTGCAACTGAGATGTCTTGTGTTTTAGTTGTGTATAAACATAATAACAGCACATGGCATTTAAACGATGCAGCATCCTTAGCCTGAAAAAAGGATCTAAATTGGAGGTCTCAATTCTTCATGCATCTGACCTCTTAGACATGGTGCCTGCTTAAAATAAACTGACTCCTAAATGGGAAACAAAGCAATGTAAAATATGAGGCAAAACATACTAAACAGAAGAAGTAAGCCGGGGCAGAAATAATGCTAAAAAGCAGAGGACAAAATGCTTCAAAAAAGGTTGTAAAATACATTAAAATATGAAGTCTTGGGATATTACAAAGCTTGCTTGTATAGATGGAAAATGGCCAATACACTGTTGCAGGCCGACTTAACGTGATGTCCACTACATAGTAAAGCCACTGTAGTCACAATGATACTCCCATTATAGATACCAGAAATAACAATGGAAGAAAAATGCACAACACTCAAAAGATAATAAACAACAAAATGCAGATAGCATAATGAAATTGTATTCAACCAGGCTATTGTATCTGACAGCTTCCTTTCACAGAAGATGACATATAAGACATTTCTTACTTATTATGGAGCAGAGGATGACTGAGCCCTTAATTAAAACTAGGTCTCTGAAAGTAGAGTCAAGGGTAAGACATTGGCATGGGGTCAGGCTTAATTCCATTTCTCTTGCTGGTGCAGTTTGACCAATCATTTCATAACAACTGTTCTACTAAGGACCTTGTAAATGTAATAATGGTTTGTAAAAAACAGAACCAAAGGCCACCTTAGAACTTTTAGGATAATGTTTTTACCCATCATTTGGCACTCATTGTCTTTCAAAGGAAAATAAAATATATCACTGGCCCCTAGTTCAACAAATTTTATCCATGAAGTGAATAATGCTCAAAGTTGTCTGATGGGATGAGCATTAGAGATAATCAGAATGGAACCAGAGGATGAAGCTTGAATATAGAATTTAGAGCTTTGTGATGAGTTACTACACCTGTCAAAGAGAAACATCAAATGTGAGTGATCACATTTGTGATAAGAGCAGTACTGACCTCCCTTAGTCACTTTAGTGTGAAAATAAAGAACCTAATTCAATAATATTAATAATAATCAATGTTATAGGGAGACATACCATATTAGTTATGTCAAAACACTTCCGAAGTCTAATAAACATACAATTACATGAATTAATAAATACATAAATATTAAAATGTTTTTAGCAGACTATCTAGCAAATGTATTTATATCTGATTGCTGATAACATGTTTAAGTATCGAAATTATAGTTCTGCTAACAATGTAATCAGTGTTAAATTTTATAAGCATGCCATTTACGTATAACATTACTGGAAACACTACAACAATGATAACAATAATAACATTCCCCCTAAAGTTTGCAATAAATAAAATATATGATTTGTAAATACGCAAACATCACTTATTATTAGAATATGTTTGTAAGGTTTTTTTTTTTTTTACAGAATATTGATTTCCTTTAGGATTAAACCATTAAATAGAGCAACATTCTGTTCTGGCAGTGCATGATTTTCAAATACAGTATTTTAGGTTTAATTTTCTGACTGTGTTAGTTTTATAAGATTGGCCTTGTTAGTGTCTTCTGAACCGCAGTAGCAAACCTGACTTTACCTTTGTGCTTCTAATGAAAAGCACATACTGCTTCAGTGTAGGATGCTGGAGAGTTGCCAATAGTGTAATTATAAGTGATGAAACCATTGTACTTTCACTAAAATACTCTCACCAGGCTGTCTTTTAAACTATGTGTCCTATATCTTGTTGAAGTAATTTTACATCATGCCTTTAAAGTACAGTAATGGCTACTTACATTGACAGAAACCTTGTGAAAGCAGAAGACCGAGACCTTGTTCATGGAGTGCTATTGATTTTCTTGGTTCCTGCTAGAGTTGCCAAAGATACAACACTGTTGTTAGGCAGAGAAGATACTCTAGCCTTCAATATCACAGGGGGGTTCCTGGGAGACATCAATAGACTTCAGTGATAAATTATGTATTTTTGTAATAACTACTTACATTAAGTTTCAGTTTTATGTAAGTCAGCATTTGCTCCGTTTAGATGCAACATTTTCATCTGACATTCAAAATGTATTGTGAGCTGCTTTAAAGAAATTCAAAATTTTAAATAACTGCTTTAATCTTAAAATTACAAAAGGATGGATGGCAGAAATGCAATCAATTTACTTTTCATCTTATTAAAAAATGTGCACACATTCAAACAGTGTAAAACATGTCAGTTATTTCAGAACATAAACCATAACTATAAATGTCATTCTTTACCAAATACACTCTGTCATTAGCCCATGAAAATCATTTTGATGTTTATCTGTGTATTCAAAAACTGTATTTATGAATGTTTTCCAGTACATCTCGAATCTTGAGAATTTCTTGTATACCTGCTGTAGTTCAAATGTAGTTTGCTGTGAGTATTGGAATTGTCACTTTACCCAACCATTGTAGCCTCCTTTTTTGTCTTCTGTATATAGTCTATACAGTTACACAAATAACTTGTAGGAAATTTATTTACATAAAGTCTACTTTTACTCAACAAATTCAACAGTATGTGCAAGATTTTTGGGTTGCATTTTTCTTTACTGCAAAAGACCCTATGTTAACTGTATCACAATCTCCTATAATATTACTGTATGATATTTTATTTTAGTTTTTATCTTATGAAACTGCTGTTGCTTAAATGTATAGCATGATTGGTAAAATTCTGTTTTGTAGACAGTGTGAAGCATACGTTTCAGTTGGTCTGTGCATACAGATGAATAGTGCATTTTATACACTACATATTAGTGCTGTCTCAGATTATCTAGAGGAGTGTTCCTTTAAAAATATTTGTACATTTTTTAAAATTAACCATATTTTTATCACAGTTAAAAAGTATAATTTCTACAGCATATATTAATGGAATGTTAAGAAAGTTTGCTAGATTTCTCTTATTCAGTTCTCAAACTAACATAGTAAAATGTTTTCATGAGAGATTTTACTCAAGTCACAGTTGTTCAAAACATGCAAAAACTGGCCAATATACAACTGTGGTATAGTAGGTCCACAGCTCCCGTTCAAAAGGCCCGCTTTAAAATAAATAATCACAGCGCTCACGGCTTATTCAGGGGGCATGGTGGTTGTGTGGCTGAAGCAGTTCTCAGGGCGATTTGCGGTGTGGGCGTTTCTCACCTAAGTGCACAGGTGAGAGACCGCCCGCATCTGTGATTGTTCCTGGGGCTGCTAATTTGCGACAGCTGCCATGCCCTCTTGATATATAGAAGCGCGAGCCAGCTGAGGGGAGAAAAAAGAAAAGGAAAGAAAGAAGAGAACAGGAGGTAGCAAGAGAAGGTAGGAAGCAGGTGGAAAGAGCCGGTGTGAGGGAGAAAGAGAGTGAGCGAGCGAGCAAGAGCAGGCTCGAATGAGAGAAAGTAGGCAGCTGGGAGGTGAGCCCACGAGGGGAGTGTTTGGCCGACACTCGGTGGGGCTGAAGGAAGTGGTCGCTCCAGCTGAGCGATTTAGGAGCTGGAGTGACCAGTAGAGGAGACGACTGAACGTCGAAAGGAGTGGGAGTCGAAGAGGCTTTGGGCTGGTTTAGCCCTAGCGTGAGCTCCTTGGCCACTGGGGAATTAACTCAGTTCTCGGGCTGGTTTGGAGCCCGACGTAGCCAGGGATCGGAGGGCTACCGGACCAGAGTGAAAGGCAGCTGTTCCTGCAGGTAGGCGACTCTCCTGTTGAGTAGCCCAGATGGGAGTAGCAGGGGAGCCGCCATGGTAAAAGAAGACACCGGGCTTTGTGTTTTTAAAGGATTGCTTCCTGTACTATTTTAACCTCGTTGTTTTTAAGAAGACTTTGTTCTATTGTTTTTAACCTCCACTTTTCACTTCTGGTTTTATTGGATTATTTATTTAATGAAGACTGTTTGGAAGACACTGCACTTTAATTTGAACACCTTGTTTTGTTGATTGTTTTAATAAAAGCACTTTGCACTTTTTCACCATCCCCTTGCTGTTTTGTTGCCTCACTGCTTAGCTCATCAGTAACATTACCAACGGTGTTGGGTTAAGGGCTCCTGTACAGAAGATGGGAGTATGAGCAAACCCGCATTGTCACAGCAGCTCCCTAAAGATACCTATCAAACGTGTACTTTGTATTCTAGATATTGTGCATTTTAAGGAATGTGATAAAATAAAACTGTCATGTAATACTGAAGATGACAGTACTGTAGTATCTCAGCCTCCAGGTATCTCCTGCCTGATACCTTATTATAGTGGATTGCTGAATCATTAAATTTTAACATTGTTGGCTAGTAATTTTGTACTGGGTAGGCCGTTAAACTGCATCCAGCCCTCCAAGTGGTCTTCCAACTTGCAGGGAAAACTTGGGGATTGGTGGCACGCAGCTCCGAAACGACGGACAGGACTCCTTTCTGCTCTCAGCAGGAATTGCACTGCTGCAGCCGCTCATTGGAAGGCTGCTTGCATTATGAAGGTGATGGGGAAAGCCCTCAGGAGCTTCCTTCCTAGAAGAGTCAAAACCACTGGACAGCCAATGAGGTCAGGTCTACTAGGGATTGGAACTGGTGAGGTGCTGTGGCGTCGCCTGCTGGATGGCAGCACTAGGGACTCAATTTCAGGTGGCCTATCCGGGTAGGAACGTCTTGTCTCTCCAGCATGATGATCATCTTCCTCTGCTATTAGAGGAGCTTTGGAAACTCCTCCTTTCAGTGGCAGCACTCCCTGAGGTATGCAGACCGGGAACTGGCCAGATCTCTGTAGGTGAGTACACCTTTTATTGGTCTGGTCACTGTAATGGCTGTCATACTCGGGGAGTAGCTGTTGCTGTGGTGGATTGGCTCCTCCTGAATGTGTCACTCCTTTCAATGAGCGTATTTTGAGACTCATTTTAAGGCACTCCCTGGGTGCCTTGTCTGTTGTCTAAGCATATGCTCCAACTGTAGTGAGTGATGTTTTGGTGAGGGAGACATTTTATTCACAACTCCAGGGTCTACAGAAGTGCCCAGTTTGTGAATTCTGACCACAGACTTGTTGTTATGATGAAGATCCAGCTTTGATCCATTAGGCTACCACCTACTAGGAGAATGAGGCTGGACATGGCCAAACTCCAATATCAGGCTGTTTCTAATGAGTGCATGCAGTTTATGTGAGGAACTCACAGACTTGGGTGCAACTGCCTAATGCAATGTGGCAGACTTTCCATGACAAGGTTGCTGAAGGTTGTGTTGGGGCTGCCAGTGTCCCCAGAACAAGGTGTCTCATCTAGCAGGGCACCCTAGATATCACTGAGAGGAGTCGCAGCGCACAGCTTGATGGCAACTCTGGTCTGTACAGGGAACTGAGAAGGATGAGTAACAAGTGCTCTGAGGGCAGATAAGGAAGCAATTGTTAGAGGAATCTGGGAGCAAGTGACACACCATCTATGGTCTATTGACCTATGTCCTGCTTACAGAGGAATCGAAGCATTATGCACATCCGAATCTGGTAAAAGGCAAGCAGTCTTTTTAAGGATAGCAAGTCACCTCAGAGACCCATGTAAAAAGCAGAGAATCTATCTATTGTGGCGCTTGGTGCCAACGCTACACTATAAAGGGGCCTTCAGAGAATGAATTTGCTTATGTAAATAAAAAGCATTTCCACTCTATTATTGTGATGCTCTATAGTGTGCAGAAGATGTGTCACATTGTGCAAACATGTAGGGTGCTGCATAATGTGGTACATAATTGTGGCTTGCACATACCTGAAGAGATGCGGCTTGATGAACCTGACCTTGACCCAGCAAATGATTAACCAAATCGGACAGTGTTACAACTTTGTTTGAATGTAATTAGCAGACTGTAAAAACAGGTAATCGGATGCAGCAATTCATTTAGTTTGTTGTCATTATCACATAGCACAGCCCTTATATTCCTTACTTTATCGGCCACATGTCTTACAGCATTTAGTGACTCCAGAACAGCATCCGTCAGCACACAACCAAGAAGACATATTGCTTTTGTGTCGACTGATATTTGGGCTTCGGTTTTTACACATTGACAGCAACATGTAAATTGAGTAATTTCTTTTTCTTCGGTTATATTCTTGAATAAAAGCACACTTGTTTTATTATACTTGTACCTTTTGTGAAAGTGTTCATTTGACATTTGAACGTCATTCTTCACACATTATACACTTCACTTCAACATTTTGTCATTATTATTATAACATGAAAAAATTTTTATTTTAGTTATGTGTTCAACATTTCTTGCCTTGCATTTCTTGTCATCCAACATTTACAAACATCGTTTTAGACACGGAACACACATGAAATGTATGTATTCCAAATAATGATATATTATTTACCCTAAACAATTCCGGACACATCACACCCAGATAAACAGACTTGAGCTGGGAGAATTTTCTGCCTGACTTCAGCTGTATCGGTTGGGATAGCAGGCTGCTTACTGCTTGTCCTGTTTGACACATTTGCAAAACAAAGGTGCTGATGATGAGGTGTGAGGGAATTTAAGGTGGCCCAGCATTATGACTTTTTTCATGGCTTCAGGGATTCTAGTGTTAACTACAATGCATGCAAATACTTTCACTGGCTTGTCATGACTTCAAATGGGCTGCAAATTTGGATGGAGTTGCAAAGAGGTCCCAAAGGCTGCCTTATGTCTGCAGCACTTGAAACAGTAAAAGACATTGAAAAAATGAAAGCATGGTTTATTAAATACTCCGGTAATCAGCTACTTGCACTGCAATCATGAGCACCTAAGCAGCTCAGTTACGAGCTAGTGCGACAGAAGAAGCAAGGGGAAAAAGTTTTAGACCTGGTCAACCACCTATTGTAATGGAAAATGTTCAATTGCTGTCAAATAAAATGGAAGAACTGTGCGCTTATAGCAGGCCATGAAGCATACAACTACAGTGGCATTTTGTGCTTTACAGAGACCTGGCTTAAATCTGATATACCTGACATGTGTTTTAATGCTGAATGGATTTCATCTTATTCGAGCAGACAGAGAACCAGTATGGTGTGGAAAACAGACATGAGAGGGACTGGTCATCTCTGTGAATGAGGAATGTTGTAAACATATTACAGTTAAAACTACAGTTTGTCATTCAGACATTGAAATTCTGGCTGTCAGAATTCATCTACATTATTTGCCCAGACAGATAAATGACATTATCCTGATTACTGTTTATATTCCTCCCTTTGCAAATTGGGACATAACAATTGAAATGATTCAATCTGTCATCAACACTTTAATAATGACTCACTTCAACCCTGCAGTTGTAATATGTGGTGACTTCAACCGTGTGACTTTGGAACAAATGATGACAAATTCCTATCAGTTTGTGACCTTTTCTACTTGAGGAAATAACAAGCTGGACCTGCTGTATTCAAATGTTAAAGATGCCTTTAAGTGTAATATACTTGCTGCTCAGGCACATCTGACCACAACCTGATTCCAGGGCAGTCTTAATGCAGGGGCCCCAGGCTAATCTACATATGTTGTGACTTGTTGATTAATCTTTGCTGTACAGCATGTTTTTAAATGTTTAAACACCGATTTTGTTGGAAATACAAGTCAAGTCAAGTTGGGGAGCATGCAGTGGTACACGACGAAACAACTCAGGATCCCAGTTGGCAACCCCCCAGGCAGACACATGGTTCAGTCCGACCCTTCGGAAATGACCCTCTATTTGCAGCAGCCAGGTGTTACGTGGGCGACCCCTTGGCCTGGTCCAGCCACTCGGGTCCCCAACAATGAGGATCTTATGAGCTGGATCACCTTTGGGGAAATGAGCCACGTGGCCGTAGTGCCGTAACTGACGCTCCCTCAAAATGCAGGTAATGTGCCTCATTCGGGCCTCCATGAGCAACCGCTCATTCGACACAAAGTCAAACCAACAGTACCCAAGGATTTTCCAGAGAGACACAGTACCAAAGGAGTCCAGTCTTCATCTCAGGTCACTGGATAGCGTCCATGTCTCGCAACCATATAGCAAGACAGGAAGCACCAGGACTCTAAAGACTTGGACCTTCGTCCTTTTGCACTGATAGCGGGAGCGCCACATACCCCTTTCCAGCAACCTCATGACCCCCCATGCTCTCCAAATCCATCTCCTGACTTCATAGGAAGAGTCACCAGAGACATGAATGTCACTGCCAAGGTAAGTAAACCTCTCGACAAGGTCGACACTCTCTCCACAGACAGACACACTGCTGATGGCTGTGCCCAAGAGGTCATTAAAGGCCTGGATCTTGGTTTTTATCCAGGACACTCGCAAGCCCAGACACTCAGACTCCTCGCTCAGTCTCAAGCGCCCCGATTAGAGCGTCCATTGACTCCGCAAAGATCACAGCATCGTCAGCAAAGTCAAGATCTGTGAATCTTTCTTCACCAACAGATGCCCCACAGTCGCTGGACCCCACGATCTTGCCCAACACTCAGTCCATATAAGCAGTGAACAGAGTAGGAGCAAGAATACACCCCTGACGAACTCCAGAATCAACTGGGAAAAACACAGAGGTTCTGCCTCCACTCTGCACAGCACTCACAGTACTAGTGTATAGGGTGGCCATGATATCCAGCAACCTTGAGGGGAACCCGCGAACCCTCAGGATGTCCCTCATGGCAGCTCGATCAACTGGGTCGAACGCTTTACGAAAATCGACAAAGGCTGCAAAGAAACTCTGCCGATATTCGCATTTGGGCTCCATGAGAACACTCAGTACCAGGATGCGGTCGATGGTAGACTTCTTAGGTGTAAAACCAGACTGTTCCGGTCGCTGGTAGGTGAGCAAGTGATCACAGATCCTATTGAGGATGACCCTAGCAAGGACCTTACCCAGCAATCCGAGCGATCACCCTTTCCTTTCCAGATAGGGACAACAAGTCCCGTTTTCCAGTCAGTTGGTATTGATGAAGTGGATGAAACAGTGTATACAAGTCAGTATAGCAGTCAGATGGAAAAGTTTGTTTCTTGGTGCAAACAGAATTGTCTACATCTTAACATCAAAAAAAAAAAGCTGGTTATTGACTTTCACCACACCAAAAAGCCTCTGTGTCTGGTGTGATGGACAGCCGGTGTTTCAGTCCTGGCGGGATGTCCATCAACAAAAGACAGCCTTTTTAGGGCACAACATCCCCCGGGATGCTAGATGGCAGCTCCCCTGGATGGAAATGGTTCCTCAGATTCCCGCAGGGCAGCATGGGACATGGAGTCCGTCTCTTTAGCCCTGTTGGGTACCGTGGGTGCCGCCAGGGGGAGCTCACCAAGAACCCAGGGACTTTTACAATTACGCCACCCCAGAAGTACTTCGGGGTCATGAGGACGGAAGCCCACAGTGTTTCCGGGACAACTGATAAAGGAAGATGTGGTGTTGACCTGGAGAAGAAATACTTCCGGGTCATAGACTTTAAAAGGACTGTGGGAAACCCCAGCAGGAACGAGCCGGAGTTGGGAGGGTGTGTAACGGAGCTGCTGGGAGTGGAGGATTGTGTTTATTGATTATTGATTGGAGAATTGTGGAGAGTGTGGTGCTTTGTGCACTTTATTTAAGAATATTAAAGAGATTATTCTTGGTGATTTTAAATGTGTGTCCTGGACGTCTGTCTGGTGGGTTCAATGGGGCGCTATAGAGCGCTTTATTCCACACTGGTCACTATTCAAGGAGTAAATGTAGAGGTGGTCCACTCCTACAAGTACTTTAGGAGGGAGTCCACATTAATGACAGGCTGGACTGGTCTTGCTACACAGAGGTACTATATAAGAAAGGGCAGAGCAGGCTCTTTTTCCTTAGAAGACTGTGTTCCTTTAATGTCGGAAGTGACATCTTTCATGTCTCTCTATTATAATAAAAAAAACCTGCGACGACACAAGACTTTTTGGAAGACGAGACAAGACTTTTTGGAAGATTTTTTCAAGTCCCGCAATTTGAGACCTTGGCTTTGAGATTTTTTCAAGTCACACCCTCTTCTCAACCATATACAACCACACACACGGTACTCTCACCTCATTTGTGTGAATGCTTTTAACAGACACATTTTCTGCTCTTTCAACTCTTATAAATTTTAACGTTATGATCATGGAGAAGCGATGCAAAATAGCATCGAAAGAGTTAAACGATTGGACGTATTAGAAATTCTACAGCCAATAATGGATACAAATCCATACGTCCAAAAGTATAGTACTTTACACGAAATTTATCTGCAAAACCCTCACATGCATTTATTGGTTACTTTGCAAAATAAATTATTAACTCCTGATGATGTAGATCATTTTGTCTGTGGTAAAATTCCAAACAGAGAAACCTATCCTGAATTATGGTACAAAGTCATTAAACACATGTTTCACAAATCTTATTTAAAAGATTCAGTATGTTGGGACTGCAAAAAAACAAAAATTTTTAAAGAAATTTCCTAAAGCTTTCGTTAATTCAACTGATATGACTAAGGCTAGTTTTCCTGATTAACGATGCAGAGATAATCGTCACGAACAACACACTTATCACGGAAAGAAAGTTGTTAAAATAGTTATGATCAATAATTCAGTGATTGTACCGTATAACTTGTATTTGGTCAAACGATTCGATGGTCAAATTAATGTAGTACATCTACAAGTACACTCATAAAGGGCACGATAGAATACGCATAAATGTATCCAAAGAACAGTCTCAGGACAAAGTTCAAGCATATGTAGATACTCGGTACGTCAGTGCAATGGAAAGTGGGTGGCATTTAATGGAATTGCCAATGCATGGTCAAAGTCATTTGGTTGAACTATTACCAATTTATTTACCAGGTCAGAATATGACTCAGTTTAAAGAAGGCGAAGAAGCATAAGCTTTACAGGTACTGAAAAAGAAAAACTAATAATAATTGGTTTATTTTGAACTTAATAAAAATGATGTAAATGGAAAAGCATATACATTTTCTTTCAATTTATAATGTTTAACTATTTTTTCACTATGGTTAATTACTCGCTGTAATATAAAATAGTTCTATTATGCATATGTAACAGTTCCCATGAAAATAACAATGTTTAAATTGTATATCCACTGACCCATACACGACCGCCAGAGCCTTGTAGTGGCTGGGCCAGGGGGTTGGCAAGCAAAGAGAGCAGGGGGCAGAGCCTTCTATAACTCTATGATGGCCAGTGTGATTTTCTACCCTGTGGTGGGCTGGGCTGGTAACATCACTTCAAGAGAGGCATGAAAGGACAGAGTTAAAACAAAAATGAGTGCCATTATGAACAATGCTGCACATCTGCTCTCTGACACATTGACACTGAGGACTTTCAGCAAACGAATCAATCAGCAGAAGTGTGTAAAGAAGCATTACTTTGGCTCATTTATACCAACAGCAATACATCTGCATAATGCCTCAATGTGACTATGACTGGCAAGTCAGAACTTTTCTTTCTTTTGAAATTTCTTGCGTTATAGTCATTCCAGTGTGTGTTCAGATCAAAGTGTATGTGTATGTTTATTTATTTAAAGATCTTCTGTAAAAAGCCATATGGAATCTTTTTAGGGCTTTTATGTTCTCAATGTTCCACTAAAGGCCATGAGCAGCAGGGCTGATCTGAGGTCCCGCAGCCCTCAATGAGGAACAGATCAGCAAATAGGTACAATTTGACTGTGAGTGACATAAAATGGGTTACTCTTTTTTAATAGTGGATAAGCAAATCTACAGGGAAGGAAACCATGGATAGCCAGGATTTACTTTACCTTAGTCATGTTCAGTGCAAAACTTTAACTGAACTTTAATTCACTTCTTTTACACTGTTTTGCTTTTACTTAATTCTCACCTAACTTAAAAAAACTGAGCGGCAAGAGTTTCTCCACACCAGTCAGTATTCTAATACTAACTGAAAGCATTACTTTTTAAGTGTCTCTATTACACAATAACATGCAGAAACACTTATGGTGGAGAGAAATGAAAATTTACACTTGGGGGATCAGACAGCTCTGGGAGTTTAGGAAAGGCTGAAGAAAGCAGCAAAGTAGCAGTAGCAAACTACATAAGAGAACATCATGCTATCTTTTACTTTTTAACAAACATGGCATGTGATAGGAGGGTGCAAGTAAAACCTATAACACGTGTAAGACATACAAGCATTTAATCACAAATTTTGCCAACTCAACAAACGTTGGGCCAGCATTCACCACACTGCCTATGTAACATAATGAAACAATTATTTCAATAAAACTCTAAGCTCAAAGACTCATAAGTTAAACTAGAAAAAAATAAAAGAAAAAAGACAGAGGAAGATTATGTTTGCATCAAAGATCGTCATTCATGAAGTTACTTTCAGATGCCCTTTCAATGCATGGTCCCTGGTGGATATAATAAGCTTCAAGTAACTGTCTTTGCATTTTAATTAATGATGCAGCTAATCAAGGAAAATGGAGTTTTATTCTTCCATTTCCAGTCAAAGTAGAAAATCTTGTATGAGTTCACAGGTTCTTGAAGATTAGAGTGGCCTTATTTTCACTATCTGCACTAGTTTAATCTTCTGAAATGGTATAACCTAAAAATTACTAATTCTCTATCTAGGGTCCTAGCACATTTTATTCATTGTATCATAATGTAATATTGCTTTCAATTTTTACTTGCTGTTTCCCTAATTAAGCTTCGAGTACAGCTTCAAGTTCTTTTATAAAAGCTATCATCATTTTAAATTTATTTTGATTGATTTGTGTCAGCTTTAACTATGCTTTCTTCAGGATCAATAAATAAAGATCAATACTTTAATGTTTTCTTCAAGACCTTTATTAAAAAATAGATAGGTTATAAACAGTAGTGAATTACTGAAAGCTCAGCCTACTTCCAATACATGTCAACCTGAATCTAATTGAACAACATTGAACCACCTTAAATTAGTAGTGGGAATGCAACTGGGCTTGTAGAATACCACTGCTATTTGTTCAAAATAAAAGAAAATAGATTGTTCAATATTTTGTAGATTTCAGAAGACGTATTTAAAGATATGTTTTTGCAAGAATTCATATATAAATATGCCTAAATAAAAATGGTGATTATTATAGTGACAAATTACTAAACAAAATAATTATAATAAAATCTGTTAACCTAAAATTACTTCTTCATTGTAGTCTGTAATAGTGAAGTTTTTCTTAATAAACTAATTGAATACCTTAATAACTAAACATAATACAGTAACTGGATTCCTTAACATTTTAATTTACTCTTTATTTTAAGATGTAAAGTTATAAAATAAATTGTTATGTTCCATTATGATGGTGTTACACGCTTTGGTTTACCTTGAAATAAGATCCTTTAAGATCCTTCAAAGCAGTAGCTCAGTTATTCCTAAAAAATGTATCCACTATTTGTATTTTATATGGTGACAGGGTATATCTAGTTGAATAATTTAGCGAACTGTCCAGTTTGAAATGTTTAAATCTGTAAACTGAATGTAAAATGTAAAATGCTGAATGTATAGAGCTTGTTTCAATTTTGGATATTTTCTGATATTTCTGCAGTTCTCAATGGTCCAACAAATATGCCCTTCATACTTCTTGTAGACTGAAATGTATTCAACCATTTTAAAGCAGTGTGACAATGATAAATTATTCATCTCATAACAGGGAACACGCATTGAAGAACCAAGTAGTTGCTCATGACCACTGAAGCTGTTCTTAGTATTCCTTGAAGACTGTCATTTTCTTGCACTCTGTTCGTTAATTTCATTTTGACATTTCAAACTAGCATCATGGTCCCTTCACCTCATACACTTGTCCTTATCATTCCCTCTTTCTCTTTTTTTAACATTTTTTTATTTTATTTGAAGAAAACAACATGCCATATAACCATGTCAAACTTAACAAACCATAATTCAACCCCCGCCTAAAAGAACGAGTGGAGACACTACAACTTGAGCAAATCTTTAAAAAAAAAACAAAGAAAGGAGAATATCCTTTGCCCCGATATAAGGCTTATTCTATGATCTGACACCAAACACAGCTGTTAATGGGATAGGAGTGATTGTGATGCCAACAGCATTTGATTGGCATTCAAAGACTTTTGTCCAGAATGATGTTAATTTGCACAGCACAGCCAAAACATGTGGCCCTGTGGGGCCGAAGCTAAATTGCAATGTTCACATGTTGAATCTTGCCCAGGAAACATTTTGGACAATTTTAAACAAGATAAATGTGATTGATTAAATATTTTAAGTTGGATGATTGAATGCTTTGAGCATATGGAGCTGGAGTATATTCTATGTATGGCTGCCTTCCACTCCTTGTGTTCTCATGCTATTAAATCAATGGTACTGCATATTACAAGAATTTTTTTTTGTTGCTAAGCTTTCCCCTTTATGTGTTTGGTTAAAATGGTTTTGAACATGAGGCCTCAGCAAGTTTGGAGTTTGATTTTGGAGGCAAAGCTTCATGTTTTTGTGTTCTGTGGCAGTAAATTACAATATTAGTAATTTCAACAAATTGATGGAGTTTTTGCACTATTTAGTCATTTTTTGTAATGTGTTTTATTTTGTTTTGTTTGCCAGTGATACTTTATTGATTACAGGTACTCAAGATAGCTGCCACAACATGACATCAATGGAATGGTCATTTTTGAATGATGGCTGTGTGACATCACTGGGATTTGGTTGTCTGGTATTGTCAGCCATTTTTGTGCAACTATATAAGCTTACCAGGAAACATCAGGGGTCTCATGTATAAATGGTGTGTACGCACAAAAATGTGTGTACTCCCGTTTCCACACTCAAATTGGGATGTATAAAACCTAAACTTGGCGTAAAGCCATGCACATTTTCACAGTAGCTCAAACCCTGGCATACGCAAGTTCTCCACTCGGTTTCACAAACTAGCAGCACCCAGCGTCAAAGCAGTGCTTTTGCTCCAGTGTAGTTTCCCTTTCTTTTTTAGATCCACATCCCTGATGCGGCTTTATCATATACACTGAAATTAACCGCATATTGTTTATTAGTTTAAAGCATCTGATTATAATTAACCTGTAACAATATAATGGTCCACGAAATGGCCAAATTATGCCAAATACCATAGCTGCTTTAGTGTTGTTTCTCTCACTGCACCTTCTTCTTCTTGTTTCAGCTGCTCCTGTTAGGAGTTGCCACAGTGGATCATCTTTATCCATATTACTCTCACTGCACAACACGGAGTATTTATATCACTGTATCTGAGTGTGGAATCACAGCTGTACATCAGAATTATTGGTATACAGCATCTAGCACATGCTGGCTCAACCATGCTGTCTATTGAACTGCTCTCATGTGACAAACGCTTCAGAGCTTTCCTGTACTGACATCATGGTTCAGAAACAGTTTCATCCCAACTATAAACGCACTCAATCAGTCCATCAAGTGCTCCTTGTAGAACTGTTTGTACTTATAAGTACAATTACCTCACTGTAAACTTGCAATACAATTATAATATTGGACAACCTGAGCCATTTTATAAAGTGCATATTTACATATGATGACGATATCATTTTTAAGATGAAATGCAGCAAAATATGTTTATTACATTATACAGATAAAATGTTAACATCATTTAAATAATCTATATTGTTAATAATTAAACATGTGAGGACATGGTGGAGCAGCGCCAGCTAGTTCAGGAATTGTTCCTGCCTCGCTCTGTATTCTTGCTGGGCCTGGCACGACACTGGAAGGATAGATGAATAGAATAATTAAACATGTACTACGAAGATATTTAAATGTTCCTTAAAAGTTTTGAAGAATCTGCATTCTAAGCTTACAGATGGCTTAACATCTATTACAGAGCTGATTGTGTGGCGATTGATTACTTGGAGAAAGAAAAGGAAGGACAGGAATTGGGTGTTAGTATGTTTGAAAGAAACATTACTGCTGTAATAAACTATCTAATCGAAGGTCGCACACGGCGCGGCAAGCATCTTGCGGGAGGCATGAACAATCTTTGGACCAGGCACCAGCTCGTCACTATCACTGCGCCACCATGTTTCCATGTTTAATACATGCTTTAACTACTATCATCATGAAAATGATATCAAGTATACATTCACTCTATATATTTTAATTATTCAGAGAGCTGTAATATCATGAATGTAATGGATTCTGTGTCCTGTTGGAGGAAGAGAAAGCCTGTTTAAGAAGCATGTAGTGATTCACACACAAAGAGTACAAAGAAGGATATATACAAAACAAAGTATTTAACGTGCTATTTTAGTTACAATGGCATTTGACAAACTAGCAAATTAAATGATTTAAAGAGGAAGTTTATGATGTTCTACTTTAATGACAAAAAAACTAGGTTTAGGTTTAGGTTTATTTGTCATATATAGGTTAACACAGGGTCAACATACAATGAAATGTGTATGATGAGAAAAACAAGTCACTCAGCCTAGATCCAATAAAGCTAAAAAAAAAATTAAAAAAAAAAAAAAATAACAAGTTAAAAATAGACAAGCCATATAAAATAAAATGTGTACGTATAAAAAAAGTTATAGAGCAATATGAGTTGGATGAGCAGCAAGTACAAATGACAGTTATTGCACAGATAATGTTTTATAAGTACAGATGCATATTCCATAAAGTGCAGATGCATGTTCCAGTCAGTATTCAGAGTGTGTGCAGGTACAGTTTGTGTGTGAGTAGTGCAATGTAGATGTAATGCAATGTAGGTGTAATGTAAGTGTATGTAAGTGTTCAGGTGTTGCTGTTGAGGAGTCGAATGGCCTGGTGGGTAAAAAACCTGTTTCTTAAGTCTTGTAGTCCAAACAGCCAGACTCCTGTATCGTCTGCCAGACGGTAACAAGGAGAACAGCTGGCGTGCTGGATGGCTGTGGTCCTTTATGATGCTGCTTGTCTTACGCAGGCACCGATGGAGGTAAATGTCTTCAATGGCAGGAAGACTCTTGCCCGTGATGTGCTCTGCTGCCTTCACCACTCTCTGTAGTGATTTCTGGCTGCTAGCAGAGCAGCTCCCATACCAGACGGTAATGCAGCCCGTCAGCAGACTCTCGACCACACTCCTGTAAAAGTTTGAGGTGATGTTGGCATTCATGCCAAACTTCCTCAGCCTCCTCAGGAAGTAGAGCCGCAACACAGTCGTGGGTGAACAAGGAATACAAGAGGGGGCTAAGCACACAGCCCTGCGGCGCTCCTGTGTTTAAAATGAGTGATGAGGACGTGTGTTTGCTGACTCTCACCACCTGGGGCCTGTTTGTCAGGAAAGAGAAAATCCATCTGCAGATGGTTGTCTCCAACCCAAGGTCGTCAAGCTTCAAGACAAGTTTTGAGGGGATGATGGTGTTGAATGCCGAGCTGTAATCTATGAACAGCATTCTTACATATGTATTTTCCTCTTTCCAGGTGGGTGAGGGCAGTGTTCATTGTTAGCGCAATGGCATCCTCTGTAGATCTGTTTGCTCTGTAAGCAAATTGGAGAGGATCCAGCGTGTCAGGGAGGGAAGAGCAGATGTAACCTTTGACCAGTTGCTCGAAGCACTTCATAATGACCGATGTCAGTGTAACCGTGCGATAGTCATTCAGACAGGAGACCACCAGTTTCTTTGGGACAGGAATGATGGTGGATGCCTTGAAGGAAGTGGAGACCACTGACTGCCTCAGGGAGAGATTGAAGATGTTGGTGAATACACCTGCTAGCTGGTCAGCACACGCCTGGAGGGCACGGCCTGGGATGCCATCTGGTCCCAGTGCTTTGTGAGGATTGACCTTTTTGAAGGACCTTCTCACATCAGACGTTTCAAGGATCAGAGTGACAGACTCACTGCCCCCTTGAGGATATAGCACCTGTTCTTTGTTGGCTGCATCAAAAACGAGCATAGAAAGTGTTGAGACTCGTCTGCAAGACATGCAGTGGGGCTGAACACTGACTATGTTTTTCTTTTTATAGTCAGTGATGCAGCACAGTCCATTCCACAGGCGCTTGGTGTCAGAGCTGTGGTAGCTTGACTCCACTTTGTCCCTGTAGTCCTGTTTGGCCTTCTTGATGGACCTCCGGAGGTCGTATCTGGCTGCTTTGTATGCATCAGAGTCCCCTGAGCCAAAGGCAGAGGTCCGCACCTTGAGCTTAGCCCGAATCTCCCTATTTACCCAGGGTTTCTGGTTAGGATATATGCAAACGGTGGTTTTAGTGACAACATCGTCAATGCACTTGCTGATATATCCTGTGACAGAGTCTGTGAATTCATTGATGTTGCCATCAGCTGCATCCTCAAACATCTGCCAATCAGTTGTTTCAAAGCAGTCCTGTAAGACCCCCCCTCAGCTTCACTGTCCCATTTGTAGATGTCCCTGTAAACCGGTTGTTTCCTGTTTGAGTCTTTGTTTATATGCAGGCAGCAGCAATATAGAGCAATGGGTCAGCTTTTCCAAAAGCTGGTCGAGGGAGGGGTTTTGTAGCAGTCCTTGAATAAGGTGTAACAATGATCCAGTGTTTGATCACCTCTTGTGGGGGGAGAGATGTGCTGATAGTATCTAGGGAGAACTTTCTTCATGTTTGCTCTGTTAAAGTCTCCCAACACAATAAATGCTGCTTCTGAGTTAGCGTTCTCTAGTCCACTTATAACATCATACAGTTCATCCATAGCCAAAGCTTTATCAGCTTGTGGGGGGGATGTAAACAACTGAAAGGAGAACTGAACTCAACTCCCTCGGGAGGTAAAAAGGGTCTAACTTTAATGGTCAGCAGCTCGAGAACCCGGTGAGCAGTGCATTTTTAAGACACACACATCCGTAGCCCACGAAGAGTTAACCATAAAGCACACACCTCCTCCCCTTGACTTGCCTGAGTCCTTCGTTCTGTCTCTCCGATAAACTGTGAACCCATCTGGTGTGACTGCGCAGTCGGGTACGCTGGGCTCCAACCACGTCTCAGTGAACGCCAAAACGCAGCAGTTCGTGATTAAAGTGGAAATATTGAGATTAAAGTTGACATTTCGAGCTTTTTACTCACTGTGTCCCTATTTTTTCTCTGTACCCTAATAAGCTTTCATATGACACTCAGACGGTGGGCTATGACTCGCCTTTTCACGGCGACTTTGATATCTGACAATTTCTTTTTTATTTCGGGCACTGTGTGACTTTGTGAACTTGAGTCTTTCGAGTTTCTCCAACACTCTATGTCACTGGATCAACTTCCTTTTGTTGTTTATACCACTGTTTAAACCAACAAATAGTACGTTTTTCCTTGCCTCCACTTGGTATTCGCTGAAATTCTTCTATTTTCCCCTGTGCTTTTGCGATTGCCTTTTCACAGAATGCTGAGTTTAAGGGCTATTTATATTGATTTGCATTTTCAAAGAGGCATAATTCTGGGAGGAGTTGGGGTGGGGCAGCAGGCGCGTATGTTACTTTTCACACTGCTCAGGATTTATGGAGTGGAAGAACGTGGAAATTGGCAAACGCACAGATTTATGCATATGGATTTTTTTGCGCGTACGCACAATTTCTGCTTTTGTCCTTACGCCATGTTTTAGTTTGAATTCTACTCACGGCATTATGCATGATGCCCCAGCTCTTCTGACTAGCTTTGGAAAAGCCAAATTCTGTATTTGTGCCTTTCCACCTTATTCTTTCTCACTTTTAACACTAGAATCCCTGAAGCTTACGAAAAAACTTGTAATCCCAGCCCACCTTAAATTCTTTTGCACCTCTCCATTAGTGTCTTTTGTTTATTAAATGTGTCAGCCTGCTTTTCCATTCCCCCCCACCACCACCGATGCAACTGAAGATACAGAGAAGATTCTCAAGAGCTAAAGTCTGTTTATCTGGGTGTGAGGTGCCTGGTGTTGTACAGGGTAAATAATAATAATAATAATAATAATAATAATAATAATGTGTTTTATTTTTAGGGGCACTTTACATTAGCAGTAAATCTCAAAGTGCAACATAAAAAGATTAAACAAAGGCAAGGCAAGATAAAAACACAGATAAAACAACAATAATTCTAGCATTCTTGTTAATAAGCTTTCCTAAATAGAAAAGTCTTTAGCTGTTTTTTAAAACAGCCCACAATCTGCTGTGTTCTTAAGCTCTCTGGTAGGGCATTCCAGAGCCGTGGAGCAGCGGCTGCAAAGGCTCGGACACCCATTGTATGAAGTTTGGTCACAGGGGGGCGAAGGCAGTAGGTATTTGTAAAACGGAGGTTTCTTGTAGTGGATTGTAATATAAGGAGTTCTTTAAGATATTGTGGAGCATTTCCACAGAGATGGATAGGAAGCCAATGAAGTGACCGAAGGATTGGTGAGATATGTTCATATTTCCGCACCATCATCAGGATCCTTGCAGCACTATTTTGAATTTGTTGGAGCTTTTGAAGGCTCTTGTTGGGTATCCCGATGAGGAGTGCATTACAATAGTCCAGTCTGGATGAGACAAAGGCATGATTTAGCTTTTCAGCATCACAGATGGAGAGGTAGGGACGGAGTTTGGCTATGTTTCGGAGATGAAGGAATGCAATTTTACAAACGTGATGGATATGTATATCAAATGACTGATGGGAGTCTAACTTGACACCCAGATTTGTAACAGAAGGGGAGAGGGTAATGGTACGGTCAGAAAAGAAAATACAATTTACAGAGGAATGAAGTTGATGGGGGGTGCCAATTAAAAGAGCTTCAGTTTTGGTGCTGTTCAGCTTGAGGAAGTTCTTGGACATCCAGGCCTCAATCTTACCCAAGCAAGTGGAAAAAGTTGATGGAGGTGTAAGAGAAGTCGAATCCAGTCTCACGTAGAGCTGTGTATCATCGGCATAGCAATGGAATGAAACTCCATGCTTGCGGATGATATGACCCAGGGGTAGTATTAAAGAGGGTCGGCCCAAGGACTGATCCTTGTGGGACTCCACAGGTGACAGTGTGGGTATGAGATTTAGCATCCCCCAAGGCCACATACTCAGTCCTGTCTGTAAGATAAGACTTGAACCACTCGAAAGCAATGCCAGAAAGTCCAATTGTATAGTGAAGATGATGAAGGAGAATATTATGATCTACCGTATCAAATGCAGCTGTAAGGTCCAGGAGGATAAGGAGTGATGGAGAGCCATGGTCAGCAGCCATCAGGAGGTCATTGGTGACTCTGACCAGACCTGTGTCTGTGCTGTGAGAAGTTCGGAAACCAGACTGAAATTTTTCAAACAGATTGAATTTTTTGAGGTGATCCTGAAGCTGAACCAAAACAACCTTTTCCAAAACCTTAGACAAAAATGGAAGGGTGGAGATCGGACGATAGTTTGCTATCACTTCTGGATCCAAAGAGGATTTTTTTAAATGAGGTCTAATTTTTGTGGTTTTCAAGGCCAGTGGGACTAAGCCGCTCTGGAGAGAGTGATTAATGATGTCAGCAATAAGAGGGCTTATATCTGATACATTAGCTTTTACCAGAGGAGTAGGAAAAGGGTCCAATGAACACGTTGAAGGTTGCATCCTCTGTATGATGTCCTCAACTTCTTTAACTGTGGTACAGAGGAACTGGGAGAGGCAGCTCATTGGCTTTGATGTAGAAACATCCAGCAATGGAGGGCTGGAGGCAGACAATGAGGAGCGGATGCTGTCCACTTTAGAGGTGAACTATTCAATAAAATTATTGCACTGCTCCTCTGTGAAATTATTACAGGCGTAGGTGTGAGGATTGAGTAAATGGTTTATCACAGAAAAAAGTTGTTTGGAATTTCCAGGACTGTTGTTGATTAAATTTTAATAGTATTGAGATCTGGCAGTGGTCAGTGCCCTGGAGTAGTTTTTTTGGTGTTCCCGATAAGCTAATTTGTGAAGTGTTGAATTGGTTGCAACAAAACGCCACTCTTTTAATATATCATCATTTGGAATACATACATTTCATATGTGTTCTGTGTCTACAACGATCTGTGTAAATGTAGGATGAAATGCGAGGCAGGAATTGTTGAACACATAAAGAATAAAAGAAACTTTTTTCATATTTTAGTATTAATTGACAAAATGTAGACATGAAGTGTATTATGTATGATGACTGAAGTCCAAATATCAAATAAACAGTTTCACAAAAGGTACAAGTATAACAAAACAAGTGTGCTTTTATTCAAGAAAATAGCCGTAGAAAAAGAAACCAGGTTAGGGTATAACACTGACACAACCGCTTGGGTGATGCAGCGGTAAGAACTGCTGACTAGTAATCATTTTGAGTAGTGAGCTGCTCTTATTGTTACTATTATAGAATAAAAACATACTTTTGATTTGAGTCTGTAATGGCCGGTGTAAATTTACGATACTTTTAAAGTTTTTTTTTTCCTTTTAATTCAGTTTTATTCTCTCAGTCACATTCACACTCTCCCCCATCTGACCTTGCTAGTTTTCAAATAAAGACTTGCTATAGCAGAGGTAAACTCAGATGAGGATGAGGGTTCTACATCGGAGAAAGAGAACAGAAGGCCTCCACGCAAGAAACGTCCAGTCACACATAAGAACAACACAGCTGCACCAGGCGTAAAGGCAAAAGATGGCACCATTTGGATGCATCAAGAGGTCGGCCGTCATCCTTCCAGTCAATCTGCTACATGCATGGCCTTCAACGAAACAGCAGGGCTTACAGGGCGTGCCAAGGTATCGTGCAAAATTCTGTTTGTGATTATGTTTTGTGATGGTCTTTATATGAAAAACATTAATATGTTACTTATATAAAAGCCAGATCAAATGTTAATTACCTATTTACTTTGATTTATTTACTTATCTTCTTACAGCGTAAAGTCACAAGTAGACCGCAGAGCTTCCTGTGTTTTACATTGTGTTGTTTTGTACTTCTGATATTACTTTCACTACTGTGGTGTCTTAACACTCATTTAGGAGCTAGGTATGTAGATATGTCCCCATGATGAGTGTGTCAGAGCCACTGTTTGAAGCAACATCATACAATCTCAGTATAGCTCTTCAATTAATTTGTTTTTCAAGCCAGTGCTAGGGTCTGTTAGTGTTTTGTATCATGTACTGTTCCACCACCATTTTGTATATCTCTGTCATTGACTAAAATTAGTTGACTCAGCCACACATTTATCATTTTTTGTTCTTATTCTTACAAAACAGCTGCTCATGACAAGTAGAAGTAAACTGACAACATAAAATGCCACGCTTTGAATACCTGTAGGAAAATAAACAAGTATTTAATTTGCAATAAAGTGATCAGCACAAAACACTAATCCAATAAATTATTTTTATTATAAGAGTTTGTTAACTCCAGAAACAGATGATATAATTCTACAAGCAGATCATGTCAGTTTGTAAACTTAGGTTTGGTTGACCTGTTCTATTTCAGATGGGAAGACTGTTCACAACTATCTTGTGAAAGTAAAGAATAGGCAAGTAGAAAATCTGCTGCCTCACAACAATTACATTTTCAAATATCGAGCAAAATTTGTTCTTATATGCTTTCTATATGATAAGGCTGAAGTAGAGTAAAAAATTTCTTGTCCATGCTATAGACTCCAGCAAAATCAGTAATGGATTTTGCCTATGATCATATGGCTATATGTCCAAAATGATGACCAGGGATGAAACAATAGGAAAACTTGCCTTACTTGCCTGTGGGTCTTATGGGTGTGGTGTATTCATTGGAAGACCTAGTTACAATTGATTGCCAAACAGAGAGGCAACTTCTAAAGGGTATTGCAAAATGGTCCTTCACAGTATGAACAAGAATCAAACTTTGGCATCACAGATGATGTGGGCATCAATGGAATGTAACTGCTTACATTTAAAAATAGCAGCTTCATTCTCGCTTATTACAATGTGAGTGTAGTAAAATGCTCCAATTATGTTAAGAAAACCGGAATATGGTGCAAATTACCTTTTTGTTGATAAAACTCTGTTATGTGTTATGTATGCATACCCACACCAAATGAAAACTTCCGTAAAAAGCCATATTTCCCCCAGAGGACAAATAATTTAGTCAGATTCTTCATCAGAAGGACAGGGAGATTGTTACACTTTAGTTTTATCTGTAAACTCAGATGACCAGGGGCCTCATGCATAACGCCGTGCGTAGAATTCGCACTATAACATGACGTAAGCACAAAAGCCGAAATGTGCTTATGCACAGAAAAATCCAGATGCAGGAACCTGTGTGTTCGCCAACTTCCACGTTCTTCCGCTACATAAATCCCGCTCAGCGTGGAAATAAACGCACATGCACGCGCTTGCTCTCCCGCCCCAACTCCTCCCAGAATTATGCCTCTTTGAACATGCAAATCAATATAAATAGCCCTTAAGCCCAGAGTTCTGTGAAAAGACAATGGCAAAAGTACGAGGAAAAAGAGAAGAAAAACGTATTATTTGTTGGTTTAAACAGTTATATAAGCAACAAAAGGAAGTTGATCGAGTGACATAGTGTGTCGGAGAAACGCGAAAGCTCAAGTTCACAAAGTCGCACAGTGCCCGAAATAAAAAGGTTGTCACATTGTAGCAAGGCTACATAACGGACAGTCGGGTTAGCCTTCTGAATTGTCCGTCACTCTATGAGGTTGACTGGGAGGGTGTTTTAAATAGCCCTTCAGGCACCTTTGGTGACGTCCCGTTCTGGGAGGATCCCGCCCGAGTACACTTTCCAGCTGCCTGATGCTGGCGTGAGGTTCCCATGACAACCGAGAGGGGCAAAGATTTTCGGTGGGAAACTTTTTCTTTTTAAGGGGAATGTCGGAACAAGTAGGGAAGAGAAAAAAGAAAGGATAAGGCTTAAGGCATCGCAGCGACTAGCCACGCTCAAAGAACTATTCAGGATTTTACTTCACCCAGGGACGTCTGCTATTCATGGGTGGCCACTCCGAAGAAATATTCAAGGACGAATCCCCGAGAAGAGGCCAGGGTCTGGTGTTCTCCGGGTGCTCCCGTCTGGTGAGTCGGATTCCTGAGTTTCATTCTTCGTGATAGTCCGCGGAGAAGCCGTTCTACCAAAGGACGGTTGTGTTTCCTGCCTCCAGGATGAACTAAACTGCAGTGTTTCTTGTTTTCCTATATTTTGGACTAAGTGAAATCTAATCTTTTGCATTCTCAAAGAACAGTTTTTCTTATTATTTACTTTTTTCTTTTTTTTGTCTGTGTCAAACCGGGGGTTAGTATTTGGGCGCTAGGGAGGGCGTCTGGGGAAGGGGTTCACTAAGGGGCACTCAGGCACCGGTCAATTTAATGTAACAGCAACTGTTAATATATTTTTTCTGTTCCACTTCCTGTTGTGTTTTATTTGCTGCAAATTATTAAGAAGGGAATCGTGGCAAGAGGGGACAAGGACCGAATATGGTTGTGCTATTATGCTTTCAAACATCATCCACCCCCCAGTACGGGTTGTGAAGTGTAGGAATCGTGTTCCCGTATTTTGCGGTTGCTACAACATATCAAAGTCGGCGTGAAAAGGCAACTCTTAGCCCAACGTCTGAGTGTCATATGTAAGCTTATTAGGGTACAGTGAAAAAAAAGGCACACTGTGTGAAAAAAGCACGAAATGTCAAATTTAATCTCGAAATTTTCACTTTAATAACGTAGTTTATTTTGTCATTAAAGTAGAACATCATAAACTTAATTTTAAAATCGTTTAATTTACTAGTTTCTCAAATCCCAACGTAACTAAAGTAGCACGTTAAATGCTTTGTTTTGTGTTTGATCTTCTATGTGCTCTATGTCCCTGAATCACTACGTGCTCTTCCTCCGACAGGACACAGAATCCATTACATTCATAATATTACAGCTCTCTGAGTAATTAAAATACTGAGAAGTATATGTGATATAATTTTCATGATGATATGAGTTAAATACATGTTATTAAACATGGGAACACGGTGGCGCAGTGATTGTTCATGTCTTACAGCAAGATGCTTGCTGCTCCATGCGCGACCTTCAATGAAATGCTTTATTACAGAAGTATTGTCTCCTTCAAACGTACTAACCCCCAATTCCTGTCCTTATTTTTCTTTCTCCAAATACCCAATCGCCACACAATCAGCTCTGTAATAGACGTTAAGCCATCTGTAAGCTAAGCACGCCGATTCTTCAAAACTTTTAAGGAACATCGAAATATCTTTGTAATGTTTAATTATTCTATCCATCTATCCTTCCAGTGTCGCGCCAGCCACAGCATGAATATAGCGCGAGGCAGGAACAAACCGTGACTGAAACTCAAGCTCGCTAACGCTGTGGCACTGTGTAGTTAAAGTTTTATCTGTATAATATAATCAACATATTTTGCTGCAATTCATCTTAAAAATGATATCGTTATCATATGTAAATACACGCTTTATAAATTGGTTCAGGTTGTGCAATATTATAACTGTATCATAAGTACAATGACCTCACGGTAACTTGCAAGTACAAACAGTTCTACAAGGAGCACTTGATGGACTCATTGAGTGCGTGTATAGTTCTTGGGATGAAACTGTTTGTGAACCGCGAGATACAGTGATATAAATACTCCGAGTGGTGCAGTGCGAGTAATATAGAAAAAGATGATCCGCTGTGGCAACCCTTAACGGGAGCAGCTGACAGAAGAAGAAGGTACAGTGAGAGTAACAACGCTAAAGCAGTTATGGTATTTAGAATAGTTTGACCATGCTGTGGACCATTATATTGTTACAGGTTAATTACAATCAGATGCATTAAATTTATGAATGGTATGCGGTTAATTTCAGTGTATTTGATAAAGCCGCCGTCATGGATGTGGATCTAAGAAAGGGTAACCACACAGGAACAGTAGCACTGCTTTGACGCTGGGTGCCGCCAGTCTGCAAAAGCGAGCGGAAAACTTGCGTACGACAGGGTATGAGGTACCATGGTAAAACTGCGTGGCTTTACGCCAAGTGTAGGTTTTATACATCGCAATTTGAATGTGGAAACGTTCTTATGCAACATTTCTGTGTGTACGCATCGTTTATACATGAGGCCCCTGAAGTGCAGGGCACTGACCTATTATCTCATCGAAATGTCAGTGACACACACCTCCAAGTCATGTTGTACAGCAACATGATACTAACCAGCATTTATAAAAATCAAGGTAACATTGGGAAAAGACACAAAAAATTGGTAACTATTTGAAAAAAAGAAAAAAATAGCTAAAAAACAATATTAGAATTGGATTTTGCAACTGAGAAAACATACATTTGCATATAAGGTAACCCAAAATAAGTTCAAGAAAACATACAAAAAATTAACAGTGAACTCCAATCATAGCACAAATAAACCTTTGTATTACTAGTAAATGATGCAGAGAATTTGGTTTGTGCAATTAATATTTAATAATGATAACAATCATGATCATCAATTAATAAAAATTAGACATATTAAATATAAATAACATTTAGCAATGGTATGTCCTGTGTATGGCGTTAACCTGCATCCAGCCCTGCAAGCAGGTATTCCAACTTACAAGGGAAAATCTGGGGGTTGGAGCCGGATTGACACTCCAGGCACTGTAAAAAACCTCACATTGTTCCATACCATCTGAACTAGAGTGGTGCTGAGGTGTCACCTGTTGCACGGCTGTACTGAGGTCCTAATTGGGATCCTGAGGTGGTTCGTCATGTGGTGGGTGCAGCAACGCACCATATCAGTGCATGCTTCCAACCACCACCATTAGTAATAATGATTTGTCTGTTATTTGCCTAGTTCAGCTTAATCCAGCTTGATTCTTTTTATCAATGTACGTTGTTCATTTGCGATGACTTGTTCAGTGAATCAAGAGCATACTTTAACTATTGGATTTTATTTACAAAAATAATTTGTTGTTTTGTAAAGTCTTTTAAAATAAACTATGCTCTTGCATTGAAATAGTTATGAAGGAAAAATACATGTCTCTATTATATTAAAAAAAAATTCTGTCATGTCTGCATTATTCAGCCTTGACCACATCCCCTCCACATGGCTTGCCTAATCATCACTCCTACTGTGCACATCCCCTCTCTATACCATCCCGTGACACTCTCAGTGCTAACTATAATGGCAAGGCAGAAAAACAAATTATCTATTCAAGAACGTTGAATTTTAGATTGTGATAGAAAAAGAGCTGCAAGAGCTGATAATGAACACTGTAAAAAAAGAAAATGAAAAAAACTATAATAAAAGTCAAGAACAAAGAAAATCATCCAATAAATGAAAAAGAGAAAAATATTATGAACGATATGCAAACAGAAATGCAAAAAAGCAAAAGTTTATAGAACATAGGTTAGAGGTTAAAGTCATTCATAATATTCTTTTTGACAAGATGTTAATGTAATTTCATTTTTTATTTACTTTTTATTACATTTTACTTTTTTACTTATATCTTTACATTTTATTACATTTTATTTATCATTGGTATTTATAATAGACAGCTGTAGTGAAATACTCAAATAACTGATTTTCTGTCTATAATAACTATGGACCAAACTGTCTTCCTTCTGTGCCCGGCATACTCTTCTATATACCACCTCTTTAACACTAGAATTACCAGAGTCTACGAAAAAACTCGAAGATCCGGCCCACCTTAAATCGCTTCTTAAATCCGTTCACACCTCTCCGCCAGCATCTTTTGTCCTCTAAATGTGCTGATAAAAGACAAGCTGCCAGCAGCCGGCTATTCCATCCCCCCTCCGACTTAGAATGTGAACGCACTTTTCCCAGCTCATGTCTTGATTGATTGTCTGGGAGTGAAGTGGAGTTTTAGAATGGAAATAATAGATTGTTATTTGGAACACACGCATTTCATGTGTGTACCGTTTCTACAGTAATCTGTGTAAACACATTGTTAAAGCAGAAACTTTTTCATATTTTAGTAATAAATGTTACAAAATGTAGGCATAAACTATAGAATGTGTAAAGCCCGAGTTGCAAAGATCAAATAAACACAAAAGCTTCAAGGATAATACAACAGTTTCCAAATAACGATCTATTATTTCCATTCTAAAACTCCACTTCACTCCCAGATAATCAATCAAGGCATGAGCTGGGAAAAGTGTGTTCACGTTCTAAGTCGGAGGGGGGATGGAATAGCCGGCTGCTGGCAGCTTGTCTTTTATCAGCATATTTAGAGGACAAAAGACGCTGGCGGAGAGGTGTGAACGGATTTAAGACGCGATTTAAGGTGGGCCGGACCTACGAGTTTTTTCGTAGACTCTGGTAATTCTAGTGTTAAATACAATCGGTTTCTCAAATGGAGGAGCACCCTGACACCCTTTGAGAAGCTATAACATAGAAGAAAATAAACGGAGACAATATTTTTGAATAATATCAGAATTATGCAATACTTATGTAAACGCATTAAAATACAAACTACAATCCATCCAAGACTACTAGTGAAAATGAAAATTGTATGTGGCTGCATTATAGTCTGAGTTTATTCAGGACTCCACTTTCTGGCTACGCTTGACACGTACACTTTGGCTGAAATGCTGTTTTGCCCTCTTTCTGTTTAAAATTAAAAATACCCAACATAAAATTATAGAAATGCCATTTTCCAGATACTAGTCATGAATTTGCAGATTATTTTCTTTTTTTTATCTTTTTGCTGTTTAGGGATATAGAAATAAAACGTGTAAGTACAAATACAGGTGAGAAAATATATGTGATTCTGACATTTAACACTAGATTTCCTGAAGCCTATTGTAATCCCGGCCCACTTTAAATCATTTTGCACCTCTCCATCAGCGTCTTTTGTTTTGTAAATGTGCATGCTGTACCATCCCCAATCCAAAACCAACACCCCACCACCACCAGACGGAGCTCAACTCAGGCAAAAAGTTCTCCCAGCTTAAGGCACTTTATCTGCACGTGAGGTGCCTGGAGTTGTATAGGATAGATAATAAAGAATGTCGTCATTTGGAATACATGCATTTCATGTGTGTTCCGTGTCTACAAAGATCTGGGTAAGTGTAGGATGAAACTTTCTCCATCTTGTACTAATAATGACGTGAAGTGTATAATGTGTGAAGATTTTAGTACAAACATCAAAAAAACATGTGCACTTTTATTCAAGAATATAACCAAAGAAAAAAAAACAATTGATTTACATGTTGCTGTTTAGATCTGGCAGTGTCATGATGACGTTGTAAGTGCCCAAAAAGAATTCTGTCTGCATTCTCATTACCATGCACGATAACACGAAGTACAGGCAAGATCGAAAAAATAACGTTCAAATGCCAACTCATGTTCAAATGGCATACCATTTTCAAATAGTGACGTTTTCATGCATGAATGTGTGTGTGCGAGAGAGGCAGAAACAGATTCGATCTCATTCAAGTGGTTACTGGAATATAAAATAAACACTCTCTCAAAGCTATAACAAAACAAGTGTGCTTTTTATTCAAGAATAAAACTGAATAATAAAAAATTTAAGCGACAAAAAGATACCAAGAAGACATTCAGCATTTGTATGTCTGCTGATATGCCTTCAGTGATATGTTTTACAGGTAGAAAAACTTTACACACTGAAATCAAAGGCTTCTTCTTTTTGGGCGCATACACCGTTATCATGGCACTGCCAGATCTAAACAGCAGCGTGGTGAATTGCTCGCGTACTTAAGTGACTTTAGCTGCAGGTGGAAGTCCCATTTTACTTTATGGTGCTAAGCAGAGTGTAGCAGTTTATTAGCCAGCAAAAGCACTGTGAAGAAGCTGTCTGTTGTTACAGTCCTGTCTTGGTCCAGTCTGATAGCGGTCATGGGACATTGTATATTTGAATGCCAGTACAATAAATAGTTCTGAGCAGGCATCAGCCACAGCGCTGCTCTTGTGAAAACAATGGAGATAGACGCCATCAACTTAGAGAGGGAAAGGCAAGTTTGTTGTACCATGTGAACTTCACTGAGAGAGAAAACTGAATAATAAAAAAACAAGCGCTAACTTTTGCACATAGCCAAAATTTACACCAGGTGTTACGGTCTGAAATCAAATGTATGTTTTTATTATATTATAGTAATATTAATAGCTCACTACTCAAAATGTGGAGCACCCGGTCTTAAACCTGGGACTTTTGGGTTATAAGGCAGCGGTTCTTATCTCTGCACCATTCAAGAACACATATAAACTCCCTGTCGATTGACATTTTAGCTTGAGTTTTTAACTCATTGACAACAACATGTAAATCAAATGGTTTTTTTTTTCTTTGGTTATATTCTTGAATAAAAGCACACAAGTTTATTTGATATTTGGACTAAAGTCTTCACACATTATACACTTTACGTCATTATTAGTATAACATGGAAAAAGTTTCTGCTTTAGGTATGTGTTCTTGCCTGGCATTTCCTTTCATCCTACACTTATCAAGATCTTTGTAGACATGGAAAATACATGAAATGCATGTATTCCAAATAACGACATTCTGTATTATTTACCCTATACAACTCCAGGCACCCCACACGCAGATAAGAAGCCTTGGCTTGAGCTGGAAGAAGTTTTTGCCTGAGATGAGCTCCGTCAAGGTAGGGGATTGGACAGCAGGCTGCTTGCTGCTTGTACTCATCAACGCATTTACAAAAGGTGCGAAGTTTTTTCAAAAGTTTCAGTAATTGTAGTGTTAAGCAACATACATATATGCAAACAAAAATCTTAAATATAAAAGCTTACCTCTGTCTGTCTTTGTAGTCTAATGACAATTGCCATGAGTAATTAGTCTTTGGATAAAAATCAAGTATAAATATTTGCTTGCAGTGCTTCTGGCAAATTAAAAGGCATCTCAATCCATGAACTGCTGCTAGGTTGTCCTACTGTCAAATATCCAGGTAGCTTTGTGAAAGAGAAACTGGAAGAAAGTGCTAACCAGGATCATCACTATTGCTCAAGTTAAAATTTTAATTTTGTACACAACAATGATGTTCATACTGCCATTGCCTTAGCATCAGCATCTTTCTTTTTGCCCTAGAAATATAGAGACTGTTTTCCAGTTTAAGGCTTTATAAAGTTATATTAAAATATCACGCCCATTTTGGAATTGATTCTCATCATTTTTTATGAAGGAAGACTGAAATTATATGCATCTTTGTTAGACAAATGCTTGTCAAAAATCTGAACCATCACTCCAGCAAAACCAGCTTTGCTTAGACTCAGGCTGTAACCACTCATTCACTTAAAGCAAAGAGAAGGTTGGGTGGCCTAAGTCAGTCCTTTAGCAGTAAAGTCTAATAATGATTGAAGTAAGTTCCTGGTTTTGGAACAAAAACAAGGTTAATGTTAGAATCACCCAGGAGCTTGTCAAACCTTACAGCCCTACTTTCTGTATAAATCATTCACTGTTGAATAAGTTATCCTGAGACATCTTCTGCCAGCTAAGAAATTCATGCTGCACCAACAACAAACATGTCCTAGGAGGGATGTAACCAAAAAAGAGTTCTCGATGTCAAACCAGTCTTGCGGTATCTCACACTAGCCTTCACTGCTGCTTATCAAAGGTGACTCACTAATCCTTCTGATAAACAAATTCTTTATGATCAACAAATACAACCCCTGGTGCAATTCACTTTTCTCCTTTCCTCCTTCTTATCTGTTTTTTTTTCCATTTCAACAAAGCAATCTTTCCTCAGTTTTGTTGGAAGTTATTTTATTCAACCTCCTGTTGTAGGAACAGGCATGGTGGCCAAAACAGTACCTCTAATTAAACAAATATCACAGGTACAAATGAACACAAAATACATTCAAAGGATAACATTTACTCATTATAAATAGAATCATTCATATAATTCACATTAGGAAAAGGTATGAAATGAATCTGTTATCTTTTTTGGGTTTTTTTAGGCTTGTTTTCATAATTTTAGGACATTATACTCAGGCAGCTTTACAACTTTATTTAACATGCTAACATTTGAAAGTGGCTATTTTTCGGGGTAACTGCACTTTCAGCACAGTATTGGGCCAATTATCAATGCATTTCAAAAATGCCATTGCAAAATTTTGCAGAAAAGACACATTACAACTGAGGCCAATTACAGTTGGTCCTCCCCTTTTGGTGCACAGATTGAGTACAATGATAAGGTACAGGAGAGCATGAAAGAGAAAAATCACTAAGCTGACTTTTGTTTTATGACTTCTTGCATTCACACACAAAAGTACTACATACTTAATCTGACTTTCTTTGTTCTACAGAAAATATACTTTTATCAGCAAATAACCCAAATACACTAGCTTTAATAAATTATACAATAGATTTATTGATATAGTATAAGGATTGTAGAATATTGATATTTACATATAAAAACACACAAAACAATATGTCAATATAGAGTCATTAAATTACTTTCTTCCCCATACAAAAAGGAGCAATATTATGAATGGTATTTTCCAGTTTAAATCCTTGTGTAAAGTATCACATTAAGAAATAGAAAGTTTTTAAAATGCTTTTTCAAGATTTTTGGTCTTTTAGCCAGGTCATTGGGCAAATATCTTAATATATTCTTCAATGTCTATGTTCATTTTAGCTTGAAGTTACTATATGGTGTGAGTCAACAGCTACAACAGGTTTTTAATGCAAGGAATTTTTGGTCTTACAAGTTTAGTTTTCCTGCTAAATCAAGAAGAAGAAGAACTTGTAAAAGTTGGAATTTCACCCACAAACTATAAGTGCCATAGAGGACAGAAGGGCATTCTGGCTAGGATGGAGAATGATGTCTTGCCCAGCCAGGAGGCCATAATGTAAGGACTGTAGGACTGGGGGCACAACCCAGCCACAACCCCTTGTAGTATTCGTACCGGCTGGAATCAAAGAATAATGTATGGATTGAGTGAAGGTGGATACCAGGAGCAATTCCTACCCCCACATGAAAGGTGGCAGTGTTCCTCTAGGCTGATCCCAATTAGGATACCCACAGGATTTCAGAAGTGAATTCCTGTTAGGGTCCTTGAGTCCTGCCAGGGGAGGAGACCACTGGTTTTCACACGACCCAGAAGTGCTCCCAACATGCATTGCATTGTCAATAGGGGGCTAGAAGGACAAGAAAACATTTATTTAGCGATAAATAAATGTATTTGTATTTGTCACTGTAAGCACTGGAAAAAGTAGTTGATGAAAATAAAAATCTATTATTTTAAACCCAGAGTGATGTTGGGTGATATTGTGTCTGAGGTTTGGGGCTTAGTGTCATCCATTGTGGTTACAACAATTAAGAAAATTAAGATGGTTCCTATATATGGTGAATACAAAGAAATTAATTCCCACTTTTATTTTGAGTAGAATTGACTACTATATTGTGTTATTCAAAGGCTGTTCAAATCATTCTGTTTGCAGCTTTCAGTTAATTCAAAATGTTACTACAAGAATCATTACTAGGACTAAAAAGTACAACCAAGTAACTCCTGCTGTAAAGTCAATACACTTGCTTCCAGTTAAGTTTAGAGCTGATCTTAAAATCTTCTTATTACATATAAAGCTTTAACAGCCTAGGTGCTGCATGCACATCTTAAACTTATTATTATTTGCAACCCGTACAAGATGACGATCTACTAAAGTTTCTAAGAATAACTAAAACAACTGAAAATGTTTGAGCTTGTAGCAACCTGGCCTGAAGCTGTGGAATGATCTGGAAGGATTGTGTCTCAGCTTTTAAATCCCAGCTGAAGTCTCACGACTGTTAGTCTAGCATAACCTAATGACAGCTGCTGAATTGCTGTCTGTTAGTCATTTTCACAAAACTAATAAATAAGACAATTATTATAAACTACAACTAGTCGTTCTCTATTAGTAGCCTACTAATGTTGTGTTGGCAAACCATTATTTCCAACAGTGGGAAAGACACCAGAGATGTTGGGAGCTTTATAATCCAAAGAAACAAAGAATTCTGTCTTTTTATTTGTCTTCCATGCACAAACGTATGTAGTACTGCATGTACTGCATGTCTCAGAACTGTGCATGTGCCAAATATGGGCGGGCGGGGGAGAGAGTATTTCCAGGACAGTTTCTCCCCTGGACTGACAAAGGGCAACCCCCTTGGCTTCTAGCAGGGCCATTGGTCATAAGCATGGGAGCTCAACCCTGCTTGGGTCTGTGCCCACCGCCAGGGGGCGAATAGACACTTTCAGGGCCCTATTTGGCCACACTTCTGCCACACCCAGAAGTGCAGCCAGAAGAAGATTGGTGGGTGCCCTATAAAAAGGAGCCAGTCACCGGAAGTGAATGGCCAGAGTCGGAAAGAAGAGGACAAAGGCTGTGGAGGAGTGGAGGCAAAAGGACTGCCGGCAAAAGGGACTGTGTTGGGCTTGGTGAGCCTTGTGTGTTGGTACTTTACTGTGTGTGTTGGATTGTTGTGAATAAACCGTGTGCTGTATGCTAAATCTGTTTCCTGCCTGTCTGTGTCGGGGTTATGGCAGCTGAACATGCCCTGGGGATCGCAATATTTAGACCATTTTTGGTTAAAATATTTGCATATCTCTGATGATCTTGGACATAAAATTACCCTCAGTCCTCAGTGTTCAGAATAACACCAGACAGAATATCATTATGCCATGAAAACTCTATTGTGATATTCTATAATGATTGCCCAAAGACTTTTTTCTCTTAACTGGAAGAATCCGCCCACCCATAAATCAATGGGAAAGTGATATTTTATGTTATTTTAAACGTGAAAAAAAACTATATTTTTGTGAGGAACAGTCCAGAATTTGTTTTAGAATTTAGCAAGAATTCATTCATGTTATTTTAAGATAAGAACACTGAATCTCTAATAAACATCTCAGTTTTGTCATATAAATTTCTGAATTACATAGGGGAAGGGTGTCAAATATTCAGTTTGATGGATTTTTTTTCTTGGATCACAATATCTGCATTAATCAAGTGATTGTTTTTTTTGACTAAACTGTACTTTTTCTGTTTTCCACATTATCTGCATTAATCAGGTGATTGTTTTTTTGACTAATCTGTACTTTTTGTGTTTTGCTTCATTTATAAACAAGTACTGTAAGAATATGTATGCATGGTGTAATATTAAGGTGTGTTCCAAAACTTGGTTAGCTGGTTTGAATGTTGGAGCATTTTAAATATACTAGTCACTACTTCAAAGAGTTTGTTATCACAGTTTTATTATGTATTTTTTAAACAGTAAGTCATATTTTAAAATAAAAGTAATAATTACATGTACAAGTGGTGTTTCATTCCATTTTAAAATATCATGTGGCTAAAAGTACTAATGTAGATTGCAGATTTCAAAGAGACAAAGACGTTCACGCGCTGTTGTTAGTAGTTGGATGTGGAGTTGGATTTAACTATAGTCAAATTTTTGTAAATTTCAAAATTTTCAGAGAAGTATATGGTGGAGATTTAAATGTACGCTGAAGTCTCAGACTAAAAGTTTAGGCTGCATCTGAAAATGATAGCAGATCAGTTTTATGGGTTGCCAATAAATGATAGTGATGTAGAAACAATGAATTATCTAATATTCTTTAGGTAATGCAGCCATGAGGTTGTTTTTAGTGTAACAGACATACTGAGTACTTGTTTAGTCAGTCTAGCATAAAGTGTCATCAAGCCAAGCCTTTAAACATGTCTACATAAGTTAAGTTGCTTTATTTTATACTTTTATGGGCATGGACCTCATGTGACTGAGGTTTGCTCAAGACGCTGCTCAGCCACAGTGACGAGTGCTGAACTCACCATATATAACAAGACATACCCCTACATTTTGGTAGTACTTAATTTGTATGATGATGAAAACATAAACACTATAATTACTATTGTATTGAGTAAATAAAGAATATCATTATTAGCGACTTGAATAAAAAAATCTAATGTTTTACACAGTGATCCAACACCACCTCCAACATTTGACACTGCCAGCGAGGTGTGCTTGCTTCAGCGGGCAAGACTGGAGGAGTTTAATCATTAGGAGTGGATGTTGAATGAGTAAAAGAAAAAAATACACATTGACGTAACTGCTGTCAAAGAAATATTGAAACAACAGACTAATTCCTAGTTGAGGTCACACAGAATGCTTCCCTGTTTTAAGGTAGACAAGTTTGCAAAATTACTAGTGTTTCTCAATGGGAGATTTTCAAATTTCAAAAATATGTTCAATGCACTATATTTAATACATCACAACAAAAATGAATCAGTCTTGACAAATTTTCCTGAAACATAATTGTGTCCAAATTTTAATAAAATCAGTCAACTGGGAGCAGTGTTGTTTCATGCGGACAGACAGACAGGCTTGGATATCACAGTAAGTGCTTTTCACATTACAGTGGAACCTCGGGTCACGAACGTCTCGGACCACGTACAAATCGGGTTACGACCAAAAAGTTCACCAAACTTTTGCATCTGTTCACGACCACACACTCGGGTGACGAACAAGCCAGTTTCCCTTCCAGTTCGTACGCGCCAATGATTCCGCACGTGTTCAGTCTCTCCCTGTGCAGCGAGAGAGAGAGAGAGAGAGAGAGAACGACCGAGCGAGCAAGCGCGAGAGAGAGAGCACGAGAGAGCGAGCGAGAGAGAGAGGGCTGGCTGCATAAGGCCGAGAAGGCAGTTAAAGAATGCACCGGGCTTGTTTTTAAAGAGACTGATTCGAGCATTGTTTTAACCTCGTATTTAATGAAGACTTTTTTCAATTAGATTTTAACCTCCACTTCACTTCTGTTTACAACGATTGGTTCGTAGCGTGCATTGTTGCAATGTTACTTTTCTTGGTTGTTTATTAAATTATGGATTTTTCAAATGTTCATGTTTTTCCCTGTGCTTAAAACACATTAAAAAAAAGTGTTTACAGTGATCGGTTTGTAGCGTGCATTGTTGCAATGTTACTTTTCTTGGTTGTTTATTAAATTACGGATTTTTCAAATGTTCATGTTTTCCCTGTGCTTAAAATCCAAAACCAAATCGGGTTACGACCAGTGTTTTGGAATGAATTATGGTCGTGACCCGAGGTTCCACTGTATATACAAATGCTCCTGCAAAGAGTTAATGAAAGTTAGCCTACCAATATGGAATCCAGATCTAAAATAAAAACCTCATACGATTCTCATTTAACATTATTATGTATGTAATAAATCCATAGGTATTTTCTGATTCTGTTTTAAGTGATGCCATAGATGCAACCTACCTTTCTCACCCATGTGAAAGGATTTAGAAAGGAAAGCACAACCCCACCAGCAAAAAAATCTGGTTTGTTGTCTGGAAGAAATATTGGCCAAGAGTATGAAAACATAAGAGTTAATAAGGTGTGAGTGATGAAGGTAAAAAGGAAGAAGAGGCACAAAGAAGTTAATTTAAAAAGAGAGAGAGAAAGGTTGAGATGGAGAGAGAAAGAGAAAAGGTGTCTGAATATTGAGCAAATGTGACTCATCCATCCCATTTATGAACTCCCGCTTCCATTAACAGTGTCATAAGGAGCTGTCTGTGATGATATTTCTGGGGCAAGACTATACCAATTGGACTTGTGAATGTAGTGCCTTTTGTATAGTGTTGACATGTCCAACGTGTTTCTCAAGAGTAAATAGCTTCTCCTGTAATGTTATTCAGATTAGGAACTGATTAAGTATAAGTGAGTGTAGGTGTGTATCCCTGCTATTCATTACTTACAGAATGTGACTCCAAGTCTCTGCTATTACTGCAAATGAGTAGATCAATACTTCACCATGTATTAAGGTGTGATAAAGGCGCTATATAGCGCCCGACCTGGCACAGACTGACACAGAGGCACGTGTAAAATCAACAAGGCTTTTTATTTTCTCTTCAGCCGTGGGGCACGCCTTCCCCGTGTCCCACAGGCCTAACTCAGTCCAAAAAGCACTTAACTACAACCAAACCAATTCTTCTTCTGGCACCACCACTCCTCCCAGGCAATCTCGTACTCTTCCTCCCGATTCTGGCTCTTGAGTGGTGGATGCTGCCCCTTTTTATAGCCCACCCGGAAGAGCTCCAGGTGCTTGATCACCTGTGTCTAATTGCACTTCGGGGCGGGGCTGTAGAGGTGTCCATAAAGGCTCCAGGATCCATGCAGCACCCCCTGGCAGCCATCCCAGATCCCCACAGGGTTGTGGAGAACTCCATCTCCCATGGAACACTGCGGGAAACTGAGGCACCGTCATCAGCCAGTGATGCTGCCACCAAGTGTCCCAGGGGAGGTAGTGAGACGCCCATGGTTGCTCCCCTGGAACATATGTAGAAGAGGCGTCCTGGCCGGGCATGGGACTCGGCCGCCCGCCACATAAGGAATCAAAGTTGGCAAAAAAATAAGCTGTAATAGCTTTCCAAAGAGCAGTGGCAGGCATAGTATAGTATTGTAAAAGGTTGATTTTTAGCATTATCTTGAATTTAATTCTCTTTTGTCATTGTTTTTGTGGTTGTGCATGGTGACTAACTGTAGAATGGGATGGACACTTGGAGCAGTAGAGCACCTGTAAATATGGACCAGTGTTTTGGGAGCATTTAAATTATGTATACCTCTGAATTAGACTACTAATCATTTACATAATGATCAGTGATGGAAACTGACAATTTCATATTCTGTCTTTTGCACACAGATTATAGGATTGCACTTGGAAAATAAAATGGAAGATGGGAGTGTATAATTCAGAAAATGAAATAGCACGGACAGGCAGACAAGCATTAATATTTATTAAAGAGATCTGTATCCTTTAAGGTTTGGGAAGCAGACTGACTGTGACACTGACTATATTTACCTCAGTTCCCCCAACTGGTGATTAGTAGAACAGTCTCACATTGCACAGAGAACTGATAGAATTCTGTATGTGGTTTGTCAGCTATACAGTAAAAACTACAACTACATTTGCGACTTGCAGACCAAATTAAATGACATAGTTTAACTAGCTGAACTGCTCTAGACGTCTTTTTGCAAGCTGCAGACTGTTACTACTCTGTAGAAAAGAGAGTGAAAAAGAGGACATCTCTTTATGTTTGAAATAGTTAATATTTCCTTTATTGTAAGACTTTAAATAATTAATATCCAGGATGTTAAAATGGAAAACAAAAAGACAAAGTGAATTGTGACTGATGATTTTATCAAATACATGACGCATACCTGTTTAAAGAGTTGTAGTGGAAATTGATTTTGAGATGTGTTGAAGTGCAATAATGCCACTGCTTCTTCAGGGATCTGTGGCACTGCCTGCTTAGGCTGCAGAAATGGTTTTTTGTTTAGTCCATTTGTTCACTTGTTTTCCCACTTCAGAACTTTTTTCTTCCAAAGAGAGAAATAAATAAGCCCTTGTGGTCATGTTTAGATTCTAAATTTATGAAACTTCGTGTAAAAAAGACACATATGTCAGGATGCTATTCATAGACTTTAGCTCCGACTTCAACACAATCATCCCTCAAAAGCTGGTCGTAAAACTGAGCAGGTTGGGCCTGAACACCACCCTCTGCAATTGGATCCTGGACTTCTTGACAGAGAGGCCCCAGTCGGTTCGGATAGGCTGCAACACTTCCAGCAACATCACACTGAGCACTGGAGCCCCACAGGGCTGCGTTCTTAGTCCACTGCTGTTCACCATGCTGACTCACGACTGCACAGCCACGCACAACATCAACCACATCATAAAGTTTGCGGATGATACGACGATGCTGGGACTGATAAGCAGGGATAATGAAACAGCATGCAGAGATGAGGTGGAACGGCTGTCTGCATGGTGTGAAGTCAACATCTATCTCTCAATGAAGACAAGACAAAAGAGATAATCATGGACTTCAGAAAATCACATCCTGCCCACATCCCACTCAGCATCAACGGTTTAGATATGGAGACTGTTAGGAGTACCAAGTTCCTTGGTGTGTACATTTCTAAGGAACTTACGTGGACGCATAACACCTCATCACTAATCAAGAAAGCCCAGCAGAGACTATACTTCCTGAGGCGGCTGAAGCGAGCAAGTCTTCCCCTTCCATCCTCACCATGTTCTACAGAGGCACCATTGAGAGTGTTCTGACCAGCTGCATCACTGTCTGGTATGGCAACTGCAACATATCCGACCGCAAGTACCTGCAAAGGACAGTGATGACAGCAGAGAACATTATTGGGGTGCCTCTCCCTTCACTACAGGACATATTTTACAAATGCAGTGTCCGCAAGGCTTGCAGCATTGTGCAGGACCCCGTACACCCCTCACATGGACTTTTCACACTTCTGCCATCCAAGAGAAGATACTGCAGCATCAGAGCCAGATCTGCCAGGCTGCAGGATAGTTTTTACCCCCAAGCTGTTAGACTCCTTAACACCATGCTGCCACCTGGGATCTTCCACACTGCCTCAACCACTTCTAAAAACAGAACTTTTATACATGCAAGCCACTTTCCTGCAAAGACGAGTGTGCATGTAGAAAAGAACCGAAAATCTCTTGCTAATCTTGAAGTATTTTGACACTCTTGATATCCTGCTGTGAAACATTCTGACCTGTCATTGTTTACACATGTCTTAAACAACTATTATCATACATTGATCATTTCTGTATTATCTATATCTATTATTTATTATTTATTTATTATATTACATATCTATTGACTATATTTATGTATCTAGATTGCAAATACCATACATTGCATCAATGTTCATATTGCTAACTACACGTCAATATTGCTGCTATTTCTTTGTCTTGTCTTTGCACAATGTCTTGTCTTGTTTGTGTTTTAATTTTAAGTTTAAATTTTAATTCTATTTTTAGTTTATTATTTGCATATCATGTTGTTACACTGTGGACCCTGAGCTTCACAATTTCGTCTATCTGTATACTTGTATGTGGTTGAGATGACAATAAAGTTCACTTTGACTTTGCCACTTTTTGATTCACAGTACAACAATAGCATTAATGATTTTCAAGGTGTTCTTCAAGAAGTTGTAATTAGTTGTTAGTTGGCTGAAATTTTAAGTTCATTAATTTAAGAACATACTAAATATATTAGTCTCTACATAACATACTGTACAATATACCTTTAATTGGATAGACAGGAGCCAAATGCCTCATTTTTTCACACACTACCATGACCCATGTTTTTTTTTAAATAATTAAAACGCGGATATCACAAGAGATTTCTAGGATCAAGATTTTGTAATCCTGCTGAACAGTATGAATTGCCAACATATTATTTGTAAGACATGTTCTTTTTCCCCATTGTTCTCATTTTTAGTAACATTGCTGAATATTCTAACGAAAAAACTAGGCGATCTGGTGCCAATGGATACTAAAACTACTACTATAATGTCTAAATATAGTAAATGATAGTGATCTTGAATATCTGCAATAAAGATGTTTCCCATTTATTTATTTTTGTATCACGTTCCCCCACTAATGGTATTTGTATTTCTCTCTTCTTTTAATAACTGGCAATCTGCACAATTTCAGAATACTGTCTGTGAAGGTCAAGGGTCCTGTAAGAAAAACAGACTACTATTAATTGTGTCTTTCAAGCTACAGATTCTTGCTTATTTTTAGATTTTTTTAAGAAATGTTATAAAATTATAACATTACTTCAGTTATTTTGTGAAATGAAAAGTGGGTTTTTGAACCAGTGTAGCTAATGAAAAAAATGTGAAGATGAATATCATCTTGCATGAGAAAGGTTCACACTTAACAGTACTTCACAATAAATGGCATTATATGAATATTAATAAAAGTATAAATAATACTGAAGATGGTAATATAAAGGCTAGTCAAGCACGGCTGCTGCTAAATGCAAAGTAGTTTTCTTTTTCTTAGACCACGAGGAATCTACATCATTCCATAAATAAGCCTTACATGAATTAAAACTCTGGCACTCAGAAAAGAGAAAATGTCAGCAGGGCAACAAGATGAAATAAGAGGAGTGCTAAAATTAAAATGAGAGATTTTATATATGAGCAGCTGCAGTATCAAAAACCAGAAACATCTGCCTCCTCCAGTTTTAGACATTGAGCAAACTGCAATCATTAACTAAAGCAGTTTAAGTTTTCAGCCCTCTTTTATTCTTAATAGTTGCAACTGTTGGCTACATGTCTGTGATTTTCTTAATAGCAGAGTTAATTGATACTTGCACATTTACAACAATTCAGTCAATTAATCAATTTTTATTTTATATAGCTTATTTTACAGAGCACTACTGAATAGGATGTAGTTAAAGTACATAACACAGGGAATCGTGTTTTGCTTTGTTTTTTCTTCTTTTGTATTCATTTCAAAGTAAATGGTTGTGTCATTTATGTTATTGTTATATGTTTGAATAGCGTGCCATTGTAATGTTCTGGTTTTCAAAAATAAAATAAAAAAATATGAAAAATGAATAAATAATAAAACAACAAATTGCCAAACAGGATAGTTTAAACAATGTCATAGGCATATCACATTTAAAGACTGCAAAGTTAATACAATAGATGTTGATTGACAGTAGGGGTTGATAAACTAAGCTGCACAATTACCATCTGTACTTTTATTAATTCAATCCAATTTAATTAAATTCAGTTTATTGTTATTATAAGTTACAGTACAATGAAATATGTTTTTTAAAAAGTCCAAATAATGCAGAAATGTCAAAACCATTTTGAAAACAGTACCTGGTATAAAACATAATCATAAATATTAATAAATGTGCAAGTCAAGTATAACAAAATGATCATTTTAAAGAACCCACCTAAATAAAAGGATACATGTCTGTGTATCTGTGCGACTGGTTGCTATTTCTCAGTTGTATGCCATTTTGTATGGAATTTGTTAATGCAGGGCTGATTTTTGACAGCTATCACGACTAATAAAGAAAACAAAGGTGAATTACATCCTGGGACATTGTAAGATGGCTACCTAAATATTAATGAACTGATGAACACCAATGGAAAAAAGGTTTTGTTGCCTGTACATAAGGCTCAGCTGTTCTGGAGTTGACCCCGTCTGGTGAGTTGAACCTGTTTTCTTTGTTTGGGATAGCACCGAGCAAGCTATACAAAACTACTGCTCATTCTCTGGTATCATGTCAACCTCACCTAAAACAATAGAACTGAACATTCCTCCTTATTCGTCCTTCATTCACAGCAGCAGATGTACTTTTTATGCCAACTAAAGAAATTAAACATATTCCATGCTAGTACAATTCCACAAAGCCTTAATTGAACGTGTTACCACATTCTTCATTGTTGTCTGGTTTAGATTAGCAATGGTCCACTCCAAAAATAAATTACACTGTGTTGTGAAATCTGCAGACCTGTATGCACCTATTGTCATAAACCATGTCAAAAGGATCACTACTAATTCATCTCACCCTGGTAATCACTTGTTTCAAAAATACCCCTCTGGAAAACACTTTAGGTCAAATAAAAGTAAAACTAGTAATTTAGACTTAGGATGTGGAAATGTTGTAGAGCTACAAGTACGTGGGGGTTCACATAAACAAACAGAGTACCCTGGTACTCTGACAACACAATGGCACTGTACAAGAAGGGCCAGAGAAAACTGTACTTCCTTGGGAGACTCAGGTCTCCTGATATTTGCAGCAAACTGCTGAAAATGTTCTACCAGTCCTTAGTAGCCTGTGTGTTGTTCTGTGCTGCAGTCTCCCTGGGAAGCAACCTCAGCACAAAAGATGCATAATGCCTGAAAAAAACTCATCAGGAAAGCTTGCTCCATCACAGGACAAACTGTGGGCACACTGGAAGCTGATGTGGAAAAGAGATCGATGGCAAAATTGGATGCCATCATGAATAATCTCCTCCATCCTCTCCAGGAGGTGCACTTTTAGCCATAGGCTCATTCCACCAAGGTGTACTAAGAATTAACTCTTAGGGTCTTTTCTGCCCAAATTAAGTGCTTCCATGCAATGTACTCATTAAATGTATTTATTTATTGATTGATTGATTGATTCATTGGCTTTATTATCTAATCTATTTTTTTAAACTTTTTTTTATATTTTTAGTGTCTAAAACTTATTTGATAATGTTTAGATTTTTATGTCAACACAAAGAAAGAATAATAGTTATCATTCATTCTCCATTTAGAGTGTAATTGAGTGTCACAGCAGCCAGAACCTGTCTTAGAAACAGCCTGGGTAAGTCTAAATCAGAGGCCAGTACATCATAACCACTCTCAGTTATACCTTGCACACTTCTGAGGTGAAGGGTGGGATATGTTTTTGTTCACAGAGTGCCCAATCAGGGAGAACACACACAGTCTTCTCCCAGACAGTGCCTAGGCAGGGATCTGAGTCTGCTGCTGTAGCAGATTTCTTGCACTTAACATAATTGTTGCTGTTATGCAGGGCAAAACAGCTGAAGATTATGTCTAAAGTATATAAAAAAAATTGATTTTGAAAACATTGTAGATGTAAGACTTATTTGACACAATTTTCATCAAACATTCTGAAAATAAAAAAAAGCATTTCTTCAAAACTGATATCCAGATACTTGGCTAACATGTTAAAAGGGGACTATAAACGTTTTGTTAAAAAGCAGTAGCTGACTAAGATACAAGCAACAACAACAGCATTTATTTATATAGCACATTTTCATACAAAAAAGTAGCTCAAAGTGCTTTACATAATGAAGAAAAGAAAAATAAAAGACAAAATAAGAAATTAAAATAAGACAACATTGGTTAACATAGAAAAAGAGTAAGGTCCGATGGCCAAGGAGGACAGAAAAAACAAAAAAAAACTCCAGACGGCTGGAGAAAAAAATAACATCTGCAGGGGTTCCAGGCCACGAGACCACCCAGTCCCCTCTGGGCATTCTACCTAACATAAATGAACAGTCCTCTTTGTATTTAGGGTTCTCACGGAAGGACTTGATGATGGTTGTCATGCAGACTCCTGGCTTTTAATCCATCACTGTTGGAACGTCACGGTGCTTTGCGCCACCACCAAAAGGACACCGGAAAAGGAAACAGAAGAGAGAGTAGGGGTTAGTACAGATTTTAGAGTCACCATGAATAGTTATTATAAAGAATTGGATATACAGAGTATCAGGAATTACAGTGAAGTTATGAGAAGACCATGTTAAAATAATGTGTTTTCAGCAGTTTTTTGAAGTGCTCCACTGTATGCTCGCTTGGTTTAGTTCTTACTTATCAAATCGATTCCAATATGTACAGAAATGTGCTGACAGTACTCCATCATTATACACAGAAGTTCAATATGGTGTCCCGCAGGGCTCAGTACTGGGACCTTTACTGTTTTCACTGTACATGCTTCCACTGGGATCTCTCATTAGGAAACATAATGTTAATTTTCACTCGTATGCAGATGACACCCAGTTATACCTTTCATTTAAAGCAGATGAAGTTTCTCCAATGCTGTCTTTAATTAGTTGTGTTAGTGAATTAAAGGAGTGGATGAATAACAACTACTTGTCTTTAAATACAGATAAAACAGAGATGTTAATTGTTGGAGGGAATGATGCTGATCACAACAATATTTTGTCATCATTTAACTCAGTGGGAATACCAGTCAATTTTACTGAATCAGCCCGCAATCTAGGAGTTATCTTTGACTCTAGCATGTCATTTAAAGCGCATATTACAAAGTTGTCCAAAACATGTTTCTTCCATCTTAAAAATGTTAGGAAATTAAGGCGCTTTTTAAATAAACAGGATTCTGAGAAACTAATTCATGCATTTATTTCTAGTAGGATTGACTACTGCAATGCGGTGTTCACTGGATATTCAAACTGTTCTTTATACAGCCTCCAGTTAATCCAAAATGCGGCTGCGAGAATTATTACAAGAACAAGAAAATACGAACACATAACTCCAGTTCTTAAATCCTTACACTGGCTCCCGGTTAATCTTAGAGAAATAGCAGCGCCTCTCAAGACGGACTGTGTTATTGTATTCTGTTATTTTAACTTTTAATATTTCATAGTGGATAGTTAGTTTAGTCTTCCTCCATTTACGCTCAGCTCTACGGCATGTTCTCTTTACCAGTGGTGACACTGTCCTGTAAATATGTTGCCATCCTTTGGAAGACATAAAACTGAGGTCCTGACTCCGTGTGATCATTAAACATTTCTGGGCATCTTTCAAAAACAGTAGTTTTTATCCTGATGTCCTGGCTAAATTGCCCATCACAGCCACGTCCATTCTGGCTCCTTAATCATCCTCTGTCTCTAATTGGCTGTCCCTCTTACCCCTTCACCACCTAATAGCTAATGTGTGGTGAGTGTACTGGTACAATAATGGTTGTTGCTGAATCATCCAGGTGGGTGCTACACATTGGTGATGGTTCCCCTTCGTCTATGTAAAGCACTTTGAGAAGTGAGAAAGGTGCCATATAAATGTAATGAATTAATTATTATCATTTTCCCCACATTAATACCTAAAGAGTGATTTTAGCATATTGTACTACCCATCTAAGACAGGTTAAAATCTAAGAGTTCAACATAGACCTCAGTGTTAAAGTCTGTAGTGTGTCATCTATTAGAATGTATTTTTTAATGCATGTAGTAATTAAATGGAATGCATTTGTCATTCCAACAGATGGTACATTACAAAAATTTGCAATAATAAAATGCATTGCTACAAATGTCTGTGATGCAGCATTTGCTGGAATGAAAATTGGAATGCACATGCCATTTGGTATGGGATTTGTAGAAAGCAGTGTTAATGTGTATGATGCACCATCAGTAACATTAGCTGTGTTAACTGGCTTCACCAGGGAAATTTCCTAAGATAATAAACCACAGTTATAGTGCCAAGGGCCTGTTTACAACATTTTTTTAAACAGGGGCTAATATTAGCAGTTCACTGGAACATGTTACTCTTCAACATCCATCCATCCATTTTCCAACCCGCTGAATCCGAACACAGGGTCACGGGGGTCTGCTGGAGCCAATCCCAGCCAACACAGGGCACAAGGCAGGGAACCAATCCTGGGCAGGGTGCCAACCCACCGCAGGACACACACAAACACACCCACACACCAAGCACACACTAGGGCCAATTTAGAACCACCAATCCACCTAACCTGCATGTCTTTGGACTGTGGGAGGAAACCGGAGCGCCCGGAGGAAACCCACGCAGACACGGGGAGAACATGCAAACTCCACGCAGGGTGGACCCGGGAAGCGAACCCGGGTCTCCTAACTGCGAGGCAGCAGCGCTACCACTGCGCCACCGTGCCGCCCCATTACTCTTCAACATGCTACATATAATTACCCATGAGAAAATCATTCCTGTCTTAGATCAATTCATGTTTTTCCAAGTGACTTGGCTTTTGTAGATGGACACTGCAAAACATAGTTTTAGAGTAAACTCTATTCTTTTGAATTCAAACAGGTAATTAGTAAGGATAATGGGAGTTCTGTATATAAATATAATTTCACCCTGTGGCAGATCATGTAAAAATGGTAGCTTCAGGCAGATTTGAATGTAATGCTTTGATATGTAATCTTGTATTGTCAAATGGTTTTGGAGAGTTTAGATCAAAAGCAATATATACTTAACCATTGTTTCCTTTAACTTATTACATACAGCATTTATGTTTACAGTTTGTACATTTATGTACATTCACCACCAGTGGGATTACAGCTACAGCTTATGCTGTATGAAAGGTGAGTCATGAAAAGGCCATTACGGAAAAGACATATAAGAAACTGAAAAATGAAATACAAAATTAAGCTTAAACAATACTTAAACAAGATCCTGTCTGCACTGTTTTGTATTAAATTACTCATTGTACTTTATTTCCTGCGCACTCAGCTCATTAGCTGATATTAACTAATGATAGAACATAGATATTGTGCATATTTGATTTTGTCATTAAAATATTTGGACAAAATTGCATAATTATACAGCGCCCCTATGAAAATAATTAGAGGAATCATTGGTGACTAGTGCAATTATTTTATACTTTGCTGGTTTGCCTTTTGGCATTGCATAGAAATGTTTGAAACAACAGGAAATGTTTGAAATTTTAATTGTTTAATACTTTAACACTAGACCAAAGCCTACGAAAAAACTTGTAATTCCGGCCCACCTTAAATCTGTTCATACCTCTCTGTCAGCGTCTTTTGCTTTGTAAATGTGCCGATAAGCACAAGCAGCAAGCAGCCTGCTATACCATCACCCCCAACACCGTAGAAATGGCACAAAGCTCTCCCAGCTCAGGCCTTGATTATCTTGGAGTGAAGTGCTGGAGTTTTACAGGGTAAATCAAATAAACACTTTCACAAAAGGTACAAGTATAATACGACAGCTTCTGTGGTGCAACAGTAAGAACTGCTAACTTGTAATCAAGAAGCTGCGGGTTCGATACTGGGTGCCTTGTGAATATACCATTTTGAGTAGTGAACTGCTCTTATTGTTAATATTATACAATAAAAACATACATTTGATTTGTGTCTGTAACAGCCGGTGTAAATTTATAGCACTTGCAAAAGTTAGCTTTTTTTTTATTTTATTCTCTCAGTCAAGATCAAACCCCATCCCATGCCCCCTCCCCCCCATAAAGAGATCTGACACTGTTATTTTTTATTTGAAACTGGGAATAACTGTAGATGTGAGTGGTGTTTTGAGACATTGGAACTGGAAATTCTCTGATCTGGATGGATAAAAGCTGACACACAAATGCTGGTGAATCTGCCATTTTGGTATCTCATTGTCACTTGAATTTTTTTTCATTCAGTTTTATTGAATGTTTGTGCTCACGCTGAATTAGTATGCACCTTTTGTTCCATGATATCAAAGCTGCACTGACAAAAAACAGAGACATACTGTAGGTATATATGATATTTGGAATAATTCATTTTATGACCTGTATAGTACATTTCGGAAAACATTGTGGCACTGATGCAACATTATTTATATTATTCATATTCATTTGCATGCCTTCTTTTTTTTTCCCGATCTTCCCCAATTTCCACATTTTTGTGTGTGGTGGTGTTTCTAATGGATGGATGGATGGACATGCAGAAGAAAGAATAGTACAGAGAGGTCAGTTCTGCACTATATACAATCATCAATTTCAAATGTTAACAGTTCCCACACACCCAAGGATCATCCTTCCTACATTTATGATATGTGTACCTGTTGCATTATACACACTTCTATCTATGTTGTGGTTCCTATTACATTGAAGGGGCACCTGACACTGACTGAGTTTGCTTTCCTGGGGGAAGCGGTGGTCTTGGAACAGAAGCTTGTCGATGCTGCATCCTCTTTGTCCATTGCCTTTTCTTGTAAGAAGCAACGACGAAGTTCCACTGGAAGGTGAGCAAAGAGCACTCTTCTTTTTTCAGTGGACCCGTGCATGCCTTGTACAGTACATGTGCATTCATCGCCGCCAGGTCAACCATGTTGTAGCACACAGCAGCCGGCTACCTGCATGCTCTTGCTCACACTGAATAAGCTCACACCTTCTGGTCCATGATGTCAACACAGCACCGGTCAAAAAAAGAAAGAGACAAATATATGTGACATTTTGAAGAAATCATTTTATGACCTGAATAGTACCAATCAGAAAAAATCATCGCACTAATGCAATATTATTTGAAAACAAACAGAGTCAGATTGGGTGTAAATTGATGCTGACACTGTTAGTTAGGTTCAGATCAGGAAGTGGGGGGGAGGGAGAGCGTGAACGTGACTGAGAAAATAAAAGTGAAAAAAAAATGGTAACTTTTACAAGTACTATAAATTTGCACCGCCTGTTACAGACACATATCAAATGTATGTTTTTATTGTATAATATTAATAATAAAAGCAGCTCACTAGTCAAAATATTAAGTTTGTGTGGCACCCAGGATCGAATCCATGGCCTTTTGATTATAAATCGGCAATTCTTACCACCGCACCATGGAAGCTGTCATATTGCACATGCACCTTTTGTGCAAGTGTTTATTTGATATTTGGACTTCAGCCTACAAACATTATGTCAACATTTTGTCATTTATTACTAAAACATGAAAAACATTTCTGTTTTAACGATGTGTTTAAATAGATTGGTGTAGACACGGAACACACATGAAATGTATGTGTTCCAAATAATGATCTGTTATTTCCACTCTAAAACTCCAGCACTTCACTCCAAGATAATCAAGGCTTGAACTGGGAGAACTACTTGCCCTTTCTGCGGCGGTGGGGGGATGGTATAGCGGGCTGCCTGCTGCTTATGTTGGTCGGCACATTTACAAGACAAAAGACGCAAAGGGATTTAAGATGGGAAGGATTCACGAGTTTTTTCATAGGCTTTGGTAATTCTAGTGTTAACAATATGAGTAGCTCACTACTCAAAACGGTATATTCACAAGGCACACAGTATCGAACCTGCACCTTCTTGATTACAAGTCAGCAGTTCTTACCACTGCACCACAGAAGCTGTCGTATTATATTAGTACCTTTTGTGAAAGTGTTTATTTGATTTACCCTCTAAAACTCCAGCACTTCACTCCAAGATAATTAAGGCTTGAGCTGGGAGAACATTTTGCCCTTTCTGCGGCGGTGAAGGGGATGGTATATTTTTTAGTAGGCTTTGGTAATTCTAGTGTTAACATCCTTTTTCAGCATTCTATAGATTTCCTAGGCATTCTACACATGCCTAATTTCACATATTGATGGTAACATATGTCTATATATATATATTGTCACACACAAGCACATGGGAGGCAGTCAGTGGGCTTGGTTGAATGTGATATGCTGGAATAGGGGTTGATTGGCTGCACTAATCCATTTTCTCTCTCCCCTTCAGACCCTTAGAACAGAAGTTTGCCTAAATCCACCTTCACTTCCAGAACCTTCCCTACCAGTGATATCACTTTCGGTTCTAGCCCATTGGACACACCTCCTCAGCAGCTATAAAACCAGCCACTTTTCCCTCACTCCTTAGTCCTGTTTTGGACACATTCTGAAGTGTCTACTTGGCTCCATTGTGATTTGATTTTTCTTCTTTGTAGAAATTCGAATATATCTGGTGGAACTCTAAACCTTTTTCTGTCTCTTTTGCCTTTTTTACTATATTTGTAGGTGGCATACGGGATGGATGGGCATCCCAACAAGGAGTGGGGATGTTATGGGAGGCTCCTGGAAGACAGACAGATGTCCTTTCTAAGGGAGAGAAAGGCACCAGACCTGAAAAGGACTTCTCGGGAAGAGGGACAAACATACCAACCAAGAATTCCATACCCAGACAAGAGACCCCATCAATTGAAAAGGCATTGCGACCGGACATGTTTCAGGGACCTTCTCTGGTCAAGATAAAAGAAGACAGGGAAGATCTATCTCTGAATGGTATTTATTCCCCCCAGGTGCTAGATGGCAGCAGCCCTCCATATTGGTGCCCATTCCCACCAGGGAATGCTGGGAAATGCAGTCTGGAAAATGGTGGAAAATGCAGGGAAGAAAGAAGGACAGGACGGCGATACAACCCGCAGAACCCTGGCCATTTCAAAGATGGGGTGGTAATCATGTGAAAGATGTAAAGGACAGCCTCTGCAACGTTAACAATGAAAGATCGGGTCCAGACGTATGTGCTACCACTGCGTTTGACTCGCCGGATAAGTATTTTTATTATTTTTCAGACTCCTGCCTCTTCAGCACTGAAAAGGAGGCTATTAACTGGACAAGATGGCGACAATGAGCGATCTAGCTACACAAGTCTTGGGGGTCTATTCGACAATAATAGTCACATGGACCATCCCAGGGCAGGCTGGTAAAACCAAGATGGCGAATGGAATGTTGAGACACCAGAATTAAAGGAAAGCTGGGCCAAACCTCAATGAAGAAAAAGACGCGTGAGTCTCTCTATAATTTTTCCTAGGGTCGATCGGTAGGAGCAGGACGAATGTTCCAATTCCAGCCATAAAATTCAAGTAATGAGACAGCAGTCATGTCCATGATTGTCTCAAGCCAACTCTCTCGGAGATTCCACCGGTAACACTGACAGTGCCTCAGCCGGAATTTGCTGTCATGTCCGACTCGACGGTTGTCAATGGAAATGGAGCTGCAGGAGGGCGCTGCAGGGAGATGTACTCCCTATTATATGGGATTTCTATGTGACCCAGAAGCACTTCCAATGGGCAACAGCCCTGGCACTGGAACCACTCACGGGTCCTCAATAAAAGGGATCATATTCCCTTATCAAGCGCAGCTGGAGCTGGGAGGACGGAGAGCAACACTCGACTGGAGAAGAGTAGTGTGATAGTGAGAGGAACTGTGAGGAATTTTGGAGAGAGTGAACCTGTGCTTGTTACTTTGAAGAGATATTTTTGTAACAAACATACCTTTATTGGAACCCAGAACTGTGCTTGTGTCATTGTGTTTGGGGCTCGCTGGTGCCCGGTTCCATCACAATATATTGGCAGACACACAAATGTGGGGAGTGTTTTACAGGCCTTAGAAAAAGAGAAAACACAGGCAAAGACTGGAGTGTGCTGCCAAATTTTAACGTGTTAAAATATATTTCACTTGTCCCTTTAGAGTGGAGGAGTAATTCCTGGAAGACTTATGATGTTACTGCTGCATGCATAAATTGATGAAACAACTGTAGAATTATACACAAAATGTATAACAGTATTTAGGTAGCTATATAACGTAAATGCAGTAAAGTGGAAAAGTGCAGGCTAGCATAACAAAAAGACTGACTGGTGATTATGTGAAGATATCACCTTGAAATAAAATAAAGCTGGGGCTAAGTTCATATACCCATTTATTTTGTAGAGCTTATTGGCAATAGCACATTGCTTTACATTTACCATTTTTATGAATGATGCTTCTGTGACAACATTACACCCACCCCAGCAAACAGTATGTACAACCATTTTAAATGCTTGTGTAGGTGTGCCTTGAAAAATTACCTTCAACTTCATTGGGGATTTACCTAGTGAAATAAAGGCAACATAAAATTAATAAGCTTATACATAGACCAGTTTTATTTTAACACATTTCTATTATCAGTCACTGTGCAGTGACCTGCCAGCTAATCTGTTTATCAATGATAGACTTAATGTTATCAGCTCTTATCAGATCCCAAATGAATGGGCCAGAAGGTATTTACTTAGTCTCTTAACACTAGAATTACCAGAGCCTACGAAAAAACTCGTAGATCCGGCCCACCTTAAATCCGTTCACACCTCTCCCTCAGGGTCTTTTGTCCTGTAAATGTGCCGATTAAAAAAGCAGCAAGCAGCCTGCTATTCCATCCCCCACCGCCACAGACTGTGCACAAACTTCTCCCACCTCATGCCTTGATTGATTATCTGGGAATGAATTAAGTGCTGGATTGTCAGAGTGGAAATAATAGATCGTTATTTGGAACACATGCATTTCATTACTAAAACAGAAACGTTTGTCATATTTTAGTAGTAAATGACAAAATGTTGGCATAAACTATATAATGTGTGAAGCCTGAAGTCCAAAGACGAAGTTTCTCTGCAAAGTGAGCCATGAACACTCTTCTTTTCTCAGTGGCCTCCGTGCATGCCTTGCACCGTACATGTGCCTTGATCACTGCCAGGTCAAGCTTGTTATTGCACAAGAAACTGGCCACCTGCATGTTCCTGCGCGCACTGAATAAGCTCACGCCTTCTGGTGCACGATGTCAATGCAGCACAGAGAAAAAAAGAAAGAGACAAATACTGTATATGGGACATTGGGTATAAATTTATTGTACTTGTAAAAGTTAGCATTTTTCAGTTTTATTCTCTGAATCACGATCACGCTGTACCCACCCCCCCAACCCCAACCCTCCTGATCTGACTCTAAGTAACAGCGCCAGCATAAATTCACACCCGATCTGACGCTGTTCGTTTTCAAATAATATTGCATTAGTGCAATTATGTTTTCTGGTTGGTACTATTCAGGTCATAAAATAAGTTCTTCAAAATATCACATAAATTGTTTCTCTTTCAGGTGTGTAATAGAAACCACAGCATAGACAGAAGTGTGCGAATTGCAACAGGTACACACGTCGTAAATGTAAGAAGGACGGGTCCTTGCGTGTGTTTGAACTGTTAACATTTGAATGTGATGATTGCATATAGCGCTGAACTGACCTCTCTATACTATTGTTGCCTCTGTATATCCTGGAGTAAAAAAGAAACAGCAACATGTGGGGACTGGCAAGATCGGTGGAAAAAAACACGCAGTGTTATGCGAATGAATATGAATAATATGAATAATGTTACATCCGTGCCCACAGTGTTTTCCAAAATGTACTATACAGGTCATAAAATGAATAATTCCAAATATCATATATACCTACTGTATGTCTGCTTTGTTGGTTTTTTTTTTTGACATCATAGACCATAAGGCGCATACTAATTCAGCGTGAGCAGGAACACTCAATAAAGCTGAATTAAAAAAAATCAAGTGATGGTGAGATACGAAGAAGGCAGATTCGCCAGCGTTTGCATGTCAGCTTTTATCCATTTAGATTAGAGAATGTCCAGTTCCATTGCCTCAAAACACCACTCACATCTACAGTTACTCCCAGTTTCAAATAAAAACTAACAGCGTTAGATCCCTAGGGCGGTAGTATGTATCGCGATCATGGCTGAGAGAATAAAAGTGAAAAAAAAAAAACGATAACTTTCACAAGTCCTATAAATGTACACCGTCTAGTACAGACACAAACCAAATGTATGTGTGTACTGTATGATATTAACAATACGAGCAGCTCACTACTGAAAACGGCAAATACAGGAGGCAGACGGGATTGAACCGGGGACTCTTAATTACAAGTCAGCAAATCTTACCGCTACGCCACGGAAGCTGTTGTATCATCCTTGAACCTTTTGTGAAGGTGTTTATTTGATCTTTGGACTTCAGGCTTCACACATTATATAGTTTATGCCAACATTTTGTCATTTACTACTAAAATATGACAAACGTTTCTGTTTTAGCAATGTGTTTACACACTTTATTACACAAACGGAACACACATGAAATGCATGTGTTCCAAATAACAATCTATTATTTCCACTCTAAAAATCCAGCACTTAATTCACTCCCAGATAATCAGTCAAGGCATGAGCTGGGAGAAGTTTGTGCATGGTCTGAGGCGGTGGGGGATGGAATAGCAGGCTGCTTGCTGCTTGTCTTAATCAGCACATTTACAGGACAAAAGACCCTGAGGGAGAGGTGTGAACGGATTTAAGGTGGGCCAGATCTACGAGTTTTTTCATAGGCTCTGGTAATTCTAGTGTTAATAGATTTAGGAAAGTTATTATAAAAGTTTTTATGATTTAGGATGCTCATGTGCATTAAGACTAAGTAACAATTAACAGAAGCAGAAATGTCAATACTATATTTTTGATAATTGCTCCTAAAATAAAATAGGTAATACATCTTAATTCATTTATATACTGTAGTAACTATATTTCTGGTCTAAACCTCCTTTTAAAAGACAAGAATACTTAAGAAAAGCATGTTTATGGGAAAGGAAATCTGCAGATTTTCTTCATTTGATGTTTGCAAAATATTTATAGTGAACCTCACTGTAGTATGGGAACATTGCACAGTCAGAGCTCTATTTGCACATGGGCATTGTTATAAACTCATCAGAACACTAATATGAAATCTTAACCTCTCCGCCAGTAGGTACACTGACAATGTCTGGAGACAAACTGATCAAGTGGATTTGCTCACTATTTACCCGTAGATGGCTCATAAGTATACTACAATGTGTTCTAATTTTGTTGAACAATAAATAAGAAATTATGAAACTTACCAAAACAACTTAAGCATCTGCAGAGTAATAAAGCATTCAAGCTCATTTGTGGTGTGGTAGTTAGTGCTGCTTCCTTAAAGATCCAGGTGCCTAGTTTCAACATTTGGTGTGTTAAAGCCTTTTTCCTCCAGTGTATGAATTTATTATATGTTTAGCATTTTGCTTTGAAGAAGGTGTGAAACCCTGTGTAGTGGCAAGGTTGGCACCGACCATGATCAGACTCGAGAAAAGCCAGACATGGACACACAGACACAAAAAGGTAGTATTTTCAAAACAAAAGTGGGCTTTATTTACATGTGCACAAAAACAAAAATGTCCCAATCAAAAAATAGTGAAAAATATATACAGTGAATTTTCCAGTCCCAAAATGAAAAACAGCGATAAGAATGTACATGCACAAAATTATAGTGTTCCATAAGGAAAAAAAAAAAACAAGCAGGAAGAAACTACACACAGTGAAGACCAACGAATCCACAAAAAATACTGTATTTAAAAGGAAAAAAAAGTGTATATACAAGAAAAACAAAAAGAGCACAACAAACCCAAACTATAAGAGACCTCCAACAAAACAATACTATAACTAGAAGATATTTATATAAAATATTTATAAATATATGCACAAGCCATTATTTGATATACTAACTAAATTTGCTATACCAATCATACTATACGTATATACCACTGAGTCTAAAGACAACCTCTTGGGGCAGGAAGTGCCTCTTATAGTCGGGGAACTTGCGACTTGCTGCTCCCTTACACCAATCGCGACTAATGCACGTGCCTTCTGCACAGGTGCTCCTCTCAATCCTTGCATGGCACAAGCTGATACACAATACAAAAGTAACTTTCTTGGGGATTCCCTTCTCACACTAATGCATGTACAAACTTAACTAAACCCTTTGCACCTTTTCCTTTGTTAACAGCAGGGGCTAAAGAGACGCTTGCCTTTATGACAGGGTACACGCAACCTCCTCCAGCAGGACTGACCTGGAGGTGCACCGGACCTGCCAAAGCCAAAGTAAAAATGACAGTGAAAGCGCACCCTGCACTTTTATTTTGCGACAAAATTGAATTTTGTTTATAATGGTAATGCCTAGCCAATTTGCATTAGCAGAACAGGTCATATATTTAAGTGGATCAACACTGGAGACTCACATGTTCAATTATGCATATTTCTATTTGAATGCATTTTCCACACTTGATCATTTTTTTTACGTTTTTTACATTTTTTCCATTTATTCTACCACAGACTGACTTTATATATTAGATAATAAACAGTTTGTTTAGTTTTATTGATAGTTTTGTTCAACCTATTTGTCAATCCATCTGCAATTAATTATTACTATCCTGTCTTTCTTCTGCCATTCCTTATTCAAGATTCTAGAACGCATAGCCCAATTTCCTCTTATCTCTGTCTAGCTGAAATACCCAGTGTTGCCCGGGAGGAAAGTAATTGTTTGAGAAAAATATTGTTAAATAAAAACACAACTTTAAAAATAAAAATAAATTAACAAACAATGAAGACTCACTAATGTGCTTATCTTGTGGTCTTGTATGTATGTTATCATCTAGTTGCCACTCGGAACCGTCTAACTCTATTTAATTTCAAAAGAAACAGGGGCGCGGTGGTGCGCAAACATAAAGAATGCTGGCAGTCACCTCCAGTTCGCCCTCTGGTGGTTGTTCCGAGTGTCAACTGGATGATAAGATGCATACCAGACTGTAAGATCACCACCCACCCTACCCATAAGGGTGTGGGTAAGGGTTGATTTCACTCTACAGTATTTCTAGTCGACCAATGAGAAACGTGTACCAAGTTTCATGAGAATCCAGCCGTTTGAAAGTGATGCTGGAAAATACATCCATAAACGTGCACGTACATTGACTTTTACATATATACTGTAGATGACAATTTACTTGATCATGTATTCTACAGAGACCTCACTGCTTTCTGTCACAAATACTCTTAAGATCTGCTTGAACTGCTTCTCTCTCCTCTGTCCTTATCCTTCCTGAATTTTCATCAGCTTTAATTGCTGTTAACCACTGTTACCCATAGCTTATATCTTCCCTCAATAAACTCAGAATATTTGGTTCTACTTTGAGCTTGTTCAAGTGTTACTTTTCTGATTGAGCCTTTGTGTCTCCTGGTCTAACTCCTTGTCTCCTCCACAGAAATCTGCTCAAAGATTATTGTTGGATCCACTTCTCTTTTCTCTCTACATTTGCTGCTTAGACAATGTTACTTCTCCTCATGCTTTCTCCTACCACCTCTTTGAAGATGATGCACTTCTCTTCTTCTCATTTCCCTCTTACAACCCACAGGTTTCAGCCCGGATCACCAACTGTCTCTCTACCATCTAATCTATGGACAAATACTCATCACCTTAAATGTAACCATTCAAATTCAGATATCCCGTACTTGCCTTCTGATTATTCTTCATCAGATTTATCTCTAAGCATTACTCTTGAAGGTGTCACCCTTTCACCATCAGTCACGGTCAGGAATTTTGGCATGACTCTTAACTCCTCACTTTTACTTATCAGATACTGTATATTACTTTAATGACCCAATCATGTTGCTTCTTCCTTCAGCTTATTCAGAGGATTTGCCCCTTCCTCACTAATTTTGCCACACAACTCCTTGTCTCTCACCTTTACTATTTTAATGCAGCTGTTCAATTGCTTAAGTGTCTGCACTGGCTTCATGTTGCTGCAAGGATCAAGTTCAGAACTCTTGTTTTGACCTACGGTTATCTGAATGGTTCTGATCTCGATACCTCTAGTTTTTGGTTACTCCATATGTCCCTTCTAGAGTATCTGTTCTGCCTTCTTCCAGACAAGACTAGACAATGCTTCTCCTCTCTTGTTTAGGCAATATTTGAAGTCACATCTTTTCATGAAATATTTTGGGACTGGCTAACTTCTCTTCTACAGGATAGCTGCTATTAAACTGACAAAGAGTTTAGGATGCTGATTTTTGTCTTTGTCTAGTTGCAGGTATATAGAGTATTGAGCAACAGTCATATGACTCCTTCATGCTCGGTTTTTCCCTTGGTCTCTGTTGCTTTTAATGCTTGCACCTTCAAGTCATTTTTGTATGTATTATAACTTGCTCTGTAAATCACCTTAGATATACTGTATGCATTTGTTACATAATTATTAATAGAAATTGTTATATTATTATTCCATTTTAAACTATCTTATGAATCCTTTTTCATTTTCTTGTTTTAAAACACATCAACCCTCCTTCTAATTAAAATGATTAATTCCATTTGTGAAGGTGACTTTATTGTAATTTGGCTAGTAATATTTAGTTGCCAATGCCGTCATAATAGTATTTCACTCCCAAGGCCCTAAATTGAATAAGCTAGTTCAGAAAATGGATGGATGAATCATTGTTAATTCAGTTATTTCATAATTTGGGCTCAATCAATACTTGTGGCAAAGGGATGCAGTGGCTAGAGCTACTTCACAACAAAGGGACTTTGCAGGGTTGAGCCTGCAAATTCTTCCTGTGTTTTCATGATTTTTTTACATTACTCTGGTATACATATGATTGTTTGGTTAAGTGCAACATTAAATTGACCCATTCTAAGTGTTTTTATTAATCTGTGCTACACTCTATTTTAGTTCATTTCCATTTTTGGCTCCAGCCTTGTTCCTAACACTGCATGGATTATTTCTAGATCTAGATTCATCTAGAATTCAGATGTAGTAGGTACAGAAAATTGGTAGATGACTCAATAGAAATGAATTATGGGGCATTAGAGGAGGATTGCTTTTAACTGCATAAATATGGTGGAGCTCCTTAAAGCAGGATGTCAAGCAAGCATATTTGGTATTTACAAAAATATAAGAATGGGGATTTTACCATAGGTTGACTGATTAATATTGCTTATTATCTTTAATGAAGAGTAAATGTATAAGGCTGTACATATGCCTTCTCATTTTAAGTAAGGCAATACTCCAGAACTTAGCTGAATTGTTTTGAGTGGTAAACATTTTGCTTTTTGCAAAAGTTTAGCTCACAAGTGAATCTGTTCTACTTTTTAAAATCAATTTTGAGTATACCTTGACCCAAAACCTACAGAGTATATGCCTTCTTCAGGATTTAGTGAGAAAGGGTTGGATATTTTTTCTGTCATCTATACCACTAAATAAATTAGATGCCTTCTTAGCTTTTGGCTTCAGGCAGCAGTCAGGTCTATTTGTCTGCCTGTAGCAGGGCGTTTGGGATGTAAGGAAAAGGAAGCCATTGCCCCCCAGGAAGAATAAAAAAAAAAGAGAGAAAGAAAACTTCTAGAAACACTCCTGCATTGCTTCACATGAAAGTTACAGCTGTGCCTGGATTTACAGCTAAGATCATGTATTATTTAAATGTTTACACATAAAACGGCTTTGTAGATCGATAGCAATATCAACCACGCTTTTATTTTGCCTAGTGTGCTACAGTCTGAAATGCAGTACTGACATTAAAGCAAAGCTATGCTCTCAAAATATCGCAATTACAAGCTGGGAAGCAGTCAAGATTTTTTTTTCTCTAAAAAGTAAAAAATTATTTTTCATAATGCTCAAGCCCAGTGAAATAAAATGTGGATGAATTACTGGAGGAAAGAATGGATCTGTTCTTTCACTTGAAAAGGTCAACGGGATCTCAACTCATTTAATTTGAGCGTTTTACGGTGGGTATTTTAGAATTTGGGCGGACAATTATAAAGCAACTTTGAGGTGACGGGAGAAGTGTATTGATTTCTAATTAACATTTTAATCCAAATGTTCCAAGACCTAATAAGCTGTTTTCATTTTAGTGTTTATAATGCGGTGCAGAACCTCCTGCTTAGTCTTCTGGAGCCAAGGCCAGAGAAATAATGACTAACACAAAGCTGACACATTAAGGATGAGTGAGTCATATTGGAAGTGTTTGCTTTTTGGATCATTTTCTGTTTCCTCTCTTAATGATAGTGTCCATTACAAACATAACTAGAGCATCTAAAACAGCAGCTGTTATTAACAGGTTAAGCTTCAGGGATGTTAAAAGGCATGCTGCCCAGCTTTAGTGCATTTTGTTGTAATCGTTTCCCAGTTGCCTTGTCAGAAATCAATTCAAGTGCAGAACTGGCTAGAATGGGGAGGTCAAGGCTACTGCAACCTAAATATTTTATCTGCTGTACATGTCTGGAGCTTTTAAAGATGTGTATTGGCCTGTTTTCCGATTTCCCTCCTGGACAGACTTGATTGGCTGCGCCTTTTTGCCCAGGTCAGGGCTAGGTTAAAATCAATTATAATCAATTATTAAGAGTCTGTGGTGTCTGGTGGAAGCTGTAAAAAAGGAGGTTGATAAAAAAATATCTGCACTCTTTTAAATTGAGTCCTTTTATCAGAAAGAAAGAGTGTAAAAGTTAAGGTATAGACAGCATAATATTGTATAAAGAATCAATGTATTTCTCAGAGAAGTGCAGTATTTGTGAATTCTTTAGTTGTGTACAATATCAGAGCTTGTGAGTTTATCTGGTAATTATTTATATCTGTATCACTCTGTGCTGGCTAATTACTCAAGAGAAATTTTGAAAGAAAGAATCCACGAGAAAGCAACAGCTCCATATGCAGTCTATTGTAAGTAAAGCAGCTTATTATTACTCTGTGGGATTCTAGGTCCTGTAAGTGAGTGGATGCAGTCACAGTGACATACGAATGTAATTGGTCCTGCCGCTTTTGGACAGCACTCTGAGTCATTGTGTTTGGCCTGCGTAGAGCTTGCTTTGTCTCCCAATATCAGCATTTGATGTCAGGTAGATTTTCTTTTAGGTATTTTACCATAAACAGATAGCAAAGAGAGCTGACCTGAATTCTTATGTTGCTTCTAAATATTGTAGCTGTTCCCATCTATTGTGAGAAATGCACCAAACAATCAGGTTAAACAATGACACATCACAACCCCAGTGGATAAATTACTTTCTAGTTTTACTAACGCACTTCAGGGATTACAGTTAACTGATTTAATTAAAAAGACCTACTCAGCACAGTATTTCCCAAGTGAGCTCTGCTGAGTTCATAAAACACAGTATCCCCTATTAAAAGCACAACTGAGGTTCTTGAAAACAATATAAGATAAAAGTCATACGCGCCTTGGAAAGAAAAATGTGTTATATTTGTCATTGCACCTGTATTAGATCTGCTAGCACTATTGCTGGTAAGAGTTTTCTTACTTTTACGTAATACATAAAAAAACGATATGCATGGGGTGGCCACTTTATCAGGTATGCCCAGTCTGCTGATTCTCCATTTGCCCCCAAAAAAACCAGAATACATCTGGGAGTGAACTCAGTAAGGTTTTAAATGTATAGTGCTGGGATGATGCCCACATTTACTCTAATATTTCCTACAAATGCTGCAGATTAGCTAGTTGTATGTTGCTCCTCCAAATAGCTACTTCTGTCTCATGCCATAGTTAGTCAATTAAAGTAAGATCTGGAGACTGGCAAGGGTACTGCATAAGGTTGAATTCACTGTCATGGTCAAGGAATGATGCCCTGTTTAATAAGCACAAAACTTCCGTAGGCGCAATTGAAGGTAAGTAAGTAAGTATGGAAGTATGGAAAAGACTTAAATCAGAGGAGATCTGTCCAAGTTTGTACCAGGTCCAAGAGTAAATGTCAACTTCCAGGTGGATGAAGATTTAAATTTATCCTTATCATTGAGGTAATATTCTATTAAAAAATAGATGAGTACTTTCAGTTTCTACTGGCATTAAAAAAGATAATTTTGGAGTATTTGTTGATACAGTATTGTCCTTAAGTTTTTTTCTCTGCAGTTACAGTATTTATATCGCTTTGGTTTTGTTGCATATTTTATGAAATCTTTCTCTGAGTCCTGCACTTACTAAGTATATGTTGCCATTGACAGATTCCTATTACATATCTGTACACTTATAATATTAAGGGTGCCATGCTATTTCATGACTGCATTTTCCCCTTGGGATCTACCTACCTCTTCATTTTACAAATAAATAAAAATGTCTCTCATCAACAGCTAATTAGATTAATTTAATATTTCAAATCTTGTTTAATTGTATGGCCTTTGAGTGTTTTCATTCTGCCATGTCAGTTCATTCTAATATCATAGATTTTTTTTCCTTTCCAAGAATATCATTCAAATGATTTCTAGCCTGAAGTAACTCCCAGTCCTTCACTTTTTACTCTTCACGTTTTACTCTTTCTGAATATTTAATTAAACTAGATAGTCAGTTAGTCACCATCCAACCCACTATATCCTAACACAGGGTCACAGGGGTCTGCTGGAGCCAATCCCAGCCAACACAGGGTGCAAGGCAGGAACAAACCTCTGGCAGGGTGCCAGCCCATCGCAGGGCACATGCACACACACACATCCACACACCAAGCACACACTAGGGACAATTTAGGATCGCCAATGCACGTAACCTGCATGTCTTTGGACTGTGGGAGGAAACCCATGCAGACATGGGAAGAACATGCAAACTCCATGCAGGGAGGACCCGGTAAGCGAACCCAGGTCTCCTTACTGCGAGGCAGCAGTGCTACCACTGCGCCACCATGCCGCCTAAACCTGATAGTTCACAATGAAAATGAACAGGTATTAATGGAAACAATTTAGATGGAGAACTGCTGGTTCTTTTATCATTTAAATCTTATTGCTAATACGGAACAGTTCAAAACAGTGAGTTGCTGAAGACTAAAATAAGCAAATACAAATGTTCCTTGCACTTCAATAGCTATAACTGAATTCTCATTAAGAAAATGGGTTGGAACAAAAAAACTGCCTCTGCCTTACACTATTACATTACCACCAACAGCCTGGACTGCCAGTATGAGAGACAATGGGTTGATGAATTCTCAGAGTACACCAATGTTTGAAAGGTTTGAACTGGCACTTCACTTTAAATGGAGATGCCTTTCTTAGTACAACCATGTTCTGCAGTGAGTGTCTATTGAGATTAAGATGGGAAGGATTTTTTTAGTGTTAGTATAAATTAAACCACTACAACTACACCTTCTTTTTCTTGCTAACAGGAGTGAAACATGTTTTGCTTATGGGCTAGCAGAGCTTTTATCGAACAGAATGCAACATTTTGTGTATTTTGATTTACTATTAAATGACTAGCTGTGGCTCATCTGTTACTCTGGAAAATTTGCGTAATCTTCCACAGATGCATTTGAACAACAGACTCAATAAAAAAAAATTGTGAAAATATCAATATATTAACCACTTAATTCTTCCTGGAAAGATACGAATAAGCAAGGTGACCTTAAATGAACAAAAAAAGAAATCCTCTAGTATGGAATGCTCTCACTTTCTGCCAATTAGCATTTCTTTTGTAAAGAACATTAAAAGCATGATAGATATTACATTCATCGATTAACAAAGAGCTTATCAAATTCATTCAGGAACACAAAGATATGGCCAGATTTCTTAACGGCTGTTGGAGGCAGACAATTTACCGATTAGTCCCCTAGATTGAAATACCTAATGTATGAGAGATGGTGAGAAACCAATCATTTCATCGTACTTATTTTAGCATTATTACTGTAGATGAGGGTGCTCAAACTCCTCCTTTATCAATTATTAAGAAGACAAACTATCTCAGCCAATAGTAAAAGCTTTAGTCAGAAATGGATAGACATAGTGAGTGGGTAACTGATGTTGTATATTACCTAAAATTGGAAAAAATCAAATTCTCACTTAGAGGATCTGCACAAAACATTTTCAAAACCTGGCAGGATCTGATCAATAAAATTTTAGAATAAGTATTTAAAGCATTGAGGAAGTAGATTCTCTCCCATCTTTTTTTTATTCTGTTTTTTTATCCATTTTTTAATCTACATATTTTGACTATTATTAAAGTTTTACTCTGCTGACCTAGCTCTCTTTCTCATGGGTGTGGGATGATTTGTTTCAATCCTAGTTTTATTAAACTTGACTTGATTGTATGGAATGTTATTTGATTTTAATAAAATTAATAAAATGTTAAAAAAAAGCTTACTCAAGGTCTAAACAGCGGGACAAAAATATGAGCTTTTGGGAATTGGAGAGGTGGTTCTGCTCAGTCCTGTGTGGCTCAGACAGGGCTCAGCTGATGTTGCAAGGAAGCATCTCACTTTGCAGTGCTTGCTGTCTGTTTCTGTGCAAGTAGTTAATGTAGTTGTGCTTTAGCTTACACTCAAGGGAAGATGTTTCTGAGGGCTCTTGTAATCCAGAAATCACAGGTTCATAGTTGGCCATTTGCTTTTTCCAAATTGCAAAATGTGTGACCTGGCATGTATTGTGGTGTGATTTCATGACAATAAAGAGCTTCTGTTGAAAACGTTACAAATTAAACAAACACTGGCTGAGCCAATTCATGGAGAAATTTCTGACAGGTGGTTTTGACAATACATGTAAAATGATGCAAATAGTGATTTTATTGTGCACTACAATATATAAAGTGACCTCTTTACCTTTTATATAACAATAAATCCCCATCCCAGCTGCTCTTTTATTTTTAAATGAAAACAATGTCCAGCCACACTAACTTTTTCACATTGTTTATGAAAGTGTCTCCACCCATACTAAAATGATCAAAAAGGTGTATAACGTAGCCATTTGCACACACTGGACATGCGTGCATTGGCAGAAAAAGGAAGAATAAGTGTCATCCATGCTAGACATTCATTTGTATCTTGCATTTACACGTGGAGAATCGAAATAAGGAATAAAAAAAAAAAAAAAAAACTGAACTGATGCTGAGATGGAATTGTTATTGAGAGTAACGCATACGTATAAGGCGAGCAATGGGTTGAGAAAATGTAATGAGCAGGATCAAATCAGGGAAGGGCCATATAATGATCATGTAGTAAGTACAAACCAATTAGAGACTGTGTTTTCAAAATACTCTATTTTCACCCATCCACACTGCAACACTGAGCTTGCATTTTCAGAAATATACAACTCTTGTAAATATATAATAATAATAATAATAATAATAATAATAATAATAATAAGGAAAATGTAATTTAATAAGTAATAAAGTGAAATCTACTCTTTATATATGTGATTTCATTTTATGTATAGTAAAAAGTTAATTATAAGAAAAAAGAACTGCTGAAGTTGATTGCTGAGTTTCCAGAAAACATTTTTTGAAAGAATTTCCATTTAAGGTTAAATGTTGTTCAAAGCAGAGAAAGTACATAACAATTTTTGTTCAGAATTTGATTATAAAAGACCTAATAGTTGTTGAATCAATATAGATCCCAACTGTAAAAATAAAAGAGAAGGGCACAATCTCTCTACAGGAGTGCTACAGGATTGTAACCTATTTTCTTCATTACTCAATACTTCAAATGTGTTAGAAAAGCAAAATAAGACAGGAAAGAAATTAGACTGTTGGACTTTATGTTGCGTGTGCATAATTATTTGTGCCTAAATACACTGAAAAAAGCATAATGTGTTTTGGTCTAAACTCTTGCATTTTTCTGGTCTTAGAGGTTTTGGTTCTAGGCGCAACCAGGAGGTTTCATTACAGTGTGAAATAAGGTTAGGCATAAAATTTACAGGATGGCAGTGGCTTTAGGCTTGAAACAGCTAACCAAACCTGTTAAGTCCCATTGTCAGGGGCTCACTATTGTCTCCATATCTCTCAGCCCTATGCAACAAGACTGATAACCTGGGTGTCCCCTTATCCCTTGCCTTAGACACCCTACACCAGCGTTTCTCAACCTTTAAGTATTTGCGACCCGAGTTTTCATAACAGTTTTAATCACGCCCACCTAATGTTTTTTTGAAAGGAGTCCACTAATACCAATTTGTTCTTTTTTAATTAATGATATATCACAGATGCATATTTTATTATACCTACTTAACTTTTATCAACATTTATCTAACTCTATATTTATTTTTCTAGTATCAGAATGTAGTTTAAGTTAATTTGTTTTGGTTTCAATAGATGTATTTTTCATATTTTCTATTCTTGTTTTCTTTTTTTCACATCTTCGCGCCCCCTTTTTTGTTACTTCCCACAGTTTGAGAACCACTGCCCTACACAAAGACACAAAGCAACATAAATCTTCTGATTTTTTTGGAAAGCAGGACTTCATCTGTTTAATGCTATTTTCTATCATAATTTACCTGCAATTACTACTCATTTACTTATTGTTTTTGAAACTGTAACTGTATCCAAATTTTGTGCTTAAGCGCATATACTGTACTTTGCCAGTACTGTATTGCTTTTAAATTATAACTTTACCTACCGAGTCAAGATAAACTCTTATATTTGTAAGATTGTGTTCATCACTCTCGAAAATTGAATTTAAAAAATTGTGTAAATGCACTTAAAATGTTCTCAAATATGCTTTTCAATTGCAGTGCAAATTAAACCACAGGCACATTGTTGTAGGTTCAAGGAACCAGAATGTTTCCAGGTTTAGGCTCAGGCTGCTTGGTAGGATCAATCTTTGATATTATGGGATAACTTATGGCATTACTTATGCATAATAAAATGTCAAATTGATCTTCATTTTTTTCACATATACTATCCAGTGGAGGGATGTCATGTTGGTGTGCAGAATAGAATGACCTGGTTTGGTAACATAGGTGTAAAAACTCTTCAGTAACAGAAACTCCTAAATCTTTTTTGCTAACTATAATTTCAATATTCTTTTCTACAGCTTTTGGACAATAGATAATAAAATAATGTCCTTATGGTACACACTGGTGGCTCTGAGCTACAACTACATCCTGGACTCCTGCATGTTAGCAAAATATGCAAACCACACCTGGCACTGGAGATGTACAAATGTAGATTGGATTGAAAATGGACAGGCCACACAGGTAAGAAGTAACACAATTAGGATCATAAATAGGTTATAGTCAAGAAATCAAATACAGAATAAAAAACAGCTTATGATGGGCTGACATAATTAGAAAGGCTGTCAGTGTTTTAAATGAAAACTGAAACTCAACTGAAACCATTGACTATTGATTACTTTTTGGCTTTTAAATGAATGGCAATAGCAGTACAATGTCAAAGCTTGATATCAAGGATAGAACAGACGAGGGTGGATGAATTGCTAGAATGGACACAGACTTTGTGTGGACTCCAGACTTCCTATAGAACTTTATTATTTTGCACAACTATTTATTTCTTTAAAAGTATATGTGAAATGAAATTCAGACTACTTATAATGCTGAATGTCTAAATATTTGAATATTGTACCAGTTTGGCTTTAGGTAAGCTAATAAATACTCTACGAATGGCTTGAAAGAATGTATTCAAAATATTGCAGTCCTTTTTTTTAGTGCTGGTAATCTGCATTGAGATTCCAAAAATCTGAATTCCAGTTCATGTTGACCTATTTTTATATAGCCCCCTAGGAATACTATGATTTTTTCTGTTAAGAGCAATCCATCATACTCATTTGGGTAGCTAATAGCTAAAATATCCCCAAATCTCAACCAGGGTGCAAAATATATACTACCTCATGGAATTCCATGCCCCCTTTTCTCCTCCTGTATTTATCTCCGGGTACTCTGGATTTATTTCTAAAGTCATGCATGCTAGTTTTCCTGGCAACTGTAAATTCACCATTATTCTGTCACTGAGAAGTAGCCAGTAAATAGTAAAAATGACCAGGGGAATGAAAAGTCATCACAAGGTAGCATTATTTCTTTGACATAAAAGCAATCATATCAATAATACATTCCACAACAGAAGCAAAACCAGTAGTAAGAAAATTGCTGCAAGAAGTCGTAAAGATCTTCAGAAGAACAATGGTATGACATGCCCTCACAGTGTATACAGTATGTTGGCTCTTTCCACAATCTACAGAAATATCGCTGACTTTATGGATTAATGTGTGATGCTCTGATCCCAGGCCATCAACTAACAAAGATGGAGTTCCATTTTGTATATCCATTATCATGTTTGACCTTGAGCACTTACTGACACTAATTGTATCTACACCAGTTATGGGCTTGAGCAGCCTGGATTGGTTATTATGAACATAATTTGGCTACTCACTTGGAGCTTATTATGACTGAATTTGCACTGGAAAATAACATGGACAATAGTGGAGATGAGACCAAGTTTTTGTTTGACACACCGCCATATCAGTGGGTATTGTTGTCTACACAAGCAAATCATGATTGCTGCCACATATGGCAGTTTGACTGTGAATAAAATATACCAATGCAATGCTTTTGCCCAAATGTATCCATTTTGGAGCAGGCCTACTGCTAGAGAAATTACTATACTATATTAAGTAAAGATCAGACAATATCACTGTTACAAATGTCTCCAAGTGGGACGAATGAGAATGAAAGAGCCCTGTCATGTGAACTGGTCAATTCATCATGAGAAGACTGAAGAATATAACAAACCAATGATCTTAAATAGGTTAGGTCATGTTCATAACACCACTAAGAAACACATTAGTTAGCACTAATCAGCTTATAGATCAATTGTATAATCTAACACACCTATTCTAAAATAGTTAAACAGTCTTTGGCAAATATCTGATCATTAAGTAGGACTTTGTGTACAGTATATATAATAATACAGTTAAAAGTTAAAATGTGATATGATCTTATCTATATATTAAAATGTGCTAGGAACAGATGGTGTAGAATGTCTTAGTTACACAGACAGGCACAGAAGCGTTTTACAAATTCAAACAGAACATTTTCTCCAAATACTTACCTGGTACAATTATCCAACAATGCTCAGCCACTAACTTATACATGAGGTCAGTGCCTTCATTGGAAAGATGGATCCCCAAATGTGTTTCTATTATATTATGCCTGAGAAAGTCTAGAAAACCCAATTACAGCGTGCTCAACACTCACCATGGACCCCTGCCTCCCTAGACATCATATAGCATCCGCATGACTTTGTGACATGATATACACTCTTGGAACACTATTCACAGAGTTCTACTTAATGATATATACACTTGCTTACCAGTTTTAGCATTATTACATTGACTACATGCATTCTATAGAACTGACTTTAAAATACTACTAATGACATGTAAAGCCTTAAATAGTCTTGTTCCTTCCTATAATTTGGAGTGCCTATCACCCTACGCTCCAAGTTGTAACTTTAGATCTTCTAATAGTGGTCTGCTTATTATTACAAAAGCCACACATAAAAGAAGTGGTGAAGCCTTTTGCTGGAATACTTTACCAATAGATATACACTAGACCAGGGGTTCTCAAAATCGGTCCTGGGGACCCACTGTGGCTGCAGGTTTTTGTTCCAACCAGCTTCTGTTTTTAATTAGACCCTGAGCTAATTAAGTGAACTGTTCTTTCTCAGATTCTGTGTTTTGGGAACAATTTAGAAATTAGAAAACTACATTTGGTTAAAAAAAATTAAAATGTTATAAAGGAATATATTTTAACAATATTTTCATCTTGATTTTCATTCTACTTTTTCAGGTGTTCTAATTGTTTAATTACTCCATTATTTTCTAATTAGTGGGTCTAACGCTAAAGTAGTTGCAGCCTTTCACAATTCAGTGTTGTTTGCCTGGGTGTCTGCTCGGCTCATTTTTAACTGTCGTTATTAAGAAATGAAGGGAGCAAACTGCACAGAGAAAGGGTAAAATATAATGAAAGCAACAAAAGTGAGTTAAGCATTTAAATCTAAAGCAAATTTTTCTAAATGTCTTATAAATGTAAAAATCATGCCGCTGTGCTTTCTTAATGTAGAATAACAGAAGAGAAAAAAAAATACCAGCTAATTAATTGAGATCTGTGTTATCAATTGTTGTCACCGATTATGAATCTGCTTGAAACAAAAAGCTGAAGCCACAGTAGGTCCCCAGGACTGACTTTGAGAACCTCTGCACTAGACCATCACCACAGATCACTTTAAAAAACCTCCTAAAAACTCACTTTTTTAATTTGCTTTTGTAGCTGTATTTTAATTCTACCATTAATAAACTAGATATGCACAGAACAATTATACTCTTCAATAATTCTGCAAACATCAATAATATTTACTTTCCTGTTTTCTTTTCCAGTTTCTTCACCATTGCTATCTGGTCAAAGTCTTATGCAACTCCCAGTGATGACTGAATGAAAGCAGATACACCAAACTTTCCACGAGATCCACTGCGTCAAACCCTCTACAATGAAACCTAAAATGAAAAAACAGTAATGAATTACTGAAGATCATTTATGTTAGGCAGAATAGTTTAAGTAAAGTTTTTTGGGGTTTTTTCCCTCTGTCCACCTTGGCCTCTTGTTCTTATCATTGGACATACATTCAAAGACTTAAAAAAAAAACAATTCTATAAGGACTATACTTAATTTCTATTTTATGTAAGTGTGGATTGTTCATTATTTGTATATTATGTGTTCATTATTTTTCTTGTCTACTTTTAATTTATTCTTTGCTTGTAGCTATTTCCTTGACATTTTGTAAAGCACTTTGAGCTACAGCTTTTGTATAAAAATGTGTCATAAAATTAAATGTTGTTGTTGTTCACACATAGTTACTTTGCTTATAGTTGTGGAATCTAACTCAAATCACTTGTTCTGTACTCCATTTTCACTTACTGTGCATTAGATGGCTTCTGCATTAAGTCATTATAGAGTGTATTTACAAGTAGATCTGTTCAACTGTAAAGTAGATCGGGATGGTGTTCATTACAGAAAGAGGAAGACTTATAGTATTTGTTCTGGGGTTAGAATGGCATGCTAAGGTGTAGACTGTCACACTGGATGTTTAAATTGCTTAAGTTTTTTTTAGAAAGGATTTGTATGTGGGCGGCATGGTGGCGCAGTGGGTAGCGCTGCTGCCTCACAGTTGGGAGACCTGGGGACCCGGGTTCGCTTCCCGGGTCCTCCCTGCGTGGAGTTTGCATGTTCTCCCCGTGTCTGCGTGGGTTTCCTCCGGGCACTCTGGGTTCCTCCCACAGTCCAAAGACATGCAGGTTAGGTGGATTGGCGATTCTAAATTGGCCCTAGTGTGTGCTTGGTGTGTTTGTGTGTGTCCTGCGGTGGGTTGGCACCCTGCCCGGGATTGGTTCCTGCCCTGTGTTGGCTGAGATTGGCTCCAGCAGACCCCCCGTGACCCTGTGTTCAGATTCAGCGGGTTGGAAAATGGATGGATGGATGGATGGATTTGTATGTGAGCATTCCACACATCAATAATGAGATTCTACTTAAATTTTAATGTTTCACAAAACATTATATGTAACTTGAAAAATAGAGTTTACTAAAGATTTAAACACAGTTACTTAGAGCAAGATGAAAATCAGCTAAAACATTTTGAAGCAATATTTCAAAAGAAAATTTTCCAAACAGATGTATGCATATATTTTTTAACAAAATGCCAATTTATGTGTACATATATTTTGTTAATAGTAAACTCACTTTGTTGTATTTTTAATAGTATGCTGTTGGGCAATTTTCTTGGCCATTTATATGCGTTTTATTTCACCCTTATTTGTATTTTTTTTCTTGAGGAATCTGATTTTGTCATTATTTGGTTCTCTGTGGTAATTTTTAACAATGTTGATATTTTTTAACATATTATTTTGTATTTGTGTGATACCGCTTTGACATTACATGATCTTATTTTAAAATGTTACTGATTAGCTCCTGTCATATTTTGAAAATGTTTTGAACAGATCTTCTCAATGAGAATTTTATTTTTTCCAATTTCAGTTATTACAGGACATCAGTTACCCACTGACTTAAAAGTGGTAGGGTGGGATTCTTCCAGTTGAGCAAGACAAGTCTCCATGCCAATAGTGAAGTAAAGGCAATTACAGTTTGTTTGTCCTTCTTCACTTTAAACCTGTCTGGGAGTACACCACACAAAACTTGAAATGGATTAGAAGGGATTGTGATACTGAGGCTGTCTGATAAGTATGCAAAGATTTTTGTCCAAAATGTTGTTAATTTGGTCCTCCCCCCAAAAAAAAAAACTGTGGCACCAGTGAGGCTGGAGCAAGACTGCAATGTTCCCAGGTTATATCTTGCCCTGGAAACATTTTGGATAGTTTTAATCTTAATCGAGATAAATGTGCTCGACAGAAAATTTTAACTTGAATAATTGAGTACTTTGTGCACATGGAATTGGAGTGTATTCTGTGCACGGCTTGCCTTCCACTCCTTTTCTGAAATGTTAAGTGAAAGATCCTTTCCCCATTATTCCCTGGGATCTTTGAAAGGAAGGGACCTTAAAATGTTTTTATAAATTGTGGAGATGCTATCTGAGTTATGATTTTAAGTATAGCCTCCTAATATATGCTCCCCAACTAACTTACTCACTTTATTATTTTAGGCTTTCCTGTCATGATTTCCATTTAAATCCAAAGTACTTTCTGTATTTAGGGTAGGCGTGCTTCTGCTACAGGGAAGCCACACCAAGATAAAACATAGTCCTCTACAACTGTAACTGTGAAAGCTGTATCTTAAAAGAATCTTTTTCTTACTCACCCAGATTCTTTTTGCTGGGTCATTCAGAAGTCTTCCTTATCATCAGTCTCTGTTTGGAGAGGACAGGCATGCCTGGAACCTGCTGGCAACACTCGGTTGCCTCCTCTCTAATGCCCTAGTGAAATGTTCTATACTTTTAACAAGGTTGCTGCTCTTTCTGTCTTGTATTAATGTTCCTGCATGCTGTACATTTGCAACACCTAGTTTATTTATACGGCTTACTGTCCACTGGCAGGGACCTGATGATAATATCTAAAAACGAACATAATCTCTAATAACATTACTGTTGTTTTTCTGTAAGGCTAAACCAAAAAGCAAAAACAATCTTCCTTTTGAACAATAACTTGCTATTGAGAGCAAATCAGTGCTCTTCATTGTCACTACGCATGGTTACAAGGATGCTCATCTACAGTACACCACTGGAAACTCACCAATGTTTTTCAGTGCAACTGAAACCAGACTCATGAACATTTCCTTCAGTGTTGTGCTATTACTATGCATTTGGGTCACAGTGCTTACAGGAAGTGTAATAATTGTTAATAATAGTACATTGGAATTGAAAAACAGATTTAGTGGAAAGCCAGAGCACTTCTGAATAGGATGTCCCCAGATGCCACTGAACACCCACACTCATTCACAACTGGGTAATTTGAAATCAACAATCACCTTGACTGCACACATTCAGACTGTGAGTGGAAAATAAAGAGAAAACACAAGAAACTGTGAAAACTCACAAAGAAGGCATTTCCATTGGTGTTCCAACTGGGCTCCAAGATCTAATAGGGAGCAGCACAAAGTTAACACAATACTTTTTTGCAATTAATTGAATTATTTTATAATAAAAAGTAAAATGTAAAGCATTTAAAATGTTCAATTCTGAAGCTGTCCTATTTGAAAAATATTTACTAAAGATGCAGTTTGCTGGTCATCGTCTCTATAGTTTTCCATGGGGAACAAGCCTTTGCATCTGGATAAGAACATATTTCCCCTGTGAATTAATTCAATTTCCACCCTTGGTTATTAAACTGACAAGCATTATCTGTTTTGCATACTCTAAGGAACTGTCATGCTATGTCTGATAATGAAACTACTTTGGTCTCATAGCCTCCAACTGTAAATTTCCTGGCCTTGCTACTCCTACGTCTGAAAGTCTTCATTCTATAATCCCGTCTGTCTTCAGTTTTCTGTCTCCCAGTTCAACAGTTCTTCCAGTTCTACAATCCAAAACTGGCTTCATGCTGTGCAGTTAGTCAAGGACTGGTTGGGATTGCTTCATGATACAGTTTCTCCTTTCCACTCTTAACCTACTTCTTCATTTCTCTCTGATTCCTATTTTGCTGTCTTGGGGTGGTATGAATTGGAAGGAGGATGGGATGTCGTTCTTTTTTGTTTTTACACATTTAAAAATTATTTATTGTAGCATCCATATTGAACATATTTTATTTTCATTCTATTAATAAAAATGTGATGGTAAAAACATAAAAAAGAGAGATAGATTCATAGATAGATATATACACATGCACTATGGTCTGAACACATACCAGAATGACTAAAATGAAAGAAAATTAAAAAAGACAAACTTGGCAGTTAGATGTACTAATATATATTTTTTTTGTTTTTCTTTCCCCTTCATTAAACCCTTTGCATGTGAATCATGTTCTTTTCTCCATTTTGGTACAGTCCCTAAAATATTACAGAAATATATTTTAAGATATCTTGATTACATTTCCAGATATCTTAAAGTAACATCCAGACCATTTTGAGATTCCAGAAATTTGTTTCAAGATATCTAAAAATAGATGGGAATGTTCCATTGAAAACATAGGCAAGCAGTAATTTTGAGATGTTGAATTACATATCAGGAATGTCAAAATGCAGACAGACTTATTTTAAGATATCTCAAAATGCATGGTAGCTTATTTCAAGATATTTTGAATTGCATGTCAGATACCTTGAAATGCATTTGAGATACTCTGAAATGAACAGAGAACATTTCAAGATTTCTTGAAATCTAACTGAAATATCTCAGAATGCATTTAACATAGCTTGAAACAGACATAATGTAAGTTCAGATATCAGTAATTCATTTAAAACTGTCTCTAGATATCTTCAAATGAATTTGGAGGTATCTCCTTTTCCTTGCCATAATCTTCAGGCTATTTTTTTTTTGTTAAAAGTATTGTTATTGGTATACATGAAATAAAATGAATGATCACATTAAATACAAAAAGCATACATCAACAAGAATAACATCATGATATTTTCAACCCAGTTTAATCAAATTAATGATTACAGATTAGCAGGAGCCTATCCTGGCTGTACTGGAGATAAGGGGCCATACTATAGCAGAGCCCACTCATACACAATCACACTCACAGAAGTTCAAACTGGAGTCTGCAATCAACCTGTCAAACACATTAATGGGAATGTGAAGAGAATAACTACACACACACACACACAGGGAGAATGTCCAAACATGAACAGTGACAGTGATGGGGTTCAAGCCCAGAACACTTGACATTTCAAGCAGCAGCACCAGCTACTGCATCCCAACAGCCTCAAACGTGTAGTGTACATTATGTTCCTTTACTGCTAATTCCTAATCTGTGCAAATGCATTTAATATGTTGTAATATACTGTACAACATAAATGAGTGGATCTTCTTAGCATCTAGTGTTAATATTAGTAATATTGTAATATGTGCAAGGCATACTGCAACTCTTACTGGAACCAACATACAACATGTCAGCACTCTCCAGCGCTACGATAAACAAGAATGTATTGCAATATATAACTTCATTTTATATATCAAATGTACAGTAACTATCTATAAAAAATTAAGATATGTTTCACAGTTTATCTGTTTTGTAATGTTTTAGTAATATGCTGTCAAACTATTTTGTGTTTGTTGATATCTATTGTAGCTTTTTAAATTATAGAGAGCGAATTAGGCATTCTCACACTGAAGCTTCAACAATTATATTAAATGTGAAGTAGATTGATGATATTGTATATATCTGCTCTCTACTGACAGTGATTCGAGGTATTTAAATGTGAGGTATACACTTGGTTAATGCTTCAGTGCATTTGTTCTGAGTGTAAAATAAGCACATTAAAAAGTCTATTGTAATTCATACCTGCTACTCAAAGTATAAAATTCACTGAATTTACAGTGTACTTTAAATTAAAAAAGCTTGTTTAACATCTACTTTAATAAACTACCACCTAAGGTTGACTGATGGCTGGAAAAATGATAATATATTGACATTGGCAGAAGTGTGCTCTGGAGAGTTTTACTGTTTTAATTATACTTCCTTTTTTCCCAGTAAAGCTGTCTCAAACTAAAGAAAGTTTTATGGTCTACAAGGCAAGCTTTTCCTTTGTGCTTGAGTTGTTGGGGGACATTTTGTGATCCAAGATGTAACACTCACTAAGAATGAAGCACAGTCTTTGTAGACTACAAAACTAACATTCATTACATGCAGGCTTACAACCCACAAGACAGACAGGATAATTTCACCGCATCCATAAACCCCAAAACTATGTTGGATGAGACTCCCTTGGTCCAGATGGAATTCAATAAAAATTACTTCAGCTTCAAACAGAAAACATTAAATTAAGAAATTATCAACTCCCCTCCCAAAAAAATGTATTCTTCTTAAATTAAATTATTGTTCCTTAGGGTTCAACTTGTCTCAAAACTAATATCATGAAAAATATTTTTAATGAAGAAAAATTCTTATAACAGTTTCTGTGATCTAATTAGAAACTAGGAATGTGTTACTGGTCTAAAAATTCAATCTTGGTTAGCTTTTCATGAAAGCAAAAAAATAATAATATATTTATAGTTAATTGATAGGAAAACAGCAATGAATTGCTTAAATTATTTGCATGAAAACATTCTTTAAAAAAATGAATTCCTCTAAAATTGCAGAAACTTTCTTTACATACTTTTTAGGTCACAATATACAAGATATTACCAAAAAAGCAACATTGTAGTGTGCTGAGCTAAAAAAGGAAGACATTCTTATCCCCCTCTCAAGCCAAATGTAGTATGGTTTGTTTATTCATTACAAAATGAATTAATCTATAAAAAAAAAAAAACTTTCATTCTATTACACTAACAGCCATAATCTGTTTGTTAGAGAAGGAATACATCATGCTCAGGGCCTGACTGGGAAGCTTATTATCCCAAGCCTTACCCAGGCCACACAATATACGTCAGTTTTCTTGTACAGGTACAGACTCAAAAAACCAACAAACACCATTTTGTCTTGGGCTTTTTATGAATGAGGAGACATTAGATTCAGCTTTTACACATACATTTCACTCTTAAATATCAGTCTCAAAACAACCTCTGATAAAGTGTGGAACAATACTTCAAAAATGTAAACCCTTAATAAATAAATAAACCATATACTTCTATAATATTTATGTCAAAACAAATGTGCAAAAAGCACTGAGCCGCAATAAGTAGTTGTCAGTGGAATCCACAGTGCATAGATTATGTTTGCAATTTCAACTGTGAGTCTGGAATCTCCACAGCCGAGATGTTGTTCATGTCAAGATGGTAATGCTGAATAGTCTTCCACAAAGTTTGAAGTGTTGGTCAAAAAAGACAATTTTTGAATTTCTTCAATAGACAAAAGACTCAAAAAATGTCTCAATGCCACAGAATTCTGTCAAACATTTTTTTAAAGAATGCAATTAGTAAACAAAAAACGATTACACATTTCGTGTAGCCTATTCAGTCACTCTTTCATCATAGCACTAAGGTATAACTGTCAGAATGCGAGAGACGCATTTTAAAAATATTAAAATAAAGTAAAAACAAGACACGTTCATTAACAAACTTGTCATGAAATAAAGAACAGCAGGTACATTTAAAAGCACAAATCATTCCACTCACATACGTGTTTCATTAATAAAAAAATAAAACATTGTGTTTTTTGAGTCATTATGAGGGAAAAAAGGAAAATAAAATGTTAAAAATGTGACCATACGCTATACTTCATTAAAATCTGAAATAAAAATAAAACAAAATAAATACAAAGTAACAAATACCAAAACCCATACAACATCCAAATATAATTCAAAGTATATTATAAACTTTAAAACTATCTTCATATATAACTTTAATCACAAAAGCACCAGACGTGTGCACCTCTCATCATATCACTGTCAGAGCGTGATACGCATGCAAAGTCAAAACTTAACTTGAACAAAAACAAGAAACCATCCATCCAGAAACCAGAAAAGAAACCCTCCAATGTTAAACTGAAAGGATTTGTGCCCACTACAAAGCAATAACACCAGCTTCTTTTCCAGTATACTGTAATAACCTTACATATTTTTACCATTAGTTTATTTCACTGATTGCTCTGAATGCCAGGCTAGGGCAGGCAGCAGGCCACCGGGAAAGCTGATTGTAAACGTCACTCCGGCTCTGATCATGCTAAACAAAAACAAAGCATCTAAAAAAAAATATATATATTTCGGTTGTTCAGCCTTCATCAGGTTTGTTATTCTTTACATTTTTTTTTGCCTTTTCAGTCTCCAGATGACCATTATCCCAGTCTGTTTGTGACTATTTCAAATGAATTGCACAACTTATGTGTATTGGGTCACTGAATTCTAAATAACTTTTTTATGATCATGTTTACATGTGGCCTTTACTAATCAATACACTTGGTCAACTACATTGAGATGTGAACAAAATTGTTCTGAGCTATTAGTTGACCAGCAGAATAAAGAGCACATAGTTGTAGTAGTATTCGTAGTTTTAATTATATAGAGAAAAGTGAAACTCTTACTCACACATTGAACCAACATTCAATATGCTGCCACTCTCCAGAGCCAATAAAAACAAGAATGTATTAAAATACATTACTTTCTTTAAACTGACAGAAGCACAGATCAGCTTATCTGATGTACACCTAAACCATGGGCTACGTTGCTTCCAGTTCCTGAAACCTTTTGGAGAAAAACTACAGTGTAGTTAGCACCCTTTTGTTGACTTAACGTTGACCAGTGCAGAAAGAAATAAAAAAATTACCAGCTAATTGATATTGAAATATTCATTGGCTCCTAGAGGGCACATGGTTATTAGGCTCACTGTAATGTAGGTTGCAATGAATGACAGCATTAAATGTAGCTTGGCATCTGCTAAAGAAAGTTGTAAGAAGGTTGGTAGGTAGAAGGAAATATTCTAAATATATAGATTTTTGTTTTGAGATTTTGTTTCTGTTTTAGCACACCCAGATTTATGAATGAATAAATATGCATACTGTACTCTATATATTGTAAACATATGTATTTATTTATACTATTTATACATTATTTATACTTCTGTATATTCTGAAACTCGGTGTAAACCTATATTTTATATAGCATCTGTGCACAGAATTCACAGTGTTAATGAAATTCTTTAAATCATTGCTTTCTGTAGCTAAAGTACAGGACAATTAGTTGATTTGTATATAGAATGTTCAAAAGAATAAAACCCATTAAAATAATTCAGTTTAGCGTAATTTCTACATTAAAATACTTAATTAGTATTAACTAGTTGTTTTGTCTTGGTAGAGTAATATATATATATATAATATATATATTATATATATATATATATATATATATATATATATATATATATATATATATATATATATATATATCTACTTTCCCCTATTGTATTATTAATATGTAGCCTTAGAATGCCTAATCTCACAGACTTACCACTGTTTATAAAGTATTATTGTATATAACTTATCCCCACCTTCCCTTCTATATCTATTACCTTAGGCAATACGATGTAGTAAAAAGACAAGCAGAAGTTAAGTTACACATAAAATAATGTATTATTGATAATATTCATAAAATAATGAATTATTGATAATATTCATAAATAATAACAAAATGCAAAGTATATTTGAATATTGGCAACCATACAACCTGATTAAATGGTGATATGTAGTTCAGGCTGCACACAGACTTCTAGTTACTTAAATGTCTCTAGTTAAGGCATCATTGGTGCTCAGCTTTCAGCCACATGTCTGTTCAAAATGGCTGCTGAGCTGTGCTCTTCATTGTGTTGTCTTCATCATCACAGGTTAGCAAGAGAGATGCTTCTTTCAGATGTTGGTTAGTAAGAGAGAGATTGTGAGGTTAAACACATACATTTATAGATGTTCTGTCCAACCCCGAGAGCCAATAGGACATCATGGTACTTAAAGGCCTCTGAAACAAGACAATTCCAAACAGCCATACCTCAGACCAATGGGGGAATAGAACATCTTAATACCTGCCACCCCCAAGACCATATGTCTTTAAGTCTTTCTTGCGGGGGTAGAAATGAATTAAGCAAAGAAACACTAACCAAACCGGTTTAAGGCACATCTTCCCCCAAATCCTGTCGTAAAATTCAAAGAGGCTCAGTCGTAAAAGGGGTGGCAAACACGAATGCCTCTCACCAAAGTAACACTAAATTACATTGCTTTGCCTAAAAATCAAATAAAGGCATACTAAATATTCATCAAGGTATATGTAAAATCTCACATCACAACACTAGTGGTTTACAAAAATGTACAAAAATTACCCTTTTGAGACCTATTACAAAAAATAGACATCTTCCTCCTAGATACTTTGCAAGTATTTCTGATCATCTCTTCAGGATAGGTTTGCACTTACACATTGACACTTTTTTTGGCTTTTGCATAACCTTCAAAAGGTATAAATTTGTTCACAAAGTCTCTTTTTTAATTTCTTTTTTTTATAGAATGGGAGTAGATTAAAACACATATGGTTAAGAGTAACCTATGTTTTTCACTTTTTAGCATATGATATCATTTTAGTAAATTAAAAATCAAGACAACACCACAGCAACCATGTAATCTTTCCATGTAACCATATGAAATTTTTCCTTAATATAATTCTGTGTCCAAAACAAAAATAGACATTTGATGAAGGATCAATCAATCATAGAACACATATCCAACATATTCAAACTCTTTGATAATGGGTCAATTTAAAGCAATAATAAACCTAACAAGCATGTATTAAGAATTTGGTAGGAAAACTACCTAGACAAAACCCATGTTAACATGTGGAGCATGTGCAAACTCCACAAAGGCAGCTGACAATTTAGAATTCAAACCCATTCTAAACAGAGCAACACTAATTACTTCACCAGCATGCCATTCTACAGCCATACAACTGCTAATCAATATGCTAATTACAAACATTCACCAGCCCAACAGGTGTCAAACTGGGTTACGTCACCACACAAAATTTTTCTTGATTTATCTCAATATTTCTTGTTCTTAAACAGTGGTATCAATGATCCAAAATACACTGCCACCTCAAGACTAAAACTAAAAGGACCACGGTTATAATCCCCATCTCGCTTTATGCAGATTTTTGGACCGTTTATGCCCACTCCATGGACTCCAGACTATAGTGTACCTCTTTGACCAGACCTACAGGAGTTTAGGACTTTTCTTCAACATTGGAAAAAAGAAGAACCTCTACCAAGATATTCTTGACCAGGTAACTAAGCCCCCGGTAATTACTGTCTTTGAAGAAACATTGTGTTCTTCCACAGGCTGAAGTTGGTCAAGCAAATGGCAAAAGAGAAGAACCAGGAAATTAAATCATTTACCAAAACATAAACAGGGTCAAACCTAATGGAGAAGAATTATTGTGCATCAACACACAAACTGTAACCCAAATATCAAAGAATCAAAAAACTATCTATTTAATAAGAAAATGGTTTAATCAAAATGAATGGCTTTCTAAGGTCTTTGTTTTTTTTGTATCCAGAAACTTGGATAAAGAAATACTTGTAGTGCTATGCTGTTGACATCATGGCGGTGTGATTTCTGGGAACACACCCTGTCATGAATATATTCCATTTTTAATTATTTTATTTTACTTCTCTCCTCTTTTTGGTTATTTGCATGTGTTATCATTTTTATTAGGGATTTTATATAATGTGAATTCAACTTTGTCATTGATGTTTGTTTTTGGTTTGCTTTTGACAAAATTGTCATTTTCTCACATCTTCTTGTAACATAGAGCCATGAGTGTTGCCAGTTTGTGGTCATTTGTTTATAGTTATTAAATAAGTTGTCATGTTATGATAACCGTGAATGCATGGTGCAGTTGTATAAAGATTAGTGTCATGCACTTTGTGGTCATCCAAGATTGTATGTTCAATCTAAAGCAAACTTGTGTATGTTGGTGTGCCTTTTTGAATGATTAGAACCATGAATTTCTACCTGGGACTTTAAACTTAGTATTTGGTCAGGGTTTTTGATTTTAGTGAAAAATTATTTTGATCTCAGAGATTATTGACTTTAGCCTGCCCTGTTTTTCATCTCCTGGCCCTTGTAATAATTTACCTGTTCTGTCGTTCTGACATCATATAGGAACAAAATCTATGACCATTAAAAGTACATAATATCAAGGTTTTAAAGGTATTAGACAGCTACAGGGGGAGTTTAAAGATATTCAAAGGCAAGTGGATGGAATAATGTCTTCACTACAGCAAACATTTTGTGAATTAAACAACATCACCTAATATTATACTTAAACACCATCTCCCAACCATCAGAGAGTTGTTGTCATGTTAGGGAAATTGCTTTTTCATGCCTTTCTTGGTATGAAGAAGTCTTAAGAAAATGCACAGGGTTTTTGAACCAGTATCACATAATTTTTATTATTTCAATCTCACCCATATTACATGGACAGAGCCAGGATTGCAGTGTATTTAAATATGGTACAAAAATTAAATTCTTCGACTGGGTGGGAATGCTGCAGATAGTCATAAGGTACTTCTACATTTTAAATCAGAGGGTGACAACAAATTTTTGTTGAATCAGCACACAACTATAATTAATGTTACCATTAATAATAGAGTATTATTTACAATTGCTGTTAAGAAATTTAAAATAATTAAGTTGTTTTCTGCAGGATACAGAGGAATTAAGTCATGCATAGATCTAAAACAGAGCAGACTACTGCAAACTTTTATACACTGCCTGTTTAATAAGCTAGCTAAGAAAACTGATCCAGACACTTTTTGAAATACAATTGTGAGTCACATCATTTCCTGGCAAGGAAAAGAAGATTTTACCTGCAATTTGGTGCATTGGTCATAAACATAAGAGACCGCATCAGAGGTGGCAGTGCTGTATCATGAATTTATATGGCTCGAGGTCCATTGACCACCTTATGACATATGGATTTGACTCTTTACCCACTGAAAGTATCCTTGTAATAGGACTTTGAATTAACTGAAAGGCAGAACAATTTAACACTAGAATCCCTGAAGCCTACAGAAAAAGGCATAATGCTGGGCCACATTAAAACCCTTCACACCTCTTCATCAGTGTCTTTGTTTTGCAAATGTGTTGATCAGCACAAGCAGCAAGCAGCCTGGTATTCTATCCCCCACCAATGTAGCTGAAGTTCTCCCAGCTCAAGTCTGCTTATCTGGATGTGAGGTGCCTGGAATTGTATAGGGTAAATAATATATTGTTATTGTTATTTCATTTGTGTTCAGTGTCTACAACGATCTGGATAAATGTTGGATTACAGGAAATACGAGGCAAGAAATGTTGAACACATAACTGAAACAGAACTTTTTCCATGTAATAGTAAAAATTAAAATGTAGACTAAAGTTCAAATATCAAATACTTTCACAAAAGGTGTAACAAAACAAGTGCATCTTTATTCAAAAACATAACCAAACAAAAAGAAATTATTCAATTTAAATGTTGCTGTCAATATCATCAATATAATCACTCATCAATTACTTGGGTGGGTTAGAGGTAAGAACAGCTGCTTCTAAATCAAGAGGTTGTGGGTTCAAGTCTAGGTCTACCCTGCATTTTCTGTTTTGAATAGTGAGCTGCTATTATTATTACTATTATATAATAAAAACATACATTTGATTTGAGTCTGTAACACCCATTGTAAATGTTTGCTACTTGTAAAAGTTTCAGTTTTATTCTCTCAGTCATGTTCATGTGGTACTACGAACTTGCCTCTTGGTCTCTGAGTTGATGGCATTTATCTCCATTCTTTTCACAAGAGCAACGATGACCACATTTGGTGCTGTGGTTGATGCCTGCTCAGAACTTTTTGTTGTACCAGCAATCAAAGATACGATGCCCTGTGACCGCTATCAGACTATCATGCGGCATTTACACTTTGACAACAAAGACACCCGTGCAGAACATGTGAAAAATGACAAATTTGCATGTGCAGTGCCATTCCTTATTTAGAAAAAGATCCCAGTCATCCCATGGGAGAAAGACTTTTTCCGAGACTGTGGTCATAAAACCGTTTCAGGAAAAAGGCAGAACTGTAACAACAGACAACTTCGCCTTCTCTGGTTAATAAACTGCTGCACTGCAACACAACTCTGCTTTTCCCATCCCATAAAGTGGGATGGGAACTTCCACCTGCAGCTAAAGTCACTTCAGTATGCATGCAATTCTCCACACTAGTGTTTAAATCTGGCAGTGCCATGCTGACGGTGTATGCACCCACAAAGAATATGTCTGCCTGCATTCTCAGTACCATGCACCATAACATGGAGGCTGGGCAAGACCAAAACAAAAAACAATTTCAAATGACAACTCATGTTCAAATGACATAGCGTTTTCAAATAATTGTGTTTTCATACATGGCTGTGTGTGTGCGTGCATGAGAGAGGCAGAGACAGATTTGATATCATTCAAGTAGTTACTGGAGTATCAAATTAAACACTTTTGCAAAGGTATAATGAAAACAAGTGTGCTTTTATTCAATAATAAAAATGAATTAAAAAAATTTCAAGTGACAACAAGATACCAAGAAGACATGATTCATCAGCGTTTGTGCGCCAGCTTATATCCCTTCAGTGATATCTTTTACAAGTAGCAAAACTTTACACCGGCTGTTATAGACTCAAAGCAAATGAATGTTTTAATAACATAATAGTAATAATAACAGAAGCTCACTACTCAAAACGGAAAATGCGGGGAAGACCCGGGATCAAACCCGCAAATATTTGATTTAGTAGCAGCCGTTATTACCTCTACACTAGCCATGCAATTGATTTTTGGGCTTTGATTTTTACATATTGGCAGCAACATGTAAATTGAATCATTTCTTTTTCTTTGGTTATATTTTTAAATAAAGGTAAACTTGTTTGTTATACCGTTTGTGAAAGTGTTTATTTGATATTTGGACTTCAGTCTTCACACATCATATACTTCACGTCTGCATTTTGTCATTATTATAACATGAAAAATGCTTTGCATTTCCTGTCATCCTACCTTTATTCAGATATTTGTTGATACGGAAATTACATGAAATGTATATATTCTAAATAATGATATATTATTTACCTGATATAACTCCAGGCACCTCACCGCACATTACCAAATTTAAGTTGAAGAGGCCTTGAAAGTGAAGCAGCAGCATTTATATGGTTATAAGGAAGTGCGCTTACCGTTGGTGTGTTGAGGGCACTGTCGCAGGAACGCGGGGCCGTCTAGCGGGTGAGCGTGGTGTGTCTGGAAACACGTGGAGCCGGTATAATGGCCAGTATGGGCTCCACCGCACGTGTTCATTTTTACACACCGGTGTCCTCGCAGCCTACCCAGTGCAGGTTTAAAGTGCGGCGTGCCTAAAAGAGAAAGCCTGCATTTGATTGAGTCAGAGGTGGGGATCCCATAATGTTAAAGAAATGATTTTACTTACTGGCGAGTCGGCAACGGGTGTGCTTGAGCTCAGCATAGCCATTGGCTGTACCGGAGGGTTTATACGCGCGCGCGCGACCCGCAGGGGTTCGGTTTAAATACATAGTTACCCGGGGTGTGTTGCGGAGCTTGGCGTGAACGCGCTAGTGTCTACCTGGATAGGTACATAAATAATAATAATAATAATACATTTTATTTATATAGCGCCTTTCCCATGCTCAAGGCACTTACAGAATATAATAAAGAATGGCAGCGTATACAGTATATAGCATTGTACAAACCAGATAAATAAATAAAGAAGATTAAGACAGTGAATTCTGAAAAAAAAAGAAACAGACAACATAATTGATGGTCTAGCACATAGTCTACATGAGGTAGACGTGTTGGCAGATTGGTTGGACAATCTTGCCAGTTATATTTAAGGAGTTACTGGCCAACAGGGGTCGGCAGTGGACCTAAAAGCGAGGTAGGAGTAAGCACTGCTGAGCTATGTGGAGGAGCAGTTGTGATTTTGGCGGCTTTTGTATATAGAATTATATATCTCCTAGTGATTATTTTTGGTGGAGCTATATATACTTATTTGGTGCGGAGATAGTTTTTGATTTTGGGTTTGGTGCAATTGTTTTTTTTTATATACACACACTTGTTTTTGTGCATTTTTCTTTCCTGCTGGAGGAATGTCTTGAGCCAGGGATAAAAGAAGACAACCTTCATTATTGGAGTGTGTGTGTAGTTTTTGTAGTAGTGCACTGTTTTTGTAAATGCACCATATTTTTCATTTTTGTTTGTTTTTATTTATTTCTGAAGAAGTGTCAGTGTTGAAGGACTGTGTCTTAAAGCCCACCTAACACTACTGCATTTTGTTTGTACAGCACTCTTGTAAATAAACATGCACCATTCACCCTTCAATTTTTGTCTGTGTCTCATCTCTCCACTGATCCTCTTCGGTTCATGAACTATCAGATGTCCAGAGTGTAGGCCGGGGCCACTTCCCACTACACGGGATATCACAGTTGACTTGGAAGAACTTCAGCTGCTTGATGGGAAGAATGGGATAGCAGGCTGCTTGCTGTCTGTGCTGATTGACACATTTGCAAAATAAAGACACTGATGAAGAGGTGTGAAGGAATTTTAAGGTGACCTGGCATTACGAATTTTTTCATAGCCTTCAGGGATTCTAGTGTTAAATCGTTCTGCCTTTCAGTTAATTCAAAGTCCTATTACAAGGATACTTTCAGTGGGTAAAGAATCAAATCCATATGTCATAAGGTGGTTTATGGACCTCGAGCCATATAAATTCATGATACAGCACTGCCAACTCTGATGTGGTCTCTTATGTTTATGACGAATGGACCAAATTGCAGGTAAATTCTTCTTTGCCTTGCCAGGAAATGATATGACTCACGATTGTATTTCAAAAAGTGTCTGGATCAATTTTCTTAGCTCTTTTTCTGCTTTATCCAGAGAACAAAAAAATTTGAACTTGATTTGAATATCCACTATCAATTTAACAGGATACAAGAGGCTGTATCTGGTTTCAGCTTTCTGTAAGCACTGTTAAATGCTGTAAAATGCGGAAGGTTTAACAGCTGTTGAAGATGAGAAATAAGAGAAAATGCGAATGCGCTAATTTTCAAATATAAACTTTTGTTTCAGTCTGAGAAGTGACATCAAATCTAATCTTGATTGTAATTTGCTGAAACATACAATAAGGCTTCTAGGATTCAAGGCATTCGATCCATGCATGCAGCAAGCTGTGGATGTCTTGGTGTCTGATTTAAAGTCCTCTCCAATTATTTTAGAGAATAGTTCAGCTATGAATTCCACGGGGTTTGGACTTTCATGGTTTTCAAGGAGACCATCGATTCTGATATTATTCCTACTTCAAGTGCAGCTAGTCTGTTTCCAAGCATTTTGCATTTGTATCTTGCAGCCGTTGCTTTTTTGTTAGTGGCAGATGCCAATTGTTCATCTGTTTCAATACGAGTCGAGAACTTTTCCTCAAAGTCTTCAAGTTGACCACTAATGATCTAAATTTATTTTAAAATTTACTCACATTTTCCTGCATTTTTTTTCCTCAATTCTTTTTCTAGCATACCTTTAAAGGTTACCTCAAAGCAATTACTTAAACGTTTCTTGTGGTCTTTAATATCCTGAAGCAGCTTCTCATTTGTCTTGTTTATGTCTCTTATATCTTTCCTTATATCCTTTATGTCCCCCCATGCATTCAATCATTGCGGTGAACATTAACTTCAGCTCAGACTGTTTGTTTCGGTCTTCTCTGTGCTCTGCAGGTGGAGTAGAAAGCCACATATCCAAAGAGCGACCCTACAAAGACATAAGGCAGAAGGTGGCATGGCTCTACCTAACTTTCAATTTTATTACTGGGCAGCAAACCTACAAACTATAAAAACCTGAACATGGACACAATAGAATATACTAAGAACCCAATCAGAATATGGAACCAATGTAGGAAGTATTTTAAGATAGAGAAGCTTTTATCTGTGGTATCTCTGCACGAGATCCACCTTTTTCCCCCCTCACAAACATATACAGTTTTTAATGTCTGGAAAACATTTGGGATTAAATCACATAGAGATCTGTACATAAACAACGTCTTTGCATCCTACGAACAACTACATTCCAAATTTAACTTTCCAGCAACACATTTCTTTGACTACCTTTAAATTAGAAACTTTGTTAAACAGAACCTGCCCAATTTTCCTCACCTCCCACCTCCCTCTATGCTGGAAAAAATATTGACTCAGTCTCGAAGACTCAGACAGAATTTCTGCAATATATAAAACCATTTTACAGTCCCTCCCTTTCAAAGATCCAAGAGGACAGTGGGAAAAGGATCTCTCACTCAATATCTCAGAAAAGGAGTGGAAGGTAGCAATGCAGAGAATTCACTCGAGCTCCATATGTGCAAAGCATACAATTATTCAACATAAAATGATATATCGAGCACATCCGTTTCTTTTAAAGTTGTCCAAAATGTTTCCAGGGCAAGATCCAACCTGTGAACACTACAATCAAGTTCCAGCCTCACTGGGTCACATGTTTTGGGCCTGCACCAAATTAACATCATTCTGGACAAAAATGTTTAATTGCCTATCAGACAGCCTTGGTGTCACAATCCCTCCTAACCCACTAACAGTTGTGTTTGGTGTACTCCCAGATGGGCTTAAAGTGGGAAAGGACAAACTGTAATTGCCTTTACTACACTATTGGCATGTAGACTTGTCTTGCTCAAATGTAAGAATCCTAACTCTCCTCTTTTAAGTCAGTGGGTAATTGATGTTATATACTATTGGAAAAAATCTAATTCTCACTTAGAAGATCTGTGCAGAACTTTTTCAAAACCTGACAGGATCTAATCAATAACATTTTAGAATAAGATTTTAAAGCACTGAGGAAGCAGGAACCACTCACGAGTGGGGGTAGGGCGGGGTAGTTGACAGTGTAGATTTCAATGAACCTTCTGGAATCGATGAGTTCTTCGCACTAAAACATGGCATACGGACAAAAGCAGAAATGTGCATACTCACAAAAAACAATCCAGATGCATAAATCTTTATGTACGCCAACTTCCACGTTCTTCTATCCCGGTCAGCATGAAATGTAATGCTCGTACACCACCTTGACTACTCCCACAATTATGCCTCTTTGAATATGCAAATAAATATAAATAGCCCCTTATGTTTTGTGTTCTGTGAAAAGAAAATGGCAAAAGCACGGAGAAAAAAGAAGAACTCAGCGAATAGTAGAGACAAGGGAAAACGTACTATTTGTTGGTTTAAGCAGTGATATAAACAACAAAAGGAATTTGATTGAGTGATAAAAAGCGGCAGAGAAACTCAAAAGTTCAAGTTCAGAAAGTCAAGTCAAATCAAGTTGGGGAGCATGCACTGGTACAGTGCATTGCCGCACCCACTACACGACGAAACAACTCAGGATCCTGGTTGGCAACCCCCCAGGCAGACACGCGGTCCAGTCCCACCCTCCAGAAATTACCCTCTATCTGCCGCATCCAGGTGTTACCACTTGTCTGGTCCAGCCACTCGGGTCCCCAACAATGAAGATCTTACAAGCTGGATCACCCTTGGGGAAACGCGCCACATGGCCATAGTGCCATAACAGACACTCCCTCACAATGCAGGTAATGTGCCTCATTCGGGACTTCAGGCACAGTGCCTGAAATAAATGAGAAGTGGTCAGATATCAAAGTCGGCGTGAGAAGGCGAGTCGTAGCCCACCGTCTGAGTGTCATATTAAAGCTTATTAGGGTACAAAAAAAAGAAACAAAATAGGGACACAGTGGGAAAAATTTCCACTTTAATCACGTAGTTTACTTTGTCATTAAAGTAGAACATTATAAACTTAATCTTAAACACTTTTAATTTACTAGTTTCTCAAATCCCATCATAACTAAAGTAGCACATTAAATGCTTTGCATTCTATGTGTTCTTCTACATACTCTATGAGTGTGAATCATTACTTGCTTCTTAAATGGGCTTTCTCTTACGCTGACAGTACACATAATACATTACATTCATGATATTACACCTCTCTGAAAAATTTAAATACTAAGATGAATACTTGATATTTTCCTGATGAAATGAATTAAAGCCTGCATTAAACATGGGGCCACAATGGCGCAATGGTAGCAACGAGCTGGTACCCCGTCCACAGATTGTTCCTGCCTCCCGTAAGCTGCTTGCTGTGACGTGCGCGACCCTTGATGAAATAATTTATTACAGCAGTAATGTTTCTTTCAAACATACTAACACCCAATTCCTGTCCTTCCTTTTCTTTCTCCAAATAATCAATCGCCACACAATCAGCTCTTTAATAAATGTCAAGCCATCTGTAAGCTTAGAACGCAGATTCTTCAAAACTTTTAAGGAACATTAAAATATCTTCACTGAGGTGGGCTGGCGCCCTGCCCGGGATTTGTTCCTGCCTTGCACCCTGTGTTAGCTGGGATTGGCTCCAGCAGACCCCCATGAACCTGTGTTAGGATATAGCGGGTTGGACAATGACTGACTGACTGCCTGCCTAAAATATCTTTATGTTTAATTGTTCCATTCATCTATCCATCCAAGGTCGCACTAGTTCCAGCAAGCATACAACGTGAGTCAGGAACAATCCCTGAATGGGACACCAGTCCATCTCTACCGCTGTCCACTGTGTCCACATGTTTAATAACAGTATACATAATTTAAATTAAGTTAAAAATGTATTTGTATAATGTAATATTTATACTTTACTGCATTTCATCTGAAAAATGATATCAAGAGCTCCAAGAAGATAGCTCCTGGAAATCTAAATCGACTTAGAAGCCAGTTGTCATCATCTGTAAATACACATTCTCTTCTATTGAATTGAATTGAATTCCTTTATTGTTATTGTATGATACAATGAGATTCAATATGCAATTCCTTCATAAACTTATTTTCCTATAAAATCATAAAATAACAACAACAAAAATAATAATAATCTATACATATTAATAAAAGGCAAAGCCCTCACTGACTCACTGACTGACTGACTGACTCATCAGTAATTCTCGAACTTCCCGTGTAGGTGGAAGGCTGAAATTTAGCAGGCTCATTCCTTACAGCTTACTTACAAAAGTTAGGCAGGTTTCATTTCGAAATTCTACGCATAATGGTCATAACTGGAACCTGTTTTTTGTCCATATACTCTAATGGAGGAGGCGGAGTAACGTATCGCGTCATCACGCCTCCTACGTAATCACGTGAACTAAAAACAAAGAAGAGATTTACAGCATGAGTCAAACGCGGGAACGAAGGTAAATGACGTTAATTTTTGAGTGTCTTTTAATACTGTGTAAGCATACATATTAACACATGTGCAATTAAACGTGTGCATTTACGTGGTGATTTCTCAGGCTTAAAAGCTCGCCTTTTATCAAACGCGGGAACAAAGGTAAATGACGTTGTTCACTGTCTTTTAATACTGTGTAAGCATACATATTAACACATGTGCAATTAAACGTGTGCATTTACGGGGTGATTTCTCAGGCTTAAAAGCTCGCTTTTTACTAAAAAGGTAAATGCAAACTGTTTTCATTCTGAAGGGCACAAACCACGTTAGATTTCAGACGTTAAACGCGCAAAAATGTTGGTACACCAGATAAATAAGCGCAATATATTATCAGTTGTATTGTATGCTTACAATACATATAGAAATGTGTTAATCGTTAACTAATATTATGGGATGGTGTTTTTCGACTCGCACCTTGATTTAAACGATTGCATTTCTTGGTGGGTTTGCGTAGCCTATTGTCAATATCTTTACACCTCTTTTTAAGACTTAATTTAAAAAGGTTTTCTTTTCTTCTTAATTAAAATTTAAAAGCAATACTTCACCGCTGCGAAGCCCCTCTAGCGCTGACGTCCGAGGTTCGATTACCGTAAGCGAGTGCAGTGAGTGTGTACGCCTGATGAGCCAAGAATAAGGGGGAAAGACGTGTCGCGTACTCTTTGCATTATTTGACAGTAAACTACTTTCAATCATTCTATGATCTGCTTCTCACAACTGAAGGCACCGTGGCTGATGTTACCTCACTTGCTGGCCAACCATAAGCGTTACCTGGTAGGTAACCAGCCACTCACTTCACTCCCTTACGGGAATCGAACCTCTGAGGTTTTCTTTTCTTCTTAATTAAAATTTAAAAGCAATACTTCACCGCTGCTAAGCCCCTCTAGCACTGACGTCCGAGGTTCGATTACCGTAACCAAGTGCAGTGAGTGTGTATGCCTGATGAGCCAAGAATAAGGGGGAAAGACGTGTCGCGTACTCTGCATTATTTGACAGTAAACTATTTTCAACCATTCTATGATCTGCTTCTCACAACTGAAGGCACCGTGGCTGATGTTACCTCACTTGCTGGCCAACCATAAGCATTACCTGGTAGGTAACCAGCCACTCACTTCACTCCCTTACGGGAATTGAACCTCGGACGTCAGCGCTACAGGCAAAGCTCCTAAAATTGCGCCACGGCGTGTGGTTCGTTTATTTGACAACATGTAGATCGGGGTAATTACATTCCGCGCCACGGCATGTGGTTCTTTTATTTGACAACATGTAGATCGGGGTAATTACATTCACGGCATTTGTAGTCTGATTCACAATCTGATTGTATGGGTGGTTACCTACCAGGTAACGCTTATAGTTGGCCAGCAAGTCAGGTCGAAGTGATCACTCGAGTGAAGGCAGCTTCACAAAAAAACAGATCCTTAACAAACTGTTATTAGTATATTTTCCCTCAATTTAAAAAGGTTTTCTTTTCTTCTTAATAAAAATGTAAAAGCGGTACTTCGCCGGTGCGAACCGCATGGATTTGACCGACTGACACATACAGACATATTCATGAGTGCAGGTACTTCGGAAAGAAAGCACCGTGTAAACCTAAAGTTTAAATTAAGTTCATAGACCTACAAAAGGTTGCCATTCATTTGAGGCAAGATTGCTTTTCTTTTGTACAATTATACGTTGCATTCTCAAGAGTGTGCTTGCACGGCTTCGGATATATATATATATATATATATATATATATATATATATATATATATATATACATACATACATATATATATATGTCTATATATAAATATGTAAGCTTATAAGTACTGCCTTACTTCTCTTTAAGAAAGGAAGATGTAATGATACTTGATTTAAATGATTCCATGTCTTCCTGGGTTTGCTTAGCTTATTGTCAATATCTTTACACCTTTTTTTAAGACTTATTGACTGAAACGGGCTTTCACGAAAAAAGTTAGGGCTTTGCTACAGGATACACCCTCCACAAGTTAAGCAAGTAAAAATAAAATATATATTTCTGTTTTATTTAAACCTTTTAAGTTTGTATGCATAGCCCCATTTGGCTGTTTTATTATTTTTTTTTCTTCAGTAATATTTAATCTCCTTAAAGAAAAAGATCATATCCATTTTACTTTTTTTGTATCTCTTTAGTAATATTTTAGTGTAAAAGGATAACCACTATTTAAACCTTTTATGTTACTTTATAAATTTATTTTACACAATGTTGAAAAATTAATAAGAAAGCTACATATTTTGGCAGCTGCTGCTTTAATTTTCAATGAAATGAAAAAACCTCTCCAAGAGAAAACGTCAATGAAGAAGATCTAAAAAGGAGAAACTCTCATTTATAAAAGTTTGCTGCAGATGACTTAACTGAAAATAAATGAATAGTTCCTATGTGTATAATACATATTTATCTATTTTACTTATGCCTTTATTCCAGCAACTTGCAACATCTGAGGTACAATTTGTTACATTACTTTTGTTTTTTGCAGCACAGGCAGGTGAAGTGACTTCCTCAGGGTCACATAGTGGTGTCAGTACCAGGATTTGAACTGACAAGCTCCGGGTTTACTGAAATATTACTGAAGAAAGAAAAAAAACGAAAACGGGCAAATAGGGCTATGCATACGGATGTCCATCCATCCATTATCCAACCCGCTATATCCCAAATACAGGAGCCAATAAGTAGATATGTATCTTCTTCTTCGCCATATCTCAGTGTTGTAATTGCACGTCGACGTGGGCTCTAGCATGAGGAGACATCAAACGCCACAGATCTCTGTCTTGGGCCGTCCGCGTTACATCTTGCAATCCCATGTCATATCTTGAGAGTGCTGCCGACACCCATGTCATTCTTGGGCGCCCTCTCTTGTTGGTTCCGTCCACTCTTCCATGTAGTGTGATGTTAGCAATCCTGTTCTTGTCCATCCGGAGTACATGACCTAGCCACTTATGTTGTCATCGTTTCTGTCTGGTTGAGGGCCTTCCTGATGTCTTCGTTTCTCATCTTGTCTATGATGCGTACTCCAAGTATCTTTCTGAGCGCTGCCATCTCGAAAACGAGCAGTTGTCTTTCTTCAGCACTTCTAAGAGTCCACGTTTCGCAACCGTACAAGGCAATCGGTACTATAAGCGAGTTGTATAGTCTCATCTTGGTTATCTTGTTGATGTTCTTGTTCTTCCAGATGCTGTCCAGGTCGCTCATTGAACTTAAGGCTATGGCTGTTCTCATTCTGATGTCTTTCGAGCTGTCACACGTTATGGTTAAGGTCGATCCTAAATACTTAAAACTGCCTTCATGCTGCAGTTTCTTTCCTCTGAGCAACATGCCCTCTTAAACTCTATTCTTCGTTTCTTGCTCAGGCTTCGAGCTCAGCAGCATCCATACTGTCTTGGTGTCGCTTATCTCTTGTCCGTATCTTGAACTGACGCTTTCCACCTTATTTAGTAGGAGTTGTGCGTGACTGCGGAGTTCAGTTATAAGACCGATGTTGTCAGCAAAACGAAGGTTGTTAATCGTTCTGCCATTCACGCATGCTCCTTTGCTTTCTAGTCCGTCGAGTGCCTCCCGCATGATGTGCTCTAGATAGATGTTGAAGAGATCCGGTGACAATATGCAGCCTTGGCGTACTCCGATTGCTAGTTGGAACCACTCTGTCACATCTCTTCCGACTCTTATGGCGCTCTGCGTTCGCTTGTACAGGTTCTCCATCAGACTGATGAGCTTTGGGTGTATGCCGTAGTGATGTAGTACTTTCCAGAGGCCTTGGTGCCACACTCGGTCAAATGCTTTCTTGAAGTCGATGAAAATCAAGTAAAGCTCTTTATCCTGTAGTGAGAGATACTTTTCGCATAACAGTCTGAGTGAGAAGATCTGCTCAATTGTACCGCGTCCTGACCTGAATCCGGCTTGCTCCTCCGCCATTTGCACTTCTATCGCGTTCTTCATCCGGCTCCTGATAATCTCCAAGATGATCTTACTTGCGTGACAGATAAGGCTTATCGTGCGGTAGTTCTCGCATTTGGTGGAGTCCCCTTTTTTTGGAATGGTAACTACAAGAGACTTAGTCCAGAGCGTTGGAAATTTTTCTGTGTCCCATATCTTGTTGCAGATCTTGTGCATGATTTGAACCATTGCTCTTCCGCCGCTTTTGATTAGCTCTCCTTCAATGTTGTCGATACCAGGAGCTTTCCGTGTCTTGATCTTCGTAATGGCTGCTCGTACTTCGCTTTCAAGAAGGTCTGGCTCTTCTTCCTCTCTCTTGCAATTAGGCCATAATTGTTCAAGAACGTCACCATCCGTTTCAATGTTTGTATTATAGAGGCCTCTACCGTATTCGTACCATCGCTTAAGAATGTCGATGTCCTTGGTGAGCAGGTTGCCATCCTTGTCTCTGATGTTGTTGCATATTGTTTTTTCGGCTTGCTTCCTCTGCCTTGCAGCACTGTCTGTTAAACCAATCGTCTCGGCACTCCTCAACCTTTTTGTCTATGATGATCTTGAGCTGTGAGTATAGTTGTTTCAAATTCTCATCCTGTGGATTATTGTTCTTCATTGCCTTCACAGCTCGTCGTTGGTCACACAGGTCGAGCACTTCGTCACTGATCAATGGGGCCTTTCTGTATCTCTTAAGGCCAATTACCTCCTCCGCTGTTCTCTTAATCGTGTCGTTGACGGCCTCCAGTGCTTCGTCCACGTTCGTTTCTTCAACTAGACCGCTAAGCGCTTCAAAACGATTTTTTAGTTCAATCTTATAACTTTCTTTGACTTCGGGTATTTGCAGTCGTTCGATATCCACCTTCTTTGTGACTGTTCTTTTTTGGATGTTGAATCTTAACTTGAAGTTGCCCATCACGAGGTTATGATCGTTGTGCACATTCGGCACTATTGCGCTTGGGAAGCTGCGTGTGTTATGGGCACAGCTACGCCATCTCTGATCGATCATGATGTAGTCGATCATCTGCTGGGTTCGATCTCCAGGTGAGCTCCATGTCCATTTCCTTGATGGCTTGTGGTTGAACCAGGTGTTCATGATGTTCAGTTTGTTGAGCCTGCAAAATTGGAGAAGTCTTTCCCCTCTTTCGTTCATTGAGCCGTAGCCAAAGTGTCCCAGCACGCCTTTCCATGTGTCGTGATCGGTACCGACTTGCGCGTTGAAGTCGCCCATTATAATCTTGACATCCCTTCTTGGCGCCTTATCGATGACTTGCTGTAAGGTCTGATAGAAGTGATTGACAGCCTCATCACTGTGGCTTGTAGTTGGTGTGTACGCTTGAATGATGGTGATGTTGTGGCCTTGTCCAGTGAGCCATGCACTGATGATTCTTGGCGACGCCGGGTTCCAGTCGATTAAGCTCTTGACTGCCTTTTTTGAAAGTAGCAAACCGACACCTCCTTGATGTACTTTCTCTTCGCCCGAGTACAGAAGTTTGTGTCCATCGTGTTCCACTAAGCCCTGTTTCATTCTTCTCACCTCTGACAGACCGATCACATCCCATCTGAACCACTTGTTAAGATGGTCGACAAGCAGTTCAAGGCTCTCGTCCTTCCAGAGTTCCGATTGATGCATAATGTTTTGCATCAATCAGCCTCTCTGTTTGTCTGGTCCTTCCCTGTAGCTCATTTATCGAAGTAAACCCCAGGGTTGCCCTAAGTCTACGACGGGGCGCTTGTTTATCCAGGCGACCGCCCAGCTGGCATTCTGTTTTGTTAAGTCGTCCTCTCATGTTTTGTTTCTTGTGGATTGTTTCACAAGACGGTTCCACAGTCCTCTCCTCGCTAAGCTAGTTCTCTAGCATAGGTAGATGCCGTTTACCTCTCTGTTAGGTTCATCCGCCGTTTTGGTAGCTTTTAACTACCAAGGGTATCACCACACCCTGCTCGCAACTAGCGAGTTAGACCAGTTACTTGACCGGCGCCAGTCGTTCGCCGTTGTTATTCGGCTCGGTTTAACGTCATGAGCTGGACGCGGTTTAACGTCATGAGCTGAGATATGTATATATACAGTATATTATATATATATCTATAATAATAAAAGGCAAAGCCCTCACTGACTGACTGACTCACTGACTCACTCATCACTAATTCTCCAACTTCCCGTGTAGGTGGAAGGCTGAAATTTGGCAGGCTCATTCCTTACAGCTTACTTACAAAAGTTAGGCAGGTTTCATTTCGAAATTCAAAGCATAATGGTCATAACTGGAACATATTTTTTGTCCATACACTGTAATGGAGGAGGCGGAGTCACGTATCGCGTCATCACGCCTCCTACGTAATCACGTGAACTAAAAACAAGGAAGAGATTTACAGCACGAGTCACACGCGGGAACGAAGGTAAATGACGTTAATTTTTGACTGTCTTTTAATACTGTGTAAGCATACATATTAACACATGTGCAATTAAACGTGTGCATTTACGGGGTGATTTCTCAGGCTTAAAAGCTCACCTTTTATCAAACGCGGGAACAAAGGTAACTGACGTTGTTCACTGTCTTTTAATACTGTGTAACCATACATATTAACACATGTGCAATTAAACGTGTGCATTTACGGGCTGATTTCTCAGGCTTAAAAGCTCGCCTTTTACTAAAAAGGTAAATGCAAAACTATTTTCAATCAGTTTATTGAAACGCTCCCGTTAAGGATTGCAATAACATATTCGCGAGATAAAAGAACGAAGTAGGGGGAAATGGAGGAAGAGCCGCGAACAACTAACAGCAAAAAATTAATTAAACAATTGAGAACGGAGCGAGTTAAGCATACAAGCATGTTCATAAGGGAAAGAAACCACGGTGTAAAACGTAACTTTAAATTAAGTTTATAGAAACGCTCCCGCTGCGGATTGCAATAACATATTCGCGAGATAAAACTTTAATGAGAACACACGAGGTATAAACGAACCACACGCCGTGGCGCAACGTTAGGGGCAACAGTTTCAACCATTCTATGATCTGCTTCTCGCAACTGAAAGACGGCACATGGCGAATGTTAGCCGACTTGCTGACCGCAACGTTAGGGGCTTCAAGTATGACGCTGACGCCACATGTCAGTGCCAACACTTTGCAGACTGTACTTAAAAGACACGCCCTCCTCACTGGACAGTTAAAAACACCAATCAAACTAACAATGACATCAAGTATTACCCAATCAAAAGTAGGAAAGGAGGCATCTTCATAAAATGCGTGTGGGATGATTTGCATGAGACGCTGCTTTAAAAAAAAATGATAAAAAAAATACGGGATAAATCCCGTCCAGTATTGATTCAAAACGGGACGCGCAATTTCATTCTCAAACGCGGCACGATTCCGTATTTTAAAGGACGGGTGGCAACCCTACAGTGCCAGGTAACCACCCATACAATCACATTGTGATTCAGACTAGGAATGCAATGAATGTAATTACCCCGATCTACATACAAGGCGAAAGTCTTGCAACATTCAAAGATGCTGGTTTGGGATAAGTACACCATACAACATAAAAGAGCTTATGAAGCCTTGAACCGAAAAAAGCAACATCTCAGAGATCGTAAAAAAAAAAATAGGAGGTAATGTCGTTTTACTCGCTGTAGATTTTAGTCAAACATTACCAGTTATTCCACGAGGGAGACCAGCAGATCAACTCAACGCGTGCTTAAAATCCATGCTTCTCCCACGCTCGGTTATATGTCGCGTGTTCTCGGGTAGGTGCACCAAAAAATGTATACATTTAAGCATGTAATGGGCAAACAAAAAATGAGGTATACCCGAAGGCACAGCAGTAGTACTTAATGTAACTTTACTTCTTAAATGTTAATGTTTTACTGTTTAATAATTTATACGCTTCTTATATGTTGTTCTAATTCTTTTATCAAAATACCACTGACAGCGCAATGCACGATAACATCGAGTGAATACACCATACGCATCCGCCCACGGCTGCCCTGCTGTGCGCAGATAGGAGTTGATTCTACAATAAAATAAAATAAAGATAAAAACACTAAAACAATCATCACCCATAAAGCGGATAGTAGACGTGACGTACTATATGTGTACCACATTTCAAGTGTATAGGTGAAACGGTTTGCGAGCTACAGGTCATTTAAAATCCTGGACAGACACACAAATTGCCACGGTAGCAAATTACAGAAGAAGATTTTACTGTTTAATAATTTATATTTATATGAAATGTGCTTCTTATATATTACTTCATATTCTCATATGATAATGATGTTAATGTTTATATTGATTTCTGTGTTATTAAAACTGCATGTATGTGTGTATATGTATATATATATATATATATATATATATATATATATATATATATATATATATACTAGCAAAATACCCGCGCTTCGCAGCGGAGAAGTAGTGTGTTAAAGAGGTTATGAAAAAAAAGGAAACATTTTAAAAATAACGTAACATGATTGTCAATGAAAGCCCGTTTCACTCAGTAAGTCTTATGTGTGTGTTTATGTATGTGTGTATATATATGTAGATGTGTATATGTAGATATGTATATATATGTATATGTATATAAATGTTTATGTGTGTGTGTGTATATTATATATATAATATATATATATATATATATATATATATATATATATATATATATATAAAAGACAGCAACAGTTATAACAATGACAACACAATTACATTGACAATCATGTTACGTTATTTTTAAAATGTTTCCTTTTTTTTTCATAACCTCTTTAACACACTACTTCTCCGCTGCGAAGCGCGGGTATTTTGCTAGTATTATATATATACATACATATATATATATATGTGGATGTGTATATGTATATACAGTAATCCCTCCTCCATCGCGGGGGTTGCGTTCCAGAGCCACCCGCGAAATAAGAAAATCCGCGAAGTAGAAACCATATGTTTATATGGTTATTTTTATATTGTCATGCTTGGGTCACAGATTTGCGCAGAAACACAGGAGGTTGTAGAGAGACAGGAACATTATTCAAACACTGCAAACAAACATTTGTCTCTTTTTCAAAAGTTTAAACTGTGCTCCATGACAAGACAGAGATGACAGTTCCGTCTCACAATTAAAAGAATGCAAACATATCTTCCTCTTCAAAGGAGTGCATGTCAGGAGCAGTGACTGTCACAGAGATAGCCCTATTGATTTGTTTGCTTTTCTCTCTGTTTGGCTTTTAAGTATGCGAAGCACCGCGGCACAAAGCTGTTGAAGGCAGCAGCTCACACCCCCTCCGTCAGGAGCAGACAAAGAGAGAGAGAGAGAGAGAGAGACAGAGTTTGTTTTTCAAGCACAAATCAATACGTGCCCTTCGAGCTTTTAAGTATGCGAAGCATTGTGCAGCATGTCGTTTCAGGAAGCAGCTGCACAAAAGATAGCAATGTGAAGATAATCTTTCAGCATTTTTAGACGAGCGTCTGTATCGTCTAGGTGTGCGAACAGCCCCCCTGCTCACACCCCCTACGTCAGGATCACAGAAAGTCAGCGCAAGAGAGAGAGAGAGAGAAAGTAAGCTGGGTAGCTTCTCAGCCATCTGCCAATTGCGTCCCTTGTATGAAATCAACTGGGCAAACCAACTGAGGAAGCATGTACCAGAAATTAAAAGACCCATTGTCCGCAGAAACCCGCGAAGCAGCGAAAAATCCGCGATATATATTTAAATATGCTTACATATAAAATCCGCGATGGAGTGAAGCCGCGAAAGGCGAAGCGCGATATAGCGAGGGATTACTGTATATATGTAGATATGTGTATATGTAGATATGTATATTGTGACAGATAGAGGTCTCCGTGACCCCTTGAACCCTCAGACCAGACGTCAGACACCAGATAAAAGTCCAATTATTATTTATTATATAATAATAATGTGCACCAAGCACGCTCCACTCCACAATACTCATATAATTAATCGATAATAAACACAATAATCCTCCACACTCCCAGACACTTTGCAACCCTTCCTCCCAGCTCAGCTCAGTGTTCTGGGCTTCCCACAATCCTTTTATAGACCCTGACCCGGAAGTGGTTCCTGGCCAAACCCACAAGTCCGTTTTCCTTCCGGGTCAGGGCAAACAGTCCTCTTCTTCACCCCGGGAGCACGTCGCTTCCTCCAGTCACGTGACTGTGACGCACTCCCGGGTTATAGGGCACACAAGAGCCCACTAGCCCCCCTACAGCGACTCCCGGTGGTCCCCAAGGTATCCAGCAGGGCTGTGTATAGAAACTACAAAGTCCATGAGGCCCTGCTGGAACTCGGGGCACCATCATGCTGTCCAGAGGGCTCCTCCTAGCGGCCTGGGGGTGGCGACCGGAGTCCATAGCCGGTCGTCCATCACAATATATATGTATATATGTATATGTATATATATGTTTATGTGTGTGTGTGTGTGTATATTATATATATAAAAGACAGCAACACTCATAACAATGACAACACAATTATGACAATCATGTTACGTTATTTTTAAAATGTTTCCTTTTCTTTTTCATAACCTCTTTAACACACTACTTCTCCGCTGCGAAGCGTGGGTATTTTGCTAGTATTAATAATACAATACAAAAAAGCAATGAAAAATATACAATATGAAAACATAAGTGGCTCAGGTTCTGCAATATTACAACTGTAATGCAAGTTTACAGTAAGGTAATTGTACTTATAAGTACAAACAGTTCTACCAGGAGACTGATTGAGTACATTTATATCTCTTGGGATGAAAATGTTTCTAAACCGTGAGGTTCATGCAGGAAAAGCTCTGAAGCGTTTGCCGAATGGGAGAGGTTCAAATAGACTGTGTGAATGGCTGAGGCAGCGTGTGCTAGAAGCAGTACCCCGATAATTCTCTCCACTCTTGACACAATCTGTTCTAGAGCTTTCCGATCAGCTGCTGTACAGCTGTGATTCCACACTCAGATACAATGGGTTAAAATACTCAGTGGTGCACTGAGCAGTAACAACGCTAAAGCAGCTACAGTAATCCCTCGCTATATCGCGCTTCGCCTTTCGCGGCTTCACTCCATCGCGGATTTTATATGTAAGCATATTTAAATATATATCGCGGATTTTTCGCTGCTTCGCGGGTTTCTGCGGACAATGGGTCTTTTAATTTCTGGTACATGCTTCTTCAGTTGGTTTGCCTAGTTGATTTCATACAAGGGACGCTATTGGCAGATGGCTGAGAAGCTACCCAGTTTACTTTTCTCTTTCTCTTGCGCTGACTTTCTCTGATCCTGACGTAGGGGGATTGAGCAGGGGGGCTGTTCGCACACCTAGACCATACGGACGCTAGTCTAAAAATGCTGAAAGATTATCTTCACGTTGCTATCTTTTGTGCAGCTGCACGGTGCTTCGCATACTTAAAAGCTCGAAGGGCACGTATTGATTTTTGCTTGAAAAACAAACTCTGTCTCTCTCTATCTCTCTCTCTCTCTCTTTGTCTGCTCCTGACGGAGGGGGTGTGAGCTGCCGCCTTCAACAGCTTTGTGCCACGGTGCTTCGCATACTTAAGCCAAACAGCCCTATTGATTTGTTTGCCAGAGATTGTTTTCTCTATCTATGTGACATTCTGTGCTCCTGACACGCACTCCTTGGAAAAGGAAGATATGTTTGCATTCTTTTAATTGTGAGACGGAACTGTCATCTCTGTCTTGTCATGGAGCACAGTTTAAACTTTTGAAAAAGAGACAAATGTTTGTTTGCAGTGTTTGAATAACGTTCCTGTCTCTCTACAACCTCCTGTGTTTCTGCGCAAATCTGTGACCCAAGCATGACAATATAAAAATAATCATATAAACATATGGTTTCTACTTCGCGGATTTTCTTATTTCACGGGTGGCTCTGGAACGCAACCCCCGCGATGGAGGAGGGATTACTGTATAGTGTTTGGAATAGTTTGGCCATTCCATGCAGCATTATATGGTTACAGGTTGATTACAATCAGGTGCCTTAAACTAAAAGACAATATTCGGTTAATGTCAGTGTACAGTATTTGATAAAGCAGCGTCAGGGATGTGAATCTAAAAAATAAAGGGAAGCCACCCAGGAACAGTAGCACTGCTTTGACAGTGGTGCCGCCAGTTTGCAATACCGAACTGAAAACTTGCATACGCTATGGTTTTCAGCATGAGAATGTGCGTGGCTTTACGCCAAGTTTAGATTAAAATACATCTCAATGGAGCATGGAAAAGGGCATACGCAATATTTTTGTGTGTACGCACCATTTATACATGAGGCCACTGGTCCAAATCACTTGCAGTTTCACTGTAGTGTCAGGTCCCCAGAGATCTATTCTTTTGCCTACCTGTTCCAGGTAAGTCTCTGAGGCCTATTTAGACTTAGATAAAGCTTTAGCTGTCTTTTCCATTTCTTTCTGAACCTTTGTTCTGTTACTCATGCTTGTATATTCTTGAGTATACTGTACTGTAAAAAAATGTAAAATAACACCGCTGGCTAATGGAGTTCCATCTTAGATGTCCATCTCCCGAAACACACGAGACCAACCTACAGTACCACACCAACACTGATAAAGTCACTTATGTTTATGACTTCTCAGTTGAGTCTGCATGTTTAGATCTAACGACCAAGATTGTAAGGGCATATGACATCACTTAATGTCCCACAACACACATTAATTTGTTAATCCCCTAAATATATATACAAACTTCTGACTTGGATACCGGAGAGCTGCTGCTGTCAATAACAAGCTTGTAGGTGGCAGTAAGATGATCAGACCTGTCCAGATGTACATTTAAAGGCATTAACATTTAAATACAGCAGGTCCAGTTTGTTGTGTTCATAAACATGTACAAATACTGATCTGCCTTTAAGGTACCCTGCGCAACACAACTGACTTTCTGTCAATCATGACTACAGTTACAAGGCTCCTGAACCCCATTTTTAATAGGTGCATAGATTAAAACTTAGATATTTGTAAGTTAGAAGGAGTCAGCAAACTGATTGCATTAAAGAGATAAATTTGCACTTACATTACCAACTGCTGTGGAGATCAACCAGTAACTTGCATCAATTACACCGGTGTGTGGTCCACCTCCTATCATAGACAATAACAGACAATATCAAGATGTTGGCCTTATGCTTTCCATAAACAGAGGTCATATTGTCTTGTTGGCTTCTTGGAATTCTACAATATGAGATATTTCTACATTTGTAGAAAAGTGCATGGGACAGGAAAACTGCTTAGGAAATGTTGCATTTTATATGGTTAACTAACTGAATTTATGTATATTAAGGATAGCTGCTAATGTATAACCACAGCCTTAACAAGAATGAAATACCTAATGAAAATGGTTTTTAACATATGTAGTTATAGTCATCTTCTGTATTATAAAAGTCAGTATATAAATACTGCCTATAACATTTTGCACTTAAAAAGATTTTCTTCTTTCAAGATACTGGAGACAAACGTGGTGGTATTGACATTTAATGGATCCTCAAAATGGATACTTGAAATCAGTTAAGTTGAAGATAAGCCACTCAAGCCAATTATCAGCACTTAAATGAATTTCTAGTAAGTATTCCACTTACTGAGGTCAACAGAACTGAACACTCTGTCTTTATATACAGTATGAAAAAAGAAAAAGAAAAAAAAAACAATGGCATGCGTAGACATATTTTTTAGCTTACTGAACACCGTGAATATGTTTGTGTCTGAAAGGTAGGAGGGATATAAATTGACTATGTGCTATAGAAAAAGAGAAGGTGGTAAACCACATTTGGGTATGTTTGCCAAGTATGACATTTTTTTACTCAGTACTAAAAATGTGATGTAAAATGAGTCCTACAATGGACTGGTGCCCTGTCCAGTTTTTTTCTGAATTATACCTGATGCTCGCAATGTTGGTTCCTTATCCTGAATAATATATTCAGCATGTACAACTCTGCCCACAAAATACCATCGCATATAAAACAAACAAAAGTGAGGAAGATGATACCAGAGCCATGTAAAAAAAGATGATGACATGTTTGAAAGTGTAAAAATCTTCAAAAGGTTTCATAAATCTTAAGCATAATGTACATCAAATAAAATATTGTAAATGAACAGCATAATTGTAATACTGAAGAGAATATAACAATATTTCTAAAATTTTATTTGGTGCACCTGCAATTTCACCTGCCTTTGTGTATAAAAAAATCACTGAAATTCATTCACTTACCCTGTCTGATCATTTGTTTTGTTATTTTTTTTCATCACCTTTATTTTTGAGCCATTGTAAATACTTCACAGAATCACTATCACTTATTTTTATTTATAGTTGTATATGTATATATTAATTCTGTGTCATTGCAGAGGACAACATTTAATTTGAAGTGCATGACACTAGGATTATTTTTTTTTATTTTTGTTTTGCTGGCACTTTAACAACTTGTTTTGATTTTTTTTTTTTGGTTCTGTGCCTCCAATTTACACCACTCATCTGTTAAGTTATGTTACAGACACTAGAGTGCTTGAGCGTGTGCAGAGGTGCCAATGCACGCAATGTTGTCCATCTCTCTCTCTCTCTCTTTATTATATATATATATATATATATATATATATATATATATATTGTGAATTAAGGCGCTATATAGGCGCCTGACCCAGCACAGATTCACACTGAGGCACGTGTCAAACACTAAGAAATTTTATTTTTCTTCACCTGTGGGACACGTCTTCCCCGTGAACCCCACCGGCAATACACAGTCCCAAGCACAGTAACACAAACCAAACACTTAACATAGGCTTAACATAGTCCCAAGCACTTAATCAAAACAACCAACCCTTTATCTGGCGTTGGCGTCCGCGTCCTCGTCCTTGCCCTCTTCCTTCTGATTCTGGCCCTTGAGTAGTGGCTGCAGGCTCCTTTTGTAGCCCTTCCACAAGTGCTCCAGGTGGTAATTGGCCTAATTAGGCTGCACTTCCAGGTGTGGCTGCATTCCAGCCCACAGAGGCTCGTTAAGCCATGCAGCTCCTCCGGGTGGTGGCCACGGAGCCCCACAGGTCTGAGCCCTGAAGTCCCATGCCTGTGGCCCCGGGGGAGGTATTGTGTTGCCCATGGTTGCTCTCCCGGAACATATGCAGCAGGGGCATCCTGGCCGGGCATGGGACCCGGCTGCCCGTCACTATATATATATATATATATATATATATATATATATATATATATATATATATATATTGTGAGACTTGCCCGAACACCACCAGTTGGAAACCACATCTTTATAAAATCCACACGTTTATTATTCATCAAATAAACACAGTCCCAAACACCACACAATGCATACAACAATAATCACCCCAATTCAGTCCTTTCTCAGTCCTTTGCCACCTCTACTCTCCTCCTGGGAGCTTTGTCCAACTCCCACTCCCGACTCTGCCCTTTCCCCAGAAGCACTCCAGGCGTCCCTGGCAGGTTCATCCACCATCTTGCCTGTTGTGGCGGAAGTGAGTTTCCCAGGTCCCATGAGGCTTAAGGCGCCCCTGGCGGTGGTCCTCTTTTTATCCAGGGCGGCTGTACCCTTGTGACCTGGAAGCTATTACTGTCCCTTTCTAGTCTATCCAGGCATCCCGGCCAGGTAATGACCCTAGTCGTCTGTGACAATATATATATATATACAGTGCATCGGAAAGTATTCACAGTGCATCACTTTTTCCACATTTTGTTATGTTACAGCCTTATTCCAAAATGGATTAAATTCATTTTTTTCCTCAGAATTCTACACACAACACCCCATAATGACAACGTGAAAAAAGTTTACTTGAGGTTTTTGCAAATTTATTAAAAATAAAAAAATTGAGAAATCACATGTACATAAGTATTCACAGCCTTTGCCATGAAGCTCAAAATTGAGCTCAGGCGCATCCTGTTTCCCCTAATCATCCTTGAGATGTTTCTGCAGCTTATTTGGAGTCCACCTGTGGTAAATTCAGTTGATTGGACATGATTTGGAAAGGCACACACCTGTCTATATAAGGTCCCACAGTTGACAGTTCATGTCAGAGCATAAACCAAGCATGAAGTCAAAGGAATTGTCTGTAGACCTCCGAGACAGGATTGTCTCGAGGCACAAATCTGGGGAAGGTTACAGAAAAATTTCTGCTGCTTTGAAGGTCCCAATGAGCACAGTGGCTTCCATCATCCGTAAGTGGAAGAAGTTCGAAACCACCAGGACTCTTCCTAGAGCTGGACAGCCATCTAAACTGAGTGATCGGGGAAGAAGGGCCTCAGTCAGTGAGGTGACCAAGAACCTGATGGTCACTCTGTCAGAGCTCCAGAGGTCCTCTGTGGAGAGAGGAGAACCATCCAGAAGGACAACCATCTCTGCAGCAATCCACCAATCAGGCCTGTATGGTAGAGTGGCCAGACGGAAGCCACTCCTTAGTAAAAGGCACATGGCAGCCCACCTGGAGTTTGCCAAAAGGCACCTGAAGGACTCTGAGACCATGAGAAAGAAAATTCTCTGGTCTGATAAGACAAAGATTGAACTCTTTGGTGTGAATGCCAGGCGTCACGTTTGGAGGAAACCAGGCACCGCTCATCACCAGGCCAATACCATCCCTACAGTGAAGCATGGTGGTGACAGTATCATGCTGTGGGGATGTTTTTCAGTGGCAGGGACTGGGAGACTAGTCAGGATAAAGGGAAAGATGACTGCAGCAATGTACAGAGACATCCTGGATGAAAACCTGCTCCAGAGCGCTCTTGACCTCAGACTTGGGCGACGGTTCATCTTTCTGCAGGACAACGACCCTAAGTACACAGCCAAGATATCAAAGGAGTGGCTTCAGGACAACTCTGTGAATGTCCTTGAGTGGCCCAGCCAGAGCCCAGACTTGAATCCGATTGAACATCTCTGGAGAGATCTTAAAATGGCTGTGCACCAACGCTTCCCATCCAACCTGATAGAGCTTGAGAGGTGCTGCAAAGAGGAATGGGCGAAACTGGCCAAGGATAGGTGTGCCAAGCTTGTGGCATCATATTCAAAACGATTTGAGGCTGTAATTGCTGCCAAAGGTGAATCGACAAAGTATTGAGCAAAGGCTGTGAATACTTATGTACATGTGTTATATATATATATATATATATATATATATATATATATATATATATATATATATATATATATAAATTAAAACAGTGTATATATAACTGTGGCCTTTTTGAAATAAAGGAAATCTTAAGTCCATGGGTCTCATATGTAAATGTTGCGTACGCACAAAAATGTTGTGTACACCTATTTCCTTGCTCACATCGCGATGTATAAAAACTAAACTTGCTGTAAAGCCATGCACATTCTAATGGCAGCACAACACATTGCATATGCAAGTTTTCTGCTCAGTTTTACAAACTGGCGGCACCCAGCGTCAAAGCAGTGCTTCTGTTCCTTTCCCTTTCTTCTTTCGATTCACCTCCTTCACATGGATTTATCAAATACACTGAAATTAACCTGTAACAATATAATGGTCCATAGAACGAAGATATTTCAGTATTCCTTAATCAATGTTCTAAGCTTACAGATGGTTTGGCATTTATTACAGAGCTTATTGTGTGGAGAAAGAAAAGGAAGGACAGGAATTGGGCATTGATACATTTGAAAGAGACAGTATAACTGCAATAAATTAGTTCATTGAGGGTCATGCATATCCCAGCAAGCATCTTGCAGGAGGCAAGAACAATCTCTGGAATGGGCACCAGCTCATAGCTACTGCTGTGCCACCGTGCCTCAATGTTTAATACATGCTTTAATTAATTTCATCATGAAAATGATATCAAGTATACATCTTAGTATTTAAATTGTTCAGAGAGCTGTTATATCATGGATGTAATGTACTGTATTTTGTGTCCTGTCTGCATAAGAGAAAGCCCGTTTAAGAAGCATGTAGTGATTCACACACATAAAGCACATAGAATAACATATAGAATATGAAGCATTTAACATGCTACTTTAGTTATGATGGGATCTGAGAAACTAGTAAATGAAACATTGATTTTAAGATTAAGTTTATGATGTTCTAGTTTAATGATAAGATAAACTACAAGATTAAAGTTGACATTTTGACCTTTTTTGACTTTCACTGTGTCCATATTTTTTTTCTTTTTCTCTGTTCCCTAATATGCTTCTGTATGATACTCAGATGGTGGGCTATGACTCGCTTTTTCACGGCTACTTTGATATCTGACCACTTTTTTATTTCGGGCACTGTACGACTCTCTGAACTTGAACTTTCGAGTTTCTCTGCCACTCTTTATCACTCAATCAACTTCCTTTTGTTATTTATACCACTGCTTAAGCCAACAAATATTACATTTTTCCTTGCCTTCACTTTTCATTTGCTGAAATTCTTTTTTTCATATGCTTTTGCCATTGTCTTTTAACCAAACACTGAATGGAAATCATTATTCATCATGCCATGACTTCCACAAAATGCTGGAGACATTCCTTTGAGATTCTGGTCAATGTTGACCTGATTGCTTCACACAATATCTTCAGATTTGTCAGCTGCACATTCATGCTGTGTACTGTATCTCTTTACTATATGCCAAAGGCATTCTGTTGGATTCAAATCTGATGACTGGGAAGGCCACTGAAGAACACTGAATTCAAAATAGAGTGGTGGCTCTGAGGCTAGGGATCTGCACTGGCAATCGGAAGGTTGCCGGTTCAAATCATGTAAATGCCAATAGGGACTCTGCTCTGTTAAGCCCTTGAGCAAGGCCCTTAACCTGCAATTGCTGAGCGCTTTGAGTAGTGAGAAAAGCGCTATATAAATGCAAAGAATTATTATTGTGTTCATTGCAGTTTTTTCTGATTGCTTACACTCAATTTCTGAAACTATAGCGCATTTTTGCAAAACTCTACATGCAAAACCTGAAAACACTAGCACTAAGTAAAACAGACTATAAAACTCTTAAGAAAGCACACATTTTGTTCAAAACCATATAAACCATTTTAAAACAGTGTACTATTGCATCAAAACACTACATACAAACTATCAAATGTTTACACCATCCTAATAATGAACTACAAACTGATGGGATAAATGTAAAACACTGCGTTCCATGTTGCATTTTCAATGTGCAATGCAAGGTAGTCTTCTGTAAATGGTTTGAGAAGTATTTAGGCATTTCTTCAAAATACATGTATGTAGTCAATAAAACATACAAGGGAAAAATCAAGTTTATTTTTCCAAAGACAAATACATTTAGCCCTGTGTTTGGGCAGGAACATACTGTATTCTATGCTTCTAGTCTGGGTGCATGGAATTATGTTGTTGAAGCCAAATTCTGACCCTATCATCTGTGTGCGTCAGCAAAATTTGAGATTCATCAGACTAGGCTAAATTTTTCCAGTCTTTAACTGCCCAGTTTTGGTTAACCTGTGCCCACTGCAGCCGCAGCCTTTCATTCTTGGCTAGCAGGAGTAGAACCCAGCATGGTCCTATCCTTTTGTAGCCCATCCGTCTTAAGTTTCAGCATTTTGTGCAGGCTTTTCTGCTTACCACAGTTGTATAGATTGGTTATCATCTCTCATTTGAGCTCAACTCTGACCGAGTGAAAGAGCAACGATACCAATATGTGCATCCTCTCAGTACTCTGTATATACATTTTACTATGTACCTACGTATCCCTGTATGTAGACCTTTTGTCTGATATACTCATTCTCCCTGTTTCAGAGAGTACTTGAACTTGATGCCAATGCTGTTCCCTATGAATATACAGTATCTTCATTAACATGGCAGAGTTCATCCTGCAGAAGACCAGGCAGCGGGGGAGGAACATCACTGGCACTTGTGCCATTGTCAGTGTCCTGAGGCAGCATGGAGGAAATGTCACCATCTGTGCTTCTATTGGTCAGCATGGAGTCACATATCACCATCCACAACTTGGTCCCTATAACATCCAGTTTGCTAACATTGCTTGACAAACTCAAAAATATCCTCATCCTCCCACAGGAAGGGGAACCAGAGCAGCCCTTCATTGTCATTTAGGATAATGCAGGATTCAACTTGGCCACTCTGGTCCACAACTAGCTCACCAACAACCCATGTTTTTGTAGTGCTGTACCTTCCACCATATTCTCCATTTCCAAATCCAGTAGAGGAATTATTTTCAGCATGGAGGTAGAAAGTTTACATTGACAGACCCCATGAGCATGTGACACTACGCCAGACAATAGAGGAGGCATGTAATAACATCTACACAGATGAATGCCAAGCAGGACCGTCATGCCAGGCGTATTTGTCCTAAACTATTTGGCCAGGGAGAACATCGTAGCCGATCTGGATGAGGTCCTCTGGCCTGACCAGGATCAGAGGCAGGATGCAGAGTCATCTGTTTCATTGCGTTTTGCAGTAGGCTTTGTCAGTTCAGCTGGACACTTTGTCTTGCAGTAACACATAAATATTTCATTTGTTACCTTTTTGTATCTGTGCACTGATTTTCTTTGTAGTGTTTTTAATTGTTCTTATTTTACATAGGTGAAATTACAGAGTTTTGCTACATACTATGCAAAATAGGTAACATTTGTGTTGCATATACATGTAGTACTATAAATGCTATTTTTTGTGACAAAAAACCCTATGAGAAAAAGGAAACTTACTTCCACACACTTGTTTGCATCTGAATATGTAACATGAAGATAAAACATACATGAAAGATTTTGATGGTAGTGTTTTATTTATCACATCATAGTTTATTTGACTGCGGTGGGTTGGCACCCTGCCCAGGATTGTTTCCTGCCTTGTGCCCTGTGTTGGCTGGGATTGGCTCCAGCAGACCCCCGTGACCCTGTGTTCGGATTCAGCGGGTTGGAAAATGGATGGATGGATGAATAGTTTATTTGATGCTTTATAAGACGTAAACACATAAAAGCTGTGTGTATTGCTTTAGTGGAAGGAATCCGTTTTGTGAAGACAACATGGTTTTGAGTGCTGTGTTTCATTTTGCAAAATAGTTAACACTTTTCAGTTTGTGTTTAGAGTTTTGATAAATTGGGCCACAGTTTCTGGAAATGTGTTTAAATGTTGTCACGCACGCGCGTCTAGGGGGCCGCGGAAAGACCCGATGAGCAGCGTACAACAGTCTGCCAGGGGATGGAGACGGGGCACTAACCTTTCTTTTCTTATTCCCGCAGAAAGCCAGACGCAGCGCCGCCTTAAACGCTCTCAAGATGCCGTGTAATCCACCTGTAACCACTTCCGCATTTCCAACCCTTCCTCTGACCTAACCTGATGACATCACCTACCCATAAAACACCTTGGTTCCTCCCAGCATTCCAGTCACCAGTTTCCGGTCCCACCTTATTTAAGTTCCCCTCTGCGAAGGGATGATGTTCTTGGTTGGACGCATGTTTGCGAGAATAATTAATTTGATTTATAGTTTTGACAGTATACGGGGCCGGAAACCCCAACCCTTTATGCGTGTCTTGACTTTTATTTACACTGGCGTAGTCGGCAGGATACAGAAGTCCGGAGAATGAGCGAAGGACAGGACCTTAATAGTGTGCTGACCAACCTGGCGAACCAGCTGCATGCCCTGCAGCAGAAGCAAGCCACCAACGAGCAGGAGCTGGCGGATACCCAGTCTCGACTCACTGCAGCCGAAGCAGCTAGACTGGAGCCCGCGCGGCCTCCTCCTCCTCCTCCTATTGTGCCTCTGACTGATGCCGATGACATCGAGGCATATCTTTCTACGTTCGAGAGGACTGCCTCTCGTAATCAGTGGCCGCGTGCGGAGTGGGTGTCCATACTGGCGCCGTACCTGAAGGGGATCGCGCAGAAGGCTTATCATGACCTACCCGTTGAGGAAGCCACCCAGTATGACCTCCTAAAGGCTGAAACACTAAGCCGATACGGCATTACGTCGGACCAGCAGGCGAGTGAGTGGAGGCAGTGGAGGTATGACCCCGATCGCCCAGGCCGAGCCCAGGGCTTCGAGTTTTGGAGCAAAATGGGACGCTGGCTACGGCCAGACGTCAATCAAGCCCGACACATAGTCGAGCAAGTAGCCTGTGAGGGCTTTATTAATGGCATGCCAGATTATCTCGCCCAGCAGGTCCGGCGGCACCCGTTTAGTGACATGAAAAGCCTCCTGGATGTTTTGGAGCGTCAGCTGGCGGTGAACCGAGGCGGGGCGGTTGAGAGGTCTGCTCGTGGTGCCCGACAGGGACGTGTCGCCACCCCTGAGGCCTTCCGTCACAATGCGGAGCCTCCAGGTAAGCTAAAAGAGAAACCCCCGGCTTTGCCCCGCTGTTTCAAGTGTGGCGAAGTCGGGCATACCCTGCCTGCCTGTCCTCAAAATGTGGAGCCAATGGATTGCACCTGGGTTAAGGGAGAAAGGTACTGTGCTCTATCTAATCCCTTGGCTGTTCCAAACACGGGAGTGGTGTTAGTTAATGGATACTCGGTGGTGGCATTGTTCAGTTCCGGGAGTAACATTACCATTGTTGCTCGCCGTTTGACAGTGGGTATCCCGGTGGGTCAAAGTTACGTGTGTACATGGTAAGACCAAGTCATACAGGTCCGCTAACTGTTTTATTACCTGGAAGGGCGAATCGAGACGGCTCCGAGTTGCCGTGCTTCCCGATCCCCCCTTTCCATTTATATTAGGACAAGACTGGTCTGAAAGCAATTGCGGTAAGAATGTCACTACTCCCACCGCCGGATTGGGTCTTATTATGGACGGGCAGGCTGCCGTCCCCGCAGCCCTCACGCTGTGCACTGCGGCAACTACTGATGACATAGGCTCTGAGGGGGGAGATATTTTGGTGACGGACCCTGGCCTGGAAGTTCAGGCACAGCCGGTCAGCCCCCTGGATCCGTTGTGCTGGGTGGATAGTCAGTTTAAAACCACCCCAGCCTCGTTCAAACGAGAGCAGTGGAATGATGACTCTCTAAAGTTTGCCCGAAATGCTATTGTGTCAGTTGACGGCAACACGCCGCTTGTTCCCATACCTCCGGGACCCTACTTTGTTTTAGAAAATGATCTGTTGTATCGCATGGCGGATCATGAAGGCGAGGTACGGAAGTTGTTGCTAGTGCCACGAACCTACCGGCGGGAGGTTTGTGAACTGGCACATGCCCACCTCCTTGGCGGCCACCTCGGCGCCGACAAAACACTGGAGAGGATTAAGCTCCGGTTTTATTGGCCCGGAATTAATGCGGAGGTCCATCGTTTCTGTCAATCCTGCCCAGATTGTCAGCTACGGCAGATTCCCCGAAGGGACCGTGCTCCTCTCATTCCGATTCCTCTTATTGACATCCCGTTTGAAAGGATCGGAGTCGATCTTGTTGGGCCTCTGCTGCCTTCCACCCGTGGCTTTAAATACATATTAGTCATGGTAGATTACGGCACCCGGTACCCAGAGGTGGTTCCATTGCGCTCTGCCAATACGAAAAATGTCACACGGGAATTGGTAGCCCTTTTTGCCCGAGTAGGTATATCTAAAGAAGTCCTCACGGACCAAGGTACACTGTTTACTTCGGATACGTTCAGGGAGGTTGCCAAATTACTCCGTATTAAGCATCTAAAAACGTCTGTGTATCACCCTCAGACGGATGGGTTAGTGGAACGATTTAACCAAACCCTGAAACAGATGCTCCGCAAGGTAGTCGACGCAGACGGTAGGAACTGGGATCAACTTTTACCGCTGGTCCTGTTTGCTTACCGGGAGGTGCCACAAGCCTCTACAGGGTTTTCCCCTTTTGAGTTATTATATGGCCGCCAACCCCGGGGAATATTGGATTTACTTAAAGAAGGTTGGGAAGGAGAGGCACTTCCCTCCCCCAATATTTTGGAATACGTCGTGCAACTACGCGAACGTTTAGAGAAGGTTCGGCCTCTGTTAAAAGAAAACGTGTCAAAAGCTCAAGCGGCGCAGGCGCGTCAGTATAACCGAAACTCCACCCTCCGGGAATTCCAGCCGGGGGATCGTGTAATGGTGCTAGTGCCTACTTCCCACTCTAAATTGTTGGCTCATTGGCTGGGCCCTTACGAGGTGAAAGAGAGAAAAGGGCTCGTCGACTATCTGGTGAAACAACCAAATCGTCGACCGAGCGAGAGGGTATACCATATCAACTTGCTAAAACCCTGGAGAGACAGGGAAGATAATCCCCCCCCCAGGGAACGCCCTCTCTCTTTTCTCACAAAAGGTAGACCTTAACCTCGGACCCGATTTGACCGCCTCCCAAAGACAGGAGCTGGAGTCAGTCATCTTGTCCATTCCGGAAGTAGTCAGTGAGACACCAGGACGCACCTCGCTGATTGAGCATGATATCGTGACTGACCCGGGGAAGGTAATGCGGGAACGCCCCTATAGACTCCCAGAAGCAAAACGAGCTGAGGTGGAGCTGGAGATACAAAAGATGCTTGCATTGGATGTAATTGAGGAAAGTCACAGCCCTTGGTCCAGTCCCATCATCCTCGTTTCTAAGCCCGACGGCTCATGGAGGTACTGCAATGACTTTAGACGTCTAAACCAGATCTCCAAGTTTGATGCCTATCCCATGCCTCGGGTAGATGAGCTTATCGAGCGCCTGGGTACGGCTCAATATCTGACTACCCTTGACATGACGAAAGGGTATTGGCAAATTCCCTTAACGGGTGATGTTCTAATGATGTTCTTGGTTGGATGCATGTTTGCGAGAATAATTAATTTGATTTATAGTTTTGACAGTATACGGGGCCGGAAACCCCAACCCTTTATGCGTGTCTTGACTTTTATTTACAATGTTTGAGAAACACTGTAGCAAAAAACAGTACCTCTCTTCTCACGTCCAGTTGCAATCCATGGGGGCAGTTGAGGTTGGTATGTTGCAGCTCCCCGCACTTATCACAGCTGGGAGGAGTCGTATGCTTCTTCTTGGGTCACACCACCAAATTCATGTTGTGTCAGGTAGGCTCCTGATTAGCAACATGTCGAGGACAGGACTTGTGGCAATCAGTGGACTGATCCACATGCTCGACTTGAAAAGCGGCCCGCTGGTGCTCAAGGGCTGCTATCAATGAATCTAAGTTTGTGCATTTTTGTCTCTGGACCAGCCAGGTGAGGTAGGGAATCAGGTAGGGCATTTAGAAGTAGATGACATGTGACCATGTGACATGTACCTCTGGCTTCAGCCATCACCCAACTCTGCTTCACAAATCGTACGTTTGGAAGCGAGTCGGCCTCTCTGCGTTGTTAAATGCTTTGTTTTGTATGTGTTCTTCTATGTGCTCTATGTGTTGTGATTCACTATGTGCTTCTTAAACAGGCTTTCTCTTCCTCTGACAGGACAGAGAATCCATTACATTCATGATATTGCAGCTCTATGAATAATTTAAATACTGAGATGTATACTTGATATCATTTTCATGATGCTAGGAATTAAAGCATGTATTAAACATGGGAACATGGTGGCACAGTGATATTGACAAGCTGGCGCTCTGTCCAGAGATTGTTCTTCTTGCCTCCCACAAGATGCTTGCTGTGCCGTAAATGACCTTCGATGAAATAATTTATTGCAGCTGTACTGTCTCTTTCAAAAGTAGTAACCCCCAATTCCTGTCCTTCCTTTTCTTTCTCCAAGTAACCAATCGCCACACAATCAGCTCTGTAATAGATGTTAAGCCATCTGTAAGCTTAGAACTCTGATTCTTCAAAACTTTTAAGGAATATTGAAATATCTTCGTAGTACATGTTTAATTATTCTATCCATCTATCCATCCAGCGTTGCGCTAGCCCCACCAAGAATACAGCGCTAGGCAGGAACAATCCCTGAACGTGGTGCCAGCTCCTTGCTAGCACTGCGACACCGTGTCCTCACATGTTTAATTATTAACAATATAGATTATTTAAATGATGTTAACATTTTATCAGTATAATGTAATAAACATATTTTGCTGCATTTCATCTTAAAAATGATATCGTTATCATATGTAAATATGCGCTAAAGTGGCTCAGGTTGTGTAATATTATAACTGTATCGCAAGTTTACAGTGAGGTAATTGTACTTGTAAGTACAAACAGTTCTACAAGGAGCACTTGATGGACTGATTGATTGCGTTTATAGTTCTTGGGATGAAACTGTTTCTGAACCGCGTGGTCAGTACAGGAAAGGCTCTGAAGTGTTTGCCATATTTGAGCAGTTCAAATAGGCAGCATGGCTGAGGCAGCGTGTGCTAGATGCTGTATACCGATAATTCTCTTTCCAATCAGCTGCTGTAGAGTTGTGATTCCACACTCAGACACAGTGATATAAATACTCCGAGTGGTGCAGTGAGAGTAATATGGAAAAAGATGATCTGCTGTGGCAACCCCTAACAGGAGCAGCTGAAAGAAAAAGAAGAAGGTGCAGTGAGAGTAACAACACTAAAGCAGCTATGGAATAGTTTGGCTATTCCACGGGCCATTATATTGTTACAGGTTAATTACAATCAGATGCCTTAAACTAATAAAAAATATGCGTTTAATTTCAGTGTATATGATAAAGCCGTGTCAGGGATGTGGATCTAAAAAAGAAAGGGAAACCACACTGGAACAAAAGCACTGCTTTGACGCTGGGTGCCACCAGTTTGCAAACTGAGCGGAGAACTTGTGTATGCCAGGGTTTCAGCTAGCGTGAAAATGTACGTGGCTTTACACCAAGTTTAGGTTTTATACATTGTGATTTGAGCGTGGAAACGGGAGTACGCAACATTTTTGTGTGTACGCACTGTTTATACATGAGGCCTCAGGTGAATGAACACCAGAGGTGACATCAGATGGAACAGTGTCAATCATCCTCTCTGCAGAAGGGAAAGAGGAGAGGTCATTAGTTCACAGTGCCACTACCTGTCTCGAGAGTGAATTAAAGTCATAGAAGCCTTCAAGCTATTTCCCATGCACATGTGCATGATTATATATATATATATATATATATATATATATATATATATATATATATATATATATATATATATATCTATATAATAAAAGCCCAGCGCGGCGTCCGTGTCCGGGTTCCTTTTGGCTGTATAGCCGCCCCCGTAGAAAAAAACCCCAGTCCTTCCCCTCTCAGAATTCCTGCTTACCCCCCTCTGTTCTTTCCCCTTTGTGCACGTGAGTATTTCGAGCCCCGCGTCTGAGTCGGATGGTTCCCCTGCTCACCAATTCGTGTGTTTCAAGCCACGATTTTCTATTTTCTCCCTTCCGGCCCACTATGCCTTTCCGTCTTCAGATACCCATGTGCACTTGTACGGAGGAGACCTTACGGAACAATGCCGAAACGAAAGGCAACTGAACCTGCTGCTGCGAGAGAGGACACATTACAGCGTGATCACAAAGCAAAGAGACAAAGGCGTGCCAGTCGCTCGCAAGAAACGGACACTCAGCATTCACACAGATTAGCTCAATGACGCGTCTCTGCCGCACAACGAAGGCAACTGAAACCCCTACAGAGAGAGAAGACAGATTATGCCGTGATCGCGAAAGAAAGAGGCAAAAACGTGCCAATGAGACACCCGACGACAGGTCCTTACGACTGCAAAACAACCGTAATAGACAAACCCCAACAGAGAGAGAGGACACATTACGCCGTGATCGCGAAAGAAAGAGGCAAAAGCGTGCCAATGAGACACCCGACGAGAGGTCCTTAAGATTGCAAAACAACCGTAATAGACAAACTCCTACAGAGAGAGAGGACACATTACGCATGACCACTTACTTGAAGCAAACATAATCACTGGTAAACACTGTGGTCAACACGTCTTCATCCCCAGGATAGGTCTCGATACTATGGATGACTCTGACCTGCCTTTTGACATGCACAGAAGGCAATTCCCACTCCGATTGTCATACGCTATTACAATAAATAAGGCGCAGGGTTAAACACTAGATCTTGTAGGTAGGCCTGTCTTCACACATGGCCAGCTCTATGTCGCCTTCTCCAGAGGAAAAGGTTTTCCAAAAGTGAAAGTCAAAATATTACCTTGCAAAAGTCAAGGGAAATTACTACAAGATACTAATAAATACTTCACACAGAACATTGTTTACCAAGAAGTACTCGACTCTGTCCACTCGAATGCCACGGGATTGTGTGACTCCACAGACATTACTATGTGCAATGAAGGTGACGGACGCGATGACACAGTGCTGCATGTCACTGACGAAGTTAATGAAGACCACTCAAATGACCTACATCGCTTTGCTCTTCAGAATGAAGTACAACTACATGCCCCCTCGACAAGCACAGGACGTCCTCAACGGTATGATCCTCCTCTTCCTTACAACCATTTACACAACGTAAACAATTCTGATTAGTCTGCGTCCCACACTTCGTGAATCATGGGTTTTGTTTTGAAATTTTGTTTCCCATGCAAAAATCAAATGCGGTGCGATGAAGGACCCAGTTCACGACTGGCAGCCGCGTTTAAACAGGGAGTCCTTCAACTGTGGTCATCCAACGCGCAGCGTAGCGCGCGCCAAGTCACTAGTATATATATATATATACTGTATATATATGAATATGTATATCAGAATTTTCAGCTTTTAGTTTTCAAGTGTGGATCATTTTTATTTCTTTGGCCAAAAAAGAGAATTTTTATTTTAATATAAAGTCAAAGAAGCATCCCAGGGAGTAGTAAAATTAAAGGCTTACTTGCCCAATATGCTACCCTTATGGATCAATAATTCAGTATTAGTACAAAGGTCTAACACAAATACATCCTATGTCATTAACATCAAATGGTTATTTTTTATTTTTTAACTTTCCAAAGTTAATCTATCCCTTTTGATACTCATCTAAATACTACAGTAGTATTAAGAGATTTGACAATTACAGAATAAAAGATATGAATAAACAACCAAATGATTTTCCACCTTGCTATATTTAAAAATTATGGCCTTTTATTGATCTTAGTGAGTGAACTGATCTATCCCTGAGAATAATAAGCCTCGGTTCTTGAAAAGATGAGTATTTTATTATCATAACATTGAAAAAATTGCCTCCCATGTATTTTAATTCCGCTTAAAAGCATCTTAGGAATTGGCAACACTTATAATAGTTATTCACTTACAAATGATGGTGGCTCATTACACAGTCATTTAAGGGCATTAATGAGAGTCATATAATAGCTCTTGTAGAACATCATAGTAAACGATAGGCAAAGTTTCTAGCTGTTAATTTTTTACAATTATTTAGCAGGAATACAATAAAATAATAATTTCTTGTTAAAATGTGTGCATTATAATTACTGTCAGTGTTAATTTACTTTAAATGACTCTTTGTATATGTGAATTCTTTGCATAATATTAATAATTTATCTTATGATAATTATTAATATTTAAAAATTTAGCAATCCCCTGTCTTAGAGTTGTGGGGAGTTAAACCTATCCAGGCAGGATATTCTGGCGGCAATAACAAAACCTAACAGTGATGCCACAGCTATTCACAACGGAAATTTTGGAGGTGCTAAATAAGCTAACATGCATGTACTGTATGTCTTTGTGATGTGGTAAGAAAACTGAAGGATATGAAGAAACCACAAATACTATGTGACACAGAACTGTGTCAAACCCAGTCATCCTAATTGATGTCAATACAGTAATCCCTCGCTATATCGCGCTTCGCCTTTCGCGGCTTCACTCCATCGCGGATTTTATATGTAAGCATATTTAAATACATATCGCGGATTTTTTGCTGGTTCGCGGATTTCTGCGGACAATAGGTCTTTTAATTTCTGGTATATGCTTCCTCAATTGGTTTGCCCAGTTGATTTCATACAAGGGACGCTATTGGCACATGGCTGAGAAGCTACCCGGCTTACTTTCTCTCTCTCTCTCTCTTGCGCTGACTTTCTGTGATCCTGACGTAGGGGGTGTGAGCAGGGGGGCTGTTCGCACACCTAGACCATACGGACGCTCGTCTAAAAATACTGAAAGATTATCTTCACGTTCCTATCTTTTGTGCAGCTGCTTCCTGAAACGACATGCTGCACAGTGCTTCGCATACTTAAAAGCTCTAAGAGCACATATTGATTTTTGCTTGAAAAACAAACTCTGTCTCTCTCTTTCTTTGTCTGCTCCTGACGGAGGGGGTGTGAGCTGCCGCCTTCAACAGCTTTGTGCCGCGGTGCGTCACATACTTAAGCCAAACAGCCCTATTGATTTGTTTGCTCTTTTCTCTATCTCTGTGACATGATCTGCTCCTGATGGGCACTCCTTTGAAGAGGAAGATATGTTTGCATTCTTTTAAGTGTGAGACGGAACTGTCATCTCTGTCTTGTCATGGAGCACAGTTTAAACTTTTGAAAAAGAGACAAATGTTTGTTTGCAGTGTTTGAATAACATTCCTGTCTCTCTACAACCTCCTGTGTTTCTGCGCAAATCTGTGACCCAAGCATGACAATATAAAAATAACCATATAAACATATGGTTTCTACTTCGCGGATTTTCTTATTTCGCGGGTGGCTCTGGAACGCAACCCCTGCGATGGAGGAGGGATTACTGTAGTTAAAATGTTAATATACATATATTTACTTCTAGTTAACAAATAGTTGAAATTTGGAAAACAAATTAAGAATGTTTTAAATTTTAAATCAAGGAATTAGAAACAGACATTAGATGTTAAATACATTTCAATTCTTTAAAAAGACAATCCATAAAAAAGTCACAAAAAAATCCATAAAGAAATGTAAAAAGAGAAGGCATTGAAATATAATTGAAAGTTAGCTCTAAAAAGGAAGGGTGTGCACTAAAAAGGAATTATGTTTATAAGCAAACAGAACATACACATAATTACAAAAGCAGTGTTCTACTTGTGTTAAATGCGTAGTTCTGAAGGATTTTTAAAACATTTTGCTAAATGAAGGGTGGTGCTGTAAAGAAAGCCTCTAAATTGAAGTCCTGGGGGGTATTTTTCGTACGTGGATTAGTCGTTTAGCCGGATGTAATTGTTGATGATTTGGCCTGATCCTGGATCTGTCGGTTTTTCGAAACTCTTGCTGGAAGTGTTGTCATAGCAACACGTCCTAATCCTCAAACCTGCTCGGAGCAGGTTTGTTCTACGTAAACAAGGATTAGTTTACACACGTAATCAGTGACGGTGCGTGGAAGTCATCCAGTCATGGCTTCGCCGTTCATGAATGAGCGACCAATTGATATTGGTGCGCAAATTATACGAAAAGAATTTCATAGAGAGAGGGTTTTGCGCGATCGGCAAGATCCTTTATTGCTCCTGGAGGAAATTCTTTTTGAAAGATACCGCTTTAGCCGAGGGGGAATATTGTACCTCAAAGATTTATTAGCACCTTATATTCGAAGTCAAACTAGGCGAAGTCGGGCTCTCACAACCACACAGACAGTATGCATTTCTTTGAGGTTTTTTACAAGCGGCATTTTTTTATATACTGTAGGCGATGCGGAAAATCTAACTAAAAGTGCAGTTTGCCAGGCAATTCGTAAAGTCTGTTTGGCTGTGAAAGATTTCCTTCGGGTTTTCATAGTGTTTCCTGGACACCTGCGTGTGCAGACAATAAAAGAGGCATTTCATGCCATTGCAGGTAGGTAATACACAGGCTAAAACACCCACAGTACCATAAAGAATCTCACAATCAGCCTAACATTCTCATTACCAGGATTTCCAAATGTGATTGGGGCACAAGGGACTGATCAGAATGGAATTTGATCAGACATTATTTGGAAAATGTACTTCTTCCTCCTGATGAATAATCAGACACAGTGTCTTCATCAAAAATTTGACCTTTGTCAATATCTCGTTGGTCAGACACAGGTTCAAGGGATATGACATTCCCTGCAACTGACCCAACAAAAAAGAGGGCTATATGGAACATACTTATGGCACACATGGAGGACAAATATATGCAATGACCATCCTTTACCTGAAATGAAGTGACCACTGCATCCTGCCACTGGTTCTGAGGAGGAGCTTCCCCCTGGAATGCCCTCAGAAACGGGGCGATGGGCATTTTGCTGGAGAGCCAACTCTTCTGCAGGGGTTAGGTCTGGACCGCGTGGACCTCCACCTGTTTTTTGCTTGTCTGCCTTCTTATTAGCTTTACAATTAATGTTTTTTATATTATATATGATTATTAATGTCAACAGTTCTTTAAATAGTTATATACCAATATTTACCAGTTTGAAGTATATTCTTGTACTTCACTTTAACCTGTTCCCATGTTCTCCTTGTGCTCACGTTTGATCTGGAATTATGACATATTAAATATAATTAATCTGACACATAGGAAATGAAACGCTGCATTCAGTAAGTACAATGCACACTACTTAGCGTTTAATTTGTCGACCACTTTTTGCCAGCCGTCTTTTCTGGTCTGGGCTGCTTTTGCAGTGTTACCCCAATTCATCAAGTTGAGGCTAATTAAAAATTACTGGTAAAACTAAATATTGTGAGTGAACGACAGTGTCACATTTTTTTTCATATTAGTCACATTCTATAGTTAATTTTGTACATCTTATAATAGTGTACTTTTTAATATTAACATATTCCATAGTTACATTTTAATTGTGATGTTGGGTGCAGAGGAGACTCAGTCAGTCAGATGAAGCAATAAGCAATTGACAGAGACCATTCAGTGCTAATTTGTGCGGTGGAGAGACTTATATAGGAGCAGCGGCAAAACTCTTGGGCACATCCCAAAAATGTAACAAAATCTATACTAAAACAATTTCTTGAATTATAATGAAATTATAGTCATATCTGGTCATTCTAGTTATTGTAGTAACCAGTTTTTGAAATGAATGATTTTGAGCTAAAGCAAAATCTTGATGTTAAACTGCTTATTCTTACTTTTCAAGGCAACATAAGGTAACATTAAAGATAAGTATCATTGAAGGTGGGGGCCAAGCCACTGATAGTGGCCAATTGGCACCCCACTTGATTAAGTAATTGGTGATTTTAACTTAACTTTTATTTTTGTGTTGCAGCTTTCATAACTGTGAAAATGACATTCCTAAATGGACTGCAGGGGGCATTAACATCTGTCCTCGGGATCACTGATGGTAAGACCAGAAGGCTAAAGACTGCTGGGGAAGCTGTTAGCCACAATTAATGAAATATACAGTATATTTGCTATTAACTTAGAAAACAGTAACTTCAAGTTCATGGACATTCAGAAATTTAATATATAAACTATTTGTGCTTGTTCTACATTTAATGTTTCTAACTACTTTAATGAGATTTATGGGATTTATATAAAGCAATTGTTTTTGAGTAATTTATCTGTGTTATCGTCTATTTACCCTTTTCTTTGTCAAGTTCGTTATTGGATTGGTCTACTCCCACACCCTAAATAATAACACACACATACATAGATTCACACACACTCAGACCCTAACCACAACAGTGCCCTACAAATGACACACACACAGTTGGCTAACTTTTAGCACTTAAAAACCACACAAATGCTTTAGTTATAACACAACTTCTCACTCTCTCTTAACATCAAGAGACTTATTTATTATTGGCACGAACAACATACAATGTTTTAAATAGACCTCAGACCTAAATGTTACTTTTGGTCTCCAAGAAAATATTAAAACATACAAAGACTCAGTATCCTTGACTATAGGCCATTTTTCAGCCAAGAATACCTTCTTCTCGTACTGTCCCTAACTATTGAGTGGAGCCCTCACCGTCAGCCTTAAAACCTCGCAGCACAGAGCTAAATGGCAAAATCTCCAGCTATGCCAGGTGCTCTTAGAAATCTACCTTATTACTTCAATCACTCTAGACATTAAGACAAAGCATAGAAAGATGAAAACAAGTTACTATTTATTAAAGAACAAAAATAAGTAATAGAAAATAAGATCGATAGTAAAGTCTGGATAAAATAGTCTTAAAAAAAGCTTACTGAAAGGAATCAGTGATGTCAAGGATGAAAGTCCCAGGGCGGCGTTTGATTTAGCAATCAATGTTCATGAGAATGCTGTTGACTGACGATCGGATGAAAACTGGTCACACGTGTCTTTGTTTTGTTCTCTGACGTCGCTCTTCCGTCGTCACTGTTTCTCTTCTTCTTCTGCTGACGTTTCTTTCAAAATGAGGCATATTTATTATAAAGTTTCATGCCATGGTTTCACAGCACATGAATGTTCCAAGCACCTGATTGGCTGGTTGTCAATATGATGGATGAATTTTGCTCCCCAGGTAATAAAGTTCTTTGATATTGCCTCAGCCTTCATTTCCCAAGTCGTAAACCCAATTGATGTCCCAGATGTCCATCCATAAAGTAATCAATAGCCTGAGGTATCAAGTCAGGCTTCCTTTCCCAGGCTGTAAACAAATTAGCACTAAGCTATGAACAACTGTTATAAAAGTCAGGTATAAGGGAAGAGGATATGCCTTTTTTATTATAATGCCTCCTACATCTGAATTCATCTTGTTGGGATTGAGCAAAATATAATACAGAATAAGATGTAGATTTTATACACCATAACATATCTTATGTTTAATTAAATGCATGCCATAAAATAGCTTATTTCAAGTAAAATATGCACCAGAGAAGCCTGAATATTTCACATAAATGATGCAACTTACTTGTTCAATATCGGTCTCTGTTAATGTTTCAGTGAGAAACATTTTTTCAATTGGCTAAATTTAGTATTGTCAGATTGAACATATTACCTGCACAATCCAATGAAATTCAGTCCAACTGGGTGGAAACTGTCCCAATCTAGCAACATTTATGTATTATTTATTTAGCCCCTATCTTTTCTTTTAGATAGATGACAGAAGTACCAAAGTTGCGATGGCACATAATTTAAAAAATAAAATTAGCACAGTTTAGCAGAAAAACATGAATAAACTAGGGGGCTCCGTCCCCCTGCTCACTTTGCTCGCCAACCCCCAGGTTTGTTTTTCTTTAAATACAATTTAAAAAGATTGTTTTTTTTCATGGGAATGGTTACATATCCATTATGTTCACTTTTACTTTAAAACTTCGTAAAAACAGTATTTGGAATTAACTTTTCTGATATAATTTTTTATGGTCTTCCACTGTTAAATTTTTGTCTGCTGTTATCTCTTTCTTTACCTCTTTACCTCGTTAACTTCTTGTGGAAGTCCTTATTGCTGCATCGTTAAAAGTTCTGCTTCTCACATTTCATTGATGATAGAAAGAGCCGTTTGCTCATTTGACTTTTTGGATAATGGTCCTTTGAACGCTTCCCATAATTGTAAAGCATCAACTTCACCTGTCATAATTAAGTACACAAAGAAGTGGCTTAATTTTTTAGGGATCATTTCAAACATAGTCGTCAGATATACATAACCCAGCTGCTCGTGCTGCTTATTGGAATGTACCGTAAGTAGTTCCATCTATAGTTAGAACTTCTTTATACGACATTGCTCCTTTCGATTCACGTAACAACAATTTTAAATGAAACCGTTCGATATCTTTTGGTGATACAATATTTAATCGAGCAACAATTTTGCAGTTCATTTTTCTTGAATGCCACGCTCTTTTTTGTTCCTGCCATGTGTAATGTTGAGGAATTTGCTTCAAAATCTATATATATAAAATCTCTATGTGCGTCCACGTATCCGTGTGTGGGTGTCTTCTGATGAAGTGCGCATGCGCGGGGCACGGTGCGACGTGCGATATTACTGTCAGAGAAAGTTAGAGGCGTTTTATGGAAATACAAACCAGTATTACTGCGAGAGGAAATTAAAGGCACACAATACAATGACACATATTACAGCCACATACAAGCCAGTATTACTGTCAGAGGAGATTAAAGGCATATTACCGACGCGCACGCCTGTATTACCGCCAGAGAAAATTAAAGGTATATTACGGACGTACAAGACGGTATCCTTCAATAAGGGCGCGCACAAAAAGGCGAGCCCTTATTCGCTGCGCTCAATTGAGGTCGCCCTTTTGAAGCTCGCCTTTTTGTGCGCGCCCTTATTGAATAGAGCCGTACAAGACAGTATTACTGTCACAGAAAATTAAAGACACACAATACACGGCGGCAGCCCACGAAGAACGGTCAGCTCAGCAAGTAAACATCAACAAAAGAAAGGCTGAAAGAAAGAAAAATACGACCAACAAAAAGAATGAGGTCAAAGTCCCTTGCCATTTAATATAGACTGTTCCTACTACATGTTTATGCACTACTGTTCTAGCGCCCGTTATTGTAACGGGCTAAATGACTAGTAAGCCAATAATTTTGTATTTCTATTTTTTGCTACCTCTAAAGCTTCTGCTTCTTCGCCCTCTTTAAATTGAATCATATTCTGACGTGGTAAATGAATCAGTAACAATTCAACAGAATGACTTTGACTGTGCATTGGCAATTCCATTAAATGCCACCCACCTTCCATTGCACTGACGTACCGAGTATGTAAATATGCTTGAACTTCGTCCTGAGCATCAGCAGTTAATAATTTATTTTGCAAAGTAACCAATAAATGCATGTGAGGCTAACCCCATTTTTGAAATTGGATCGTGTAAATGTATGCTCTGATTTGACCGAACACCATTTTGAGTTCAACTTTCTGATAAAACAATCTACTTACGAAAGTGGGAATATCCAGAGTCAATGTAGCCGGTGGCATTTTTCACAAGAATCTGCGGATTTCTGGTCATTGTGGATTGCATGTCATTGTAATAAATAAATCTGGCCGACCGATAGTTCGGGATATTGCCATTGCATCATGATATAACTGTTGCAATGCTCTTGGACTACCTTGATATGATGATGGAAATATTACTACTTTACCTATTTTGAATTTGTCTGAACTATTGATATTATATATTTGAATTTTGAACGTGATCAATGAGACCTTGCGTATGTTCCATTCTAAGTTTTGCTTGATTCGATTTAATAAAGAAGAGATGATTAGCTTCGACTTTTAGATATGCATTAATAATGTAATGTTGCAACAGATGTTGCAGATCTTTCTTCTTCGCTTAGGTTGTTGCTTACTTTCCTTATCAGAATTTGCACATAGATTATTATTGTTCTTTTTTGCATTTTTTTGGGCATTCTTCAACACTTTTGGGTCTCTTTTTGATGTGCTGCTCTTTCTTCTTCGCTTAGTCGTGGACGTGTCATCTTTAACTTATAAATTTTTAGAGCTGCTCTTTCTTCTTGCTTAGTCATTTCTTGAAGTTCTATCCAACAACTGAGAGCTTAGATGACCATGATCTTGTTTGAAAATGGTTGTAAGTTGGGCATGACTTGCCAAGGTCACCGTCTCACAGGACTTGCTACCAAAGGATGTCAGTATGATGTGACTTGACCGTGTCACGGGACGTGAAAGTGTCTCTCTGAAGTGTTTCTCTGTCTCTCTTCAAAAGATCACGTCTCGTCCCAAGTTTTTTTTGATAATAGAGAGATATTTTCTCTTAAAGGCATGTGTTTACACTCAACAAAATGGTAAGAGTAATTGTCTCTCCTGCCCCCATGCTGGAGATGCCAGTGGTGCTCATTATTATGGTGAAATTTCAATAAGTTTATCTTTTTTAATTTTGGTACAAGAGATTAGTAAGGGCTTTTAATACAGTTTGCCCTTTAGCATAGGTATAGTTTTTATGGTATGTTAATGTGACCGCTGCATCCACTAGTTAACATTAGAGCTGTAAATTAGGGGTTATATGCAAAACTGGCAATTTGTTATGGCATAGACTTTAGTACAAAGTTAAAGTATAAGCCAACAGTGTAGTGCAGAGCATTTCGGGACAGATTTATTAAGTATAGTTAGTCAAGATAAAATGTGAGGGGGTAAGTACTGTATATCAAGTCAAGATAAACAATATCAACCTGATTAAAAACATAAATATAGAAATGGTCTATATTGTCTTATACTTGTCTTTGTTTATGACTAAAATGTCTTGTGACCATTTTTAAGGAATTTCTGTCTGTTTGGGATGGTTGGTGGGGTGGTCTTGGTTGTCTGTTAAAAGGTTAAAATTAATTTTACATCCTGGTCTTCTGTCACTTTAGTTATATAGTTAAATCATAATTCAGTTCTTTAATATACTTTAAAATACTGTGTATAGGTTAAAACTGCACTTGTGAGTAGATGACAATGTATTCTGATTGTGTTGGCAGTCCCTTGAAACAAGGATGATAACAAGGTTATCTGTGTGTGTGTATTTGCAGAGTCCACCCCTTCAGTCACAGACATTTAGACACCAGGGGTTAGCAGGTTTGCAGTGCCTGAACACATAACTTAATTTTCAAGGCTATGTAACAGAAAATTGTGTTAAAAGCTGAAATGAATGCAATAGTATAATAAATGAAGCATTTCTTCAATTCAAAGTACACTAGAAAGCCATCTACCACATGAATGTACTGTGACTGATGCAGAAGCCATATACACATTTATCTATACTAATTAATAAAAGGCAAAGCCCTCACTGACTCACTGACTGACTGACTGACTGACTGACTCATCACTAATTCTGCAACTTCCCGTGTAGGTGGAAGGCTGAAATTTGGCAGGCTGATTCCTTACAGCTTACTTACAAAAGTTAGGCAGGTTTCATTTCGAAATTCAACGCGTAATGGTCATAACTGGAACCTCTTTTTTCACAATATACTGTAATGGACGGCAGCTCGATGGCCGTGGGAGGAGGAGTTGAGTGTCATGTCATCACGCCTCCCACGTAATCACATGAAAAGACTGTGAACACAGTAGGGAGAAATGAAGGAGGAGCCGCAAACAGCGAAGAACAAAAAATTCATTAAACAATTGAGAAGGGAGCGAAACAATAAGAAGCGAGCGAGTAAAGCATACAAGCATCTTCATAAGGGAAACAAAGCACGGTGTAAAACGTAAGTTTAAATTAAGTTTATAGAAACACTCCAGCTGCGGATTGCAATAACATATTTGCGAGATAAAAGAACGCAGTAGGGAGAAATGAAGGATGAGCCGCAAACAGCGAAGAACAAAAAATTCATTAAACAATTGAGAAGGGAGCGAAACAATAAGAAGCGAGCGAGTGAAGCATACAAGCATCTTCATAAGGGAAAAAAGCACGGTGTAAAACGTAAGTTTAAATTAAGTTTATAGAAACGCTCCCGCTGTGGATTGCAATAACATATTCGCGAGATAAAAGTTTAATGAGAAGACACGAGGTATAAACGAACCACACGCCGTATCGCAACGTTAGGGGCTTCACGTCTGGCGCTGACGTTCGAGATTCGATTCCCGAGAGCGGATGCAGTGAGTGTGTACGCCTGATGAGTCCAGAATTAGGGAGAAACACGTGTCGCATACTCTTTGCATTATTTGAAAGTAAACTATTAAAACCATTCTATGATCTGCTTCTCGCAACTGAAAGACGGCACATGGCGGATGTTAGCCGACTTGCTGACTGCAACGTTAGGGGCTTCAACTCTGGCGCCGCAAACAGCGAAGAACAAAAAATTCATTAAACAATTGAGAAGGGAGCGAAACAATAAGAAGCGAGCGAGTGAACCATACAAGCATCTTCATAAGGGAAACAAAGCACGGTGTAAAACATAAGTTTAAATTAAGTTTATAGAAACACTCCCGCTGTGGATTGCAATAACATATTCGCGAGATAAAAGAACGCAGTAGGGAGAAATGAAGGAAGAGCCGCAAACCGCGAAGAACAAAAAATTCATTAAACAATTGAGAAGGGAGCGAAACAATAAGAAGCGAGCGAGTGAAGCATACAAGCATCTTCATAAGGGAAAAAAGCACGGTGTAAAACGTAAGTTTAAATTAAGTTTATAGAAACGCTCCCGCTGCGGATTGCAATAACATATTCGCGAGATAAAAGTTTAATGAGAAGACACGAGGTATAAACGAACCACACGCCGTAGCGCAACGTTAGGGGCTTCACCTCTGGAGCTGACGATAGAGATTCGATTCCCGAGAGGGGATGCAGTGAGTGTGTACGCCTGATGAGCCCAGAATTAGGGAGAAACACATGTCGCATACTCTTTGCATTATTTGAAAGTAAACTATTAAAACCATTCTATGATCTGCTTCTGGGAACAGAAAGAGGGCACGTGGCGGACGTAAGGCGACTTGCTGACAAACCACAAGCGTGACCTGGCAGGTAACCACCCATACAATCAGATTGTGATTCAGAAAACAAATGCCATGAATGTAATTACCACGATCTACATACTGTCAAATAAACGAAACACACGCCGTAGCGCGACAGCTGTGAAAAGGGAGCTTCACAAAAAAACAGAACCTTAACAAATTGTTATTGGTATATTTTCGATCCGTTTAAAAAGGTTTTCTTTTCTTCTTAATAAAAAATTAAAAGCAGTACTTCGCCACAACGAAGCGCGAGAATTTGGCTATATATATCTGCTTCTCGCAATTTAAAGAGGGCACGTAGCGGATGTCAGACGACTTGATGACCAAGCATAAGCGTTATCTGCCAGGTAACCACCCATACAATCAGATTGTGATTCAGACTAGGAATGCAATGAATGTAATTACCCCGATCTACATACAAGGCGAAAGTCTTCCAACATTCAAAGATGATGGTTTGGGATAAGTACACCATGGAACATAAAAGAGCTTATGAAGCCTTGAATCAAAAAAAAGCAAGATCTCAGAGATCGTAAAAAAAAAAAAAGGAGGTAATGTCATTTTACTCGCTGTAGATTTTAGTCAAACATTACCAGTTATTCCACGAGGGAGGCCAGCAGATGAACTCAACGCGTGTTTAAAATCCATGCTTCTCCCACGGTCGGTTATATGTCGCGTGTTCTCGGGTAGGTACACCAAAAAATGTATACATTTAAGCATGTAATGGGCAAAGAAAAAATGAGGTATACCCGAAGGCACTGCAGTAGTACTCAATGTAACTTTACTTCTTAAATGTTAATGTTTTACTGTTTAATAATTTATACGCTTCTTATATGTTGTTCAAATTCTTTTATCAAAATACCAGTGACAGCGCAATGCACGATAACATGGAGTGAATACACCATACGCATCCGCCCACGGCCGCCCTGGTGTGCGCAGATAGGAGTTGATTCTACAATAAAATAAAATAAACATAAAAAGAGTAATACAATCATCACCCATAAAGCGGATAGCAGATGTGACGTACTATATGTGTACCAGATTTCAAGTCAATAGGTGAAACGGTTTACGAGCTACAGGTGATTTAAAATCCTGCACAGACAAACGAATAGCAATGGTAGCAAATTATAGAAGAAGATTTTACTGTTTAATAATTTATATTTATATGAAATGTGCTTCTTATATATTACTTCATATTCTCATATGATAATGATGTTAATGTTGGTTATATTGATTTCTATGTTATTGTAAGTGCATGTATGTGTGTATATGTATGTATATATATATATATATATATATATATATATATATATATATATATATAAAATATATGTGTATATAATATATGTGTATATATATGATATATCTGTATATGTGTGTATATATATATATATATATAATATATGTGTATATTTATATGTATATATATATATATATATATATATATATGTGTATATATATATGTATATGTGTATATGTATACAGTAATCCCTCCTCCATCGCGGGGGTTGCGTTCCAGAGCCACCCGCGAAATAAGAAAATCCGCGAAGTAGAAACCATATGTTTATATGGTTATTTTTATATTGTCATGCTTGGGTCACAGATTTGCGCAGAAACACAGGAGGTTGTAGAGAGACAGGAACGTTATTCAAACACTGCAAACAAACATTTGTCTCTTTTTCAAAAGTTTAAACTGTGCTCCATGACAAGACAGAGATGACAGTTCCGTCTCACAATTAAAAGAATGCAAACATATTTTCCTCTTCAAAGGAGTGCGCGTCAGGAGCAGAGTCTGTCAGAAAGACAGAGGAAAGCAAACAAATCAATAGGGCTGTTTGCTTTTAAGTATGCGAAGCACCGCGGCACAAAGCTGTTGAAGGCGGCAGCTCACACCCCCTCCGTCAGGAAAAGGAAGAGAGAGAGAGAGAGAGACAGAGTTTGTTTTTCAATCAAAAATCAATATGTGCCCTTCGTGCTTTTAAGTATGCGAAGCACCGTTCAGCATGTCGTCTCAGGAAGCAGCTGCACAAAAGATAGCAACGTGAAGATAATCTTTCAGCATTTTTAGACGAGCGTCCGTATCGTCTAGGTGTGCGAACAGCCCCCCTGCTCAATCCCCCTACGTCAGGCTCATTGAAAGTCAGCGCAAGAGAGAGAGAAAAGTAAGTTGGGTAGCTTCTCAGCCATCTGCCAATAGCGTCCCTTGTATGAAATCAACTGGGCAAACCAACTGAGGAAGCATGTACCAGAAATTAAAAGACCCATTGTCCGCAGAAATCCGCGAACCAGCAAAAAATCTGCGATATATATTTAAATATGCTTACATATAAAATCCGCAATGGAGTGAAGCCGCGAAAGGTGAAGCGCGATATAGCGAGGGATTACTGTATATAATATATGTGTATATGCATATATAATATATGTGTATATGTATATATATATATATATATATATATATATATATATATATATATATATATATACATACATATATATATATATATATATATATATATATATATATATATATATATATATATATATATATATATATATATATTTGCAGCTGGAGATCCACGAAGGGAGAAAAAAGAATCACGTATCATAAAATAGTTTTTTTTTTTTTTTTGTTTTTTTTTTTATTCCTGAGCTTTCAACCCCTATCAGGGGTCTTCATCAGAGGATAATGCTTAGACTTACAAGAATCAAAGGCAATATATAGCAACACATTCAGTGGGGGGTGGGTGGAGGTGACAAAGTCAGTATGATCAAGGGGGGGGGTGGGGGGGGTTGTATAGTTTAATTATTGTGTACAAGTCCTTCTTAAGTTGGCATATGCTGGATTTATGTCCAAGTGTCTGTTGATGGCGTTTTCATCTGATAGCCAAGACTCGGCCAACTCTCTGGCACTTTTAGTACTGGCCTTAAATTTAACTTTTACGTTGTCCCAGTTGAATGTGTGTCCTGTCGATTTAGTATGTGCATATATCAAAGATAGTGCAACAAACAAGAAATCGACAGCCGAAACACGAAACGCAGTTTATAGTATTCCATGCAATTCTTGCTCAGTGGTATACATAGGACAAACGTCAAAAAGAATCTCAACACGTGTACAGAAACATCGCAACGCCGTCAGAAGAAAGGACGCACTAACTGAGGAAGCATGTACCAGAAATTAAAAGACCCATTAAAAGGCCCGCGAAAGGCGAAGCGCAATATAGCGAGGGATCACTGTATGTGTATATATATATATATATATATATATATATATATATATATATATATATATATATATATATATATATATATATATATATATATATATATAACAGCAACACTCATAACAATGACAACACAATTACAGTGACAATCATGTTACGTTATTTTTAAAATGTTTCCTTTACTTTTTCATAACCTCTTTAACACACTACTTCTCCGCTGCGAAGTGCAGGTATTTTGCTAGTTTTAAATAACTTGTAGATATTAAAACAAGTCTGAAGTTGCACATCTACTCAGGTTTCAAGTACTTTAGAAAGAAATGATATACTGTATTTGAAATTGTATCTATTTTATATGGGTGTGATTTCTTCAATAAAGGTCAACCAGTTTCAGAGGCAATATATCAGAAAAGCTGTCAAAGATCTTCTGATATCTACAGAATGAGTTCTGCATGTTCAGTAAATGTGTTTTTTCACTAACTATTGGGAGAGAAGGATGGTTTGATTTTAGAGATCAGTGTCTGATGTGCCTGTTTTCTTATAAGATATATTTTCTAGTGTGTTAGAATCAAGTCAGACCATGTACTGCTAAACTACAAAGCTTAATTTGAAATGCAAAGTTTTATATTGTCTATTTTATCATTAATGAACCTCATGAAATTAGTGCTATTAATGTTAGATGAGATTTTACATGGCAGTTCAGACCTTTATTTACCAAATAATCCACTGTTTAGGCGTTTTATCTTGTTAATCTAAATTATTAATTTGCCCCCCTCTGAATACTAACTTTCCCACATTTTTTAACACTATAAGCTCATCCCCTTCTGTAAACCTACTCTACCTTTCAGCATTCTATGTTAATAGCGTGACTCGAATATACTTCACTTTGGGCAAATGGTATAGTTATCAAGAAACACAGTGTGCAATATCAACAACAACAACAACAACATTTATTTATATAGCACATTTTCATACAAAAAGTGACTCAAAGTGCTTTACGTAGTGAAGAAAAGAAAAATAAAAGACAAAATAAGAAATTAAAATAAGACAACATTAGTTAACATAGAAAAAGAGAAAGGTCCGATGGCCAGGGGGGACAGAAAAAACAAAAAAAAACTCCAGACGGCTGGAGAAAAAAAATAAAATCTGCAGGGGTTCCAGGCCACAAGACCGCCCAGTCCCCTGTAGGCATTCTACTTAACATAAATGAAATAGTCCTCTTTGTAATTAGGGTTCTCATGGAAGGACTTGATGATGATGGTCATGCAGACTTCTGGCTTTTAATCCATCACTGTTGGAACATCACGGTGCTTTCAGTAGATGGTGATGGCGCAAGCCACCACCAAAAGGACACCAGAAAAGGAAACAGAAGAGAGAGTAGGGGTTAGTACAGATTTTAGAGCCACCATGAACAGTTATTATAATGAATTGGATATACAGAGTATCAGGATTTAAATTACAGTGAAGTTATGAGAAGGCCATGTTAAAATAATGTATTTTCAGCAGTTTTTTAAAGTGCTCCACTGTATTAGCCTGGCGAATTCCTATTGGCAGGCTATTCCAGATTTTAGGTGCATAACAGTAGAAGGCCGCCTCACCACTTCTTTTAAGTTTTGCTCTTGGAATTCTAAGAAGACACTCATTTGAGTATCTGAGGTTACGATTTGGAATATAAGATGTCAGATATATAAAATGGGGCGAGATTATTTAAGGTTTTATAAACCATAAGCAGAATTTTAAAGTCAATCCTGAATGACACAGGTAACCAGTGTAGTGACATCAAAACTGCACTAGTTGCAAATGATTTATGTCTTTTTTGGGTATTCCTGAGAGGATTGCATTACAGTAATCTAGTCGACTGAAAACAAACGTGTGAACTAATTTTTCAGCATCTTTCAATGATATACAGGCACTGGTCATAAAATTAGAATATCATGACAAAGTTGATTTATTTCAGTAATTCCATTAAAAAAGTGAAACTTGTATATTAGATTCATTAATTACACACAGACTGATGTATTTCAAATGTTTATTTCTTTTAATGTTGATGATTATAACTGACAACTAATGAAAGTCCCAAATTCAGTATCTCGGAAAGTTAGAATATCCATTAAGACCAATGCAGAAAAAGGATTTTTAGAAATGTTGGCCAACTGAAAGTTATGAACATGAAAGGTATGAGCATTTACAGCACTCAATATTTAGTTGGGGCTCCTTTGGCCTGGATTACTGCAGCAATGCCGCGTGGCATGGAGTCGATCAGTCTGTGGCACTGCTCAGGTGTTATGAGAGCCCATGTTGCTCTGATAGTGGCCTTCAGCTCTTCTGAATTGTTGGGTCTGGCATATTGCATCTTCCTCTTCACAATACCCCAAAAATTTATGGGGTTAAGGTCAGGCGAGTTTGCTGGCCAATCAAGAACAGGGATACCATGGTCCTTAAACCAGGTACTGGTAGCTTTGGCACTGTGTGCAGGTGCCAGGTCCTGTTGGAAAATGAAATCTGTATCTCCATAAAGTTTGTCAGCAGCAGGAAGCATGAAGTGCTCTAAAACTTCCTGGTAGATGGCTGTGTTGACCTTGGACCTCAGAAAACACAATGGACCAACACTGACTGTGGAAACTTTACACTGGACTTCACGCAACGTGGATTCTGTGCCTCTCCTCTCTTCCTCCAGACTCTGGGACCTTGATTTCCAAAGGAAATGCAAAATTTACTTTCATCAGAGAACATAACTTTGGACCACTCAGCAGCAGTCCAGTCCTTTTTGTCTTTAGCCCAGGCGAGACGCTTCTGATTCTGTCTCTTGTTTAAGAGTGGCTTGACACAAGGAATGCGACAGCTGAAACCCATGTCTTGCCTACGTCTGTGCGTGGTGGTTCTTGAAGCACTGACTCCAGCTACAGTCCTCTCTTTGTGAATCTCCCCCACATTTTTGAATGGGTTTTGTTTCACAATCCTCTCCAGGGTCGGTTATCCCTATTGCTTGTACACTTTTTTCTGTCACATCTTGTCCTTCCCTTTGCCTCTCTGTTAATGTACTTGGACACAGAGCTCTGTGAACAGCCAGCCTCTTTAGCAATGACCTTTTGTGTCTTGCCCTCCTTATGCAAGGTGTCAATGGTCGTCTTTTGGACAACTGTCAAGTCAGCAGTCTTCCCCATGATTGTGTAGCCTACAGAACTAGACTGAGAGACCATTTAAAGGCTTTTGCAGGTGTTTTGAGTTAATTAGCTGATTAGAGTGTGGCACCAGGTGTCTTCAATATTGAACTTTTTCACAATATTCTAATTTTCCGAGATACTGAATTTGGGACTTTCATTAGTTGTCAGTTATAATCATCAACATTAAAAGAAATAAACATTTGAAATACATCAGTCTGTGTGTAATGAATGAATCTAATATACAAGTTTCACTTTTTGAATGGAATTACTGAAATAAATCAACTTTGTCATGATATTCTAATTTTATGACCAACACCTGTAAGAGGTCTAACTTTTGCTATGTTTCTTAAGTGAAAAAATGCTGTCCTAGTGATCTGACTAATATGCGATTTAAAATTCAGATTACAGTCAACAGTTACCCCTAAACTTTTTACCTCCGTCTTGACTTTTAATCCTAATGCATCCAGTTTATTTCTAATAGCCTCATTGTATCCATTTTTGCCAATCACTAAGATTTCAGTTTTCTCTTTATTTAGCTTGAGAAAGTTACTATTCATCCATTCAGAAATACAAGTCAGACATTGTGTTAGTGAATCAAGAGAATCTGGGTCATCAGGTGCTATTGATAAATACAGCTGTGTGTCATCAGCATAGCTGTGGTAGCTCACGTTGTGCCCTGAGATAATCTGACCTAACGGAAGCATGTAGATTGAGAAGAGCAGCGGACACAGGATAGAGCCTTGTGGAACACCATATAGGATATCATGTGTCTTTGAATTATAATTACCACAACTAACAAAAAATTTTCTACCTGCCAGGTAGGATTCAAACCAATTTAAGACACTGCCAGAGAGGCCCACCCATTGACTAAGGCGATTTCTAAGAATATTATGATCAATGGTGTCAAATGCGGCACTCAGATCTAAGAGGATGAGAACAGATAAATGGCCTTTGTCTGCATTTACCCGCAAGTCATTTACTACTTTAACGAGTGCAGTTTCTGTGCTGTGATTTGTTCTAAAACCTGACTGAAATTTATCAAGAATAGCATGTTTATTGAGGTGCTCATTTAACTGCATAATGACTGCCTTCTCCAGAATTTTACTTAAGAAAGGCAAGTTAGAGATGGGTCTAAAATTTTCAAGAGCAGAGGGGTCGAGATTATTTTTCTTAACTAGGGGTTTAACTACAGCAGTCTTAAGACAGTTTGGGAAGATCCCCGTAACATTATCAATTAGCATGCCCGATCCTTCTTTGAAAAAATTTGTTGCTATTGGGTCAAGGGCGCAGGTGGAGGGTTTCAGATGAGAAATTATTTTATGTAAATCAGGTAAATCTATCCTGGTGAAAGAATTTAATTTGTTTATAACGGAATGCTGGGGTTTAGGAGGATCCTTAGTGTTGGGGAGATATACTATGTTATTTCTAATATCATTAATTTTTTGATTGAAAAATACAACAATAGCCTCACGGGTTTTACTGGAAGTACTTAGGAGGACTTTGACACGCATTAGCTATCACTGCTTCCATGGCGCAACAGTATCAGTTGCTGACTGGGAATCCAAAGGTCGTGAGTTTGATCCTGCACAACTCCATTTTGAGAAGTGTTCTTATTTTCACTATTTTAGAATAAAAAGATACATTTGATTTCAGTCTGTAACAGCCAGTGTAATTTATGATATTTGTAAAGGTTAGCTTTATTTTTTTTTAAAATTCACTTTTCATTGTCTCAGTCGCGTTCAGGATACTTCCCTACCGCCCCCCACCTGACACTGCTGTTTTCACATAAAGACGCTCTATAGTTCTGCAGTGTATCACGATACATACGACCACGTGTTTTTTTTCCCCCAATATTGCCAGTCCCCACGTGTTGCTGTATGCTGTTTCTTTTGTACTCCCGGACATGCAGAGGAAAGCCTAGTAAAGAGCAGTAACTTCAGCGCTATATGCAATCATCAGACACTCCCCATCTGATACTGCTGTTTTCACATAAAGACGCGCTAAAGCTCTGCAGTGTACTGAAGTGTCTGCATGCACTTTTCGTGGCATTATACGTGTATTTTTTGAGCATGCCCATGTAGCTCAAACACAGGAACATATGTTGATGTAAAAGTATAACAAAACAAGCACACTTTTATTCAAGACTATAACCGAAGAAAAAAGAAAGCAAGTTACAGTAGGCGGTTGATATGACAGCTTGCGTGGTGCAATGCTAAGAACTACTGATTTCCATTCTGTGCTATATAACTGTTAACATTTGAATCTGATGATTGCATATAGCGCGGTCTTATTCAGTGTGCGCAAGAACATGCAGGTGGCCAGTTGCTGCGTGCTACAACGCACATTTTAAAAAAAGAGACAAATATATGTGACGTTTTGAAGAAATCATTTTATGACGCGAATAGTACCAATCAGAAAACATCGTCGAAGTAATGCAATATTATTTGAAAACGAACAGCGTCAGATCGGGTGTGAAGTTATACTGGCGCTGTTTGAGTCAGATCAGAAGCTGAATAAGCAGAAAAAGTTCCTGTTCTGACTCTAAGTAAAAAAGCATAAATTAATCAACAGAAATAACCGCGATCGACATTTTAAAGATAACGATTTACAGTGCATACCAATTTATAAATTCAATGTCCGTTTGAGGAAAAAAAAAAAAACACTTTCTTCAAAGCTGGGAATCGAACTCACGTCTCTGTAGCACGACAGGGCTGTTGTGCCCCAAGTCAGCAAACCGTAGTGTTAAGCTGCGGAAGCTGTTGTAGCATCCTTGAACTTTTTGTGAAAATGTTTATTTGATGTTTGGACTTCAGGCTTCACAGATTCTATAGTTTATGCCTACATTTTGTAACATTTATTACTAAAATATGCAAAAGTTTCTGTTTTAGCAATGTGTTTACACAGATTACTGTAGAAACGGAACATGCATGAAATGCATGTATTCCAAATAGCGATCTATTATTTTCATTCTAAAACTCCAGCAGTTCAGTCACTCCCAGATAATCAAACAAGCCATGAGCTGGGAAAACTTAGTGAACGTTCTGTGACGGTGGGGGATGGAATAGCCGGCTGCTCGCTGCTCCTCTTAATCGGCACATTTAGAAGACAAAAGAGAGGTGAGAACGGTTTTAAGGTGGGCCGGATCTACGAGTTTTTTCGTAGACTCTGGTAATTCTAGTGTTAAGCTGCCCTATAGTACGTTCTACCACCGCCCGGGCCCGAGAGTGGAGGTCATTATAACGTCGCTCTTGTTCAGTCAGTGGGTTGGCGAGAGGGGTGAGGAGCCACGTCTTCAGCGGGTACCCACTGTCACCTAAGTAATCGTGTTATATGGTTACATCGTACAGATAATGTACGACTGTGATTAAAAGGTAATAAAAGTCTTATCTTACCGAGAAGCCAGCCATCACGCACCGCACCATTTTCAAGTTTGTTCCCCACACTACTATTTCTCAGGATGAATGAATCATGAGTTGAGCCAGGCCATCTTGCAACAACATTAGTGAGGCGCATTTTCGCATCACTGATGATTTGCACATTAATAGAGTGAAAATGCTTTCTATTTACAGAAACAAATTCATTCTGTGAAGGTGCCTTTATAGCAATGTGTGTGAAGTCGTTCGCTCCGATGACATTTGGAAAACCGGACATTGCTGCAAATTGCACTTTGATGTTTGCCTGTTCAACCAGAGTGTACGGAAATCTGATATATCTGCTTGACAAGCGGATAATACCATCCCATACAGCTGGCATGGCACGACTCAGCCAATTCACGCTGAAAAGCTCCTGTGGCTAAAAATCCAAGAGTGAACAGAACTTGCAAAGGAGCAGGTAGAGCACAATTCCTGAAAGTCTGCCTTTGTAAAGCAGGTGCCAGTCCAGCACACAGCTCCAAGAGGATAGCTCTTGGAAATCTAAACCGACTTAGTAGCCAGTCATCATCATGTGCCAAGAAATCCGTATGATCTCTGAATATGCGTTCTCTTCTAATCCTTCCATTTGCGATGTCCTCTAACAACGCTAAAGCAGCCATGGCAGTGGAATAGTTTGGCCATTCTGTGCACAATTATATTGTTACAAATTGATTACAATCAGGTGCCTTAAATTTATCAACGATATGCAGTTAGTTTCAGTGTATATGATAGAGCCGCAGCAGGGATGTCGATCTAAAAATGAAAGGAAACCACACAGGAACAGTAGCACTGCTTTGACGCTGGGTGCCACCAGTCTGCAAAACTGAGCAGAGAACTTGCATACTCCAGGGTTTGAGTTACCGTGGAAATGTGCGTGGCTTTACGCCAAGTTTAGGTTTTATACATCGCGATTTGAGCGTGGAAACGTTCGTACGCAACATTTCTGTGCGTACGCACCGTTTATACATGAGGCCCCTGGACCTTCATTAGCTAGTCCAGAAAAGATTTACCTAGTGCAGCTTGCTCCTCATTGCTGTCTGCAGACTCTAGCCTAGCATGCCCAAAACATTGAGAGCAAAAAAAATAATTAGAAATGTCCCAAAACAGATCAAAAGCCTCACACGAGGGGGATGACCATAAATCTCCAGCTAAGAGATAGAACAGAAGACAAAAAATCTTTATAAATAAAGGTATTATTTGACAAAAGATATAAATAATGCAACAATGTTCAAAAGAGTAAAATGTGGCAAAAAAGTAGTTGCCTAAAAGGCAGTCCTACAGCAAACCAGTCCCAATACACAATCTGATAATTAGAATGCTCAAAACAGAAACAGGAAGTTAGCAAAAATCAGAAAACCCAACGCAAAATCGCAAAACTCAGAACTTCAACCTTCTCTGTTACGGTCTAAATAGCCTGAGGAAGGGCTCAGAAAGCAAAACATAAGGGATGGAGCTACATTAAAGTAATAAGACATAATGGTAACAGTAATAACATAAAGATGCGAAAAATAATGATTCAAAATTACAATAAAACATGGCTTGTTGATTGGATATCTGCTTATTTAAGTTCTGTAATTTAAATACATCTTTTAGATGCCACAAACAGGGATTTTAGATAGAATCCAGAGAACATCAGCATGTGACATCAAAGGAATAAAGGTCAGCATCGTGCACATCCTGATTGTCCAAGATTGTGGATAATAACAAACCTTTTTGCTTTCTTTGCTGATTAAATCTTTGGTTTTCCACTTTTTAAAACAGTTTTCTGAATATCCCTAAAGGGCTTTGCTTTGGTTTTGACTGCTTGGATGTTATTTCAATTTCTGGTTACAAACTACTTTTCCAGGTTTTTTTCTTTGTTCTAAACTGCTAAATTCTGTTTTGTGGCAGGGTACATACACATAGACAGGCATCACTTGTCACTGTTGTAACTGATGATCTTTGACTAAATTATGGTGCCTGCTTAACGCAGTAAAGGCAGAACTTTAGTAAAATGGGCAGATATGCAGATTTTAACACTAGAATCCCTGGAGCCTACAAAAAAAGTTGTAATGTCAGGCCACCTTAAATTCCTTTGTACTCAGTATTCTCAGTATCATGCACCACAATACACAGACTAGGCAAGATCAGAAAAAAACAATGCTCAAATGACAACTCAAGTTCAAAAGACATAACATTTTCAAATAATGGCATTTTCATGCATGGATGTGTGAGTGCATGCGTGAGAGAGGCAGAGACAGATTTGATGTCATTCAAGAGGCTACGGGAATATAAAATAAAAATTTTCTCAAAAGAATAATGAAACAGGTTTGCTTTTATTCAAGAATAGAACTGAATTTCAAAAAAATTCAAGTGACAACAAGATACCAAGAAGACATGATTCACCAGCGTTTGTGTGTCTGTTTATATCCCTTCAGTGATATCTTTTATACTTAGCAAAAATGAACACTGGGTGTTCCAGACTCAAATCAAATGTATGTTTTTATTATATAATAGTAATAATAACAACAGCTCACTACTTAAAACAGGAAGAGCCCATGTTCGAACCGATAACCTCTTGATTATGAGGCCGCAGTTCTTACCTCTACACCAACCAAGCAGACCGGTCACCTCCTTGTCGATTTGATAGATGGGCTTCAGTTTTTACACATATATTCTTGAATAAAACTGCACTTGTTTTGTTATACCTTTTGTGAAAGTGTTTATTTGATAGCTGGACTTCAGTCTTCACACATTATACACTTCACTTCAGCATTTTATCAATTATAACTATAACTTGAATACGTTTCTGTTTTAGTTACGTGTTCAACATTTCTTGCCTCACATTTCCTGTCATCATACATTTACACGGAATACACATGAAATGTATGTATTCCAAATAACGACATAATATTTACCCTATACAATTGCAGGCACCTCACACCCAGATAAACAGACTTGAGCTGGGAGAACTTCAACTGTGTTGGTGGGGAATGGGATAGCAGGCTGCTTGTTGATTGTGCTGATTCACACATATGGTGAAAAAAAGACGCTTATGAGGAGGTGCAAAGGCATTTAAGGTGGCCCAACATTACAACTTTTTTCGCAGACTTCACGGATTCTAGTGTTAAGCAGTAGAAAAATGTTTATGCTAGGACCATTGCCTATATCTCAAAATAAGCAGGATGTTATTTTGAGATATCTTTAAATGCATTTCAGATATCTGAAAACAGAAGATATTTTAAAATATCTAGAAATGGATTTCAGATACCTCAAAAATGGATTTTGGGTATCTTAAAATGACACGGATGTCATCAATCTATTATTAAAAAAAATCCTGGGAGAGAAAGACTAGAGAGACGTGATCTTCACATGAAGATCATGGAAGACACTTAAAAGACCCACGAGACGAAAGAGATTGGCCACGGAGTGCCTCGCGGGGACCTTACACATGAGACTTTGTGCCAAGAGATTGACTGCGGACTGACTCGCGGGGAGGTAGAACATGAGATTCTTGCAAGACATGCCCTACTTACAACCAATATCAAATAAGACCATGGGCAGCAAAACACTCAGTCGTGTAAAGGATTTGAGCACACACAGATCCAGGGCTCTCAGCGCATATAAAGCGCATAAGGATAATATGTTATAGATGAAATGTCGACGACTAAGCGAAGAAGAAAGAGCAGTGCGGAGAAAAGAGACTCAAAAGCGTTGGAGAGAAAAAAATGCAAAAAAGGAATAATCTAGGTGCAAATTCAGAAAATAAGGAAAGTGATAATAAGCCCAGAACAAGTAGAATTGAAAAAAGCACGTCCAATCGAGCTCAGAATTAAAAGACAAAGAGTAAAAGACAAAGTAGAACTTCATAAAGACGTTCAAAAACGTTGGCGCTATACACATGCAGAGCAGGTTAGAGATTATGAAAGCAGCGGAATTAGAAAAGCTCAAAAAAAACGACGCAATACAACGGCAGAGAAAGTTAAGAAATATGAAAGCAGGAAAATTAGAAAGTTTCAAAAAAAGAAGGTAAAGATCACAGACGGAAATTATTACTCGAAAAAAGGGAAAATAACCACCACAGACCAGGTGTCACTGAAAAAAAGCAGGACAAATTTAGGTCAGAAATAAAAGACAAAGAGTAGAAAACAAAGTAAAATGTCATAAAGAGGTTAAAAAACAAGGGGGCCAAACACATGCAGAGCAGGTTATAGATAATGAAAACAGTGGAATTCAAAAGACTCAAAAAAAACGTACGTGCAAAACACATGCAGCGCAAGATACAGAATATAAAAACAGAAAAAAATGAAAGTGTCAAAACAAAGAAAGTAAACATCGCATTAGCGCAAACAAAGAGAAATTATTAATCGGAGAAATAATGAAAAGGTGAATGGAGATCGAACATATGGACATAGGTGATATGTCAGAAGTATGTAAATATTGTAAGGCTTTGAAGTTTAAGTCAGAGTATTTCAAAAATGGGGTTTACCTCACATGCATTTATTGATTACTTTGCAAAAAAATGATTAACTGCTGATGATGTAGATCATTTTGTCTGTGCTGAAGTTCCAAACAGAGAAACCTATCCTGAATTATGGTACAACGTCATTAAACACATGTCTCACAGACCTTATTTAAAAGATTCAGCATGTTGGGACTCGAAAGATTCCAAATATTTTTTTAACGAAGTTCTGAAATAAAAGTGAGACTAATGAAATAGCAACCATTCAAAGAAAAAAAATCTTAAAAGTGTGTGTCCGGAAAACCAAACATGGGGGTTGGCGAGCAAAGCGAGCAGGGCCCCCTAGTATATGATATATTAATGTAATCAAAATATTTTAAAATGTATTTCAGATATCTTAATATAGTCTCAAATTTCACATGCATAAAATACATATTTAGACATCTCAAAGCCATTTCATTATATCTTTAAAATGGGTCTTGATTTCAGATATTGAAAAATACATTTCAAGATATCTTAAATTTATTGGCAGATATGTCAAATACATTTTATGTATCTTTTAAAATATGTTGTCAGATATCTGAAATACATTTCAAGATATCTTAAAATAGACAAGAAATCCAATTGAAAGAATAGAAAAAGTTTTTTCTTTCCAATAGTTTGGATATTTTGAGACTATTGAATGCTTTTTCCATAGTATTTATGTTAAGATTGACTTTATTTTATATTGTGATGATTTACTGAATATGCTTTTAATTGAGTGGAGTCCACAGCAATGCCCAAACTAGATACAACTTTAGAGGATTTTTTTTTTGAGTGATCTATTTTTGAACATAATAAATTAAATTTATACATTAAGCTTACTACCTTCACAATTCGTTTTAACTATTAAAAACAAATTAGCCAAGAGACAAGCAGAGACTGGATAAAATGACCATCTGTTTTGTCACTAATGTTGTTGATAAGGGGTACCCCCTAACGAAACATGCCTAACACCTCATGAGACATTAACATGGGACCCATAAGTAACTTTTAAAAATTACAGATGAAACATTGCAAAACTGACTATTATGGAACAAAATTTTTACATCTTTGCACCTGCAGATAGAAGCTGCTTTTCCTAACACATCACAGATAACAGTAGTTGAATTTGAACCCGGAAACTGAGATGTAGTAAAGGTCTGAAAATGAATTGTCCAATTCCAAGGGAAAATAAGACATACCAGAGAGGAGATCAAGCCATAGACAAAGCTATTGACCAATGAACTACTGGAAAACATGCTCCAGTGCCAGTTAAAGAGATCATGTGTGCCTGTTGCTAACAACTGACGTCGATAAAAGATCATTGTGGGTCCTGAATTGTAGAGGCAGCCTGCATGGCATTCAGACCACATCCCCATTCCTCAGATCAAGAGTTCTAGACATTGGTGTCCTTTACTTTGGGGTACTAGACCCTAGGACTAACTAGCATATTAAATCCTCACCATTGAATTTTGTCACAATATTACTCCTGCTAAACTGTCATTCCACCTTCACTATGCTTGCTTCCTGTTGGCAGTTCTGTTGCTGGGACTGTTCTTTCTTTTCCTCCTCAAAATTAACACACTGACCTTGTTATCATCCACTTGTTTGATAGTACCAGCTACTTAAATTCTTCTTGCGTTATGAATCAGAACCACACCTTAGTATCTATTTTTCTGCAGCCACAACTTTCAAAAAGGATTTTAACCAAATAGAGTTAAGAATGGTATATTATCTGCAAGCACAACAAGGCAAATTAACTTTTTTCATAAGCAACATGTACTTATTGATTATTTGTAACCATATTTTTTGTAGAAATGATGCATGATTATTATGAATTTAATTTGTTCAGGATTTAACTTGTATAGCAATTGGGATTAATAGTTTAGAAAACGTGATTAGTGTTAGATGGTCAGTACCTAACTCAAAAACAATGTGCAAAACTGAATATCTATAAATTGGTGAGAAAAGACAACTTACCTTTAAGAAAACAAACCTTACCTTTTAAACCCAGTTTAATTTGTTGATTATAATATAGTGTCTAACATAAAAGGATATTTATTAACTATGAAGAATGATAGTAAACTTAAGGGATGGTAAATAACGTGTTTTGGAATAGAGACACTCAGGACAAAATGTTTAAATCCATTAAAATAACTTGAGGGTATAGTTTAAACTAGAAGACTCTTGACAAGAGCAGTTATGCACCTTTTGTTCGATGACTATTATTTTTCGTCATGGATGTGAATTTCATGTGTGTAACAGTAATTGATACAGAAATATGGAATAAATGTCAACAGTAATGCTTTGTAAACTTTAGGATTAGATACAACATTATGACACAAACTGTGGGATATTGGATGTTAGGATGTTAGTTTTTACAGGGTATAACACAGATCTTTTAAACTTAGAACAAGGTGTAAAAGAAAAGAAGTTTGTGGGACAGTGCTAACATTGTTTTTAGGAACTGGAGTACTTAGGGCATTTATAGACAGAAATAGTTGGTGGCAATACAGGACAAATAATTGATACTATGGCTTCTTGGGCCTAAGTAATGTAGAAGATAGCCAAACAAAGTAATAATTAAGCACAACAAAGATGGAGTGTCTTATCCATACAGTGGTTAGTGTGCAGCTTGTGAAATTGGAAAGCCCAGATACAAACCAAGGATCTCAGCTGGTGGCAGAAGATTTTAACATCAATAAGAGGCTTGGGAACAACCCTTGCAATTTAAAGACATAAACCAGTGGCTTGCATTAATGAGAGTAGTTCTGACACCTACTTTCAGCAAGATAACTGATTGCTTTTAATGGAATAACCTAGTTTAAGACTGTAGCTGAATATAAATAGGGGCAAATTTGTAGATGAGAGTATGAGGATGCAAGCATGGTTGTGTGTATAAAGACTATCTCTGGTGATTGTTGTACATATCATTGGAAACATAAACTAGAGACATTTAAAGTTTTTCAGGTAAATAAATACTTGTGCTATCTGTGTCGCCACCAACTACAATATGAAATGATTGATATTATTAATTTTACTTGAATGATTTGCATTGATTACTCTTTTTTCCCAGATTTGGATGGTCAAAGATCTTTTACTCTGTTATAATTCAACCAAACAGGGCAGATGTTTGTTCTCTGAGCCATCAGTAAGAGGGAATGGGTGATAAGATTGTAATTGAAGAAGGCATCCCCTGACTTTGAAGTAAGCATAGGTTGTTGAAAACCTAGCACCTATTTTCTCATATTGAGTCCAAAATATAGTAGGACTATAACAAGGTTCAAAGGGGGGAGTGTGAGAGAATAATATAGAGGTAACAATAGTTAAGTATTTTGGTTTGCAGCATACATTGAAATTTATAAACATTTTTTTTAGAAATGTCATAAAGAGACTGCTGAAATGGTCAAGCAAACAAGCAGAATGTTCCAGGGGGGATAGTTCAAGAAACTGGTTGATGTAATGTTCTTTCATTCACCTAGTAAGACTGGCTAGTTGGCACGTGTACAGTTTTCATAACAGAGCAAGAGCTGAATTGAGGCACTATTGGAGTACAAGGATTTAATGGAAACAGACTTTTATTTTAGGCTACTTGTACTTTATGCTAAATGACCTCATGTCTTTTAACCAATCAGAGTATGATATGTAAGCATTAATTCAGCACTAGTATGCAAATTCAATTGTCTATAAATATAACCCTCTACCAAATTTTTGGACCATTCTGTAACAAATTGCAGTGAAGGTTACTCCCTGTTTAGTATTTACTAAAGAGTAAATGACGTAGTGAACAGCTTTTCTCCTGCCTGATTATTGACTCAGAAAGGTTTTATCAGACTTGAACTAGTAGAGGTTACATTTCTTCTTTAATTAATATGTTTGATTTCTACAAAAATCCTCTTTACAGAGGTTCTCTTTACACTGAATATCATTATTACTTTTTTCAGTGAAAGTTCATAGTTTTCCTTTTGTTTTAGTATGATTTCCCTTTCAGCAAGTTTCCCCTTTTTTCTTATTTTATAAATTTATTTTGACATTGGGTGAATACAGATTATAGATACATTTTTATTTCCATTTCTGTCTGCTTTTTGCATGGTGTATTTTCTTTGTAAGCAATTTTAGAAGGATCATTTAAGTACCAGTTATGAATCCTGACAATACAATATTTAACTGCAACAGATGAGGAACAAACATACTCAATAGCTTGATTTCTGCCTAATCAACTGGTCAGCACACTTTACAATCTTTACAATAAAGTAGCTAGTCCAACACCTATGTTTAACCACCACCAACATCAGCACACTTGCTAGTCGCAGGTGAGACATTGCCTGTGTTCTAGAAACAAATTGGAAAGGAGTGAAGGTGAAAGAAACTGGCGAAGACTACTTAGCTCTACTACAACGGCCGAATAGTGAGTCAAAATGGAGTAGCTATAGTTGTCAACGAATATCTGAGAGATGACGTTGTTGAAGTCACCCGATCGTTGTACAGGCTGATGTAAAAACAAGATTGAATCTGGATTAACAAACTTGTGAATAATCTCAACATACATGCCGCAGAACGGATGCCAAGAGGAGGAAAAAGAAATTTCCACGGATTCCATCGACAACCATCTACAAGTGGTCATGTAAAAGAACACATCCTCATTGGCGATGACTTAAATGGCCACGTCAGTGTGACACGTGATGGCTATGTCCAACAGCATGGAGGGCAAGGATATGGAAAACAGAACATGGACAGCCGTTGCATCTTGGATCATGCTGAAATGCACAACATCACTATAGTCAACAACTTTTACAAGAAATGAGCCAGTCACCTCATCATCTACACCAGTGGTGGTCAATCCTCGCAGATCGATTATAGGTTAATCTGAAGACAAAACCTGAAGTTGACTGTGGATGCAAAGGTAATCTCACCGGACTGCATTGCACCGCAGCACTGCATTCTCATCTTGGACATGAAACTACGGATCAAGCAGAGCAAACCAGATGCGGTAGACATTGAGCAGATCAAATAACGGAAGCTACTAAAACATAAGAATCAATTTGCAGATGCTCTCTGGTCACTCACTGTCTATCCTAAGCTTCCATCAGATTCTACGTGGCAAGGTTTGATCCGGAAAATCCACAACATCGCTGGCAAAAATGTGGGGACAACATAGGCCGGTAAAAAATATATTGACAAGCAGACATGATCAGGCGTGTTAGTAGATGAATGAAGTCCAAGTGATTCTAAAGAAGAAGAAAGGGGCGTATAAAACCTGGCAGCGAACCTACCTCAGCTGAGACTACCACCAATACAGGGAAATCAAGACTTTGGCGATATGGGCAGTGGCCAATGGGAAACCTAAGAAATACAATGCCTTGACATGCCTGGATGCGTAAATATGATCAATTGCTTTGCCAAAGCCTGCCACCGATCGACCCCGGATATTGGAAAAGTTTGGAATATCAAGGACAGGAAACAGAAACACCTGCGAGAACCACCAGAAATTCTGCGCAGATGGAATTAATTCTTTGCGAAGATCAGTAACAAAGAGTTCCCCTACCTGCCTATTCCACCTGGTGACCCAGCATTTGGCCCCATTCACCCAACCAGCACTGCAGAGCCAGAGGTGGCAATTAAATGAATACAAAATGGCAAGTATACTGGCCCAGAAAACATCCTAACCAAAGGCTGGAAATTACTTAGGGGTAAAGATGTAGAATTACTAATGACAACCAGCACTACAGTACCGATTTGGAAAGGAAAGCGCAATGTCAACGACTGTGGAACTTACTGTCCATTACGACTCCTATGACACGCCATGAAAATCTTCAAGTGCATCCTCAACCATGGCCTTCAAAATATTGTAATCATCAACCCCAACCAATGAAAAGGATTCATGAAAGGATGTGAAACCACTGATGCCACAGTGCACACTGCACGCCTGCTCATAGAATGACATTGGGAGAAAAATAAGACCATCCATATCGCATTCCTTGACTAGGAGAAGACCTTTGACAGGGTACCACATGCTCTGATCTGGAGAGCCCTCTGTGAACATGGTGTACCTGAAGCTTATGTGTGATGGATCCAGCTACTTTACACTACTGTAAGTGTGATGTCCCATTGGAGCCTCACCGCATTTCCCAATCTGAGTAGGCTCAGCACTATCACCCTTGCTCTTCATCCAATATATGGACACAGTTACGACAGATATCCAGACAAGAGTACCATGGACATTGCTGAACGCAGATGACACCATGATCAGGGAGGAAACAAGGCCTGCCCTAGAGCAGCAGATGCAATGATTGAAAGATCGGCTAGATTAAAATGGCCTGCAACTAAACGTCAAGAAGGCCGAAAACCTTGAAAGTCGCTCTGCAGACAGAGGGAACAATATGAGTGGACAGGCACGACCTGAACAAGATCACTGAGTCCAAATATATGGACTCCTGTTAAAGTAAAAGGTAAAGTTAAAGGTAGCACCATCCCTGATGACCCTGATGCTGTGGCGTAGATCAAGTGATGACAAGTCACTGGCGTCCAGTGTGATTGACGGATTCCAAATTACATCAAGGTAAAAGTGTATGAACGGCATTGAGTATTGGCCGGCCATCCCACAACAAGCATAGGTGCTCCACACGATAGAGATGAAGATGCTCCGATGGTCTATCGGACTCACAAGGTGAGATTATGCCATGAATGTGGATATTAGGAAAAGAATGGGAGTGGCGCTGATCACTGAGAAGATGCAATTGAGCCGGTATGGACATGTCCTGCTTAACCAAGGAGAGACAGTGGCCAAGATCGCCCTTCAACTCAGCCCAGACAGCAAGCGACCATGTGAAAGACCGAAAAAGCGATGGCTCAACAGATTGACATCAACCTGGAAGATGCCCTAGACCAGAAGAAGTCAAGAAAGGTATTGAAAGTGGAGGACCCTGCACTAGCACAGGACAAACGCTAGGAAATAGAGATACAGTAATTCTCTGAAACCTTATCAATGGAGAGTGAATTTACATGTATTTATCTAAAATATGTAGCAAGCTGCTGGTCTTCTTTAGCATCACTTATGAAGAATTGTGAAATTTGTTACACATATACCAATGTTTCACATAAAATGCTTATGTGAATGTGAAAGTATTCTGTAAATCAGTTCCTCCTCCATTTAAACTATCAAAATACAGGCAAAATCTTCTTTAGCTAATACCATATCAAAGGGTAAATTAACAACATTCACACATTTATAAAACTCATGTCACAGAAAAAGGCCATACAATTGGACCTTGAATGGTGGGGTGGGGGTTGGGCAACAAAAATACTAAAGATTACACTTCTCTGCTCGCCTGTTTTGGGCCTTTTATTTTTGTACAGTGTTAGTCCTATTTTTACTGTCAATTTTGCACGCGTTTATTGAAATTAATATTATGCGGAATTAGTACAAAAAGTGGAAAAACATGTCTTTGTAAAATGTGTTCTGAGTGTTCTCTAAAAATAACAGATGCATTATTAGATAACAATCAATCACAATGGTATTTTAGTTTTATTCTTAATGCAATATGGAAAAATCCCTTATTGACCAGCTCTGAAAAGAAATTCATTAAATTGAAATAGTTATAGTTCCACATTGATTGTAATAAACACTATATACACAAACACACATGTATATATATACATATTTATATTGTATGTATATACAGTATTTGCATTATACAATATATACTGTCTCTCTCTCTCTCTCTCTCTCTGTATATGTATATATATATATATATATATATATATATATATATATATATATATATATATATATATATATCGCTTTTAAATGGAATGAACACACATTAATAATAACTAGATTATAAAAAGAAAGCATTTTTAATTGCAAAATAAGCCTTGCTGATATAAGTTCTTTAATATAGTACTCTCAATAGTGCACAGACTAGACATTTAGCAATAGTCTCCTTTATGAGAAGTATTGGAGACTTCTTATAAGTCAACTTATAGATCTCTGTTTCTAAACTGGCTAATCCATTTTTGATTTAATTTTATGTTTTACAAAGTATTACTTTGTTTTCAGTACTTATCTTGATTACAGCTATTGCTCAGCCTCCCAAAATTTTATTAACACAATTATTTCACTCTTAATATACAGTAAATTATAAATGTAAGTTTAAATTTAATAAATGCATTTTCTTTGAATGTCTTCGATTGCTAGTCAATTCTGTGAAAGCAAATTTGCATTACAGCTGTTTCACTGATTTCTCAGGACTATCTTTTTTGTTTCTTTTAAAAGCAAAATTCAAGATATACAGTATATCTTAATGTATAGGTATGTTCATTAAAATATCCAGTACAATCAAACAAAAGATTTCTATGAACGCTCCTAACCTCACTGATTACTTAGATTTTTATTAATATTAAACCTACTAGTTGAGGCTTGAAAAATAAAGAATAGGTGGCACCCAACTGTAATTTCTAAGGCTTCAAATTCAGTTTAATCTTCTGATTTTATTTGCAATGCAAAGCACTTAGTGATGATGCATGCTGTTAATGGCGCTATATTACCAAGAATGAAGTGGCACAAAGCTATGCAGTTCACAACACTGTCATGTGAAGCGATCTGAAGTGACCACTAAATTCTGCTGCATTTATAATTCTTTTAAATTTGACTAATTTGTACCTATTGTGCTAATGCTGGCCTTGGTGTGCTGTCTATCATCTCTTACTGTCAATCAACTCCTATGCACATTCAGGTCATAATTGTTACGGTCTGATTTGATGCCAGGACATTTTCAAAGCTCTATGTAAAATCTCAAAATTTCAATGTAATTAGTGGGTTGTGCATAAAATGAAGGACACCTATTGCTTTTGTAATGATTTTCCTGTCCTTTTTTTCTCTTGTTTCTTCTGCCCACATGAAAAGTTAACCCTATGAATACAATCTGAGCTACTGTCTTCAATCTTGTTGATTAATTAAACCCAGCAGTAGGCTATTAAAATAGTAAAAAAAAAACAGTTTTCTTTTGTTCCTTGTGTCTGCCATGATGAAATGGCATATGGAATAAAAATACTTATAAAAGTGCTGCTGTGCCATCTGGATTTTAGCAGCAACAAGAAGAAAATAAAATGTAGAAGAAGTACATGGTGCAAAATGTTAACAGGTACTAATGCATGTGTTAAAAATAAGAATCTAATGGTTAACTAAGTAGAGCTTATAAGAGAATTCTTTGCACCTTGAGTCTGATGTGGTCAATGTGGGCACCTGCATACTTTACCCACAACCTAAAGAGTAAAATTCCAAAATTATATAAACTCTTATTGAGTTAAGGTAACCTTTAGAAGTGTACTTATGGAAAGAGTGTTTGCATAAATATTTGCTTTAGCTTTTTCAGCTTAATATTAGAAACCTGCACTACATATGATATATTTGAAATCTGATTGCATTAAACAAAGAAAAGCAGTACCTGCAAACTACAAAACATAGTCGAACAATGCTTTTATAATAAAGCCACAGTACAGATAGAAAATGTGATTCAAAATATTTAAGGAATTGAAAGGCAAAATGATAGATGCTAGCATTCCCTAATAGATTTGGAGCAGTGATGACAATCATGCTTCCAGATCATCTTCCACAGAGTCTCTGAATGGCTGCCACATGACCACACCCCCAGTGATAGTACACACCCACCACATATCCCCAAACACACCAGGATTCGGTGTTCCATCGTATTTCATTAAAATCAGTGAAAGATTGCCATCAAAAAAATAAGTTTAAAATGATAAAAAGCATGGAATCCTGCAAAAACACCCAAATGTGCATCATAAGTTTTTATTCTGTTTATCTACTCCATATCTAGATAGATAGATAGATAGATAGATACTTTATTAATCCCAATGGGAAATTCACAAAAACAATAAATAAAAATAGAAAAATAGAAAAATAAAAGTAGAAAAGTACACATACATATATAGTACATATACATATATCTATTCAAATTGTAAATATCTTCAGTTTTGTTTTACACTTTGTATTCCTCTGCGTTTTTTTTTTTTTTCCTTCCTTTGCTTATGTCTTTGTTCTGGCACATCACACTATACAAAAAAAATTTACTTCCATTGTTAAAGTAGGTAGCTTTATTAGTTGCCATCACTGTCCACTCCTTGTAAATGGTGAATAACTTGCTAACAACAGATTTCCAAATAAAATAAATTATTATTTTTGTATTTTTAACCATCTTTTTATTTAGGAAAAATAAAACAAAATTTTACCTATTCAAGAAAATGAAAATAACATAACAAGTACAATAGTGTGTTCCAAAGACAAATCTTGAATCTTAACCCTCAGACAACCACCCAACAGAGAGGCATTGCTTATTAACCTGATTACTAGGACTTCTTTTTTCATTTAAGTAACATTGCAAACTTTAGACCTTTATAACATAGCAGAATGCTGAGAAACTCATTCGTGCTTTTGTTTTTAGTTGACTTGATTATTGAGTAATGGGGATTGTGGAAGAGAGGTGAAAAAGAGAGTGCAGGCAGGGTGGAATGGGTGGAGAAGAGTGTCAGGAGTAATTTGTGATAGACGGGTATCAGCGAGAGTGAAAGGGAAGATCTACAGGACGGTAGTGAGACCAGCTATGTTATATGGGTTGGAGACGGTGGCACTGACCAGAAAGCAGGAGAAAGAGCTGGAGGTGGCAGAGTTAAAGATGCTAAGATTTGTACTGGGTGTGATGAGGATGGATAGAATCAGAAATGAGTACATTAGAGCACGGGTCCTCAATCACAGTCCTGGAGGGCCGCAGTGGCTGCAGGTTTTTGCTCCAACCCAACTGCTTAATAAGAAGCACTTATTGCTCAAGTAACACTTCTGCTTCACTTTAGTTGTCTCGCTTGTTAAGATTTTGAACTCTTATTACTTATTTTAGCCTTAAACAGCCGTATTCTTGGTTTTTAATTGCTCCTAATTAGCAATAACATGCAAATGACAAAAGAGACCAGCATTTCTCCATTTAGCTTGTTACCATTTACACCTGTGTGTAATCATGCACTATTGGGTTAAATTAAATGCTTGGAAGGAAATTGAAGAGGAAAAAGTGAAGGAATGGGAATTATTCATCCATTTTAGCCTTCAAATCATTTAGATGATATCCTTAGAAAGGGAAAGAAAATCCAGGATATAAGAATTACCTGGGGCGGCATGGTGGTGCAGTGGTAGTGCTGCTGCCTCGCAGTTAGGAGACCCGGGTTCGCTTCCCGGGTCCACCCTGCGTGGAGTTTGCATGTTCTCCCCGTGTCTGCGTGGGTTTCCTCCAGGCGCTCCGGTTTCCTCCCACAGTCCAAAGACATGCAGGTTAGGTGCATTGGTGATTCTAAATTGGCCCTAGTGTGTGCTTGGTGTGTGGGTGTGTTTGTGTGTGTCCTGCGGTGGGTTGGCACCCTGCCCGGGATTGGTTCCCTGCCTTGTGCCCTGTGTTGGCTGGGATTGGCTCCAGCAGACTCCCGTGACCCTGTGTTCGGATTCAGCGGGTTGGAAAATGGATGGATGGATGGAAGAATTACCTGACATAACAGAGTTAAAGCACTGACAAGCCATGAAATTAAATTATTGGCAAGAATTGCTTTCTAATTAAGCAACCAGGTTAGAACAAAAAACTGCAGCCACTGCGGCCCTCCAGGACTGTGATTGAGGACCCCTGCATTAGAGGGTCAGCTCAGGTTGGACATTTGGGAGACAAAGTCAGAGAGGCGAGATTGCGTTGGTTTGGAAATTTGCAGAGGAGAGATGCTGGGTATATTGGGAGAAAGATGCTAAGGATACAGCTGCTGGTTTATGGATGTGGTGAGAGAGAACATGCAGGTGATAGGTGTAACAGAACAAGATTCAGAGGACAGAAAGATATGGAAGAAGATGATCCGCTGTGGCAACCCATTATGAGAGCAACCACTAGAAGAAGAAGAAGACTCCTAACCGGACTACCTAAAAAGGCATCAATTGGTTGCAATTAATGCAGAATGCAGTCTTAACTAGTTAAGAGTCTGATGGGTGGGGGTTGATTTGTTTTGTTTGAAATGTTATTTGATTTTAATAAAATGCAAAAAAAAAAAAGAGGCTTAACCAGAAAAACAAAATCTGAGTGTTTCTCAGCAGTTTTAGCATTGCTACTCTGGTTTAAAATGGAATTGGACAGGCAGTTGCAAACCTTTATTACAGCTCAGTCTCTGGGTTAAAATTCAAATGCTGTTATCTTTGATGTGCTAGGAAAAGCAGCTTCTACTTTCAGGTGCAAAGACTTAAAAGTTTTGGTCCATGTTAGTCAGTATTGCAATAGTTCATCTGTACTTTCACAAAGTTATTTATGGGCCCCATGTTAATGACTCATGAGGTGTTAGGCCTGTTTCGTTCGGGGTACCCCTTATCAACAATAACCGACTTAATTGAATCCTCTCAGATGAAGCCTAGAAAAAACAGGAAATATTTAAGTATATGTTAGGTAGAATACCCAATGGGTTTATGTAGTCTTTTGGCCTCAAACCCCTGCAGATTTTTTTTTTCACCAGCTTAGAGATTTTTTTTTTGTCCAACATCTGACTTTATCATTAGACTACCATATTAGAAACTTAAAAAATAATTCTATATTTAAGGACTCTACTTTTCTTAATTATTTATATTTATATTTCTTATGTAAGTATGCATTATTTATTTATCTTTTCTGTAGTATTTATTCAATGATATTGTTTACTTTTTTGACATGTTATAATGCACTTTGAGCTACATCCTTTGTATGGAAATATGCCATAGAAATAAATGTTGTTGTTGTATATATCTCAAAAACTACTTGTGTAAACATTTTGCAAATCAATGCTCAGGTCCCATGTCTAAATGGAGCAGATTTTAAAATTTCCACTTAAACCTACATAATTTCATCGGAAATTATCATTGGACATAGGTCAAACTGTTTCTGAATGATATAGGGATAAGTAGTGGCCAAAAACGATTTGCTTATGAAAAAGCAAATAAGGTTCAAATAAGATAGGTAATTTTTTTCCAAAGCTATCATTGTACATAGATCTCAAAGCTCAAGCCGCATATCGTGGAAACTGCTCATACTAAATTTTTTTATCTTTGATTGAATGTGGTCATCCAGGCCCTCTGACCCATTTAAAAAAAAATATTTTTTTTAACAAAAACTCTAATTATAAGACATGAAAATCAACTTTGATTTTCCACAGACATAGTTAGTGACACACATACATTGTCTCACATACAGTGACACCATGATAAAATGAACTTTTCTGAATGTTTTGAACATCGTAGAATCAAAATCTGAGCTTTATTTGAGACCAAATTTTTTAACCCAACACCGAACTTTCATTTATATGGAAGTAAAAAGGTTCAGCACAGGCCAAATTTGTTTATTTTACAACTATATTAATACGTTCATGCCAATTTATGAAAAAAATTGTGAACAGATCCTCATAAGGAGAATTTGTTTTATTACAATTACTGAGCCCTGGGTTAAAAACGACCGCCACCAGTATTGTTAGCTAACAGGGTGTTGGCGGAAATTGGGCTACTGTTGGCCGAAGAAGAAGAAGGAGAAGAAGAGGGGGGAGACGTGTCTGGAGGCAGGAGGAGAGGAGGAAAGTAAAGAGAGTGGAACTGAGGGTAGGGCCTTTGAATGTTGGCAGTATGACTGGGAGAGAGTTAGCAGATATGATGGAGAGAAGGAAGGTTGATATATTGTGCGTGCAAGAGACTAAATGGAAGGGGAGTAAGGCCAGGTGGATCAGAGGTGGATTCAAATTGTTCTATCATGGTGTGCATGGGAGGAGAAATGGGGTAGGAGTTATTCTGAAGGAACAGTATGTCAAGAGTGTTTTGGAGGTGAAAAGAGTGTCAGGCAGAGTAATGATTATGAAGCTGGAAATTGGAGGTGTGGTGATGAATGTTGTTAATGCATATGCACCGCAAGTTGGGTGTGCAATGGGTGAGAAAGAAGATTTTTGGAGTGAGTTGGATGAAGTGATGAACAGTGTACCCAAGGGACAGAAAGTGGTGATTGGAGCAGATTTCAATGGGCATGTTGGTGAAGGGAACAGTGGAGACGAGGAGGTGATGGGTAGGTATGGTGTGAAGGAGAGGAATGAATGTCAGAGGATAGTGGATTTTGCCAAAAGGATGGACATGGCTGTGATGAATACATATTTTAAGAAGAGGGAGGAACATAGGGTTACGTACAAGAGTGGAGGAAAATGCACACAGGTAGATTACATCCTATGCAGAAGAGCTGATCTGAAGGAGATTGAAGACTGCAAAGTGGTGGCAGGGGAAAGTGTAGTTAAGCAACATAGGATGGTGGTCTGTAGGATGACGTTGGAGATCAAGAAGAGGAAGAGAGTGAGGGCAGAGCCAAGGATCAAATGGTGGAAGTTCAAAAAGGAAGACTGCAAGGTTCAGTTTAGGGAGGAGGTGAGACAGGCACTGGGTGGCAGTGAAGAGTTACCAGACAGCTGGGAAACTACAGCAAATGTAGTAAGAGTGACAGCAAGAAGGTGCTTGGTGTGACATCTGGAAAGAGGAAGGAGGAAAAGTGTTATGTTGTGTGCTGCTTAATTTCACAGGCACACACCAAGTCACACCGACACAGACTTTTCCGTAATGGTGCAGAGTATCCGACCACTCACTTCTTTATTGCATTACCAAAAACTCTCCAGTGTGCACTACATATTAATCGCTTGGTGCCACCTGCTGGTTGCTATCGGCATCGTGCAACATGTAGTTTAATACAATACATAACAAAAAGGAAACCTGGTGGTGGAATGAGGAAATACAGGAGAGTATACAGAGGAAGAGGATGACAAAGAAGAAGTGGGATAGTCAGAAAGTAGACAAGAGTACAAGGAGATAAGGCACAAGGTGAAGAGAGAGGTGGCGAAGGCTAAAGAAAAGGCGTATGATGAGTTGTATGAGAGGTTGGACACTAAGTAGGGAGAAAAGGACCTGTACCGATTGGCTAGACAGAGGGACCTAGCTAGGAAAGATGTGCAGCAGGTTAGGGTGATAAAGGATAAAGATGGAAACGTACTCACAAGCGAGGAGAGTGTGTTGAGCAGATGGAAATAGTACTTTGATAGGCTGATGAATGAAGAGAACGAGAGAGAGAAGAGGTTGGATGATGTGCAGATAGTGAATCAGGAAGTGCAACGGATTAGCAAGGAAGAAGTAAGGACAGCTATGAAAAGGATGAAAAATGGAAAAGCCGTTGGTCTAGATGACATACCTATGGAAGCTTGGAGGTGTTTAGGAGAGATGGCAGTGGAGTTTTTAACCAGATTGTTTAATGGAATCTTGGAAAGTGAGAGGATGCCTGAGGAGTGGAGAAGAAGTGTACTGGTGCCGATATTTAACAATAAGGGGGATGTGCAGGACCGTAGTAACTACAGGGGAATAAAATTGATGAGCCACAGCATGAAGTTATGGGAAAGAATAGTGGAAGCTAGGTTAAGAAGTGAGGTGATGATTAGTGAGCAGCAGTATGGTTTCATGCCAAGAAAGAGCACCACAGATGCAATGTTTGCTTTGAGGATGTTGATGGAAAAGTATAGAGAAGGCCAGAAGGAGTTGCATTGCGTCTTTGTGGACCTGGAGAAAGCATATGACAGGGTGCCTCAAGAGGAGCAGTGGTACTATATGAGGAAGTCAGGAGTGGCAGAGAAGTACGTAAGAGTTGTACAGGATATGTACGAGGGAAGTGTGACAGTGGTGAGGTCTGCGGTAGGAGTGACGGATACATTCAACGTGGAGGTGGGATTACATCAAGGATCAGCTCTCAGCCCTTTCTTATTTACAATGGTGATGGACAGGTTGACAGACGAGATTAGACAGGATTCCCCGTGGACTATGATGTTTGCTGATGACATTGTGATCTGTAGCGATAGTAGGGAGCAAGTTGAAGAGACCCTGGAGAGGTGGAGATATGCTCTAGACAGGAGAGGAATGAAGGTCAGTAAGAACATGACAGAATACATGTGTGTAAATGAGAGGGAGGTCAGTGGAATGGTGATGATGCAGGGAATAGAGTTGGCAAAGGTGGATGAGTTTAAATACTTTGTGATCAACAGTACAGAGTAATGGGGATTGTGGAAGAGAGGTGAAAAAGAGAGTGCAGGCAGGGTGGAATGGGTGGAGAAGAGTGTCAGGAGTGATTTGTGACAGACGGGTATCAGCAAGAGTGAAAGGGAAGGTCTACAGGATGGTAGTGAGACCAGCTATGTTATATGGGTTGGAGACAGTGGCACTGACCAGAAAGCAGGAGACAGAGCTGGAGGTGGCAGAGTTAAAGATGTTAAGATTTGCATTGGGTGTGACGAGGATGGATAGGATTAGAAATGAGTACATTAGAGGGTCAGCTCAGGTTGGACGGTTGGGAGACAAAGTCAGAGAGGCGAGATTGTGTTGGTTTGGACATGTGCAGAGGAGAGATGCTGGGTATATTGGGAGAAGGATGCTAAGGATAGAGCTGCCAGGGAAGAGGAAAAGAGGAAGGCCTAAGCGAAGGTTTATGAATGTGGTGAGAGAGGACATGCAGGTGATGGGTGTAACAGAACAAGATGCAGAGGACAGAAAGACATGGAAGAAGATGATCCGCTGTGGCAACCCCTAATGGGAGCAGCCGAAAGAAGAAGTCTGAATAGATCATATAGAATATCCCTTTCATCCATCCATCCATCCATTTTCCAACCTGCTGAATCCGAACACAGGGTCACAGTGGTCTGCTGGAGCCAATCCCAGCCAACACAGGGCACAAGGCAGGAACCAATCCCGGGCAGGGTGCCAACCCACCGCAGACATCCTTTTCACATGAAGTTAAAGTGTTAAAAATTTCTCTGATTAAATTTTTTAACACAACTCTTAAATGGGTTAATTTAATCTGGTTAAGTTTACCGTGCTTCACATTTTGTTAATGAGGCAGCACCAATTGAATCCAAATCTATTAGTAGTAGTAGCAGGACACCAGCATGTGATCATTTCCTATGTTGTTTCTTCATAATTTTCATCCGTACCAACTAGTAGAGTTGCCACCGGTGATTCGTCTGGTGTTTTCATACATTTTACTTTTATATATACACAAGCTCTTCAAAGTGCAGAGAATAGCATAAGAACAATTAAAATCAAACCAGTTATACAAACATTGTGAATGAGTTTAATTTCTGTGGGGTATTAATGTTACATACAGAGAAGCTCTGCATGTGCGTTAGTGTCATTGTTGCTGTATTTACACACTGACGATAAAAAAAAAGAAAAAAGTTGTACTGCACAGTATAGTGAAACATCAAGAACAAGACGATACAGGCACTGTAAACATTACTATGGTGATGTCTGCTAATTCTTAGTCTGCCCATAAAAAAGGCTATCGAGGTATAGGTCTGAGTAGAACACAGAATATCAATGGGTCAGACCTGTCCCTGAGGGATATCTGACCTGAAACAGCATGTTGCAGGTGCTATGCATGTTTAAGCAGCTGAGGAACAGATGACACAGAGTAGAGTAACTCAATTTCTTATACCTCACTCAGACTTCCCCCAAAGTAGACATAGTATGTTGTTATTATTTAATTAATTGTATGTTATCTACTGTGACACCTATGTTATAATAATATGATATATAAAGGTAAAGAAAAAACTTTGAGGAGATTCTGCAACTGTGTAATGCTGTGCACTGAACAGCTGTACCATAAACAGATCATGGTGTGCATTCTCTGTGTATGACTGTATCTGGAGCTGCCCTGGCCTGAGTATAAATAGGCATTTGAGCAACAACTCAGACATGCCTCCCAGCTACTAAAGCCCATCAGTTGTGATGCGTGGCTGCTGTGCTGTAATTTTTAGTACAGCTCTAGTAAATAGCGATGAGCGAAACATCCAAGTTTTGTTTTGCATGCAATTTTGTGAAACTGACACTGTAGTTGCAAAATACGAAATTCACCAAAAGTTTTTTGGTGCGTAAACAAGGATATTGCTCTGTAAAGCCTTGTTGAGAATTCCACGTTTATCTGCATTCTTTTCTGCAGCTGCATAATCTGTGGCACACCAGAAAAATCAATTCTACTTATGTGTCTTGTTCACAACACCATGGAGAAGCACAGTGTGTTTTTAAAAATGTGACATTACTGTTTTATTCAAGAAAACTCACTACAGTGTTATCTAGCAACCACTTTTTCCTGTTTCTTGATTCCTGCAGATAAGGCTGAGGATATTTGAGGACATGCACATTTCACATACAGTGGAGGTCTGAGTTCCTTTTCTGTTTCAATTGCAGCTTTAGGATTGTAATCACAAAGATTGTCATCATCAAAGGCAAAGTAGGCATGGCGATATTTACAACCAGAACCATACCATACCATTTTTATTTGTTAAGCGCTTAAAAACACAGCATTACAACTGACCGAAGCGCTGTACAGTTAAAACAAGCAAGACTAAAAGCAAAATATTAAAAACAAACATTAAGAGAGAATTAAAACAGAGACACTAAAAAACAGGTCAGGGGACCCAATAAAACAGAGAAATAGCAAAAAGCAAGTGGAAATAAGACAGGTTAAGAATTAAAAGCCAATGTGAAGAAGTGAGTTTTTAGGTTTGATTTGAAAGTGGCGACTGAAGCGGCTTGCCTAACCACTAAAGGTAAGGAGTTCCAGAGCCGAGGTGCACAGACAGAAAAAGTCCTTTCACCACGAGCTTTAAAATGTGCCTTGGGAACGGTTAGGAGCAGCTGATCTGCGGATCTAAGAACACGAGGGGGATTGTGACGATGGAGCAAGACACTCAAGTAGGCAGGGGCTAGACCATTTAGTGCCTTATAGGTTAAGAGGAGTATCTTAAAATCAATTCTGAAGCTAACCAGCAGCCAGTGTAGGGTTTTTAAAATCGGTGTAATGTGTTGGCTTCTGCTGCTTCCAGTAAAAAGCCTTGCTGCCGCATTTTGAACCAATTGGAGTCTCGAAAGAGTGGCTTTACTAATACCATATAGGCAGGAATTAGAATAGTCGAGCCGGGACGTAATGAATGCATGGATTACTGATTCCAGGAGGTGGTAAGGCAGAATTGGTTTGAGTTTGGCAATTCGCCTGAGATGGAAAAAGCAGGATTTTACTGTGCTGTTGACTTGAGCATCCATTTTCAGGACCATATCCATTTTGATTCCAAGATTGGAAACAGACGAAGTTACTGGAATGGGAAGAAAGTCGAGGCCAAGGGGTAGGGTCTGTTTGCGGTCGGGACTAAAAACAATGACCTCGGTTTTTGAATCGTTCAGGTGAAGGAAGTTTACAGCCAGCCAGTCCTTAATGTCAGATAAGCAGTTGAGAAGAGGTTTAGTGGAGTCAGTTGACTTGAGGGAGAAATAAATTTGGCAGTCATCAGAATATAGGTGATACGAGATTGCATGTTTTCTAAAAATTGCACCTAAAGGCAGGATGTAAATTGAAAAAAGTAGTGGCCCCAAAATGGAACCCTGGGGGACACCACATGGGAGTGGGACTGATTCAGATGAAAAATCGTCTAGCATGACTCTAAGAGTCCTGTTGCAGAAATATGACCTGAACCAGTCGAGGGCTAAGCCAGATACACCAGCCCAGGATTCGAGTCGGGAGATCATGATGTCGTGAACAACAGACATGCAGAACAACAAAAACATGCAGCTGATGGTTTCACAAATTGTCTCCACATGACAGGAAAAGAGTCATACTAATGTTGCATAATCCACATGTCATTTATCCACTCATATGCTTAAAACAATCAAAACACATGCATTTTTTGCTAAAATATTATTAAATTACACATCATAAACAGGAAATGCAAGTCGCATGGGATTGCCTTTTTGAACTGAAGATAAGACTCTTCACCAATGAATGGGAGAAAGAGGCAGGTGCTCAATTCAAAATTCATTCTGCAAGAAACATTTTTTGACATTCACTAAAAACTACATGGGGTAAGTAACATATAAAAACATGTCTGGGTTGAGTATTCCTTTTAAGATAAGTTGCTCTGTTTCTCTGGAAGTCAGAAGATTACATACCAATTGTAGAGCCATCCTTCTGCATCATTTAATGATCAAGCAAATTCTTGAAATTTCTGTAATCATTTCTCATGCTCTACACTTCTTTGAAAATGAATTTTAAAAACTCTATATTACCTAGGACGAATGGTTAAGTCAACAATTGAAAGCTGGACTTAAAGGGTATAATTATCTAAACTCTAAAACAATAACATAATTATTAACTTAGAAATCTGTTGTAGGCTGTTGTGACGCTCACTGTTTAGAGCTTGCATAGCCTGCATTGATTTTCCTGTAGATACTCCTATTTCCCAACAATATTACAATAACATCTTGTTTAGGTTAACTAATAATACTAAATTGGTCCACTGTGATTTTGGTTGTGTGGAATAGTTTGCCTTGTGATGAACTGGCATTTCATGGAAGGTTAATTACAGCCTTGTACCGAGTGCTGCTGGCATAAGCTGTAGACCACATCACCCACAACTGGCCAAAGCATGTAAAAGTGTTGGAAAATGTCTGCCCTGAATCACTGATGATATGTCTGTGAATTATTTATTTTATTAGAAGGTATGCCAGACCTTTAGCCAACCTACTCTGTCTTACACATGGACCTCATAGAGACAAACAACAATCCAGAAATGCGATAGATAGATAGATAGATAGATAGATAGATAGATAGATAGATAGATAGATAGATAGATAGATAGATAGATAGATGTTAGGGCCTTTTTGTAACATATAAATGGCCCAGTTGCTACCTACAGGGCACATTTGTAACTCTAGTAGGGAACTTTTGTAACTTTAAGGCACACTTGTACCACAGCACAGGGAACATTTGTAATATGTAGGGCCTTTTTGTAACACAAGTCAGGCTCTTACGTAACATGCCAAAAAAAGGGTAATTTTGTTACACAACTGGCACTTTTATAACACAAACAGGCGATTTAAAAAAAAAAAAAATTCTATATATATTTGTTTTGAACATTAATCTTAACCTGAGTTGGTTCCTGGTTTTAGCACATTGTTTGTTGGAAAGGCTATAGCAACATAGTACTTCATGCTGGATATACTACAGTTTTAATACACAGGTGTGAATTTTTTAAACTATACACACATATTTAAATTTTTTCATTGAATCATTAATGTCACTCCTGCACCCTGTCTTTCTTTCCTTTTGTCTTCACTGCCAATATGAGATGAGGTGGACTGTTAGGCCGAGCTCTAAACCTGATAGATTGTTGTTCAGGCCTTGATGTCTGATACATGAGCTGAGATCTGAGGCTTTAAAGTTTTAAAAGTCAATGTGCTGTGCTGGTAAATTCCATGTTGTATTTGTGTATTTTTGTGATCGAGGGCACACCTGCAAACATCTTGAAGCCTCACAAAGACAGGACTGATTAGGCTGGTGTATTTATTGGTGTATTTCTACTTTTTAAAAATGTTGTTGCTTCAGTAATTTCAATTTGTACTAAAGGTAAATTTTGCTTCCCCTCTGAGGCTTGCAGGAAGATGCAATTTCAAGAAAGAGAAATTTGTCAGGAGGATTAGGTCCCTACAAAAAATATTAATAATGATTAACAATATTGTAGTTTTATGTGAAAAAGGAAATCAAAGGCCTAGTAAATTAATGTGAGTTTTATAAAAAGTAAAAGAAATAATATAAGGAATCCTAGCAATAACAATTGATTGCTAACAAAGTGTGAGGCTTTTTTTTTATTAACGCACAGTGAAGTGTCAGTGGCCTAACACAATTCTGATTTGTGTCTCAAGTTGTTTCTGCTCCCCCCAAAGCCCCACCACATGACCAGTGTGACTGCTTTATTTATGTAACACTCCACTGGGACTAAGACTAAATACGTTTTAAATGCAAAAAAGTGAAAACTTTAATGGAGACAAGCCTTGTGCAAATGTGGCCAGCACCTGGTTATATTAAGTTATTGATTAATACAACTTACTGAAAACTAGTTGGATTTTTGACATTTTTTTTATTCTTCACTGTAATGTGTGGTCACTTGAATTAGGGTGTCTTGAGTTACGAAGGCCAGCTGGTCAGTGGTGGTCGTCCTTTGTGCTGACCTTTCTTTTCCTAGTGCATTGAACGATGCTGTACACCCAAAACAATAGAAGTGCAATCATGGAATGTCAGGTAATGACTAATTCTGTTTAAAAATGCAGAATAGTATTTCTAAGTTTTGAAATCCTTAAAATATTATATTTAAACTTAAATAAACTATGTTTAAAAATGGCAACATAAGGAAGGAACCGTGGGAGAATAGTAACTGTATTATTATAGTATAAGGCAAAGACCACCATGTCACCATGCAAACTTAATTTTCACAAACTAGTTTCTTAACTCAAATATGTAAAACTGAAATTTCAAATGAAACACTAAATATATTTCTGTTTTTTAGTAAAAATAAATGTATATTTTAAAAGGTAATAGTCCTTATCAGACTAAAGTAGATACTTTATACACTCGATCAAACAATGTAATCACAAACAAAATAACAGAGAACAAATAATACAAAATCACAATTCAGGAAAAAATATTTTTATTGAACAAACTATTATGACTACAATTGTCAGTGTAGTTTTTTTATTAAACAAAACAATTTTCATAATAAGGAAACATTTAATTCAAAATACAATAATAAATCAGTGAAATAAACATTTTCAAAATAACAGTAACAAACTCTGAACAAATGTTAAAGTCATACAGTCATTTCAAAACTTGTGATTGTGAAATACTACTGGTTTATATTTCTGCGTTCGTATTTTATTCTTGTCAGTATTTGAGTGATATGAAACTTCTCCAACATCTCCCTTCCTTCAGGGCAGCTGCCTAAAGCTTTCTTCACCCTTTCTTGTGATATTGGGCCTGTTGCAATGATGCGGTGGCACTTCTCCATTATTATACTACACTCTGAATTTCCACTTTATGGTGCTGCTTCTGGAGGACTGCTTTTCTGATGTAGAAGGGGGTCTCTAAACATCCGCAACACACTTTCTTTGAGGGATTTGGTCTCCTGCGGAAGACGATTCTCTTGACATGAAGAGGTAAAAGGTTGCTCACAAGAGATCTCCTTCCTCAGCCGATCATAGATTTTCTCTCTCCAATCTGTGTTAGGGTTTGGCTACCTTGTATTTTAATTCTTACTAAATCTAAATTTACTTTTTTTAGATTCAATTTCTTCTTTAAATATTTGATGAATTAGATTCATACATTCCCCATTCAAACTAAATTGCTGTTTTTCTGATGATGACTTATTCTGTGACACAGACTGAAAATCACCTTCTGGTTTTTCTCTTGAGTTTGACTCTTCAAGTTTTTCGCCTCTCATTACACAAGAAAGCCGTTTAGCAGCTGCTACCGAAGTTTGCTTCCTCTCTACCAGTCTGTAACATTTGTTTGCGGTGACAACTCTATGACACATCAAATCAACCAAATTTGATTTCATGTCTGGATGACTTTGATAAATTGCAGAAACTGCTGTCTTTCTGAAGAGGGTACAAGTGATGTCCCCATTCAAGCCACTTTTTCTCCAGATTGATTGAACTGCTCTAGATACCTGCCCACTTTGAAGCTGTTCTCCAGTCCAAGTAATAAAAACAAAATCTGGTTCCTCTCTGCATCTAATAACTATTTGTGCACGCACTCTTTTTGCAAAAATCTTTAGCCAATTAAATAACGTGGGACTCAGAATTACTTTTGCAGGGCCCTGTGTAGCTGCAGTCTTGTGTTTGCCAACAGATATGACATAATAGTTATTTACATGTCAAGTGCCAGAATGTTGAGCCATGGTCATATTAGCCAGCACACCAGATCTGTTTGCATTATTAAGTACAATCTCAGTTAAAAGAAAATCACGTACTAAGACATAGTTGGACTGTGTAATAGGTTTCTTTAATAGTGATAATGAAAAACCTATCAGTTTTATAGCAGTTGTGGCAGGTTCACTTTTTTCAGTTTTTTCAATCTCAACAGGGGTAATCACTTTTTTCAAGTCCTGGTCCATCTTTTCTAAGCCACGTTTAGTGCTTTCCTTTCTATAAGAACAAATCCAACGTCCAACACAATCTTTCATACTGTGGACAGTCTGTCTTTTACTTTCAGAAAGCTCAATTACCTCTCCTGTTAATAAATAGCTGTTACCAGTGTTTTAAGCTGAAAAGATATGATTTTACAGTCCCAGGCAAAAACCTTTTTTCAGACACATATTTATTTAGAAATATATCCCTTATTAGTGTTTTATCAAGAAGTGATAAATGTTGTTTAGCTTTGTCAATAGATAAAAGAATATTTCTAACCTGAAAAGAATTTTGCTTTGCTGACTTACTGCTTTTCATTCCTCCATCTGCAGACTGCAGCCATTTTTCAAAATAAAAAAAAATGTAAATCTTTCCTTGTGGTACAACTAGAATTGTTTTCATTACTTATAAAATGTTCACTTTCCTGAATTTCAGAGTTTTTTTCTTCACTTATCTCAATGGAACTAACTGCATCATCTTCAGATGCATAATATGCTTCTGCAATATCTTCTTCATTGTTTGGTACTGATCTATCAGGAGTTTTCTTGGCTTTGCCTGCTTACACTGCTAAGCAGTAGTTTGTACTGGTCTGAAGTTTTATCAAGTTTGTGAAATTTCGTTAAGTGAGGTCGCATTCTTTTGACTAATGACAGGCAACCTTCAACTGGATACTGCTGTGGGTATGATAATCTTTTAGGGTGCTTTTTTGGTTTAGGAAAATTATATGGTTTTCTTAATTTAAACTGCTGCAAAGCAGTCCGTGTAGTTTCTTTTCTCCAATTATGCACTAAACACAGAAGGCACGGTTAATGAACAACACAAGCATCACAGGTAGGGATAGGACATTTTTTTTAAATTGATGACAGTTCTTTTTTTCATTAGTATTGTTTAATACTTCACTACTGTTTTTTTGAAAACAGCTTGGGTATCTTTGTTGTTTTGTTCATCACTAAATAACAATTCATCTATCTTGTCCTCGTTTATTATCTTCATTCTTTTTGCCTTAGATGTTGAGATGATATTATTATTCTCACATGTTGAGTCAGATTCTTCTGTTTCAAACATAACTTCACTGTCATTATGATCCAAGCAGTTCTCCTCCATAGTTTACTTTCTAGAAGCCAAAAGGAAAAAATGATTTCAAATTATTGTTTAAAATATTGATTGCTGTTAATACAACAAAACTGGCCTTAACGCCACAAAATGAATTAATATATGGTATTATAATAACTTAGAGGCAATTTCAATGCACTTAAGTTACATTCTTTAAATATTACATCTTTATTTGTGTGTAATCAAAGGTGATTCCTTAATTTGTGAGAAAAAAATTGTATTATATACAAATTTAATGCATTTTTAAAACACTTTAATGCAGGCAGGGCAAAAATAAGAGGTGAAGAAAGTCTCAGGGTCTCCATAAACATAAACAAACATGGGCTAAATCATTTAAATCATTCAGTGGTAGCTTGGAGGAAAGTGTTTTTACAAAATTGTGAAGAATTTTGTCTAATCTGGTAATATCCATACAGGTGTGGAAGGAAACATATGTTTTTTTTATTATTTATAATGTAAAAAAAATTAAATTCAAAACAAAATCAATCTATAACAGAATGTGTGTATTGTCCAGTACCTCGATTACTATTTTATGAATCATATGCAAGTTAGTTAGTTAATGTATGACCACCAGACTGACCCACACGCTGTGCCTCAACATATTTAAGGATGCCATCCTGCAGGTGTGATGTGTGCAGTTAGAAACACACAAATATCTCAATCCGAGTGCCTTCATGGACTCCTCTGCACTGCATGTTACTCTCACAATGATTTGTCCCCAGATTGATACACCAATTGCAAAATAGAACTGGAATGATACTTACAATTCTATTTATTTACTTTTTTATTTCTTTTAGAATGACATTAAATCTAGGTCTGGCAATGTTTTACTCTTTACTCTGAAAATTTAACATTTGAAGAACTAAAACAGAAAATCACAAACTTACTTTTATAGTTCAACACAACTGCTATTCGAGATGAAGAGTCGTCTTAAACATCTGAAAGTCGCTTTATGTTAAAGGCCCCGCCACTGGATATCTGATGTTTTTCTCCTTTCACTTTGCTGTGTGTCTGTTAAATGCTTTTTGAGTTTTCCTCTACTACAGTCTAATTATTTCCTCTTGACACCACACCCATACTGAATTGTTTCTACTAAGCTGTGTCTCCTACAAGAATACAGTATCTGAAAAAATCAATTAGATATATTGTTAATTTACTGTTCTTTCCATTTTCTGACAAATTACAGATTATATGAAATTTAAATTATGTTATTTGTTCGTCTACTCATTTACAAAACCTGCTTATTCAAGTTTACAATCACAGTCACTTTAACTTGTACAATGTAACATTTAAACATTTTTCTTAGGGCAATGCAAAAAATGTGATTTGGTTTAAAGATTGATTTCTCTCTTCCATTAAAAAGGGTACAGAATCAGCCCGTCTTGGCCCTGCTCTTCTAAAATGCCAGCATACTCTCTAATCAGATGATCATCCTTACATTGTCTGACATATGAATTTCATGATTTTAAAGTCATATGTTGTTCAGAATGAACCTGTCATCTTTAAAGTTTGTATTCTAATATGTTAACTCACTAACATACTTGTTATGTTGTTTGTACTCACTATATTTTCAGTAGCTGTTTTTTTGTATTGAAAGGCTTCGGGGGGTATTTTTCATACGTGGATTACTCGTTTAGCCGGATGTAACTGTTGATGATTTGGCCTGATCCTGGATCTGTCGGTTTTTTGAAACTCTTGCTGGATGTGTTGTCATAGCAACATATGCAAATCCTCAAACCTGCTCGGAGCAGGTTTGTTCTATATAGACAAGGATCAGCTCACACACTTAATCAGTGTCCGTGCATGGAATTCATTTAGTCATGACTTCTCCGTTCATGAATGAGCGACCAATTGATATCGGTGCGCAAATTATAAGAAGAGAATTTCATATAGAGAGGGTTTTGTACAATCGGCAAGATCCTTTATTGCTCCCGGAGGAAATTCTTTTTGAAAGATACCGCTTTAGCCGAGGGGGAATATTGTACCTCAAAAATTTATTAGGACCTTATATTCGAAGTCAATCTAGGCGAAGTTGGGCTCTCACAACCACACAGACAGTATGCATTGCTTTGAGGATTTTTGCAAGCGGCACTTTTTTTATATACTGTAGGCAATGCGGAAAATCTATGTAAAAATGCAATTTGCCAGGCAATTCGTAAAGTCTGTTTGGCTCTGAAATATTTCCTTCGAGTTTTCATAGTGTTTCCTGGACACCTGCGTGTGCAGACAATAAAAGAGGCATTTCATGCCATTGCAGGTAGGTAATACACAGGCAAAAACACCCTCAGTTCCATAAAGAATCTCACAATCAGCCTAACATTCTCATTGCACAGGATTTCCAAATGTAATTGGGGCCCATGGGACTGATCAGAGTGGAGTTTGATTTGGAAAATGTACCTCTCCTCCTTATGAATAATCAGACACAGTGTCTTCATCAAATATTTGACCTTTGTCAATATCTCATTGGTCAGACACAGGTTCTACGGATATGACATTCCCTGCAACTGATCCAACAAAAAAAGAAGGCTATATGGAACATACATATGGCACACATTAAGGACAAATATATGCAATGACCATCCTTTACCTGAAATGAAGTGACCACTGCATCCTGCCACTGGTTCTGAGGAGGAGTTTAACCTGTTCCCATGTTCTCCTTGTGCTCACGTTTGATCTGGAATTATGACATATTAAATAATAATTAATCTGACACATAGGAAATTAAACACTGCTTTCATTAAGTACAATGCACATGCGTTTAATTTGTCGGCCACTTTTTGCCAGCCGTCATTTCTGGTTTGGGCTGCTTTTGCAGTGTTACCGCTTGTGCATGTTAAATCTTGAAATCCTTCGAGTAACTAACTAACAAACTAACTAATTAACTAACTAACTAAGTAACACCCACCCACACACACACAAACACACACCTACACCCACACCCACACACAGCTTGTGTGAAAAAAAATGCGCCCGTTCTTTCGTTATTTTGTTGCAGCCTATCAAAGACTTGCTGATCATGTTTTCTAGACTCAATATATATGGGCTTTTCACTCAGTGCGGGCGCGCGCATTCATCTCGGATGATTAGATCCGGCTAGACTAATCTACTACACGGCTGCGTTTGAAAAACCGACATATCCCGGATGAGTTTCACCAGCATTAACTCATCCAAGATCAGGCATCTGATCTCGGATGATTTAAGCGACGTACGGAAAATACCCCCCAGATCTAACTAAGATATTGTATTCTTGTGGATTATTTTGTTGATTGTTTATCTGAATTTGACAGACCCTACTTGTGATAACATTCATACACTATTGCTGTATAAATCTCACAAAGCAATCATGTCATCCATCCATTCAACCATCCATTTTCTAAACCAGGACAAGGTTGCAGGTAGCAGGAGTTATCCCAGCAAGCAATGACTAGAGGCAGGAACAGAATCTGTTTAGTTCAGTTCACATGGTGAAGAAACACACACACACACACACACACACCAAGGCCAGTCTAGTATTGTCAAATACACCTAACCTGCATGTCTTTGGATTGTGGGAGAGAAGCACCTGGGGGGGGGGGACCCATGGAGACACAGACTCCATGCATGTAGGACCTGCAATGAGAATTCTGGTCTCCTTACTTCAAGAAAGCAGCACTGCCACTGTGGCACCAAGCTGAACAATCATGCCATCCAGAAGGGTAAAAAAAAAATGCACAAAATATGTTAGCATTGAAAAGCATGAATTACAATTAAGCAGAATCCTCAAATTAAATGCATATTTTAGAAAATTTGTTTAACTATAGAAAGAAAAAAAAACTTCTATTTGTTTCTATGCTCAAGATTTATATCAGAAGCTTTTTCATATTTAACTGGTGTGTCATAGGCCTTTTCTGTAAGGCTGTATTAGCTGAAATTCCTCAGTACCACTTAGCTATTTAATTAGAGAATTAATTTTTCTATAATGAATATCATCAGATGGCAGAGTGACTTGGTAGCAGGACTCCTGCCTCATAACAAGGAGACCAAGGTTTATGTCCCAAGTGCTCCTGCACAGAGTTTGCATGTTCTCTCCATGTTCATGTGGATTTACTCCCACAGTCTAAAGACATGCAGGTTAGGTGGGTGGGTAATACTAAACTTGTGAAGATTGTGGGTTCGCTTCCTGGTTCCTCCCTGTGTGGATAGCGCTTTGAGTACTGAGAAAAGCGCTATGTAAATGTAATGAATTATTATTATTATTATTAACTGCCCCTGATGTGTGTGTGCGTGTGTGTGTGTGTGTGTTCACCCTGTGAAGGACTGACATAGGTTTCAGTTGTCCCCTACCCTATATAAGTAGGTTAGGAAGGTGGCTGAATGGAAAAATTGATTAGTATTGGATTTTGTTATAGTTTTACCTTATATTTCAAATGCACATATTTCTGCATTTTTAAATAGTGCACTGTTATTAATGAGACCATATGAAGCAGATTAAGTAAAAGAATGAAAGCACAAACTTGATTAATTAGTTCACATCACAGTGTATCTTAATAATATAATACATTACATTCACAAGTTAAATATGTACAAAAAACACTTAAGCAACATACAGAAAGCACAAAACGTGAATAATCTTACCTTATATATGCTCAAAGATCAGTGAAACTTCCAAGTTTTCACAGGTCTTCATCCAATGTGCTTGAAAACTCGCACCAGAGGTCATTTCATGCACTTCCGGATAGCAAGATTAACACGCCCAGCTTTATTTTATAAGATGCTAACAGAATAAATCACGTTTTTTTACTATATATATGTATATTATATATAGGTGAAAAAGGTCCATTTCTCAACGTCCAAGCAAGTTTATATTTCATATAGCACCTTTTGTAGACAGAAAAGAAACCATACTAACAAGGAACATCACAACACAAATATATTTATTATTAACATAAAAAAACGACCATTACGTAAAAACAAGAGACATTTAAAATTAATAGGAAAAAATATCCACTCATTAAACATATCACGCAATATTCTGAGAAGGATTAAATATTAAAATTATGTACAGTATAGTACAACGGTAATGGAAAAAATAGAACCATCTAGCAGGTGCTACACCGGGCACTGAGTGTTCATAAAGATGTCCCAACGTATATTATGACTTGCGAGTTTTTGATGAAGTGCCGCTAGAAAAAAAATAGAACCATCTAGGGGGTGCTCCACCGGGAAATGAGCGCTCATAAAGGCATCTCAACATGCATTATCTCTTGTGAGTTTTCACTGAAGTTCTGCTGCACACCAAGGGCCATCAAAATGATCAGGACATTCAGAGACATTTATGTACTAATACATAAACGGCACCCAACTGTTAAAAACTGATAAGTTATTTCAAAATATGCTTAATTAAGAATAAAAGTTACAAATGCTCCCGAAAGCATTTTTTTGCTTTCTGAGCAGATAAAAGTAGATAATTATGATTTAAATTATGATTTAAAAAGGAAAGACGGTACATCAAAACACCCTTTTTCAATTACTAAAGGTCACCAATAATTCAATCACGATTTATTATAGATTTAAATGTGGAACATTAGGGCAGCTAAAATTTAAAAAATATTAACAACTTTAAAAATAAAAAACCAAATTACACAATACTTTACACATGTCTTGATACAATTATTGAACACATTCTTTGAAAAAATCAGCGCAATCGGTCATGTGGATCAAGAGTAAAATAAAATCTAAATTCAAACACCTTTTCCACTTCACACTGGGTGACAGGTTGACCTGATGGCTTATACTTTTCAGGGCATTTTTTGGACGATCACGATCATCAATTTGGGAGGTTGTTACAGACTTCGATAATGATGTGTCATTAATAAAACGTGTGTCTTCTGCGAGATAACTGAAACTTTTTTACTTTTATCTTTTTTTCTGACAGAATCAACGAGTAGGGCTATTATGTACCAGGAGCGAGAAACACATGCAGTTTAAAAAAAAAACGAACAAACTGTTGAAGAAAAAAATATGGGAAGATTGAAAAGCAGAGATGAATTAATACAAACAGCACAAAATCTACCGTAAAACATCATTTTTGTTTTTTAGGAGCCCAAAAGAGACATCGGTACAAATGTGCCTATCAAAGCATCTAAAGATAGACAGATAGACTTTATTTGTCCCTAAGGGGAAATTAAAACTTTATGGAAAATAAAAAATAAAAAAATTAAAATTGTAGAGATAATAGAGAGTTACTGTCAATTAAAGGCTAATAGGTGGCATTAAGATGGCCAAACCTATCCAGATGTACCACAGGTTTACAGTTAAGCCATTTACATTTGAATACAGAGGGTCCAGCTTGAAAGAAAAATCTTTTTTTTTTTTCCAGAGAAAATCTTACTTTGTTAAATACATATTCTATGGTGGGCCAAGGGCAAAACACAAACAAAAAAGGAAATTTCAAATAAAAAAGATAAAAATGCAAACAAAGAAAACACTAGCACAAAAATTAAAATGAACCCACAGGAAAACTCGGGCATTCACAGGGAGAATGTACAAACTACACACTGGCACTGAAACTCATTTGAACACAGGACTGTTAGGGAGCAGCATTTCACACTTGGATCTATTTACTTTCTATTACTTCCATTTCTGGAGTGTGACCATTTAAAATTGACTTTGAATATTAAAATAAACTCTTGTAAATCACAGTTGAAAAATATGAACAGCTCCTGTTGCACCCTATGCAACTGTGATTGATCTTATTCAGGAAAAGATCCCAGTCACCCCACGGGAGAAAGACTTTCCAAGACTTATCTGACATTCTCATCTGAGTTCACCTCTGTTATAGCACATCTTTATTTGAAAACAGCAGTGTCAGATTGGGGGAGCGTGAATGTGACTGAGAGAATAAAACTGAATAAAAAAAAATGCTAACCTTTACAAATACCATACATTTACACTGGCTGTTACAGACTCAAATCAAATTTATGTTTTTATTGTATAATAGTAACAATAAGAGCAGCTCAATACTCAAAACGTTTATTTTGAGACGTGGGAAAGCTTGAACCGGCGACCTCTTGAATATGAATCAGCACTTCTTACTGCTGTACTACCAAAGAAGTCGTGACAACAAACTACACTAACCCGATTTCTTTTTCTTTGGCTATAGTTTTGAAGAAAAGCGCACTTGTTCTGTTATATAAGTACCTTTTGTGAAAGTGCATATTTGATATTTGGACTTCAGTCTTCATACATAATACGCTTCATGTCAGAATTTTGTTGTTAGTACTAAAACATGAAAAACTTTTTGTCTTTTAGGCATGTGTTCAACATTTCTTGCATTTCATCTAATCCTTCACTTACATATATCTTTGTAGACAAAGAACACACATGAAATGCATGTGTTCCAAATAACGATATATTATTTACCCTATACAGCTGTAGGTACCTCACTACTCAGATAAACAAGGCTTGAGCTTGGAGAGCTTTTTGCCCTATCTGTGGCAGCTGGGGAATAGGATAGCAGGCTAACACAAAAGATGCTGGCGAAGAGGTGCAAACACATTTAAAGTAACCCGGGTTTGCAAGTTTTTTCATAGGCTTTGGTAATTCTAGTGTTAAGATAATTAAGATAAAAAAAGATATTTGAAGAGCTCCACTCCACCACAGCAACAAGTTCTCCAACAACGCATTCACTATGCTATCATCAGGAGTAACTGGTGGAAATCGTGGTAAGTTGGGAGTTAAGGAGGACACAAAATGAAAGTCTGCCTAACTATGTGGAAATCAAAGAAATGGCCAGAGATCTACATTGACATGAAAGATAAAAACATAATGCTTAATAGTTTATCCTGTGGATTCAAGGTAATGTATTTAAATCATTGGTGCAAATACTGCATGGAAGTTACTGCAGTTATACTACAATGGTTGCCCCCATCAAGAGCTACACCTGTCCCTGAATTCAATGAGCCACCTCTATGGCGGTAAAGCTAACTTGTTCAAAAATGCAAAGGAGCCAAGCTTATGATTCGGGAACACACTTTCAACGGGACAGTAACTCCAACTTCAAAATAATGGCCATAGTCATTTTGAATGGTAACTTAATGGAGATCCACCATTTTGCTTTAATGGACATTCAAGAGTCAATGATTCCTACGTAACAACTTGTTAATTGCTGACGTGGAGGTATGCCTTGCGCATGTGAAATGTGGAACTACATTACAGCAATACAGAGCAAATAGATGATAATAGTCTTAGTGTGACAAAAGTGTTTCTCTACTATCACTATAAGTCCATGCTACCCAATGGGTGAGTTGTTAAAGATCATTATTTTGGTCATATATATCCAGACCTCAGCTGATGTTCTTGTTACAGTGAAGGGAATATTTCATTAATCATTAAACATACTACAGGATATCGTCATGGTTTCATGGCAATTTGGTGCAATTTTAATCATACCGTATATATTCGTGTTTAAGTTCTCCCGTGGTTTAGTTGGGGCTTGATTTTACCGTATAATTTCTGGTATTCTATAATGTTGGTCGTATAAGTCGAATGCGGAAAACTTATGCGGAGATTATGATATGCTAACGCCCACGTGTGAGAGTAACCATGGAGCACACTGCCTTTTTTTCTATGTATTGTGCCTACGTGACCACACGGTAATACCTAAACTATTCCGAAGCGACGTTTGCACTTTTTTGTGTTTTTTGTATCTCACACCCTCATACACCTTTATCGTAACAGCATCTCTTATCTACGATGGAGCGTTCAATCAGAAGAAAATATGAAGCTGGTTTTAAATTAAAAGTCATTGAAGTGCCAAAAGAAATTGGTAACTGCGCTGCTGCAACAAAATTCAATGTGTCTGAGAAACTGGTGCAAGATTGGAGGAAGCAAGAAGATGTAAAAAAAAAAAAATTATCGTATTTATCGCCTTATACGCGAGTATATACGGTATTTCACTTTTGTACACCTTCACCAAATTTTCTCAATTTGCTCTGCATTCACTACAGTAGAAAAGAAGACCTTGGAAATGTTTTATGCTAATATAAAGGAGATACACCCTTGACAGATCCCCAAACCTGTCATTCAGCAATTGCCAGTTACAAAGTATATTATCATGATTAATTTTTCTTGTTCATTTTCTTTTAATTCTTGGTGATTTTTGCATGTCATTGTTTATAAAAGTTGATTTAAATTTATCATTATTCTGGTCACACCAATTTCTGTTCTTTTTTGCATGGTTCCCTAAATTTTGTAACTTTATTTAAATGGCCACAGTAATAATGTTTGCAGTCACATGATATGGAGATCACATGACACTTTGGGTACATCATACCCTACCTATAAAATCAGTATCCTAGCTTTGTGATGACTAACACAACCGTCTTTTCATGCCTTTTGTTGGTTAAGAATTATCACTTTGTTAGTTTGCTCCTAGACTTTAGCTGTCCTTCAGACCACTGATTTTTTTCTAGCATTTTGGTTTTGTCAAAAGTATTTTACCTTTCAAAGTCATTAAATCCTTGCCTGACATTTGACTATGACTTCTGCCTGCATCCTTTTACTTTTCATCTTTCAGTTTTATTTTACTTTCTCCCTTTTTCCTAGTATACATTCTGAATTCTTCATATTACTAACAACAGCTGTTTTGATGTCTGAGCACAGACAAAATGAGAATTTTAAAGTGTAACCAGAAATGTCCAGAGAAGTCTGGCCTACCTTTTCTATAAGCCAAAAACCTAAACCAAAGGACATACTTGAAACAATAAGAGCCAGTGTACTACAAACCAGCGACTCTAAACATGAATAAAACACACGTTTAAGTCGTCTCTGGGAATGTTTTTAATATCCATCCATCCATTATCCAACCCGCTATATCCTAACTACAGGGTCACGGGGGTCTGCTGGAGCCAATCCCAGCCAACACAGGGCGCAAGGCAGGAAACAAACCCTGGGCAGGGCACCAGCCCACCGCAGGGTGCTCACACGCACACACACCAAGCACACACTCGGGCCAATTTAGAATCGCCAATGCACCTAACCTGCATGTCTTTGGACTGTGGGAGGAAACCGGAATACCCGGAGGAAACCCACGCAGACACGGGGAGAACATGCAAACTCCACGCAGAGAGGACCCAGGAAAGCGAACCCGGGTCTCCTAACTGCAAGGCAGTATTGCTACCCACTGCGCCACCATATGTTTTTAATAGATTAATTTATTAGTGATTTTAATGTTTTTTTGGCCCAGAGGCTTAACCACCTTGAATAATGAACTCGTACATGAATGTGTGATATTGTTTAAGTTTTAGTTAGTTACAGGATGAGAGAAGTGGCGTAATTAACACGTTTCAGTTGTGGTGACCAAAAGATAAAGGTTAATGCATAGAGAGGAACAGAACAATAAGAACAAGATGAGAAGAAAAAGTGATTGCTCAGGGGAAGATGGGTTTGAGGAGAGGTATTTGATGGAGAGAGGATAAGACAGGCAGCATCAGCTCTGTTGAACTATAATAGGAGTGTAGTAGTAATGGCTGGAGTGAACATTCCTGGGTGTGGCTGTGTTCGAGTGTTGACTTAAAAAAGAAAGCAGAAAATAGAATGTAGAGAGGCCACTAGAACAATAATCAGACAGAAGGATCCAAAGCCTAGCAGCATTCACTGGGGGGACAAGGCATCATAGTGTGCTGTGATGACCAGTTGAAGTGGCAGTTTGGATCTGCTGTGAAGGATCGGAGATATGGTGGGCTATGCAAAAGGAGATTTGTCATAATGTCCCAATAAGCAAAAATAATGTGTCTCAAAGGATTGTTTGGATTTTCAGTATATTTATTTATTTAGATTTACTTATGGAAATATTTCCACACCCAAAGACACTGGGTTTTTAACAACATTGTTTTAAAGAAAAATTATGTATTGATTGAAATCATGCACTGTTGCACAGTTTCACTTTAGTTCTTTGCTCTTAATAAATTTCTGTTACTCTTTTAAACTGAAGTCTTGCCTGCCTCCTTACTCACCCTGGTCTATATTGTGCATGAATTCTGATGTCTCGGTAGAGGTTGGTGCCCATGGCTGCCAACATTCCACCACAAAAGTAATCATGGATGATTTAGAAATCAAATTGCCAATCCCTTGTACAATTGTGTCTGTGACATCACGCTTCATACATCTACAGTTTGTTACCATAACAAACCATAAATAAAATACAGTATATTTGTACCCAAAATAAAAATAGTGTTAGAAAGATGCAAAACATAACAAAATTCTAGAGATAAACACTCAATAAATTGCAAAGCAACAGAAATTGATGAAGTAATATTTTAAACCCCAAAATTAAAAGACCCAAAAAACAGGCTACAGCAGGTAAAGAAAAATATAAAAAAGAACTGTGAGGATGACCATATACTTAAATGATCCATCCAAAAAAATTGGAAAAATCCTCCAGGTCTGCAGATAAGAAGGTCAAATTGGTACAGTCTACCTGCAAAAAAAATCACAACAGGGACAAGGTGAAGTGAACCTACAGTAGAGCAGTGTGAAGGAGGTGAGAAGTCGGATGTGCAACATCAAGGAAATTATCAGATAGGAACCTGAACAAGGCCAATGATTTAAATGGGTTTTAGATAGTCCATAACATTTTATGAGGCTCCAGAACTGAATGGGACAGCTAACTATGTTGGGATTTTGTTTTTTTTTTTTTTACTTTTGTTAGTGCCTAACTAATTAGCAGGTAGACCACAATTTGTGAGATACAAGAGCTATGTGTGTCAGAGACAGTAGTCAGTGACAAAAGATCTCCATGCTTCCTGTTTATCTGATACATGTTAGTATTTGCGCTTCTTGTTTATCTTATACATGTTAGACTTCAAAAATTATTCTAATACATGTAATTCACACCATTTTTCAGAAAACTCTGCAGTCATGTGATATAGAAGTGATACATAGAAGAAGGAATACAGGGGTAGTTAGTTGAGTAGTGTGATTTGAATGATTGACAGTTCAGTAAGGGCAAAAATCATAAAGACAACTGTGGACTTCAGGAAGAGTAAGCTTTTTGTGACTCGTCTCTGTCCAAAGAAGCATACATTGAAGTGGCTCCAATATATGAGCCTGGAGTCCGACAAATAAAAAATGGCTAAAGTTGACTTTATTTACTGAGCAGGTTATGGATTAATAAAGTATCTATCTATCTATCTATCTATCTATGAGTCTTTAGGATTGAAAGAACATTTCTACATATATACTTTCAGTCTGTGCTTACAGGAGTGTTTTTTTTTTTTTACGTCATGGTATGCTGGAGCAGTTGCATGAGCACAGGAGACTCCAGCAGACATAAATGTTTTTTTTTTTAATTTGTGTATTTATTTAGTAGTTTTAGCACTTTTTTTTTTTTTTTTACAAAATAAATAGGTGAATAAAGCAAGCTCTTATGAGTGTTACATAGGGTTGCTTTCTAATTTCCTTTTCAGGTTTGTTTTAGAGGCTGTTAGATTTTGTTATTATCTGTTTTTTTTTCTCTAGATGTGTGACTGAGATCTGTGAAATGCTGAATGAATGCAGAATATATGTATACTGTCACAGCTCTACTTCTTTGCATGTCCAAGGTGAGAGCACAGGGAAAGCCCTGGGAGAACAGCTAAGGAACTCCATATACCTCAAAGCATGTTCTTGTCTTTTTTTCAAGAGACAACTAGATGTGATCTACAAGAACATAGTTAGATAGCTGGAAGTACCTGGGAGTAGTGACAACTTCTTGAGGCCAGAACCAGCCATGGGAGACTACCTCTTCTGGTTATTTAATCACGGATTAAAATAAAGGGAAGTGCCTAACAGAGAAACAATAACTCCAAACACCAAGCAAGAGTAAACCCCATCTAGTTCTATCTATAAGTGCTATGAAAGTACCGTAACCATACAGAAATTTGAAAAGACATTTTGTAGGGGTATAAAATACCCTTAAACAAAGCCTTAAACTCATGCAAACTAGATGGAATTAAAGGAATGTTGAAAATGCCATTTTAAAAGAGGCTATGACTCATGGAATCAAGGAAAACCTACATCTTGTTGTTTGTACTAGTCTTGAACTGTCAATTTTGTATAAAAACTATAGTCCTGTTTTTCAGGATGGAAAATCTATTTTGTGAGTTTGTGTTTACATTTTGGAATATTACTTAATCATTTTTTTGTGTTTTTCTTGATTGTGTTTACAGCTTACTTAATTGCTCTGTCATGGCATAACTCTTGTTTATATTACATTCTGTGTCATCATCAGTGGTTTTAAATTTGCAACAATATTGACTCCCACATACAGCAGCGGAGGGGCCTAAATCGAGCTGCTCTGCATACACTTACTTTGTAGTACATGCTTTGATTTGCACAAATATCAATCTCCCTAAAGGCAGAGCACTAAGGAGCCAGTGTGGTTGAAGGAGGAGTTGAAATAAAGCTAAGACAGACAGAAAGTAATATTGCAATGTATGTAAATACATGTGTTTATGTATGAATTGGTTGTTGCCATTTCATGCATTCAGAAACCACCTGAAGTAGTTCTGAAGTGTTTTTGTCCATATAAATTTGTTTTCCTTTAATTTTGGAAATTACAAAAACTGTCCTGCATCCTATTGGAGCATTAAGAATTGTAATTAAAAGAAAACTTCATCAGCCATAGTTTACTGGAAGACACACGTTTGTCACAAATGAATGAGTTTTATGTAGGTGCTCTTACTTAAGTACACTGACAAAAAATCTAATAATCTTTAAAAAAAGGATAAGAAAGTTTGAATTGTAATTAAGGGGTATTAACAGCCAAAGTAATTAAAATAATTGAATGCAGGCAGTATACTGCAAGTTCAGCTGAGTAATCGAGGTAATTTGTGAATAACAACAGTAAAAGAAATGATGTGGAAACTACAAACCACAAATACCGTACAAAATAAATTCTAGGTTAGTGCCCCTCCTTAACCCAAAACACCAAGATTGACTACCTGGTGGGTACAAAACACAATTTACAATTTATGGTACTGCCTGTCATGTTTCAGTCAAGGTTCCTACCCTGGCTAGTGTTCAAATTCAAACATTAGAACAATCTAGACAAAAATTGATCATTCAGCCCAACAAAGTCTACCATTCCTATGCACTTAATTCTTCTAAAATAGCATCAAGTGTAGCTTGAAAGACACTAAAGTCCTATCGTCACCCATACTACTTGGTAGCTTATTCCAATTGCCTGTGGTTCTCTATGTAAAGAAAAATATAGTAATATTTTTGTGAAATTTACCCTTAAAAAGTTTCCAGCTGTGTCCCTATGTTCTGATAAACCCATTTTAAAATAAATGTCTCAATCCACTGTACTAATTCCTTTCATAATTTTAAACACTTCAATCATATTGCCTTTTAATTGTCTTTTTCTTAAACTGAAAAGGCTCAGCTCTTTTAACACTAGAATCCCTGAAGCCTATGAAAAAACTTGTAATCCCAGGCCACCTTAAATTTCTTCGCACCTCTCCATCTTCATCTTTTGTTTTGCAAATGTGTTGATCAGCACAAACAGCAAGCAGACTGCTATCCCATCCCCCCACCATTGCAGCTCAACTTGAGCAAAAAGTTCTCCCAGCTCAAGTCTTGTTAATCTAGGTGTGAGGTGCCTGGAGTTGTATAGGGTAAATAATATATCATTATTTGGAACACATGCATTTCATGGGTGTTCTGTGTCTACAACGATTTGGGTAAATGTAGGATAACAGGAAATGTTGAACACATACCTAAAACAGAAACTTTTTTCATGTTATAGTACTAATGACAAAATTTTGACATGAAGTGTATATGTCTGAAGACTGAATTCCAAATATTAATTAAACATTTCCACAAAAGGTACACATATAACAGAAAAAGTGTGCTTTAATTCAAGAATATAACCGAAGAAAAAGAAATCAGGTTAGGGTGGTACAGCAGTAAGAACTGGTGACTCATAATCAAGAGGTCACAGGTTTGATTCCAGGCACTTCCTACAATTACCGTTTTGAGTAGTGAGCTGCTCTTGTTGTTACTCTTATAGAATAAAAACATACATTTGATTTGAGTCTGTAACAGCCGGTGTAAATTTATGGTACTTGTAAAGGTTAGCTTTTTTTTTTATTCGGTTTTATTCTCAGTCACGTTCACGCTCCTTCCAATCTGACATTGCTGTTTTCAAATAAAGATGAGCTATAACAGTGATGAACTTAGATAGGATGAGGGTTCTAAAGAGAAAGAGAATAGAAGCCCTCCCTGCAAGAAACGTGCAACCACGCATAAAATCAACACAGCTGCACCAGGTGTAAAGGCGAAAGATGGCACCGTTTGGATGCCGTAACAGGTTGGCCGTCATCCTGCCAGTGAATCTGTCACATGCATGTCCTTCAACAAAACAGCAGGGCTTACAGAGCTTGCCAAAGTATCGTGCAAAGTTCCATTTGCAATTATGTTTCTTGATGGTCTTTATATGAAAAACATTTATATGTTACTTATATAAACACCACATCGAATGTTGTTTACCTATATTTATTTACTTATCTTCCTACAGTGTAAACTCACAAGTAGACTACAGAGCTTCCTGTGTTTGATCGACACGGGCATGCTCACAAAGTACACGTAAAATGCCACTCCTTATTCAGAAAAAGATCAGTTACGAAAATTGCGACGGCAGCTTTTACCTACAGCTACAGACACTTCAGTACGTGAGCGACTCTGCTTCCTCTTCATTTTTGGGAGCCCCTCAAATCTGAGACCATCCATAATGTAACCGGATGAGAATGGCAGATGAGGACAAAACACACTAATAATAATAATAATTCATTACATTTATATAGCGCTTTTCTCAGAAGTTCAAGTGCTTTTATTAAAACAAATTAAAATCAAAGTGTGTCCCAAAGTGCAGTGCTCAAAACTGTCAATAAATAAATAATCCGTAAAGAAAGTGTTCATGTGGAGGTTAAAATCAATAAAACAAAAAAATTCATTAAAAACAAGGTTAAAGCAACGCAGTGCAGGAAATTCATTTAAAATCTGCAAGCCCTGGTGCCTTCCTTTAAAACTGAAGCCTCTCTGGCTTATTGTATTCGGATCTCAGCCCGGAGAGATTGTTGACCAGCAGGTGCAGACTCCTATCTCATACGGCCCATGTCCCCCGCCGCCAATCCCACGGCGTCTGCAGGCAACCCCGAGCCCTGCTCCACCTGAACCGCTGCCAATCCAGGCTTCACCCGACATGAGTGCTCTATACTTCCACCACTACAGTCTCAAAGACTCCTTCCAGCGAGAGCACCTCCAGAGCATAATGGTCACTCTTGATCCCAAAGAAGCTCAACAGAAGCGACCCACAGCCCCCTCCTGAGCGATGGCCACTCGCTCCTCCTTAGGGCTCTACTCCTATTCCACCTGTTTCCACTCTGTTCTCTAGCTTGTTTCCTCTCTCTTCTGCCTGCTTCTCCCATCTTTTAACCTCCACTCGCTTTTCTTGACTCCTTTAAATTTTTTTCTTCTTGCACTCTCCTTTATAGGCATGGGAGCTATTGCAGGTGCGATCGCCTGATTGCTGCCCTGGGCTGACAATAAGGCAATCGGACTGCCCACAAGTGCCTCGCACCAACCCAGGGACGGGATATCTTCACGGCAGATCGTTCACAGCTGCTCCACTCCCCTTCTTATTAATGCTTTGATGTCATCCACTGCTCCTGTTTTTCCCACTAAGGAATCATTGTTTCTGTTACTTATTACAACGTCTGTTACTTACTTTCAGAGATGCCTGTGTCATTTACTGCTGCTTACTACCCCACATCTCCGATGCTAGTTTAAATACAAATAACAAGTACATGTAAAAAGTAACTTTTCCAAGTAACTCCCTGAAACAGTAAGCTGATTTTGCTCCTGTGCAGGCAAAAAAAACCAAAAAAAAAACCTTCTAATACTTCTAAAAAAAAAGCTTTGAAAATCCCTCAAGGCTCCTTTGCTGCAACAAAACAGAAAAAAGAAGTTTTTAAGAACAAAATGTATTTTTTAATTAACTCTCACACCACCAAATAAAAGGACTCAGCTGTTTCTCCTTCATTTGCAAAGTTGACGTCAGCACGTCAGTATATCTCAGTGCTCTCAATTTAGATCCAAATCCTCTCAATCAATCTCAAGAAGGGGAGTCTTTCCCATTTTTTGTCTCTTTTATGTCTGTTTTTACTATTGATATTGTTGATCATCTGTTTCTTTAATCCTACACATCTTTTGCTGTTTGTTGTGAGTCTTAAGTTTTCCCAAGCACATAAATCTCGAACAATACAAAAATACCCACTTACTGACAAGCCTCGGGTAGCAAAAAGGACAAAGAAAAAGGTTAATTAAAATTAAATATGTATTTCTCACAAAACTACTCTGAGCAAAAAGAAACAAAAAGCAAACACCATGGACTACATAAAGGGCATAAACGAGATGCTTAAAATACAAGACAATCTAAGTGAACACTGTCCCAATACAAAATACAGAAATGAAAGTCAAAAACGGACCATGAAGTCAAAAATCCAAAAATCACAATAACCACAGAAAATCACAAACCAATAAACATACCACCAAGCGCATTTGCATTAACTGCAAAGGATTTTGGGTTATTCCTACTTTTATAGGGCTGAGGGCAGTCCATTGAGGTGATGAGCAGGTGGTCCCACTTCCTGGGGAACCACCCACAAAATCTTAGGACTATAATCAAGGCATTCATACTTAAGACAAAATTAAATACCAAGAAAAATGCAAATGAACAGAAATAAAATGAATACAAACAAAAGAATCGACAATCAAAAAAAAAGACGTAACACAAGGATTTAAACCCCATTTAGAGGAGGAACCTTGGCAGAAATATAGCACTGTACACCTTGTGTTTTATGGTTGGTCGTTCAAGAGGTAGGGCCACCTGCCTGTCACAATTAAGGGACTGCCATTGGCATAAAAAACTGAGAAAAACTCACAGTTCCTTGCAGTTCATTGAATGCTCTTGTGGTGTTGCAAGTTTCTGTAGTATTTGTTCTATGCTCTTGTGATTTTATGGATTTTTGTCACTTTTTGCTCTGTCTACTTTGGATTTCATATTGGGACTGTGTTTGCTATTTGGATTGCCTATTTTTTTTTTTTTTGATTTTTGTATTTTTTTGTATTTTTTGTGCATTTCAGAGCTTCTAGAATAATAAATCTTTTTTTAAGATTCTTCATTGTCCCTTTTCTGACTAGCTGTAGTTAACAGTTTGCACCCCCACCACCACCATTCACCCCTTACTGGGCATTTTGAGTATTTTTATATGACTTTTGTGTCTGGGAACTCTTCAGTGTGTAACACTGCCCAAGCTATTCCAGCATCCCTTTATATAAATGTAACTCAATGTAAATAACAGTAAACAGCAATAATTTCAGAAGTCTGTTTATTTTTAAGACTTAAATCCAAAAATAAACAGAAATCAGTACTTATGTTCTTAAGCCATTTTGCACTCAAATTCCAAGGTAAACAGGTTTCCCAACAACTGTATCCAGAACCTCTGAACCTCAAGGTGCCATGGCATGCCAGCTCTAGCAATGGAAAGTAACTTGATTTAATCCCTTAAGCAGGGAAAAAGGCCCATCTCTTTCTCCAAAGCTCTTACCACTTGGCCTTAAAGGATCAGTTCTGTATTTTTCAAGTCAAAATTATTTGTTCACAAACATGGTATATATGCATTTGCCACTTCAGACTAGTGTGTATTTTCTATTTTTTTTTTAAATTAGAAAGTCTGTCTTGGCATTTAATAATGGAGTAATGGGATCAGAAATTAAAATTCTAAAAACTTACTCAATATGTCCACTTTGAAGAAGCAAATATTTTGGTGTACGAAAACATGCCCTTCATATTTCCAATGCATATGTTTGTGACAACAAAAGGGATCTGGAAATAATCACTGTATCGTGTATTCCTGGTGCTATATTTGTTGAGGTGAGAATAAGTTTTCTATTAGTGTGTGTAATAGAAGTGGCCTTCATGGGAGGAATTCTAACATAAATATTGAATTAAATGAACATGATACCAAGCAGGCGGCATGAACAGTTTACTCTGATTTTGTTTTTCCAGAGGAAACCATGCTCCTGCGGGTGAAAGGTTGTTGCAGAGGAAGACAAACATTGAACTAGCATGTGTAGCTGATCTTCTTTTAAAATGTGAGAATCTCATAATATTGGTGTTTGTTTGTTCGAAAATTATATGTATTAGCTATTTTACACTGTTTTTTTGTTACCTCAGTACATGGATCAATGTTTTATAACTTTCTTGGCTTGAAAAATGGATGTACTCTGTAAGTGTTTAGGCTTTTGTTTTCTGGGTGGGCTCCATGCCCCATAGCTCTCTTCATAAATGCAAGGACAGGCTCTGTATATTTTCAGACTTAGAGAAAATGCTTAACTTTAGAACCCAATTTCATGTGGCAAATGTGCAGTGGTAACTGAAACATTTATCTTTTGATCTTTGATGTAACCAACCTCATGAAAACATTTTAGGATGACATTTACTGCTATTAAATTTCTCTGGCAGCATGATTTGTGCATATAACATTTTTTATGTGTTTGCTATTCATAAAACTTACATTTATTTTAACAATTTAGTTATTTAATCTTTGCCACTCAAAATAAAATAAGCAAAGAGGCCTGCATGTGCCATATACAAAAATAATCATGAGTCCTTGTTTCTCCTAATCCACAGCAATGGAAAGGCCATGATGTGAACCCAATGGTCCTATTTGTTGTCTATAATTTCAGACCTGGGGGGTATTTTTCGTACATCGCTTAAATCATCCGAGATCAGGTGCCTCATCTTGGATAAGTTAATGCCGGTGACACTCATCCGGGATAGGTCGGTTTTTCAAACGCAGCCGTGTAGTAGATTAGTCGAGCTGGATCTAATCATATGAGATGAATGCGCGTGCCCGCACTGAGTGAAAAGCCCATATATATTGAGTCTAGAAAACATGATCAGCAAGTCTTTGATAGGCTGTAACAAAATGACAAAAGAACGGGCGCATTTTTTTTTCACACACGCGGTGCAAGACCTTTTATTCGAAGGACATGAAGAATTTCAAGATTTAATATGCACAAGGGGTAACACTGCAAAAGCAGCCCAGACCAGAAAAGATGGCTGGCAAAAAGTGGCCGACAAATTAAACGCTAAGTAGTGTGCATTGTACTTACTGAATGCAGCGTTTCATTTCCTATGTGTCAGATTAATTATTATTTAATATGTCATAATTCCAGATCAAACGTGAGAACAAGGAGAACATGGGAACAGGTTAAAGTGAAGTACAAGAATATACTTCAAACTGGTAAATATTGGTATATAACTATTTAAAGAATTGTTGACATTAATAATCATATATAATATAAAAAATATTAATTGTAAAGCTAATAAGAAGGCAGACAAGCAAAAAACAGGTGGAGGTCCACGCGGTCCAGACCTAACCCCTGGAGAAGAGCTGGCTCTCCAGCAAAATGCCCATTGCCCTGTTTCTGAGGGCATTCCAGGGGGAAGCTCCTCCTCAGAACCAGTGGCAGGATGCAGTGGTCACTTCATTTCAGGTAAAGGATGGTCATTGCATATATTTGTCCTCCATGTGTGCCATAGGTATGTTCCATATAGCCCTCTTTTTTGTTGGGTCAGTTGCAGGGAATGTCATATCCCTTGAACCTGTGTCTGACCAACGAGATATTGACGAAGGTCAAATATTTGATGGAGACACTGTGTCTGATTATTCATCAGGAGGAGAGGTACATTTTCCAAATAATGTTTGAACAAACTCCACTCTGATCAGTCCCATGTGCCCCAATCACATTTGGAAATCCTGGTAATGAGAATGTTAGGCTGATTGAGATTCTTCATGGAACTGTGGGCGTTTTTGCCTGTGTGCTGCCTACCTGCAATGGCATGAAACGCCTCTTGTATTGTCTGCACACACAGGTGTCCAGGAAACACTATGAAAACCCGAAGGAAATCTTTCAGAGCCAAACAGACTTTACGAATTGCCTGGGAAGCTGCACTTTTAGTTAGATTTCCGCATCGCCTACAGTATATAAAAAAGTGCCGCTTGTAAAAAACCTCAAAGCAATGCCTACTGTCTGTGTGGTTGTGAGAGCCCGACTTCGCCTAGTTTGACTTTGAATATAAGGTGTTAATAAATCTTTGAGGTACAATATTCCCCCTTGGCTAAAGCGGTATCTTTCGAAAAGAATTTCCTCCAGGAGCAATAAAGGATCTTGCTGATTGCGCAAAACCCTCTATATGAAATTCTCTGCATATAATTTGCGCACCAATATCAATTGGTCGCTCATTCATGAACGGCGAAGCCATGACTGGATGACTTCCACACACCGTCACTAATTACGTGTGTAAACTAATCCTTGTTTACGTAGAACAAACCTGCTCCGAGAAGGTTTGAGGATTAGGATCTGCTGCTATGACAACACTTACAGCAAGAGTTTCGAAAAACCGACAGATCCAGGATCACGCCAAATCGTCAACAATTACATCTGGCTAAACGACTAATCCACATACGAAAAATACCCCCATGGTAGGAGTTTAATGATATTGTTATTTTTGTTTGAAACATTTGGATACTCTGGTTTTCCTCCCACACCTCCAAAGACATGCAGGTTACGTTTATTGGTGATTTCAAACTGGTCCTGTGTGACAGTGTGTGTGTATATGTATGTGTGTACTCAAAGCCTTTTTGCTGTCAGGATAGGCTCCAGCCTCCCACATTCCTTATTTACATTAAGCAGTTTTAAGAGGCTGTTGTGTTGTGTTACTTTGGGTTCTGTGATACAAGCTCACCAAGATTGCTGAACGAATAACTGAAACTTTTTGGTGATTAGTTAGGTCACTTCAGTGCAGCATATACCCTCTTTCAATGAGGCTTTTTCTGCAGAATAATTTGATATGTCAACAAGGTTAGAATAAGGATAGAAATGTCCTGGATGTGTTTTAGGATCTTGAAAATGAATTAATGTGGCTTTCTGTCATGAAACTTCCATCCAATAGAGCAGTTTTGGAACATAGTTACATGACTAGTATTGGAGTCAATGGCATTGTTATGAATACTGTTGAAATGGCAGAGTATAGGAGTGGGAGAGCAAACTTGTAATCAAGGAAAACAGGAGTTCAGAATACTTAAAGAGCAAGCAGACAGTACCAAATGAAAATTGGCATTCAAGGAAACTAAGTAACGGTCCTATCACTAAATCTTATTCCTCCTGACACTAGAAAGTAGAGAGTAGCAGTGAATACTGATTCAATCCTGTAAATAGATGCCAGAAACTGTACACTTCCTTCTTATACAGGTGGGAAAAAAAGTGACGCAATATGCCATGTAACCTCAGTTAATCAGTAAAATTGATTACTCTTAGGAATATAAACACATTTCAGAAATGTTTGCATTAGAAAGATCATAGAGTTGTATTAAGTATATACAGCATCCTGGTTTGAGATGTCCCGAAATATCTTCTTTCATGAGCTGTTTGTCCATAAGCACACTCTTCTCACTAAATAATTATTGATTACTAATCATGCAGTCTGTCATGTTTGTATGTTAATTTTTTATCGTAATTTCTTGGCCTCAAAAATCATTAAACCATTTTTGGGGGGTTTAAAAGTCAAGGAACTCAGTAGTTACATTCATTTTTTGTTTAATTGCTTTTTGAATGCATTAACTTTTAATTCTGTTTCCGTGACTCCATATTGTATAGGCGACAATTTTGCTGTGTTTCCTAGGCTTTTGCTAGACTTAATGAATGGAGGTGTGCATCAAGTGACATCTTCACCACAATGGGATAAAGGTCAGCAAGTATCAGAGTCTACAAACTCTTACAAAGAAGTTTGCGTGCAACTGGACTCTATTTTGTTACCTGACTTTGATTCACATTTCTTTTTTGGTTTAAGGAATTAATCTCCTTTTTTGGCTCTCAGTGCATCTTTTATGATTCATGTTTTGGGCTCTGTTTTATTCAGATTTTTTTGACCCTGGTATCTATTTCAGCTTGCTTTTTACTTCCCTTCTCCAGATCTTTAATTAAAGCCCATTTATAACTCATCATTTCTGTTTATAACACCCATATATTTAAACTCAGGGTGCTACATGTGTTTTTTCAGATGGGCTTTGAGGGAGTTTTATTGCCAGACATACATTAAAGTGTACATTTTTTAAGACGTGTCAAAAGATTACTTTTTCATCAGGGCCTGCTACACAGATATACACAAAAGTCTTTTACCTTAACCAAACATTGATCCAAATTCCTAGTGTAAAGATTTGACCTGAGTTGTAACTAAATCATTCTGTTGATCCTGTCAGCCAATATGTTAATGAGAACTTCTAACCAAAAAATCAATATCAGAAGTCACCAAACAAATCCCATTATTCTTAAGTTTTCCTATGAGTTGCTTTAAGTAAATGCTAGTCATTCCTTTCCTGTTTAGATGTGCAGAAATGAGTATATGTGCTTCTGTCAACATGGCAGCACCCATTAAAACAACAATAAAATGTATAATAACCAAAATAACTGGTAAAAATTCTATAAGTAAGCTATAATGAATCAGAACATTCTAAAATGAGCTTCTTGTTATTAACAGGAAAAACAAGATTTAACATGAAGTAAAAAAGGCAAATCAGAATATCTTTAATGAGACCATGATATAATGATTCTGTTATCCCAAATGCCTTTCTATTAAGACTTTGTACCCAAATCACTTGAATCATCAGATAAATCTTTTCAGGGGTGCAGGGGACATTACATTTCATAAATTTTCAATTTCAAAAGCATAATTCCTGTCAGTACAGCTGCTCCAGAATGTGCAAAAGCCTGACATTCGAAGATATGCATTACTAAGTACACATCATGATTTTAAGTGCTTGGAAGTAGTGGGGATTTATTTTCATGATCTAAACCCTATTTTGTTGTTATCAAAATTATATTCAGGTTTGTTGATGAAAAGTATTACAAGGGTATTTTGTCTTGGGTCATGGTCATCACCATTTTGTGATTCATCTCATAAGTCACAGTGGTTCTGTTGTAGCAACAATGTAGTTCACTGTATGTGACAATGGACATCTTCACCAGCGAGCAAGTTTTTTAAGAGTGACAACCGGCATCATTCCTCAACAAAGTTTTTTGGAAACTAATACTCAATTAAATCTTTGCAACCTTCTAATAGGGAAATGATTATATAGCAGCTAGGAATTTATTTGGCTGTTGGCATTTGTTTTCTGTGCATTGTGAATTGACATTCATTCCATTAACTCTGGAGTATAAACGTTGGAGGAAAAATGGTTGCATAATTGTTTAATAAGTGCCTCTGTTTCCTGAAGCTCAGGGCAAATACTGACCATTTACCATCATTAGCACAACAAAGGCAAAGACATGATAAAATATCCTTTTCATGCTTTTCATTAGAAAGTCAAGTTTGTTTGACCTGAATGTGTGGGCACTTCTCAATTAGCAGCACAAATGATAATTTTATGTGTTGGAAATTGAGGAGTGAAATAAATTAGTCTGTATTTATTTCTCCTCTTTCTTTCCTAGAATTACCACATGTTAATAAGGCTGCCCACATTGCTACATACCAATTCATTCTTATGTTCTTCTGCAATCCAGTATCCAACTACCTCCATTACTGTATTTTTCTTAACCTCCAACAAGCAAATAGGATTGCAAAGGCATGTACAGTACGTCTGTTGCCCTTACAGTTGTTAAGGTATCAGGGAGTGAGGTGACAACTTTTTATTTCTTAAAATACTGCTCTTAATCCCAGAAGGATGTCACAAAAATTGTTGCAACAAAGATTAACTCTACATGACCGTTGACCAAAGCATATTTTATCAGGGGAAATTATACATGATCCTTTTGACTGCTTTATGGAGATAACCTGAACGGAACCTTTCACCCACATCACATACATTGATTTTGGATTCTAAACACCTACAGCTACTTTCAGATGCAATGCCAATTTGCTAACTTGATTAATATGTCTTACAAGTGTGTTTGTATCATATTAGTTGTTTGGAGTTAGTTGGGGAATCATTATTACTATTGTCCTTATCTTGTATGTATGTATTATTCTGCAATTTATATGACCATCACTAAATCAAACTCTAGCAAAGGATGCATTTGGCAATATTGGCAATGACATATTCACTATTACTACAATTGTAACAAGTGCAAGGAGGAATAACTTATGTGGATTATTAAATTCTCGCATGAAGATTCTTAGCACCATCTCTCTTGCTTTTTTTTTTAACTGTACCTGTACTTTTTCCTATTTTATTTTTTAAAAAATATGTATTTTTATTTTTTTAACCAGAATAATTATTTTTGTATCTTTCATTTTCTAAAAATATGTCTAAAGATTAAGTGCATGCTAGCACAAGGACTTTCTTTTTCATGGAGCCCACCTGACAGGCATAAGAGTCACGTGAAGACCTGAACCTAACATACAGGAGGAGGAAGTTGGGGAGCATGCTCTGATACAGTGCATTGCTGGACTCACCAAATGACGAACCAGGTCAAGATCCCAAATTAGGACCCAAGCACAGCCATGTAACAGATGACACCTCAGCACCATACTAGTTCGAAACGGAGTGATCAGTGTGAGGTTTTTTTTACAGTGGCTGGAGTGCCTCCCTATGTTTACCTTTAAGTTGGAGGACCTGCTTGTAGGGTAGGACTCAGGTTATCGTCATACCCAGGATAGAGAAATTGCAGGTTAAGGGCCTTACTTAAGGGCACAATGGAGTGGAATCACATCTGGCACTTACGGGATTCAAACTGACAACCTACACATAAAATAGTTTCAACTACATCAAATAGTGCACATTACATATTTTACTTGAACTATGGTTAGTGCTGCACCACAGAAACTCAAATCTGCTCACTGTCTATGTGAAGTTTCCACTGTGTATTTTCCTGTAGACATTCCAGTTTTTCCCTCCTTCATTCCTAACATGTAGAGGAGGATAAGCTTATTGACATTTCTAAATTGCCCTTGTCAATGAAAGTGGGTGTGTTCATGGGTGCGCCCTGTAATGGAGTAATGTCTTGTACCTGGAAAGGCTTCATCCTATCAAACAAAACTTAAAAAAGTTTATGTGGGTTCATAAATTAATGGCTATATAGATTTTACTTAAGCACATATTCATTTAACATGTTGATGTACAGAAACATGTGTTTGATTCCTTGTTTTATCTATGAGGTATGTTGTGTCCTGCAAAGTACTAAAACTACAAAAATTGCCTCGAAGATTTAATCATAATTCTGCAGCTGTCTGAGGCAGTATGGTACTAATATAAATTAGCAATGGACAAGCCTCTTCCCAGAAATTAATAAATGCAATTTATAAGGAATGTTAACTAACAATTTAATGCTTTGTGGGCAGCAGCCAAACTGATTAAATAATAATTAGAGCAGATTTCTAGGGAAAGGAGTATAGAGGCCGCAACTGAATATAAAGTATGCAATTTAAAATGGTTTGTTGTTACAGGCATTATTACATAAAAGATGTTATTATGATTTGACATAAGCTTATGCTTGTTCTGATGTCATAACATGCATAGCTAAATATGGGTTCAAAAATCTAAATGGAATCTTAGTCACAGTGAGGCTCTAACGCACAGATTTGAAACAAATCTTTTAAATATGCATTCATATTGAACATAAAGATTTTATCGTTATATTAAAATATTAAAGACCTTATTCAAACTAGATGCATACATAAGGAATGAATAAATTGAAAATGTGTAATATGCTGAAGAACTAATTTATCTTTAATAGAAAACAAGATAAAATTCAGACTACTTTATCCAGCACAGGGTCACAGGGGGATGAAGCCTATTAGAGCATCATTGGGTATAAGGCAGGAGGAAACTCTGGATTAAGGGGGTCTACATATTCATACAGCTACACTCACACATTTTTTTATTTTTTTGATCAAGTGTTTATTGAAAACCAATTAAATAAAACTGTGCAATAATGATTATCAGAACAAAACAATATTTATGAGTTTATGTAAAAAGAACTCCGGTGGGCTGGCGCCCTGCCCGGAGTTTGTTCCCTGCCTTGCACTCTGTGTTGGCTGGGATTTGCTCCAGCAGACCCCCGTGACCCTGTAGTTAGGATATAGCGGGTTGGATAATGGATGGATGGATGTAAAAAGAAAAATTTTAAAAACCCTCTAATGTCCTCCAACCCTCTACTCTCATCCTGTTTCTTTGAGATACTCATATCATACGAGGAAAAAGATGCATGATCTGACTGAGGAGAAGAGGCAATGCTGGCCCAGAAGACTCCATGGGGCACAAATTCAATTATCAACCCAAATGAGGTAATATATGGTGCTGTACTCTATCTGCCAAGTGATGCCATTCGGCAATATTGATCAGAGATGCCCCATTAATCTGACTGGGAAAGACTGAGGAAAGATGCCTTCCAATCAATAAAAGAAAGAATATTTGCTAATTTCCAACAGAAGATAGAAGACATATAGGTATCAACATTAGACCAAAAGGCAGTAACAGTGAGGCATTCCATAAAGATGTGTAGAAAGGTTTCCAGAGCTGTAGTTTGACATTGATAGCAGAATGGATCCAAAGTCAGCCCAATAATGAATCATCTTCTGGGGGCCAGGAAAAGCCCGTTTACTAATTTGAATTGGATAATTTGAAAGTTCGGTTCCGGGATGAATTAGCAATATTTTTGAAAATGGAGAGTCATGTAAGCGTAGGAGCTGTAGGAATATCATTTTGCCAAACAGACTGAATGGGCAAAAGAACACTTGCACAATTTATAATTATCAATGATGAATGCCTATGGGGATGTTGGAGAAAAACTAGACTGCCCAGTGGAAAATTAAAAAAAACAATGTGTAAACTCAACACATACAATATTCAGCTACAGAACGTAAAATCAAGAAGCTCTGTGAAGCAGCAGAGTTAGCCACTGCTGCACCATGCTACTCTTTAAAAACATACCATTTAAAAATGGTTTTGTTCACAAATTTTGTCATTAAATTATATATTATAATTTTTTGGAAGCAACAGCAACAAATATTTTAACAATAAATATTTATTGTTTTTGCAGAAGCCATATTTCTAAGCCATCCTAGTGCTGTGTGTTGCCGAGTTAGGACTTACACCTTGGCATAACTTATTTGGATAAGTAAGTTTAACAACAATATGTTATGCTATACTTCTAATCAAGCTACAATCAATAGACTGAAGAGATTTTGATTCTTCAGTAGTGAATGCTGACTAAAGTATTTGAATTCACTGTAATGACTTGCTTTAATATTTTCAGAAAGATGCACAAAGATTTGGTAAAAAAAAGCTAACTTTTTGGAGTATAGCACAATAAAGATTAAAACGCTTCAACAGCGTCAGGGATTTAATTCACAAACTTCATTATGTCATATACAGGACATCCCAGCATTAAAATGTTTTTTTTTTTGTTTTTTTTTAATAATGAAGGAAATTTGTTAAGTTTTTCTATAAGTTGCTTTAAGTAAATGCTAACTATTCCTTTCCTGTTTAAATGAGTATACTGTATGTGCTTCTGTCAACATCGAGGCACCCATTAAAACAACAATAAAATGTATAATACCCAAAATAACATTGGTAAAAATTCTATAAATAACAAATAATGAATCAGAACATTCTAAAATGAGCTTCTCATTATTAACAGGAAAAACAACAGTTAACATGAAGGAAAAAAGGCAAAAGATGAGACCATGATATAATGATTCTGTTATCCCAAATGCCTTTCTATTAAGAGTTTGTACCCAAATCACTTGAATCATCTGATAAATCTTTTCAGGGGTGCAGGGGACATTAATCAGCTTTTCATACATTTTCAATTTCAGAAGGAAATTCCTGGCAGTTCAGCTGCTCCAGAATGTGCAAAAGCCAGACATTCGATGATATACATTACTAGGTACACATCAAGATTTTAGTGTTTGGACAGGACTATGGCTAAGACTAGATTTTTCTTCCCTGGCATGAGTTAATTCTAAATGAACACTTTTTTTTACTTATTCTTATAAACTAATTCAGATCAAATTATTCCAGTGGCTACACTAGTGTCATCACTTTTTGAAAAAATGATTCTGCCAAATTTTCTGATTTGTCATTCATTTTTGAAATGATCCCTTCTTTTAATTCCCTCAATAATTATTTCATTTTATTTTTAAAACTAAATGTGAATTTAAAAAAAAAAAACATTGTGAACAATGAAATAGGACAAAACCATTTGCTGATTTGGGCAAACTCTACTACTGTCAGAGTTAATGAAAAGACTTGAGGCAGTAATTAAGTGAGGATAATTGAGATCTTTTAAATGATCCTATAACTGGAAATGTTAGGTTTTCAATTTTAACATTTTTGTACCAATCATACATTTGATCCTAACCATTTGTAGAAGCTCTGAACGGGTGTGTACCACAATTAGTAAGGTTTATGTCAATTAATAAAACAGGTTTTGTCATGAATAAACAATAGAATCAGGATAAAATGGTTTGCATTTTTTATTGTTAGCATATTAATCAATATTAAAATATTAGAACAGATATGAAAGAAGATGATCCGCTGTGGCAACCCATAACGGGAGCAGCCGAAAGAAGAAGAAGAATATTAGAACAACTATGACAAGAACAGGCAATTCAGCACAACCTTTTCACTTGAATGCTCCAAAATAACATCAAGTTGTGATATGAAGATACTATAACAGGAAAAGATGAAAATGTTGCCTGTGTGTTTTATTATTTCTGTGTGAAGTTATGAGTGTTTTGGGTGTGTCTGTTTGAAGAAATGCAACTTGGGCTCCTTTAAAGAAAAACATTCTAGCATCTGTGTGAAATCTGCTCTTAACAAGTTTCCAACTTGTGTTCTTGCTGAAGAATTTATTTTAAAGTGACCGCTGGGATCCTCTGTACTAACATACAAAGATTATGCAGGAGACCTAGTGTTACTAAAGCTATCAGTACAGTTACCATAAATAGTTAATAAATATCCTATTTTTGATCTAGTATCATGTTTTGTTAATTGTACTGATAACTTTATTAACACTAGGTCTCCTGCCCTATCTTTGTATGTTAGTTTCCCTGAAGAACTCCTTTGATTATATAATTGAGTGTTTTTTCAAATCTGATCCACTTTACTAACTTCCTTGATAATTTAAAATACTTCAGTCATGCCATCTCTTAATCTTAGTTTTCTTAAACTGAAAAGTTTCAACTTCTTCAATCTCTTCTTACAGCACATACCACTAAGTCCCAGAATTAGCCTTTAAGACATGTGCTGCTCAATCTTTTCCTTCCATCCTTCCAATTCTTTACTTCTCCCATTAATTTACCTGTAATGCACGTTAAGCTTACTGGCCTGTAATTGCTTGAATCAGCCTGATCACCCTCTTTATACAAGGGGTTTCTAAAAAAAGATTTTGATTACGAAGATTTTTTGTCACCAAATTGCTCTTGTGAACAAAATGAAAAATCCTGAATTGACCAACCAAAAGTTTTACTTTGGAACAATTCAAATCAACAAAGCTAATTAAATTTGAAAATATTATATATTTAAATATTACATATCCTTTTCTAGCTATCGTCTGATTATCTGAGAAAAAAATGGGGGGGGGGGGGGAACTCTCAGACAGAACTTTAATCATAACACTTTCTCATTAAATAACACACTACCTTTAAGTCCCTCATTTTGTGCATTCTTTGTTATTAGCTTCCTTTTGTCTAGCATAGCTACATATAGAGTCATGACTTTTATAATTAAAATGAGTGCCATGAGTGAGATGTGGCATTAGGAAATCAATAGACCCCACATGACCCTTTTACAGAATACTAAAGAAAACTTTAAAATTATTGTAAACTTCGCTGTTGAAAGCATTTTGATGTATGCAATAAAAGTAAAACATTTTTTCTGCATAATGCTAATAAGCAATTTGATCTTCAATGTAACATCTCAAACAGTAAAAATTGTTTTAAGTATATGTATTTTGTATAGCAAAGTGTTAGAGTGTATCAGAAATAGCTTGAAATGAAAAGGAAGCACTTCAAAGTTCTAAACATTTTGTTTGCAAACTTTACTGTAGGACCCTAAAGAAAAAAAATCTTGCCAGCTTACTCCAGCACAGTGATTTTCATTACTAGAACACTTAAGAAATGGATATACTGAATGTAAATTGATTTTGCCCTAAAAATAGTCCACAGAATGTCATGGAAAGAGATGCCAGCAGCATGAATGCATAAAAATCATGAATTCTGAAAAACAGTCTCATTTTTAGATACCATAACAGATGGTGGTAATATAAGCTTTCTTACACAGCCGTAGAAGTTTTCCATTAAGTCTGCCCAACAGAAAAACACCTTTAAGAGGGTGAAAGGCCATCTCAGTCTGCACTAAGCCATTCCGTGGCCTTTAAGGTTGCCAATAAAGACAGCGATTAGTGGTAATTGTAATGGTGCCTGCATTATGTAGACATTTGCCCACTAGGAGCCTGAAGCTATTAGATTCAGTTTGAATCAACAATCTTGAGGTTACATGCATCACACTTCATTTCTAGTACTGAGGATATTTATTACTTCAGCACATTCTAGCTCCTTTTTGCTTTGATGAAAACATATATATATATATCTATACCAGTAACGGCATACTGCACGATAACGTGCAGTGAATACACTTGATTGAGCATTCCTAGTTTTCATCCTCTTTCTCTGCATTTGTTTGCTCAGAGGTTGCTGCTCTTGCTGCTTCCTGATCAGCTCTTCTTTTCTCCACCCTAGCAGCCCGCTTCTTCTCTTCTTTCATTGGCATCTTTTCATGTTAAAACTAGTCGATGCTTGTGTTACAATTACTTAGTAAGTTTTCCTTAATTTTTCACTTAAGCTGGCACTTAAGTCTTCAATCTGCCTCAAGAATGATTGAAGATATGAAGAGGTAGGGGAAGTGACAGCGAAGGTGGTAGGGAATGAGAATGGCACCCATACGCATGCGTTGCATGGCCGCCCCTGCTGGCCACTGCCGAGAGTTGATTCTACAATAAAATAAAAATAAAAAGAGGAATAACCTTGGAGGTCAGTCATCACCCCGAAAGCGGTTAGTAGACATCACATTGTATATGTGTGCCAAATTTTGGGTCAATAGTCCAAACGGTTTGGAAGCAACAGGTTGGTTAAAATCCTGGACAGACAAATGGACAGCCATGGTAGCATAATGTATAAGAAGATATATGTATATATAAAACAAACTTAAATATTTTTCAAGATTAACTGAGAATTCAAGACAAACTAAAATAACTTTCAATTATACTGTGACATTTACTATAAACAGTATTTTGGCATTAAGCATTATCAAAACCTATCACTGATTTATCTATACGTACTTAAAGCGCATTGCTTAAATACTGTGAATTGCTGGCCTAATTCTCCATGCCACTCTGAACATGGCACTAAAATGATTATAATGTGTGTGCTGTTTGTCATGTCTTTTATTATATTCTTTAGCTTAATTGGCTAATAGATACATAGATAGTTAGTGTAAGAAAACCCAAGGAAGCCCATAAAGGGTCTGGGGCACCCAAGGGCAAACCCCGTATATTATAAAGAGTGCAAAAGGCGCTAAAGAAAACGTGTGTTAACACTAAGTCAAGACTAGTCTTGTTGTGTTGGTCGAGTCTGCCCCAAGATGGCAGTGGTTCCATTTATGATGTTTTCTGAGAGGAAGAGGAGGATACAGAAGGGCTGACCCCGGAAGTGATGTCATAGGTGGTGGCACATCAATCTTCCTTTCTGCAGAGGGGAAAGAAGTAGAGATACTGTTATTGCTTAGTGCCCTTGCTTGGTCCAGGGTAATAGTATCATCAATTAAGCCCGTGCATTGTTCCCCAGAGTTACGCATGTGACAATAGATAGATAGAACTTTATTTGTCCCCTCGGGAAAATTTGTCTTTTTACAGAAACTATTTAAATAAATAAATAATTACAAAGAAAGAAAAGAAAACTCCTGACTAGGCAGTCACAGTCCAAGTGAGACATTATGCAGGCGTATTGCTATTGGTATAAAGGAGCCCCAGGTGCACTTCTTGACACACTTCTCTGAAAGTGTTAATTTTTCAGAGAGAAGATGTGCAGTTTTGTTCATAATGGCACTCAGTTTTGATTAAATTCTCTCCTTTGCTATGATCTTCAGATGGTCCAGAGTGTGTCCTATAACTGAGCCTGTCCTTTTAGATAGCTTGTTGATTCGGTGGGCCTCTCTTAAAGTGATGTTACCAGTCCAGCACACCACAGCATAGAAGATTGCACTGGCCATCACAAAGTTGTAGAATGAAGAAATGAAAGATGTCACTATGCCCACGTTAAAGGAGTGCTGTCTACTAAAAAAAAGGAGCCTGCTTAGCCCTTTATTATATACTGTAAATGAATGGTTTTAACTAGAAATGTACAGTTTTATTTAACTTCTACATATTTTTATTTAACTAGAGAAGGGTTAGTTTTATGTAAATCACAAAACAATAAAAACAATGTTGGCACTTATAATTAAAATAACCAAAATCCATGTTTCAAAAAATGCATTGTATTAAAAATAAAATAAATTAAATACAAAATTAATTTTATTTTATGAAATATAGATGTGACACAGGTTAAACTGTAAGAGTAATGTCTCATGTGTGGAACTCTTTGAATATCATTATCTCTCTGTGCTGGGATGCTTGTAGATAGCCTTTGTAGCTACGAATATCACTTTTAAAACTGCCAATGTGAAGACAGTACCACGACCGTTTATTCTGAGTGCACTGGAGTGTATAATATTCACCAAATATGTACCGTTTTGCATTTATTTACATTAGTTTTTATTCTCAGTATGGGTTTGTTATGGTCCAGTGATGACACCACTCCTGCAGTCAGTTACATTGTTCCAGTGTCTTGCCTACAGTTGTAGTGTGAGCATAAAGGTTGTAACAGTCCATGCTCAGTGCATTGCTATATGTCAATTAGTGCATTGTCTGATGTGCTGTTATGATCAAAGCAACAACAATATAAGTTTTGTTATGCTACCATGGTTTATGAATTTGAATATAGTAGTTTTAAAGGTGATCAAGCAATAAATATCTGATGTGATGCTGTGGTAAATGTAATTTTGTACTGGTTTGATTTGTTACTTTGTTGGAAAAACATTGCCAGACTCATGCGAAGAATTCTAACAGAATAAAAATGCTGTTCTGGAAAATCCTTGGAAGCAGGCTAAATATGCTGTTAAAAAGAAAATGCTGCCAAGAAGAAAAACATAGGTCTTTACGCAATTGATTGCATATAGAATATAGATCTCTAAAAAAGGCGTAAAAATAAAGGGCACATTCAGAAACTTAGGCAAGGTGCCAAAAGACAATGAAGAAAACATAACACTTTTACATAAACAGCTGTTTTGCTTTGTTTCACTTCACTCTGCTCCACTCCCTGCCCACTAATTTTAAAACTAGCTGTAGAAAACAGATTTAGGATACATAACAGTAATCATCAATGTTCAAACAGATCTTCCTAAAGGATTGTGTAAGCGATCAGTATTTTCTCTTTGTCAGTAACATGTTTCCAGTTTTGCCTTTTTTTGGTTACCATGCCTAAAAAAATTAATACCTAGAAAGATATAGGTCCCTGGTAAATACAAAGGCAATGGTGCCAATGTCTCATAGTATTCATATAAGGTGAATAAAGTATAATGGTTCTGATTTGCACTTGTGCACTGTGGTAAAAGCAGCCCTGTTAAAAAGTTGGCAAAGTATCATGCACAAAATATGAAAACATTTTTTTGAAGAATGCTAACAGCTTAGCTAACAGTCTAAGGCTTTGTAAACCATAAGCAGTATCCATCCATCCATTTTCCAACCCGCTGAATCCGAACACAGGGTCACAGGGGTCTGCTGGAGCCAATCCCAGCCAGCACAGAGCACAAGGCAGGAACAAACCCTGGGCTGGGTGCCAGCCCACCGCAGGCTTAGCTAACATCTTCTCTATATTACTGTATGACAAGTTTCCAAGACAGGCCCAGACTTTCTGACTAACATGTTAAGTTTATAAACATCTTATGTTCTCTTGTACTGTTGTAACAAACCATTTAATGAAACAGTACACTTGCAAACACAGACTTAGAACACATAGACATATTTTGCCTACACCAAAGACCCAAACCTCTTTGAGAAATAAGGTTGACTCTTACCGTTTTTGTATATGGTTTCTGTGTTTGTAGTCCAGGTCAGGTCAGGTCAGGTTGGGGAGCATGCACTGGTACAATGCGTTGATGCACCCACCAGTGATATTTCAGTTCTGATATTAATTGTAGTTTTTATTTTATTTTATAAAATTAATTTTTATTTTTATTTCGTTCTAGTTTTCAGTAGAGTCAACAATTTTTATTTTAATTTAGTTTTGTGTTTAAAATTTTTGCTCTTATTTTATTTAGTTCTGGCTTTTTTATATAATACTAGGGGGCTTCTCCCCCTGCTCGCTTCGCTCACCAACCCCCATATTTGGTTTTCTGGATACACACGTTTAAGATTTTTTTTTCTTTGAATTGTTGCTATTTCATTAGTTTCACATTTATTTCAGAACTTCTGTAAAAACAATATTTGTAATCTTGCGAGTCAATATGCTGAATCTTTTTAATGAGTTCAGGACAGGTTTCTCTGTTTGGAATTTCAGCACAGACAAAACGATCTACATCATCAGCAGTTAATAATTTTTTTTTTACAAAGTAAAAAAGTAAGTAGAGTTCTGCATTGGACTCCTGTCTGTAAAGTCGTGCTATTTTCCTCTCACAGTTCCAAAGGTACATGGGTTTACCAAGGTGATACCCCAGCTTTTGTCTAGGTTTTTGTACAAGGGCTAGACAGAACGTTTTTGACTCCTGGGGTAAATGTAGCTTTTTAAATAAGCAGACAGATAAATATATATACACTAACAAAGTAACCAATAAATGCATGTGCGGTAAACTCCGTTTTTGAAATTCTCAAGATTCTTTATTTGTCACATACATAGTTATACAGGACAACACGCAGTGAAATTCATCCTGATCTGCTTATCAAAAACTGTTCAAAGTTAGAAGAAAATCAGTTAAATTAACAAAAAGTAATAGATTGAAAGATAACAGTATAGTAGAACATAATAAATAAGTAAAATTATGTGAATAAAGTAGAATTAAGTGTTAAGGTGCAATAGTGTAGTAATTATTGTGCAAAACAAAGTTAGACTGGTGCATAGTTAAATGAGGCAGTTTGTTTGTTTGCACTACTGCGATCTTTACTTTCTTTTTTTATATTTTCTAATTTTCCTACTTTCATATCCTTTAACTTTCTCCACATGTGTATAGCGCCGTTTTTTTTTTGAGCCTTTCTAATTTCCCTGGTTTCATAGTCTCTAACCTGCTCTGCATGTGTTTAGCGTCAACGTTTGTAAACGTCTTTATGAAGTTCTAGTTTGTCATTTTACTCATTGTCTTTTAATTCTGAGCCGTACAGTACAATACATAGAACAGAATAAATCCTCAATACAATATAAAATTCTAGAAGTATGGAGTAGAATTTCACATTAGATGATATCACATAATATGATTTGGATTTGTTTTAAGTCCTGGAGACCTCATTCATCAAGCTGCCTCCCCCATTTTGCAATTCAATATCTGAAATAGCGCTAATCCGATGAAAGAACCCCTTATTCCCACGTCCCCATTCATCAGGGATGACTTTACCTTAGACAGGCAATCTACAATTTAAAGAGATTGTTATTTTCTTGTGAATTGTTACATATGCATTATTTTCACTTTTACTTTAAAACCTTTTGTAAAAACAATACTTGTTTCTTTATTTCCTGCCCCGCGCGTGTTTACATCTCTTTCTTCCCAGATGTATAATACTGCTCGTGTGGTGAAGGGTGTTGCGGCCGAACGTACGCTAAGGATATGCCTTTGGATCATTTGCTGTCTTTTTGCTGCTTGCTAGCTGCCTCTTCTGCCTGTCGCATGTCGTTGTTTTAAGAGCTCCGAGCACATGATGCTTGCCTGCCAAAAGCAATCCAACAACTGCTAGATTAGAGGTCTGTTGACTTGTTTTAAATGATGGCTCACTGCCTGGTCTCGCGTGACTTTGTAAAAGCAATACCTGTCTTTTATTTCTGGCCCCAGGCATGTTTGAATTGTTTCTTGCAGGACGTATAACGCTGCTCGCGTTCGTTTGGGGTAGCTGCCGTCGCGCTACCCTTCGATCTTTTTAAAGCCTGTACAGCCGCTGTCCTTTTTGCTACGGCCCTGGGACAATCTCTTGGCACCAAGTCTCATGTTTACGGTCTCCGCGAGACACACCGGGGCAAGTCTCCTTGGTCTCGCGGGTCTTTTAAATGTCTTTCGAGATTATCACATATCGTAGCCTTGCATTTGCTTTCCATTCCAGGATTTCCTTTTATATATAGAGAGATTAGTACAATTTGAGGTTTTTTTTTCAGTTGCAAAACCACAAATGCTGGCCTACACATATTTCAATGCAACTTATCTTTCAGTCAACAAAATACACTCACAGTTCATAATGCCAGAAACCAGTCTGTGCAAGCACATTGCTGTTAAGCTTTAAACAAGCACACATTTCTAGAGATTTCTTCATGTTGCAACAACATCCATTGCACAGATAGCCACACAGTGTAAATATTCGCTTGACGAATGCCTGTAATGCAGGTGCACAGATAAGGTCCTCGACACAATGAGGGGCAACAGCAATATTATATGTGGTTGTGGAAGAAAATTATGAATACAGACACCCCTCCCCCACAACTGGAATGCCCCGATTTAAGCAATAAAACATAGGCAGTAGAAGGCGTCAATTGTTATTCTTTATTACATGTTAGCCACATGTTAGTCACATTGCTACAAAGGAAAAAAATGTCCTCAGCACTATATTTATACAATCCATTGATTAGGTCACTATTCTTTAAAAGGAATTCATTGCAAATTCAGAAAACTTTTAACATGATTGGTTACACCTAGTTGCTAACAGGACATGGCAGAAGTTGATACCTTAGATCAGGGGTCCCCAACCACCGGTCCGCAACCCACTACCGGGCCGCAGCCGTCTGACAGCCGGGCCGCGAGAGAACTGCCGGCAACGGAGACTCACTCAGACTTTTCAGAACACTTGGCGGGCGGGGCTTTGCAGCGGCGCAGAGAGAGGAGAGAGACCGAGGTGAGAGAGTATTACAACAAAGTATTGTTACGGTCCTGACAGTTTCCCCATATGACACGAGTCTATAGAAATCACGTTACTACGAAGTACATTCAGCAGATGCTTTCATTACAACGAAGTTACCTTGAAATGCCTGAATGAATCATCCACAGAGCAGTTAGATCTGTGGTCGCAGCTCAGATGTGCACGTTTGCACAACGATCCCCAAACAGAAACATTGTAAAAAAAATTCTTTCTTCGAACTTTCCTCGTACTGTTTTTTTTTTGCTGTTTTTGTTTTCTGTGGTTTTCAGTGATACCTTTTACTTATTGCTTGTCGACATTTGAAAAACATCCATTGGAATTTAACTCATTGTCACCCTCCTATAGAAACGGCAAACACGAAAAAAACGATAACAGTGTTAATGTTTGTGATGTGCAATCTGTTGGAATGGCAAATGCAAAGCATATGTCTTTGTTATATGCAAAAAAAGAAGATAAATCTCAGGTTGCAAACGTATGCGAACCGCTTAATAACTTAATAATAATAGAAATGTTATGTAAATTGTGTATAAAACTGCCCCATCTAATAAAGTGGTCCTTGCTGTCAAAAAGTTTGGGGACCACTGCCTTAGATGACCACAACTTGATTGATAGTCCTGTTTGTTTAGGATGTACATGACTTTTTGAATGTATTTTTGAATGTACATTTTTCATTTTTATTTTAAGGAGCTGTGTGAACCTCAAGAAGAAGAGAAAAGAACAATGGCCTATATATAAGTGCATCCAGAAAGTATTCACAGCGAATCACTTTTTCCACATTTTGTTATGTTACGGGCTTATTCCAAAATGGATTCAATTCATTTTTTACCTCAGAATTCTACACACAACACCCCATAAAGACAATGTGAAAAAAGTTTACTTGAGGTTTTTGCAAATTTATTAAAAATAAAAAAACTGAGAAATCACATGTACATAAGTATTCACGGCATTTGCTCAAAACTTTGTCGATGCACCTTTGGCAGCAATTACAGCCTCAAGTCTTTTTAAATATGATGCCACAAGCTTGGCACACCTATCTTTGGCCAGTTTCGCCCATTCCTCTTTGCAGCACCTCTCAAGCTCCATCAGGTTGGATGGGAAGCGTCGGTGCACAGCCATTTTAAGATCTCTCCAGAGATGTTCAATCGGATTCAAGTCTGGGCTCTGGCTGGGCCACTCAAGGACATTCACAGAGTTGTCCTGAAGCCACTCCTTTGATATCTTGGCTGTGTGCTTAGGGTCGTTGTCCTGCTGAAACATGAACCATCGCCACAGTCTGAGGTCAAGAGCGCTCTGGAGCAGGTTTTCATCCAGGATGTCTCTGTACATTGCTGCAGTCATCTTTCCCTTTATCCTGACTAGTCTCCCAGTTCATGCTGCTGAAAAACATCCCCACAGCATGATGCTGACACCACCATGCTTCACTGTAGGGATGGTGCCAGGTTTCCTCCAAACGTGACGCCTGGCATTCACACCAAAGAGTTCAATCTTTGTCTCATCAGACCAGAGAAGTTTCTTTCTCATGGTCTGAGAGTCCTTCAGGTGCCTTTTGGCAAACTCCAGGCGGGCGGCCATGTGCCTTTTACTAAGAAGTGGCTTCCGTCTGGCCACTCTACCATACAGGCTTGATTGGTGGATTGCTGCAGAGATGGTTGTCCTTCTGGAAGGTTCTCTTCTCTCCACAGAGGACCTCTGGAGCTCTGTCAGAGTGACCATCGGGTTCTTGGTCACCTCCCTGACTAAGGCCCTTCTCCCCCGATCGCTCAGTTTAGATGGCCGGCCAGCTCTAGGAAGAGTCCTGGTGGTTTCGAACTTCTTCCACTTACGGATGATGGAGGCCACTGTGCTCATTGGGACCTTCAAAGCAGCAGAAATTTTTCTGTAACCTTCCCCAGATTTGTGCCTTGAGACAATCCTATCTCAGAGGTCTACAGACAATTCCTTTGACTTCATGCTTGGTTTGTGCTCTGACATGAACTGTCAACTGTGGGACCTTATATAGACAGGTGTGTGCCTTTCCAAATCATGTCCAATCAACTGAATTTACCACAGGTGGACTCCATTTAAGCTGCAGAAACATCTCAAGGATGATCAGGGGAAACAGGATGCACCTGAGCTCAATTTCGAGCTTCACGGCAAAGGCTGTGAATACTTATGTACATGTGCTTTGTCAATGTTTTTATTTTTAATAAATTTGCAAAAACCTCAAGTAAACTTTTATCACGTTGTCATTATGGGGTGTTGTGTGTAGAATTCTGAGGAAAAAAATGAATTTAATCCATTTTGGAATAAGGCTGTAACATAACAAAATGTGGAAAAAGTGATGTGCTGTGAATACTTTCCAGATGCACTATATATATATATACACAATATATATATATATATATAATATATATATATATAATATATATATATATATATATATATATATAATATATATATATATATATATATATATATATATATATATAATATATATATATATATATATATATATATATATATATATATATATATATATATATATAATATATATTATGATACAGCTTGATACAAAACAGGAAACAGTATTGTTATGCCATAAATATAGCACTTCTCTTAAGGGGTTATATAAAGGACAAGAAATACATTTTATCATAGTGAATAATAAAATAACAGTGTCAGCTTTTATGCATAAGCTCAGAAGGATATGAAACGCAGACACATGCCAAGTGCACATTGCACTGTGAAGTTTGTGAGGCACGGACTCTTTCAGAATCAGATTTACAAATATTTGAACCCATATCTTATTCACTATTCGATTGGCAGCATGCACATTGACTACTGGTTATGTTTAATATCTCATCAGCATTCTTTACACACACATAGACAGAGTAAGGTACATATCTGGCTAAGAAAGAACGTTACATTTATAGCAGCGACAGAGAGCGTCGAGAGCGCATTTTCTCTTCACCCTCCATATGTTCCATATGTTCTATAAATTTCACAATTTATACTTATTCAATACAAATGAAAGTATAGAGTGGTGTACACTTGCGCCACCACCATCTACTCAAAGCACCATGATGTTCCAACAATGATGGATGGATTAAAAGCCAGAAGTCTGTATGACCATCAGCATCAAATGACTCTGTGAGAGCCCTAACTACAAAGACGACTATTTCATTTATGTTAGGTAGAATGCTCAGAGGGGACTGGGTGGCCTCGTGGCCTGGAACCCTACAGATTTTATTTTTTTCTCCAGCCTTCTGGAGTTTTTTTTTTGTTTTTTCTGTCCACCCTGGCCATCGGACCTTACTCCTTTTCTATGTTAACTAATGTTGTCTTATTTTAATTTCTTATTTTGCCTTTTATTTCTCTTTTCTTTATTATGTAAAGCACTTTGAGCTACTTTTTGTATGAAAATGTGCTATATAAATAAATGTTGTTGTTGTTGTACAAAAAAACGGATTTCAATTTTGACCTTAGTTGAAATATTTAGTTGTTTTTAAAAGATTTTAATTCTTATGCTTTAATCAATTTTAATACAGATTGTTGAACAAAAGGATAACAAGACAAAAGAATATTTTATTTAAGGTCAAAATTTAGTCTTTAAATATTGGATTTTTTTTCTTAGTCTGATCCCATTTTTTATAAAATTGAAAACCGGTAATGGTCTTACCTTTATTTGTAAATGAAGTCCATGCACCTATCCTTCTCCATGAAAATCTCCATCACTTTCTTGTAAAAGTCCTCCTTGTTTTACTTTAGATTTAAAAGTCTTAATCTTCCATTTAGAAGTTGGAAGAAAAAATAAAAATAAACGAACTGCTGCGGCGCACTTGACTTTCTGATATCACTAACTTATTGGTGCGTCTGTGTAGAAGAACAGCAGCAGCAAGCACCCGTTGGGTTTACATCCGTCCCCTGCAGTGCGGCACAGTATTGTCTGCCTTACCTTGTGCCTTTTCACTGCGGTTATATGTCCAATCAGCAAGACTAGATATGTCACACACATTCAGTAAAGATATTAGCCATACTGTGTAAAGTCAGGGTGTATCATAAACACGTGTGCAAACATTATATTGGCGACACACAGAGAGGCAGTAACAGGCACGCGCCAATTGCATGCATCAACCCAGTGTGTGAGGGATATCGCAGTCCAAAATGAGGCTCCGCTTGTTGCTACCGCACCTCGTGTTTCTTCCTTGTATTTGATTAGGAAATGCACAAATTCAGCGATTTTGACAGTAAAAATGATCAAAATTATTGGAATCTTACAGAAAACAGATTTATAGCACAGACCAGTGGACAAATTTATTTTATGCTTTCATTATTAGTTTTTTTGTACTTTTCATGCCTCCCCCGATCACATGTCCCTGTACTGAAGTGCAGTCATGGTGCCAGAGAAGTGCTGGACTTCAACTAAGAACTGATCCAGTTGGTCCTGCACTGAAACTCAGAGACTCTTTTCTTCTTCTTGCACGCTACATATGCTTTTATTATCATCTGTGCTGTAGTTAAAGTATTTCCACATGTTACTTTCATGCTTTCTACATCTGTGCAAAACTCGCCATCGGCAACCACCCCTATGTTTACTGCTTCAACCCGACAAACCAAATGTGCACAAACAACGGTCCTTTACAGAAGTTGAGCCACGTGACTATAGTAAGCCCAAGGTACAAGATCACCGCATTGTGAACAGCGCAACTTAGCTGAACGCTCAGGGCGACTGAACCGGATTGAACAAAAATGCTATTGCCGTTGTTTTCGTTTTTACTGTATTTTCGTTCTCATTTTAGTTCGTTCACATATCACTAATTTTTATTTTTATTTAGTTTTAGTTTCTCTGTTTGCCTTAATTTCAGTTCTCGTTCTTGTAACATGAAAAACAATATTTTTAGTTCTAGTCCAGGTTTTCGTTATGAAAATATCACTGGCACCCACAACACGACAAAAGAGATTGGGATTCTGATTTTCAACTCCTCAGTCCAGTCCCACCCTCCAGAAATGACCCTCTATCTGCTGCAGCCAGGTGTTATGTGGATGTCCCCTTGGCCTGGTCCAGCTGCTTGGGTCCTCAACAATGAGAATCCTGCAAGCCGGATCACCCTCGGGGAATTGCACAACAAGAGCGTAGTGCCGTAACTGACGCTCCCTCGCAATGAAGGTAATGTGCCTCATTTGGGACTCCATGAGCAACCGTTCATTCAACACAAAGTCAGACCAGCAGTACCCAAGGAATCTCCAAAGAGACACAGTATCAAAGGAGTCCAGTCTTCATCTCAGGTCAATGGATAGCATCCATGTCTTGCAACCATATAGCAAGACAGGAAACACCAGGACTCTAAACACTTGGACCTTTGTACTTTTGCATAGATATTGGGAGTGCCACACACCCCTTTCCAGTGACCTCATGACTCTCCATAATCTCACAATTCGTCTACTGACTTCATTCGAAGAGTCACCAGAGACATGAATGTCACTGTCAAGGTAAGGAAACCTCTCGACAAGGTCAACACTCTTTCCGCAGACTGACACACTGCTGATGGCTGTGCTTAAGAGGTCATTAAAGGCCTGGATCATGTTTTTTTTCAAGCCAAGACACTCAGACTATACTCACTTAGTCTCTCGAGAGCCCAGATCAGAGCCTCCATTGACTCTGCGAAGATTACAGCATTGTCAGTAAAATCAAGATCAGTGAATCTATCTTCGCTAACAGATGCCCCACGGCTGCTGGACCCCATGACCTTGTCCAACACCCAGTCCATGCAAGCATTGAACAGAGTAGGAGCAAAAACACACACCTGACGAACCCCAGAATCAACTGGGAAAAATGCAGCTGTCATCCTACCTCAGTCTATACTGTTCTCAGGGTTGTGTTTAGAATCTAAACTGTACAGATTAACAGGATGGGGGCTTGGCAAGTTCCTTCAGGAAACCCTGTGTTGCTGACCACCTATTCTTGTTGTCTGACTGTCAAATAGTAAGTAATCAATGACTCTTACCAATTTAGTTCTTTTTAGTCTTATAATATTTAAAATCAGTCTCAAAATTTAAATTTTATTTTTTCTAAATACATTCTTCATGTTTCCTATATTAATTTTTTTTCTGTTTGTCAATAACATACATGTTTCCAGTTTTGCCTTTTTTTTGGGTTACAATGCCTAAAAAAACTTAATTCCTAAAAAGCTGTAGGCCCCTTTACCCATTAGGTAATAATTCACCTAATGGGAAAAACAGTTATGACATTGTTTTTATTGTTTTTGCTGTATATAGTAACTTGTTGGCATTCATTTTTTATTAGCGTGCTCACAGTCAGTAGCAATTTTTTCATGAATATTTTGGTGGGGCCATACCAGTATTTTGCTCTGTATGTGCAAATTTCTCTCTTGTTAATGTTAACTTACCTAAATAGTAATATCTTCCCCTTTCCTAGTAATGACTAGTGAAATGTGCAACTTTTCAGTCAGAAAAAGACAATGAAAAAATGGTCCCTGGTCGGTCTTGATATGTATTAGATCATTGTGATGCCCTGTAATATTGTCATCAAATAACATAATAGAGCCGTATAACAATAAATATTAAAAAAAACTGAAAGTCTGGCAAAATATATTGACTATGAGCTGCCTAAATTTATTTATTTTTTTTTTTAATATTTTTATTTTATTAATTTTCATTGTAATCATTCCATACAAACAGATCAATTTATAACCCAACAAATTTGAAGACAAATCAAACCCCACCCCTGAGAAGGAGAGCTTAACTAAAGGAAAATTGCTTTAAGCTTTTTAATAAGGCAACATTAGACAAAAGAAGGGGAGAAGTAAATATCTATATAAATAAGAGATGGAGAAGGGAGTTAAATGTAATAATAGTTAATTCTCTTATTCTAAAATAATATTGATTAAATCCTGCCAAGTTTTGAAAAAAATTTTGTACAGATCCTCTAACTGAAAATTTGATTTTTTCCAATTTCAAATAATATAAAACATCAGTTTCCCACTGACTTATAAGAGGAGAATTAGGATTCTTCCAATTTAACAAAATAAGTCTGCGTGCCAAGAGTGTAGTGAATGCAATCACCGTTTGTTTGTCCTTCTCCAATTCAAGTCCATCTGGAAGGACACCAAACACAGCTGTTAGTGGGTTAGGAGGGATTGTGATACTAAGGCTGTCTGAGAGGCACTTAAAAATTTTTGTCCAAAATGATGTTAGTTTGGTGCAGGCCCAGAACATGTGACCCAGTGAGGCAGGAGCTTGGTTGCAGCGCTCGCAGGTTGGATCCTGGCCTGGAAACATTTTGGACAGTTTTAAGCGAGACAGATGAGCTCGATATATAATTTTTAGTTGAATAATTCTATGCTTTGCGCATATAGAACTCGAGTGAATTCTCTGCTTTGCTACCTTCCACTCCTTTTCTGATATATTGATTAAGAGATCTTCTTCCCAATGTCCTCTTGGATCTTTGAAAGGTAGGGACTCTAATAAGATTTTATATATTGCGGAAATAGTGTTTGTTTCCTCGGAATTGAGCAGTATTTTTTCCAGCATTGTGGAGGGTGCATGGTGGGGGAAATCGGGCAATTTCTGTTTAACAAAATTTCTAATTTGAAGATAGTAAAAGAAATGTGTAGCTGGGAGGTTAAATTTTGAACGTAATTGTTCAAAAGATGTAAATATGTTGTCTATATACAGATCTCTGAGCATTTTAATCCCAAAACTTTTCCAGGTATTAAAAACTGGATATACTTGCGAAGGTTGAAAGAGGTGGTTCCCTTGCAGAGGTGCCACTGATAAAAGATTTTCCATCTTAAAATGCTTCCTAATTTGGTTCCATATTCTGAGTGAGTAAAGCACAATTGGGTTATTAGTATATTTGCGATAACTTTCATTTATTGGAGAGCAGAGCAGGGAATATAAAGAAGTACTACAGGATTTTACTTCTATTGCAGACCAAGCCTGTGTATGTGCATTTATTTGTGTCCAGGTTTTTATGGCTTGTATGTTTGCTGCCCAGTAATAAAACTGAAAATTAGGTAAAGCCATGCCACCTTCTGCCTGAGGTCTTTGTAGGGTCGCTCTTCGGATACGTGGGTGTTTTGAGTTCCAAATGAATGAGGTTATTATTGAATCTAACTGTTTAAAAAACGATTTATTGATATATATTGAAATGTTTTGAAATAAAAAGAGAAGTTTAGGAAGGATATTCATCTTAACGATGTTAATTCTTCCGGCTAGAGTGAGATGAAGGGTTGACCATCTATGCAAGTCTTGCTTAATTTTTTCCCATACAGACGCCAAAATTTTGTTGATAAAGAGCTTTATGTTTACTTGTGATATTTACCCCTAGGTATTTAAACTGATCTGCTATGGTAAAAGGTAGGGTGTCTAATTTATTATTATATGCTTGTGAGTTCACTGGAAAGAGTATACTTTTATTCAGATTAATTCTAAGACCAGATATCTTTTGAAATTCTGTTAGTGCTGTTAAAACAGCAGGGACAGTGTTTTCTGGGTCCGATATATATAAGACCATATCATCTGCATATAAAGAAATTTTCTGTTCCAGTCCTTCTCTGACAATCCCCTTTATCTGATGAGAATTTCGGCAGTGAACCGCCAGTGGTTCAATAGCGATTGCAAACAACAGTGGCGACAAGGGACATCCTTGTCTGGTACCACGTTCTAGTTTAAAGTAGTCTGAGCAAATTTTATTAATACAAACTGAAGCTTCTGGACTGGTATACAGTAGTTTAATCCAAGCACAAATATTCGGGCCAAACCCAAATTTCTCCAATGCAGTGAAAAGGTAATTCCATTCGATCATGTCAAATGCCTTTTCTGCGTCTAATGATAGTAATATCTCTGGGGTGTTTGATTTTGCTGGTGAATATATAACATTAAACAAGCGTCGGAGATTTGAAGATAGATGTCGGCCTTTAATAAATCCAGTTTGATCTTATGATATTACCGAGGGCAGCACTTTCTCCATCCTTCTAGCTAGGATTTTTGAGAGTATCTTAACATCATTATTCAGGAGTGAAATTGGTCTATATGATGCACATTGTAACAAGTCCTTATTTTGTTTAGGAAAGACGGTGATTAATGCTTGTCGAAATGTTTGAGGTAGTATTTGGTGGTCTTTAGCTTCTGTAAATGTTACCAATAAGAGTGGAGCTAGCTGAGTGGAGAATTTCTTATAAAACTCTACGGGGTAACCATCAGGGCCTGATGATTTCCCGCTTTGTAGTGACTTTATAGCGTCTAGTAATTCTGTTAGCGTTAGAGGTTTATCTAGTTCCTCAGCACTTAAAGCATCTATTTGTGGTATTTGTGAATTATCCAGAAATGCATTAGATTGCGTGTTGTCTTCTTTGGGCTCAGTGGAATATAAAGACTTATAGTAATCTCTAAATGTGTGCATTATTTTATTATGGTCGATGATTTCTTCTCCATTCTTGTTGGTGATTACTGGTATTGCATTGTGAACTTCTTGTTTATGAATTTGTTGAGCTAAAAGCTTATTAGCTTTTTCTCCGTGTTCATAGTAATGCTGTCTAGACTTATAAATAAGTTGTTCAGTTTCTTTAGTTGTTAAGATGTTAAGTTCTGTATGCAGGGCCTGCCTTTTCCTGTGAAGAGCTTCACTTGGACGCCTGGCTTGTTCTTCATCTATTCTAGTAATTTCATTTCTTAGCTCTGACACTTTCTTGGTTTCTAATTTATTTCTATGGGAAAGATATGAAATAATCTGGCCTCTTAGGAAGGCCTTTAGAGTTTCCCAGAGTGTTCCTGCAGAAACCTCTGTAGACGTGTTTGTCTCTAGGAAGAAGCTGATTTGTTTGGATATAAATTCTGTGCAGTTCTCGTCTGCCAATAAAAGAGGGTTAAGACGCCATCTGCGAGGTGAGTACGAGGGGCTTATTGATTTTAGCTCCAAGACTAGAGGGGCATGGTCAGAGATAACAATTGTGTCATATTTGCATGATTTAATTGTAGGCAGGAAATTATTATCTATAAAAAAATAATCAATTCTTGAGTAGCTACAATGCACTGGTGAGTAGAACGAATATGTTCTTGAGTTTGGGTTAAGAAACCTCCAGGGGTCTGATAAGTTGTGATCATTTAAAAAACTGTGTAATTATCTTTGCAGTATTAGATGTCGTCCCCCCTGTCACGGGAGTCCTATCTAAGAGTGGATTTAAAACACAATTAAAGTCCCCCAGCCATTATAATTTTATGAGTGTTCACATTGGGAATGGATGCAAATAGATTTTGCATGAATTCCTTATCATCAACATTGGGTGCATAAACATTTATCAAAATCATTTTACTGTTATATAAGTTGCCCATGACCATCACATATCTCCCTTCAGGGTCCGACACTACCTCTGATGCTACAAATGGAACTGTTCTATGTATGAGAATTCCCACCCCTCTAGTTTCCTTTATAAAGCTAGAATGGAACATTTGGCCAGTCCAGTCTTTTTGTAATCTGAACTGATCCTTGGTTAGTAAGTGGGTCTCCTGTAAAAATACTATTTTAGCGTTTAAGCCTGTTAGGTGAGAGCATACTTTCTTTCTCTTTAATTCGTGATTCAGGCCTTTAACATTCCAGCTCACAAAGTTAACTGTCCCATCATGGAGACATTGATTCTGAGTTTTTAATGTCATTTTATAGTTTTAATTGGTAATATGGCAGTTTTAATCTTAGTTTCAAGATTCCCCAGGAGTTGTTGCATGTTAGCCTGTTGCTGCATTGATATTTATAATTATAAGGATTATAAGAATAGATTAAATATAACCTGCTCTCCTTCTCTCCCCCCTTTATCCCCCCACCCCCCCATTTTGCCTCCCCACATGAGGCTAGACCCCACTTCGCGATGTTCCAGTCCTCTGACATACGAAGAGACAGAGCACGTCCAAAACAAAACAAACCCCACCCTGCAGCGGCGTTACAGAATTAAAACAGAGATATCTTTTACAGTTAAATCCTTAATACTATCTGCCGAAAATGTTCTCATTAACAATATTTAAGCTTGAAATAATCTTCAGCGCTTTTAAGTTAAGATATTAAGATTAAAAAAAAAAAACAAAAAAAAACCCTGGGAGTGATTTTAAAAACTAGTCTAGGATAAACCTGGTAATTCATACTGTAATAGTATAATGGTAATTGTATAAATAGTAGAACAAGCATTAAACCAAGGGTATGAAGTTAAACAGTCTACTTTAAGGTATAGTAAAATAAAAAAAATAAATAAAAAAAAAAAAAAAAAAAGGAATAAAAAAATAAATAAATAAAACGAATCCTACTTTAATCACTTCCACATTTTCACACTCACGTCTATAACTCTATAACTCTGATTAAAACATAAACATATAACATATAAAGTCCAGCTAAAAACAAAAAAAAAAAAAAAAAAAAAGAAAATAAGATGTATAATTATAATACCAGTCTCTTTAAACATGGATCCAGCGATCAGATCATAGGTCTTTCCCGTGCCTTGATAGAATACGGCTCTTTAATTTTAATTAACTTTCAAAAAAGTGTCGGAAACAGCTTCTTTAATTCTTTTTCAGCTTCTTCTTTGCTGAAGAAGATATAATGTCCATCTTGAACTTCCACTTTCAGTTTGGCAGGATACAAGAGGCTGTATTTGATATCGGCTTCCCGTAGAATCCTTTTAATGTCGTTGTAGGATCTGCGTTTTGCAGCTGTTGATGGTGAGAAGTCGGGAAAAATACGAATAAGATTATTTTCGAATATAATCTCTTGCTTGTGTCTGAGAAGTGCCATCACATCAAGCTTACATCTTAGTCGTTTGAAGCGGACAATAAAAGACCTAGATTTAAAGGCGCTTGGTATCTTTGTGCGATAAGCCGTGGCTATCTCATTGTCGAGTTTAAAGTCATCTCCAATTATTTTAGACAGTAATTCTACTGCAAATTTCACTGGGCTTGAGCTTTCTCGTTTCTCAGGTATACCCTCAATTCTTATATTATTTCTTCTGCACCCATCCTCCAGGGCTGCAAGTCTGTCTCCAAGTTTTTTGTATTCCGAGTTCGCAGCTGTGGCTTTTTCATCGGCGTTAGATGCCATTTGTTCCGCTGTTTCCACTCGAGCCGTGAGTCCCTGCTTAACGTCTTCCAGCTGATCTGAAACGTCATTAATATGATCATCAAGCCTTTTCAGTTTGGAGTTAGTTTCTTCAATGTGTTCCACTAATTTCTCCCACATGCCTTTAAAGTTCACGTCGAAACGTTCAAATAGACGCGTTTCCTTATCTTTGTTATCCTTCTTGAGCTCAGTGGCCACCTTCTTAAGATCATTTGTGTTATCTTTCTTAAGCTCCTTCATGGCCGTAACTATGGCAGTGGACTGTGTAGCGATCATCTCTTTCTGTGTAGCGATCATCTCTTTCAGTTCGGACAGTTCGCTTCTGCTTTCGTGCTCCGCAAGTGAAAATGCAGCTCCTGTTACAGGCTCGCGATGAGTAGATGAGAGCACGTCCTGCAGAGCCCTTTCTAGTCTCGAATGATCCTCAGAAATCGGCGATCCCTCGCGACCTGTATCACTTGCGCCTTCGCTCCCATTCTCACTCTCGACTGGAGACGATACAATGGAGCGGGGTCCCAGGAATTCTGCGCACTCTTCTGCCTGTTCTAGGTCAGTCTCCGTGATGCCATACCTTACACTTGCACTCAGGCCGGAAGTCTGTCCGGACTTCGATGCAGCTTTAAGTTTCTTTTCCGGTTCTTTCTGACTTTTCTTCTTGTTACTCATGCTTGTATATTGTAGTGGAAGTTCCTTGGTCGGGTTAAATACAGGATACCTCTAAATAATATGAAATACGTGGGAAAATAAAGCCGCTGCTAGCGGAGCTCTGCTTCAGACGTCCATCTCCTATAAACGGACGAAATCAACTGCCTAGCTGCCTAAATTTAAACAGAAAAACTTCATGTTTTGAATTGAACAGTTTTCAGGTAATAAAGAACAAGTCAGAATCATACAGAAAAGCACACAGACCACACACTTGCATGACTTTCACACAAAACTCGGGGGTGGCCTGATAACATTGCGACCAGGTGTCTGCTGGTAGAATAGCATGAGGATGGCAAACAATTAATAAAATGATTTTCTACATACCTGTTCTTTAAATACTAGGACTCTTCAGTTCCTTGAAACAGCAGCATTGTACTGCTAGCTTTTTTTTCCACAAAGCAGAAAGAGCACATGTAAGTTTTCCTTAGTGGCTTCTATGAAATAAATGTTGATGCTGTCAGGGGGTCTACCTCTGTAGTGGATGATGATGTCTTTTTTACAACTCGTTCCTGATATAGATCTGCTTTCCTTTTTTTAAAGGAAAAGTGGCTACCTTTGAAGGAGTTTGAATATCTCTTTCACTGGCTTGCACTCAGTACTGATGAAAGCTCAAACTTGAAATGTAAATGTGATAAAAAAAAAAAAAAGTCAGTCCTTATTTTAATGCAGAGAGTAACTGGCTCTAGCCTTCAAAATCCATTACTAAGCAGGAAAGTTTAGGTTTCACATACGCACACATGCCCAAGGGTAAATCTAGAACACTGCAGGACTAATAGAAATAGACCCATAAGCTGGAAATAGACTTGCAGCAATTGGCACAATGAAAATTTCACATACTACAAAAAGCGATGTTTTTCTAAATAAGAAATTACATTAAACATATGATAGAAAATACTGTAAAAAAAAGCTGAAGACGTCAATGTTGAGGGTTTTAATAATAAGTTAAATTACTAATTGAAGTTTATTACTACCTTTAAACAACTTTAGGTGGGAATGAGCCCTTAATGCCGAAATGCCACTGCTTATAGTTAAGACTGAGATTAGGACCTGGAAATTAAAGTTAATCTTTCTGGTTTTCAAAGGACTGAGTAAATGAAAAGTCAAGATGCATGCCTAGGACAAAACTGAAAGTCGTAAATACTGATTGTCAGAAACCAAAAATAGAAACTCAGAAGTCATAGTTGTTGTGCCTCCTACTATTGTGTTTAGACTCTGTGATATTGCATGTGCTGGTTTGTATTGGTTTGGCTGAATTTGAATATTAAACTGTTGATGGATGTAACATTATTGTTTTAACTCTACAGATTCTGTTAGATAAAGTTCAACTCCTTCTGTGGTGCTGAAGTCTTGTAATCGTCAGCAAAATTAGTGCTGCACCATTCATTCGGCTTTACTGAGGAGTGTCAGTATGAGCCAACTAGCTTCTGTAATTTTTATATCCATCCATCCATCCATCCTCTTCCGCTTATCCGAGGTCGGGTCGCGGGGACAGCAGCTTGAGCAGAGATGCCCAGACTTCCCTCTCCCCTGTCACTTCTTCTAGCTCTTCTGGGAGAATCCCAAGGCGTCCCCAGGCCAGCCGAGAGACATAGTCCCTCCAGCGTGTCCTGGGTCTTCCCCACGGCCTCTTCCTGGTTAGACGTGCCCGGAACACCTCACCAGGGAGGCGTCCAGGAGGCATCCTGATCAGATGCCCGAGCCACCTCATCTGACTCCTCTCGATGCGGAGGAGCAGCGGCTCTACTCTGAGCCCCTCCCGGATGACTGAGCTTCTCACCCTATCTTTAAGGGAAAGCCCAGACACCCTGCGGAGGAAACTCATTTCAGCCACTTGTATTCGCGATCTCGTTCTTTCGGTCACTACCCATAGCTCATGACCATAGGTAAGGGTAGGAACATAGATCGACTGGTAAATTGAGAGCTTCGCCTTGTGGCTCAGCTCCTTTTTCACCACGACAGACCGATGCAGAACTAATTACTGCGGATGCCGCACCGATCCGCCTGTCGATCTCACGCTCCATTTTTCCCTCACTCGTGAACAAGACCACGAGATACTTGAACTCCTCCACTTGGGGCAGGATCTCGCTACCAATCCTAAGAGGGCAATCCACCCTTTTCCGGCTGAGGACCATGGCCTCGGATTTGGAGGTGCTGATTCCCATCCCAGCCGCTTCACACTCGGCTGCGAACCGATCTAGAGAGAGCTGAAGATCACGGCCTGATGAAGCAAACAGGACAACATCATCTGCAAAAGGCAGTGACCCAATCCTGAGTCCACCAAACCGGACCCCCTCAACGCCCTGGCTGCGCCTAGAAATTCTGTCCATAAAAGTTATGAACAGAATCGGTGACAGAGGGCAGCCCTGGCGGAGTCCAACTCTCACTGGAAACTTACTGCTGGCAATGCGGACTCAAGCTCTGGCACCGATCGTACAGGGACCGAACAGCCCTTATCAGGGGGTCCGGTACCCCATACTCTCAGAGTACCCCCCACAGGATTCCCCGAGGGACACGGTCGAACGCCTTTTCCAAGTCCACAAAACACATGTAGACTGGTTGGGCAAACACCCATGCACCCTCCAGGACCCTGCTAAGGGTGTAGAGCTGGTCAACTGTTCCGCGACCAGAACGAAAACCACACTGTTCCTCCTGAATCCGAGGTTCGACTATCCGACGGACCCTCCTCTCCAGGACCCCTGAATAGACTTTTCCAGGGAGGCTGAGGAGTGTGATCCCTCTGTAGTTGGAACACACCCTCTGGTCCCCTTTCTTAAAGAGAAGGACCACCACCACGGTCTGCCAATCCAGAGGCACTGTCCCTGATGTCCATGCGATGTTGCAGAGGCGTGTCAACCAAGACAGTCCTACAACATCCAGAGCCTTGAGGAACTCCGGGCGTATCTCATCCACCCCTGGGGCCCTGCCACCAAGGAGTTTTTTGACCACCTCGGTGACCTCAGTCCCAGAGATGGGGGAGCCCACCTCTGAGTCCCCAGGCTCTGCTTCCTCATTGGAAGGCATGTTAGTGGGATTAAGGAGGTCTTCGAAGTACTCCCCCCACCGACTCACAACGTCCTGAGTCGAGGTCAGCAGCGCACCATCACCACCATATACAGTGTTGACACTGCACTGCTTCCCCCTCCTGAGACGCCGGACGGTGGACCAGAATCTCCTCGAAGCCGTCCGAAAGTTGTTCTCCATGGCCTCCCCAAACCAGTAGCGTAGTGTGGGTGTCAGCTGCCCGGGGCGGAGGAAAATTCCGCCGCCCCCTTATTTAGGTATGGTTCAAATTTTTACAAGATATTATTATTATTTATTGTGAAATTTTGCCGCCCCCTAAAAGTGCCGCCCGGGGCGGACCGCCCCTGCCGCCCCCACTACGCTATGCCACTGCCCCAAACCCCTCCCATACCCGAGTTTTTGCCTCAGCAACCACCAAAGCCGCATTCCGCTTGGCCTGCTGGTACCTATCAGCTTCCTCCAGAGTCCCACAGGACAAAAAGGTCCTGTAGGACTTCTTCTTCAGTTTGACGGCATCCCTCACCGCCGGTGTCCACAAACGGGTTCGGGGATTGCCGCCACGACAGGCACCGACCACCTTACGGCCACAGCTCCGGTCAGCCGCCTCAACAATAGAGGCACGAAACATGGCCCATTCGGACTCAATGTCTCCCACCTCCCTCGGGATGTGGTCGAAGTTCTGCCGGAGGTGTGAGTTGAAGCTACTTCTGACAGGGGGCTCTGCCAGACGTTCCCAGCAGACCCTTACAACACGTTTGGGCCTACCAGGCCTGACCGGCATCCTCCCCCACCATCGAAGCCAACACACCACCAGGTGGTGATCAGTTGACAGCTCCACCCCTCTCTTCACCTGAGTGTCCAAGACATGTGGCCGCAAGTCCGATGACACGACCACAAAGTTGATCATCGAACTGAGGCCTAGGGTGTCCTGGTGCCAAGTGCACATATGAACACCCTTATGCTTGAACATGGTGTTCGTTATGGACAATCCGTGACGAGCACAGAAGTCCAATAACAAAACACTGCTCGGGTTCAGATCGGGGGGGCCATTCCTCCCAATCACGCCCTTCCAGGTCTCACTGTCATTGCCCACGTGAGCATTGAAGTCTCCCAGCAGAACGAGGGAGTCTCCAGAAGGTATGCCCTCTAGTACCTCCTCCAGGGATTCCAAAAAGGGTGGGTACTCCAAACTGCTGTTCGGTGCATACGCACAAACAACAGTTAGGACCCATCCCCCCTCCCGAAGGCAGAGGGAGGCTACCCTCTCATCTACCGGGGTAAATCCCAATGAACAGGCTCCAAGTCGGGGGGCAATAAGTATACCCACACCCGCTCGGCGCCTCTCACCGGGGGCAACTCCAGAGTGGTAGGGAGTCCAGCCCATCTCAAGGAGATTGGTTCCAGAGTCCAAGCTGTGCGTCGAGGTGAGTCCGACTATATCTAGCCGGAACCTCTCAACCTCGTGCACTAGCTCAGGCTCCTTCCCCTTCAGAGAGGTGACATTCCACGTCCCAAGAGCCAGCTTCTGTAGCCGAGGATCGGACCGCCAAGGTCCCCGCCTTCGGCCACCACCCAACTCACACTGCACCCGACCTCCTTGGCCCCTCTCATAGGTGATGAGCCCATGGGAAGGGGGACCCACATTGCCTCTTCGGGCTGTGCCTGGCTGAGCCCCATGGGTGCAGGCCCGGCCACCAGGCGCTCGCCATCGAGCCCCACCTCCAGGCCTGGCTCCAGAGGGGGGCCCCGGTGACCCGCGTCCGGGCAAGGGAAAACGCCGTCCAAAGTTTTCATTCATCATAGGAGGTTTGAACCGCTCTTCGTCTCATCCCTCACCTAGGACCAGTTTGCCTCGGGTGACCCTACCGGGGGCATAAAGCCCCGGAAAACAGAGCTCCTAGGATCATTGGGACACGCAAACCTCTCCACCACGATAAGGTGGCAGTTAAAGGAGGGGTGATTTTTATATGTGCTTGTGAATAAGGAAGGGAACCAAACCATCATTGCATTGTTTTCCAGATGTGTCATTGTGAGGCATGTTATCACTTGGTTTTACTGAATGTTTGTGCTCCATAATAGAATGCATAGCATTTTATAGGCTTTTCTGCTTTTCACAATTGCAAGGTCTTCATGTAAAACATGCTAATCCTAATGCAAGTTATTGTTGTGTAAATTATTTATATTTATTATATGTTTTCCACTCCCCTAGCATAATGAATTGGTTAGATGTACTTTGCTTCCTAAAAATGCAAATAAACATTAGCATTTGCTTATATTTGATAGGTCTACATGTTGGTGCTGGCAGGTTGCATGTTTGGGGAGATTTCCAAGGTACTTTTCTGCTCTTCACGCAGGATAGGGACTCATGTTTAAACCCTGGATGTCCAGTATGACTGCTTGTGATGGAAATGCTGCTTGTGAGAAGAGAACCTGATTATAATGTAGGAAAAATTTTTTTGTGAGGATTGTATATAGTGAAACACGTATCAACATATCATCTCATCAGCTCTATATAGATAGATCCATTTACTTAAAAAGAACATTTTAAAATGGATTGTAGGTATATTTATTTTGCTATGATGGTACAACCAACAAATGACTACTGCTGTGATGTGAAATTTTGCATACAAGTTAATAAATATTTTGTGTGTCTTTATTTGTAACTTAGACAAAGCAAATGTAATATTAGTGTTACATTATTGATAATAACAGCAATGGTTTGATGGTTTAAGAACCCCTTCCCCCCTTTTAGGGTAATTTTACGACAGGGCTAGGGGGAAGTGCCTCAAACAAGTTTGCTAAGTGTTTCTTTGCTGGAGTCTTTCTCTCATTCCCCACAGGACAGCCAGGCTACCTAACTGCCAAGCTTTACCTTAACATATGGTTTGGAGGGCAGATGTGAAGGTGTTCTATTCCCCCATTGGTCTGAAGTATGGCTGTTTGGAACTGGCTTGTATCAAAAGCCTTTAAGTACCACGACGCCCTATTGGCTCTAGGGGTTGGACAGAAAACCAATAAATTTGCTTGCTTTACCCCTCTCCCTCTCTCTTACCAAACTGATGAAAGACCATCTCACACCATGAATTAAAAAGGACAACACAGTGAAGAGCACAGCTCATCAGCCATATTGAGACAGGCATGCAGCCTGTTCTGAAGAAAGCTGATCACAAATGACGCCTTAACTAGAAACATTTTAAGTAACTAACAAGTCTGTGTGCCGCCTGAAACTACACATCACCATTTATCAGGTTGTATGGTTGCCAATATTCAAATGTACTTTATATATTGTTATTATTTATGAATATTATCAATAATACATTGTTTAAATTGTAACTTAATTCCTGCTTGTCTTTTACTACACCTAATTGCCTGAGGTTACACATGTAGAAGGGAAGGTGGGGAGAAGTTATATGGTACAGTACCTTATAAACAGTGGTACATCTGGGAGATTTGAGGCATTCTGACAAAGGCTACATATTAATAATACAAAAGGGGAAAGTAGAGTAAAATATTAGACTGTAATTTGTTTTGTTTGGTCTTGGAATGTTATAAATTTTTGTATTCTGTTTTGAAATATTTAGTCACACACCCATTTGCATTACATTTCCTGGCAACATGGAACACACCTGGGCAGCATGAAATGTGTGAATAATTACACTCTAAAAAAAGGCAGTGTGCACATTGAAGCATAAGACCATTAAGACCAAGTCCTTTTTAAAACTAACAATTATAAAGAAACCACATTTAGGGCACTGTCTCCGTCAAAGAATTGGCTCTATGGTGTCATTCAGTAGTCTGTCTGGGAGCAGTAAAGGGAATACTCCCCTCTGCTTTTCAGACAGGACAGCTTTTAAGCTGCATCAGCGAGCTTACATGTGTGCAATGTGAGACTGGCTCTCACCCAGCCCTCTGCTCTAACATCCTTTTAGATGGTTAAAGGGACTTTTTGGCTTCATTTTCTGGTTTGCATTTTTGACTTGGCCAAAAGATCATTTGACTTTACATGCAACAGACCCCAGTTTGTTTACATATTTTCCTTGCTAATTCTACTTACCAAGACATTTGCCAATCTCTACTGCCTTCTAAAAATTAACATCTTGTCCGAAAGGCCTATTCCATCTGGCTAATTTGAATGTAACAGCTTGGATTGATGTCCTCAGTAAAATGATCAAATGTACTAGAATAAAAGCAAAAAAAATAAGGTAAATAATTAATGGTTGATTTATTGGCATATTCAATTGGACTAACCAGTAATTGTGTGTTACTTACTGTATAATTTTTTCCTAAACGTGTGTGGAAAATGATTTGTAGATAAAGAAGAGTCATACGTCATCCCTACAAATGAACTCCAAAATGAATGTCCTTTTATTACACAAATTGGTGAAGACTCACCATGTAAGTAGCAAGGCTCTCCACAGCATGACTGCCTAAAACTAACAGAGCATTTAGGGTCATTTACATAATACATTTAAATATATTTTAAATTACTCCAATCAGCACAGAGATAAATGGTACATTCTAGTAACATCCTTTAAAGCATCACGTATTATGTAAAGCCCCTAATTAAAAGATTTAAATTAAATTGAATTAAAAGAAATAAGACTTGTTATATGTAAACTGATATCAGAAAACACACTATAAAGTTAAATATTAAATATATCATCTTCTAATTTAAACGTACTGGAACAAATGTCTGGAAGTCCTAGTTAAACAGGCAGACAGTTTCAAGTATGAGTCAGTATAGTAGTTGGGTGCTTGTGTTTATGGATTAATTTCTGATTGGTTCCTCTCGTCCACCTAATTCTGCTGGTGCATACTCTGTTTTGGAGACTCTCGTGACCCCTGCTGCAGGGGGACATGGTAGCCCTTCAGAAACCTCCTCTTAAACATTTTGTCAATGGGAAACAAACACAAACTTACAGTTCCTCTTTGCAGGATCAGCTGCAGACTTGTTGGCTTGATGCACAAAGTGCTTCTCGTGCGGGGCTTTGAACATTTAAAAGACCGAGCCGCGGCAATCCTGAGCCCTCACTCTCCTGTCTCTCTTCCCTCAGACTCCCTCTGCTCTGGCTGCTGCTACCGAGCTGCTGTACCCCTTTAATGAAAAAGACATTGTGTTCTTTTGAGCAGGAGACAGGGCCGATGCATTAAGTTTGACAGTTGTTCCTTGTGAGGCCAGGTCGCCTCTGAAAGAGACTTGTGTTTCTATCTGCCAGAACAGCAATAAAGTTTCTACTCCTTGGAAAACCTGCTGTGTCCTCCTGTGCAATTTTGTGACCCAAGCTTGACACTCTGTTATCGGAATACATGGGTTCAAACAAGTTGGAAAATGTACACATGGCGTAACATTCAGGTGCATTTGGGGACTTAGATAACTGATTTGAAAGTTAGAGCCTTTTAAACATTTTTGGTTACTTCATCAGAAAGTCAGTTATCAAATTTTTGTCTATTAAATATTTTTGTAAAAATGACTCTTATTAGATGCATTTGTAGAGTACATTAAACTAGCTGACGCCCGCCGTAGCATACGGCGGTGTAAGAATAGGAACGGAACATGGTGAGAAAGGAATTCAGAAATCAAGAAGAAATAAATACTTCTTGAAAGACGCAGTGTGCATGTATAATTTCCGGCCAAGCAGGATTACATGTGAAAGTGATAAATAAATCAGGCTTTCCAAATTTACATACTATGGCCATGGCATCCTGATAGTTTTGTTGCATGTATCTTGGACTTCCTGGAAATATGGACGGTAATATGATCATTTTTGCCTAAACGTACGTTGTTATTTTCAGCGTTTGCTTGCAGTGCGTCTGATAGTCCTTTGTATTGTTCCACGCTCAGATCTTGTTGATGTAATCTGAGATGGTTGAGACGTGCGCCCTCTGTTTTAACATACGCATCTACAATGTACTGTTGGAATAGTTTGCCGCTGGAGTGCAATATACTAAATGTATTCCTCATTGCTAATCTGTACGCGTAAAATTGGCATTGAGTAAGCCTTATTTGCTTGGCGGTTCTTTTATCGGGAACATGTTGTAAATCTTTGTGCCAGCCAATATCTCTGTAAGGAAATAAAAGTGGGTAAACCATAGGATCGCAATTCATATTGAGCATGGAAATCTGTTTACAGGAGTTGCGTATGGGATAGAAGCAAATGCCCCTTTCTGCAGGTGGTTCGCCACCTTCTCCAACGAAAATCGCTGTGTGGACGAAAAAGGCACACTGAAAAGCAGACAGATAATATTTTCTCAATTCACTTTATTTATTCATTCGGAGTCGCAGTAAGTAGAGATTCAAAAGAGTATAACTTATTGCCGCAAAGCTCAATTGAACCCTGATCAAAAGCCAGGAGGGGTTTTTTATACTTCAGCATCTCATGATTAATAAGACAGAAAGAACATCCTCATCAAAACAGTAAAGTTAAACAATATGTCTGTTGAGCTAAGCATTATCTGTGTTTTGGAAGCTAAGCACAGGAGAGACGCCTTTGCATAAACTACATGTATTTTCTGCAGCCTTGTGACCTTGTCCCTGAAACATTCACTCTGAGAAAGGGAAAAACAAGAAACAGCTTACATTTTATTCATCTGGACACTATTTCTCCTGAACCCTGGAATAACATATTTTTGTTAGTTCATAAGCCAAAGCGTCTCTCACTGGCAAGTTACAAAATAGTTATTATAAAGATTCTAATTTACTAAACACACAAAATACATGGTGCTGAGGAGAACATTCTTCTTCTACATTCCCCCCTTTTTGAACCAACAAAAATATGGGTGACATAGGAGTAACAAGGGAGAGAGTAGGAGAAGGGGAAGGAGTGGAAGGAAAGGAGGAAGAAATGGGAAGCATGCATTCTTCGTGTAACATATAAGCCTTGGCCACGGAGGCAGTGAAATACTGGGACACAATATATCTAATTAGGGGGACTATACAGCAGGCCACAAGTAACAGAATGATAAAAGCAACGGCCAGTGAAATAAAAACTGACCTGAGCCATCAGCCCCAGGGGCTAGAAATGCCAGAAGTGGTAGCTAATTTATTTGAAAGGGCAGTTAAACCTGGCAAAGCACGGTGATTGATCCATCGGGAGCCGTATTATTAGGGATGTAAGTGCAGCACGCATCACCAATCATAGTACATACAACCCCCTTTTCAGCAAGGAGCATATCTAATGCTAATCGATTTTGCCAAGTCATAAGAGATGTTCTATCAAGCTGTTCATGTATCCCTTCAACAGCCTCTTTAGTAAAATTCAGGAAACGCTGTTGGTTGTAATATAAGTAATTAATCCAATCTACATTTTTATTTATTGTAATTTGGGGGAAAATAGACTCAAATCCGGCAGCAACTTGATCTCGCGCTTGAAATTTATCAGGGACTCCGCGAGGGACACCAATGGAATCAAAGTAAACGCCAGGGCTGTGAAGAGAGAATGTGGAGGGGTCAGCAGAGCGGGGTCGATGACGTCGGCCAGAGCTGGACGACACGCGAGGAGAATTCAAAGGGAGGAGGCGGAAAGGCATAACAAGTTGGGTTAATGTGCATGTGCCAGTCCAAACAGGGGGAAGAATATCAAGAAATTTTAATGTACTGCACATCCACCAAATATCAGCACGCGGAGTGGACTGTGTCAACAGGAAAAGTGATAATGTAGAATTAAATGAGGTGGAGTTAACCTGGAAAGTCTGGGAACAGAAGGAAGAAGGGATATGACCAACATCAGTACCTCGGAAGGGGGAACTATAATTACTAGAGAAGCAGGTATAATCGCCTTCATGAGACTGGAACATCGGGGGAGTCATTTGAGGAGTGGGGGGGGAAGAGGAGAGAAAGTGTAATGCAGTTAGAGTCTTTTGGTGTGGATGGAGAGGTAAAAAGGGCAAGGAGACAAGGAAGACCAACAGGGTAAATATTAGAAAGAGGGAAAGGGACGGTAGCCAAATGTGGCCTGGCCGTAGCACAGGCGTAGCAATCAGATTGATTTACTTGCTTAGCCGAATATAATACCCACTGTAACCAACGGTTCTGATCGCCATAGCCAGTTTCAATTGAAAAAGTGGATGAGAGGGTGGAAATATTCATAATCTTAACAGAAGAAAAGTCTGGACCAGAAGTTGGGGTGACAGGTGTGTGTGCAGGAGAATGAGGTGTTAGTAACAGGATTGTCAATCTTAATTAGAAATCTCCCTAAAGGGTCTGTTCCAGATACATATGCCCCTAATATATAGGTTCCTGAGTCATGTAAAGAGGAGTTCTTCAAAATGATGATCAAGGGGTTACAATGGTTGTCAACACATTTATGAGAAGCATGTCCTTTTATGATAGAAAATCGATTTTTCAAACCATATTTTTGGGCCTCAAAAGGTTGAGAACCCCAGTCCTCAGTTCCAGTGTTAGCAAAAACCCATTGCCAGGTGTCACAGTTACTTCCCCAATAATACTTCGTAACAGTCATACACACGTATTTGTCAGACCAAGTCCACTGGGCTTGTCGACCAGTCCCACAGTTGATAATAGAGCAGAAATCAACCTGCACTGATGTGGTGATTTCTAACGGGAAAGTCAAGGTGACCAGGGCAGTAGACAAGGGAAAAGAAAGCATAGTAGCACAGCAATCAAGGGTGCCATCTTTTGCAATGTGAGGCGTGAATCCAGGCGGGCAATCCTTCCATTTTCACTGCATGTGGTGTGGATAGAAGAACTTGGAACGGTCCTCTCCACCTCGGCTGATGCCAATGTTTCCTCCGAGTGTCATGGACGAGGATCCAAGTGCCTAAGGGAATCGGCATGTCTTTAGATAGAAGATTAGTCCTCCAGGCCTGGTTAACCTGCTCGTGGACTTCTTTCAGAGAAGCTCGGAGACCTGTAAGACAAGAGAGAAGATCATTGTCCACAGTATGCAGGTTAACATTTCGCATAACCATGCCCACAGGCATGGGTGTCCGGTCAGAATTTCAAACGGCGACAGTCCTAATTGCCGGTGTGTTCTTGCCCTCAATCTCATTAAGGCCAGAGGCAAAGTGTCTGGCCAGGATAAATTTGTCTGCTCACAGATTTTTGCTAATTTAGATTTGAGGGTGCCATTATCAGTTTGCAATTTCTGTGGTATGCCCCACCTAGGAATAATTTCTTTGATTAAAGCTTAAGCTACAGTTTTAGCATCAGCGTGTTTAGAAGGAAAAGCTTCCACCCATCGGGAGAACACATCAACAATTACTAGACAATAACGGTAACCTTTAGACGGAGTTAGTTCAATGAAATCCATTTGGAGGTGTTCAAACGGACCCATTGGATTAGGTGTAACGGCGGGACTTACCTGGACTTACATGGGTGCCCTTTCCTACATTAGACTTTTCACATAATGCACAGCATCTGCAGAACTGCTCTGCAGAGAAGCCTGCAGCTTCCCAGTGTTTTTCAACATCCTGAATCATGGCATCCCTTCCAGCATGGTCTAGACTATGAGCGATTTTTGCCATACCTGGGAAAGAAGCCTTTGGGAGGAAAGGTTTGTTAGTTTGCCTATGGGTCCAGACTCCATCAGAGAGGGACCATTCTTTGGACCATTTTTTTTTTTTTTTTTCTCTGTCTGTGGCTGCACTCTGTAAAGAAACAAGTTGATTATCGGGGTCCTGGTTATTTCTCTGTTGGAATAAAGAAATTGGTGTGTTATTATATGCAGCCTGTTTAGCAAAGTGATCAGCTAATTCGTTTCCTTTGCTGACAGGATCTTGTTTTCCTATGTGAGCTTGACATTTAACGATCGCTAACTTTGATGGTTTAGGTATAGCTTCTAAGAGGGATTCAATAAGTTTTTAATGTTGGATCGGTTTGCCAGCGCTGGTCTTAAATCCTCTACTAAAATAGAATGAACGGTGTGAGGTACCTTTACTGTTAGGGGGCTCATGAGCACTTTGTTTGTCTGTATGTGGTTGCGTTAAAACTGCATTCATTAATCCCCCCTTTTTCGTCCACGAACACAGTGAATGGACGAGAATATAGTCAGTGAGAGTAATGCATTTTTTTTTTATTTTATTTTTTTTTATTTTTTATTTTTTTAAATCACATAGAGCCTTGTCAGCCTGCTATATCACTGCATGCAGCCAGATCGCAGTGTTAGCTAGATTTTGTAAAGGCTGTGCTCCTCCTGAAAAACTTACAAGCAAACAACTTCTCAGGCCGCAAGCTGGTACTACTTTTAAATTAGGAATTCATCTCACCGTGGTGCCATACATGCTAGCCTCCAGATCATGGAAAAGTCCGAGGCGGAACCGGGTCAGCGACAACAAGGAAACACTAATTTCCGTGGCGACCCAAATGCCAACTGCAAACAAAAATAATCCATCTCGGGAAACACACAGCACAACTCCACAACAAGAAAACATTCCCACCAAAAGCTATGCAGCCACAGAGAAATATGCTGACTTAACCTGTTGTTTTGTGACCGGTCTTGGAAGGTTTTGAATGATGGTTAAACGGCCGCTAGAGAGAGCTCTTGTATCGCATGAAATGTCATGACCTAAATATTTAACGATAGCTTGAAGTAACTGCAGTTTTTTTTTTTTTTTTTTTTTTTTTTTCTTCGACACTTTTTTATGGCCATTTTCACCTAAAAAGAATAGCAATTTTCTGAGTATCATGTGCACTTGTTGTTTATTTATTTTTCTTTTCTTTTTTCTTATCTATATACTGTATCAATTTATTATCTTTTTCTGGCCAAAACCATAAACACAAGGGGCTTCAGTATATCCCTGAGGCATGACGGTCCAGGTCCATCGGCGGTTTTGAAAGGTAAAAGCAAACCAGGATTGAGAATTAGGGTGCACGGGAAATGGGAAAGAAAGCGTTAGCAAGGTCAAGAACAGAGAAGTACCGGTCGGACGGGGGTATCGTGGAAAGAATAGTGGAAGGATTAGGAACAATAGGTGCTCTAGGAAAAACTGCAGAGTTAACTCGTCATAAGTCTGGAACAAAACGGCAGGACCCGTCAGCCTTTTTTTACAGGAAAAAATGGGGGAGTTGACTGGAAAGTATGTAATTGGAATAATCGCTCCTCGCCTCACGAGATCAGAATGTACGGCGGCGATGCCAGCCTCTGCCTCTGGAGACAGAGGATCCTGGACATGGTACGGGCGGAAGGAAGATTTTGAGAAAATCACCAGTGGCTCAGTGTGCTATCCTTCCATAATCAATTTTTCCCTTGGGACCACAGTGCCAAGGAAACATGGGGAACCGAATCTCCTAAACAGAAAACGCTTTGTGAATATGTGAGGTGCACTGAAGCAACAGCTTTAGTAGACAACAAAAATACATGGAATGTGCAAAGTTTCAGGGCATGTGCTGGAGGAAAGAAAAGATTCTAACCAAGGTGTGTCCACTTCAGTAGGGAAAATACTGGGCAGTATAAGGCAGGGTGTCCGGGACTTGTAAGTGAGGAAAATAGGCATGAGGGGAAAGAATGAAGGGCTTTCAAGAGGAAGGTGTGCGGGGAGATGTTCAGGGTCCAGGCTGTAAAAGAGGGCTTGGGGTGTGAAGTGTGGCACAGGAGCTTAGGAATGGAGCAGCAAAAATCCTTGTTCAGTTAAAGAAAATTGAGACTGACAATTTAAGTCATAAGATCCCATCCCAGCAGTTTCACAGGACACAAATGATTTAACAGAAAGCAACGAGTCAATAATGAAACTGTTAATGCTGAGCTGTAATTGCACAGGAACCTCCTTCAGCGCATGGCTCCTGTGTCCATTTCAAAGGCAGTTTCTTTGCCATTAAAGTCAATAAAAGATCAATTTCAGCATGACGAGTAAGCAAAGGAAACTGGAAAAAGTGGCTGGGGTCCCTGATATTTCTTAGGACCAAGGAATGTCATTAGGCTCAGGGAGAGGGGGTGACGGAAGCGCTTGTGTGGGCAGTTGCGTCTAAAATGTCCAAGTTCACCTTAGCAGCGGCAGGCATATGACGCTGGCGTCTGCTCCTCTGCTCCGAAGGGTTAGGCATCTGAGCAAAAGGATTATTAGGGTTTGATAAATGGAACCCGTGTCCTCTTCTGTGCCCTCGCCCTCGACCTCCAAAGAATTTTCCGCGTCCTCTCCCCCTAGCCAGGTCAGTTCTTCCAGTATAGTCATTTATTTGTGCAGCCAAAAGTTTGGTCTGTGTCTCTGACTCTTTTAATTTAGTCTGACTGTCAGCATGCTCTGCATGACGCTTGTCTTCCTCGAACGTTGCAGTCTTCCAGCCTTTTTGCAGGACGTGCAGACTTTGCTTTGAATGTCACTTCTCAGTCTCGAGATGAAAGGAGGCACTGCAGCACGAGTTCTATCGTTTGTATTGTCTAGCCCAGAGTGATTAGCCATCAGATCTTGCAATCGGTGAGCCGGCTGAAATTAGTGACCAGTTTGTGCCCTTTTTATATTTTTCTGCCAGGGCTCCTTTCAAAGGCTCTCACTGGGCGAGGAAAGGACCTTCATTCCAACACCAAGGGACACCGGTATGATCACCGTGATTTACAGTTGCCCATGTGGTGCTCAGCTGTCGACGGAGCACCTGTGTCCACTGTGCAGCATTTGTTTTATACATGTTATCCAGCTGCTGTAACAGCTCCACAAATTGCAGTCCACGGACTGCTCGTGCGCTGGGAGACAGATGACTCTTTTAATTTCTGCCATTGCAATCCAGTAGCACCTTGTGAATGATCTGAATTATCTTCCTCAGGGTCAATATGTGAGGATGGGTCATAATGATATTGTTCATCGTAAAAACCTGCTCCAGACGGTTCGTCTGTTAACAGGGGTGTTGTTGGAGAAGAGGGTGCAGGAGGTGGAAGCGGGGGAGTTTTGGTAAGGAGGGGGTGGACAGATTACGGGGTATAGGGGGTCTTTCTTTTCGGTCTGCTTTCTTTTACTTTCAGGCTTGGGCGCTGTCTCTATCTTCACTTTCTGCAACGCTAGCAATAATTCTTCCTTGTCTTTTTTGTGTTTTGACTTCAGCAGCCAGCAGGTTGTTACGCCTCTGCTTATTCCACTTCTTACATGCCTTTTTAAATCCAACCCAGTCTGCTTCTCTATTAACTGTTTAGGGGACCCGCCTTTCAATCCCGACGGTGTACTAGGAGCCTGGTGATTCTCTGAAAATAATCCTTCTAACATTAGGTTTTGAGGACCCTGGGGGACCTGTTTGACTGGCGTGCCATTATAATTTCCCATAGTAAGCGGCAGGCCTTCAACAGAGAGCAACTCAATCCCCGATTATTTCTCGTCCCACTTGTCGTCCCCGGAATCAACCAGTCGACAAGTGGAAATCAACCTCCCCTCTTCCAAATTTCACACGTACTCTAACTGCCCCTTTCACCCCTATTCCTCTTAATATAGGAACGTGCCACTCGGTCCTTTCTACTCGAATTCTTAAGGGATGACTTACTAGCATTCACACTGTGCCGTCACTCTCTATGAATCCCTAAAACCCTTCTAGGTCGATACGGTATGATTCTCTATTCTTTCAGCATGCTTTTATTTTTTATTCTCTTTTATTATTATTTTCTTTTTTCTTTTCCCCGTATACTTCTATTTCTTCCAGCACACCAGTCAAACCAACGGGAATCCCCCGAATCTACTCACCGCGACTCCTTCTGCCTGCCTGGAAAAATCCCATCCAGTTGCTTTTCGTTTCAGTCAGGAGGAGGTCAGCGACTCCCCACGCAGGAAAACGCCCGAGGTTGGCCAGTCCTAACTTTTACCGGAGCTGGTCCTCGATCCGCGGAAATCGGTCCACTTGGACGAACCCGCCCAGGGAGTCGTCTGCCCGTCTCCTGCCCCACGTTCGGGCGCCAAAAACTGTGGACGAAAAAGGCACACTGAAAAGCAGACAGATAATATTTTCTCAATTCACTTTATTTATTCATTCGGAGTCGCAGTAAGTAGAGATTCAAAAGAGTATAACTTATTGCCGCAAAGCTCAATTGAACCCTGATCAAAAGCCAGGAGGGGTTTTTTATACTTCAGCATCTCATGATTAATAAGACAGAAAGAACATCCTCATCAAAACAGTAAAGTTAAACAATATGTCTGTTGAGCTAAGCATTATCTGTGTTTTGGAAGCTAAGCACAGGAGAGACGCCTTTGCATAAACTACATGTATTTTCTGCAGCCTTGTGACCTTGTCCCTGAAACATTCACTCTGAGAAAGGGAAAAACAAGAAACAGCTTACATTTTATTCATCTGGACACTATTTCTCCTGAACCCTGGAATAACATATTTTTGTTAGTTCATAAGCCAAAGCGTCTCTCACTGGCAAGTTACAAAATAGTTATTATAAAGATTCTAATTTACTAAACACAAAGAAATACATGGTGCTGAGGAGAACATTCTTCTTCTACATGTGCTACTTTAGTTACGATGGGATTTGAGAAACTAGTAGATTAAACAATTTTAAAATTAAGTTTATGATGTTCTACTTTAATGACAAAATAAACTACACGATTAAAGTGGAAATTTTGAGATTAAAGTTGACATTTCATGCTTTGTGTGGCCACTGTGTGCCTATTTTTTTTTTCTCTGTACCCTAATAAGCTTTCATATACTCAGACGGTGGGCTACGACTTGCCTTTTCACAGCGACTTTGATATCTGACTGCTTCTTTTTTATTTTGGGCACTGTGCGACTCTCTATGTCACTCAATCAACTTCCTTTTGTTGATTATATCACTGTTTAAACCAGCAAATTGTAAGCATTTCCTTGTTTCCACTTGGTATTCGCTGAAATTCATCTATTTTCCCCCCGTGCTTTTGCCATTGCCTTTTCACAGAACACTGAGCTTAAGGGCTATTTATATTGATTTGCATAATCAAAGAGGCGTAATTCTGGGAGAAGTTGGGGCGGGACAGCAGGCACGTGCACGTGTGTTACTTTTCACGCTGACCGGGATTTATGTAGCAGAAGAACGTGGAAGTTGGTGTTCGCACAGATTTATGCATCTGGATTTTTTGTGCGTAAGCACATTTCCTCTTTTGTCCGTACGCCATGTTATAGTGTGAATTCTACGCACGGCATTATACATGAGGCCCCAGGTCTGGAGATTTGCTGAAAATTATAGTGTCAAAGAAATACTGAATCACTATAATGTGCAGGTAATGCAGCTGTTAGGTTGCTTTTAGTGTAACATAAATATTGATTATGCATTTGTTCTCTATGTTACTCAGCAACACTTACATAATTCCTTTCTTTCAACATTAATTTCTTGGAAAGTTATTTTCTTACTTTTACAGTTAACTTACCTCAAGCCAGTTGGTGAAAACCAATATTGCAGCTTGCATAAGCACCCAGTGTTTTCTGAACTTGTAATGGGGATCCATTTCCTTGTCAGGAGTGTTTTTTGGACGAGTAAAAGAAAGAAATTTATAATCTATGCAAGTTGAAGTGACCTCTCTGAAGGTAAATTCGAAATGGTAAACTGGGCAGTAATTGAACTTTCACAGAATGTTTCTCTTTGTTAAGATAGACAGGTTTGCCTGTGCTTTTTAACTGCAAGTACAGTCAGCCCTTGTAACTTGCAGATTTACAATTTGCAGACCCGCCTATTTTTAGGCTTGTCATCAATAATAAAACGTAAATTATTTTGTGAGTTTTGCGACTTACTGTGGAAAACCACAGATGGTGTAGTAGAAGTGAAACAAGATGATGTGCTACTTTTGAAGGACAGTCATAAGAAGCAGGCAGGATTGAGCTTGTCTGGCATCTTTTGGTTTAAGAGTTTCACTGATAGATAGATAGATAGATAGATAGATAGATAGATAGATAGATAGATAGATAGATAGATAGATAGATAGATAGATAGATAGATAGTGTCATGCACGAGCGATTAGGGAGCAGCTGATTGACCCGGGTTGTTGCGTAAAACGTCCCGCGAGGGAGCTACGGCAGTGTACTAATCCCTGTCTCTTTACTTCCTCAGAAAGACCGAGGCGGCGGAGCAGTAAAGAGCGCCCGGACGTATCAAGAAAACGCACACTTCTGGGTGCATTTGTAAACACTGACGAACCCTGATGACGTCAGACTCCCAGAAACCACCACAACACTTTCCGGCATCTCTCCACGTTATTTCCTGTCCGTCATTATAAAATGTCCGTTCTTCCCTGCTGTATTTGTCAATTTTGAGTTGCTGAGACTGATTTGACCATTTATTTTGCTTTACAGTATACGGGGCGTAAAAACCCCAACCCTTAATCTGTTTTTCGTGTGTTCATTTCACAATAGATAGATACTTTATTAATCCCAAGGGGAAATTCACATACTCCAGCAGCAGCATACTGATAAAGAACAATATTAAATTAAAGAATGATAACAATGCAGGTATACAGACAGACAATAACTTTGTATAATGTTAATGTTTAACCCCGCAACCCCGGGTGGAATTGAAGAGTGGCATAGTGTGGGGGAGGAACGATCTCCTCAGTCTGTCAGTGGAGCAGGAAAGTGACAGCAGTCTGTCGCTGAAGCTGCTCCTTTGTCTGGAGATGATACTGTTCAGTGGATGCAGTGGATTCTCCATGATTGACAGGAGCCTGCTCAGTGCCTGTCGCTCTGCCACGGATGTCAAACTGTCCAGCTCCGTGCCTACAATAGAGCCTGCCTTCATCACCAGTTTGTCCAGGCGTGAGGCATCCTTCTTCTTTATGCTGCCTCCACAGCATACCACCGCATAGAAGAGGGCACTCGCCACAACCGTCTGATAGAACACCTGCAGCATCTTATTGCAGATGTTGAAAGACGCCAGCCTTCTAAGGAAGTATAGTTGGCTCTGTCCTTTCTTATACAGAGCATCAGTATTGGCAGTCCAGTCCAATTTATCATCCAGCTGCACTCCCAGGTATTTATAGGTCTGCACCCTTTGCACACAGTCACTCTGATAATCACGGGGTCCATGAGGGGCCTGGGCCTCCTAAAATCCACCACCAGCTCCTTGATTTTGCTGGTGTTCAGGTGTAGGTGGTTTGAGTCACACCAAGTAACAAAGTCCTTGATTAGGTCCCTATACTCCTCCTCCTGCCCACTCCTTATGCAGCCCACGATAGCAGTGTCATCAGCAAACTTTTGCACGTGGCAGGACTCCGAGTTATATTGGAAGTCCGATGTATACAGGCTGAACAGGACCGGAGAAAGTACAGTCCCCTGTGGCGTTCCTGTGTTGCTGACCACAATGTCAGACCTGCAGTTCCCAAGACGCACACACTGAGGTCTTTCTTTAAGATAGTCCACGATCTATGCTACCAGGTATGAATCTACTCCCATCTCTGCCAGCTTGTCCCTGAGGAGCAGAGGTTGGATGGTGTTGAAGGCGCTAGAGAAGTCCAGAAACATAATTCTTACAGCATCACAGCCTCTGTCCAAGTGGGAAAGGAATCGGTGTATCATATAGATGATGGCATCCTCCACTCCCACCTTCTCCTGGTATGCGAACTGCAGAGGGTCGAGGGTGTGGTGGACCTGTGGCCTCAGGTGGTGAAGCAGCAGCCGCTCCATGGTTTTCATCACATGCGACGTCAGAGCAACAGGCCGGAAGTCATTCAGCTCACCTGGTCGTGATACCTTTGGGACTGTGGTGATGCAAGATGTTTTCCAAAGCAATTTTTACAATGAAACCCATCAGATTACAGTTTTCTTTGGATTTATGTGTTTGTGTAATTTCTTCTATATTGGAAAACTTCTTCATCTAGGGAGCACTCCAAGCTTCTACATATCTTCACTTACATCAGCATCATTGTAGGAAAAAACGTTACATAATTTTCAGGAGGCTGTTCATAGGGGATTTCATTTCATAACTACCCCACCAACTGGAGTGTGTCAAGTTCACATTGTTTATTGTTTTGTTGGATTTCTTTAGTATCTGTATTTAGTTATTATTTATTATCGCTGTTCGGGCTTTGTGTGAGTTTCCACATACACAGCATCAGTTTAATTGCCTTTGCTTTATTGTTTTTTATTCTTTAATATTTTCTTTTTCCTTTCAATTAAAATGCCATATATGTGACTCTGTGTGAGCTGAGTGAAGGCTAGGTTTGTTCCTGGTATCCCCCAAATAAAATAAATAAATCAACATTTTAGGACAGTGAGAATCTGCACGTCTCAAGACCGCTGCAATGCCCCTAAGCTAGAAAATGTAAAGAGAAGTAAAAGATCTAGTTAGTCATAAATTTAGAAAAATATGTAATACTAATCATTTTTATTGTTTACTACCAGAAATATATGCACAAACGTGTTATAATAATCATCTGTAAAAAGTTACAGTTGTTGTTCATTAAAAACTGTGGAGCTAAGCACTTTGTCTAAGGATACCACACATCTTTGTCTTGGCAGTCAGCCTCACACACATGATTTGCTTGCACAGTGGTTGTTCTATCTCTCGTTTCTCACAAAATTTTAGATTTTATTTAGTGGAATAAATTTAGAATATAATTATGGGTCCCAAACCATATTTGCGGATGTCCACATTTGCGGGGTTTCTGTGCCTCAAACCCCAGCTAATCACAAGGAAAAACTGTATTTGACATTTCAAAACTTTGTACAGCGCACAGTATTCATGATCTCTCAAAAAAATGGAACTTTCTTGACAAATTTCAAGAAAACTGCTCTAGTGGGTCTCTGAGTTGTTTTATGTGGACAGACAGAGACAGACATGGCAATTGCAGTAGGTGCATTTTACATTGTATGCAGACGCACCTAAAATGGAGTAATGAATGAATTATTTGACTTTCATCATACATTAGTCACATTATAGTATAATAAAATAATTTAGGAGCTCTCCTTTCACCAATCTATCACCTTCCTTCAGCAAGTGAAGAAGTTATCAAGCATGCATTCAAAGTAATTTGGATCTATAATTTTTCAGAATATACCGTAAATCATGCATGTCGAAACTGTCTACTTATTCATTATTATAATATGACCAGATATTTCATGTTAAATTTGTAAAGTACAGGATTCCACTATTTTAAGGCTGTCAGATGTGGAAGATAGTGGAAGAACTACATAATACAGGAAAAGAGCAGTACATATGGTGGCATTTCTATCATTTAATGAGAAAATTATATATTTGAACATTGATCATTCTGTTTGTATATTAAGATGCTGGAAACTAGAAGCCATGTGCTTGTTACCTTAAATAATTAATAGTCTTCACATTCAGTTGCCACAAGATGAGCATTATGAGTCTGAGACATTATTCATGCCTCTTCACAAAGTAAAAAAAAAGAAACTACTCTTTAGAAAACCCAAAGTGTCTGAAAGTCTCATTGGTTCTATTTTCACACAAATTGGTTCATTCTTCACACCCTTGTATCCAGTGACAAAAAGGTGACCTTATGTTTAATCAAGGTTAGCTGCTCTTCATATTTAATGTAGCCTAAAAAGCATTCCCAATTTGCTCTCAGTATTTTATTTAAATGGATTTTTTTTTAAATTTGTGACTTTGAATAAATAACCTAAAGTCCACAATCATTTCTGAAAAATAAAATGCATATGATCTGCATGAGGTATGTCCATTTATTCATATTAATTCTTATTAATTAAAAATGTTGTGGAATCAGGTTCAAAGTTCAGTCAGAATAGGATGAAACCTTGTGGGTGTGGGACTGATAAATCAGCTTTATGTAGACCTTTGCTTGGACTTCAGCACTCTTAAATTTTGGAATTACAAGTAATTGATCTGGCATTATGCACTATGCAAAGAGTTAAAAATAGTACGATTAACTTGAAAAATATAATTTTTCTATTATTTTAGTTCATTTAAAATAGATACACATTAGCATCCTACCTGCAATAGTTGTTACCTTATACTAGATAATTTTAATTATGTTTTGTTTCTGAGTGAAACCATCGTATTTTTAAAGTTACAGTATGTGACTTTTAAATTGCCTTATTGCCAGTGACACAATAGGAGGGAGGCTGGAGCTGAAGGTGCTGTGCATAAGCAGTGGAAAGTGGACGGCTGCATTATCTTTAGCAGACCTTTGGAATCCTGGGTGATGTAGAAGTAGAATTAGACCAGATAACACTGTATTACTGTATATTAAGTATGTACACTCTGTTCTCAATTGTTTCTCATTTTATATCTAATGCTGCCAGGATTGGCTACAGCCTCTTCAATTCTGAAATGGATTAAAAGAGAATATTAATTATATTGGATGTAATAATTTATAGTGCTTTAATATTTATAGTATAATGTTGGGCTTTGTGTAAATGTATAACATTTAAAGTTCTGGGAATAACAACTGTACAGTAAAACTGCCTTTACCAAAAAATATCAGCAAAGCCTGTTAATTACTTGCTGGTTGAAGTTATGCCAGGTTTATATTGGTACTATTGAAACTTTAAGCTGCTGTACATTTGTCCCTGAGGGAATAACTCATTTTAAAAGCTTGGTCCTTAAAAAAGGTTAATGACATCACTAGAATATAGCGTAGCTGTAAATGTGTCGCTCAAGGCGTCTATTGAATATGGTAGCAGATTATCTAGAAGTGCTAAAATATACAAGTAGGCAAGACAGTCAATTCCAAACAATCAGACCTTAAAATAGTGCCTATGCTTTTAAAAACATCGGAATCAAAAGGAATTTTATCATTTAGAGTTTAAGGCAGATTTATATATTAAAAAGGATGGCATTTACATTTCGTTTGGCCACTTTATTCTACATTTAATACCAAAATGTATTATTTGTACGTGTATGTATTGTTTATTTATTTGTTTATACGTGTTAGTCAATAAGACTAAAATGACTGAAAGAAACAAATGCTTTATTAAACAGAATACACTGAGCAGATGATTTCTTCTAGTGGTGCAAAATCACAAATAACACTGTTGAATTAAAATCAAAATAATATGGCATTTAGGAACAAACTACAGATTTGGTTTACTATCATCAAAAATAAAAAGCAAGAAAGAATAACACAATAACCAAATAATGACTGCTGTATTCTTTACTATTGGAGTAAAATGTGATTTGTGTTTTAGTTTTAGCCAGGAGTTGCTAAATGCAATATAGAGTGTGACTATCATATACATACTTGGATAACGTAAGTAAATCATTACAAGCAGACACACTCTTCTCAATTACTCTGCTTTAAGGCAATTGACGCAGTATTTTACAGCTTCTGCAGTAATTAACAAGAAAGATGACTTCCAAAAACAGGTATTGCAAATTGTCTCACTAAACATAGTTCTTACTAACTTGTTTTTGTTGTATGCCAGAAAAAAAGACTATTCTTTTTTTGTTACAAAAAGAACAATGAGCTGCAACACCTGAGAAAACCAAAAGAAGCCTTTCATTTAACAAAAATACCAAATTTGTGGCTGGATTGTCTGTATGAGTGCTAGATAGCTTGGATGGCTACCAATAAAAAATTCTCCCTCAGCTGCAGAAATACATAACATTAACCTTTATTTCACATTTAGGGTATCATGCTGTGAATTCTATCTAACCATAAAAAACAAGGTACTGAAAATTGTAATGCAAATGAATACATCTGATAGCAGTGGAAAGATTAAGTGCAGGCCAGGCAGGGTGGGTGTGTGCATTTATATACCCTTTCAGGACAAAATACAGAATGGATGCTAGCACTCCGATTTTTTTTCCTGTTTCCAATAGAAGCTGTTATTAGCCCTTACTAAAAACCCTTACATTTCCTAGTAGTTCAGATTTAATAGGCTTCAAAATGACATTATTCCTCATAAGAACACTTTTGAGTGTTATGTTTTTGTATATAATTAGAGTGTATATTTTGATAATCAGTTTGCAAAGTAGTATAGCACTGTGCTTAATACTTTTACCACAGTCTCAGGAACTTAGGTTCAAATCATGGCATGAAGATCATCAATGTGGAGTTTACCCATTCTATCTATATCAGCATGGGCTTCCTTCATGTTCTGTGGTTTCCTATCACATAAAAAGACATGGGTTTAAAGGCTAATTGCTAACTGTAAATTACTCCATCTGGTTTCCTGTCACAGTTCAAACACAAGGGTTATAGGCATATTGTTATTTGTAAATTGCTTCATTGTGATTGATCATTCCTTGCAACATAATGGCGTCCCACCCGGTAATAGATATAGCATGGTCAGGAAATATCTGTGTGAATTTTATATAAAGCTGAATTTCAAAAAATGATTGGGTGGAATTCATAAATTAAATTTGTAGAGGTGAATGGTGACGTCTTAATGTGTTTTGTACCGAGTCGTGTCTTTCGTAGTGTTGTTACATTTATGTAGTCTATGGTGCATCTGTGTAAATGTTGTCCCCCTGGAAACAAATGGGAAAGGAGAACGCTGTAGGACCGTAACTCATCAAGGTAATTTTCCTGTCCACCCATCAAGTCCATCCAGGTTATTTCCTGTTTAAATGAGAGGAGGGAAATAGGAAAAAGAAAAAGAAGGAGGTGAGAAGGAGAAGGAAAAAAAAACAGAACACAACCCCCGAAACGCATCACAAGAGACAGAGAAACGCTGATCCGGGTCATCACATTCCTATCCACAGCTTGCGGCTCTCAATGCCGGATCTGTAACGATCTCGCCATTCTTGCAAAACCCCCGGGGTTCAGTAGTATCAGGACACACCGAGGACCATATGGTGTGACTGTTTCTTTTTGATTTCAGGAAAGGAGTGAACATTCAAGTGCTTGTATTGCAGTTACCGCTGGGCAGTTTCTAATTGGTTCATGGTCCAATTAATTTCCATTAATCATTCTCTCGACAATTTCCTAGACTTTATGTGTGATATGCGTTTCTTGTGCGTCATATCTGTTTTATGTTCAGTGTTGGGTCAAGGGAGGGTTTGCATTGTATTTTTAATGTTGCACTGTTTATTATAATATTCCGTCGTTCACTTGTGAGGTTGTGGGTGTTAGGGGAGGGGAGAGGTGAGATATTTATACTGTTTGGCATTTTATTTCACTTCTTTTTCATTAATATTGTGGCAGACGACCAGGGATCTTGCCCCACCGGGACGCCTGGAAGAAGGACGGACCGAGAAAGGGGCACTATCTTTCCCTGGGCGCAAGAGAGCAGACCCCTGTGCAGTATCGGGGCCACAATTGTGGAACACCAGAGCTCATGCCACCAGGGAGAGCGGAAAGACTTAACAAGCCCGTCTGGGCTGTGATGCAGCCACACCCGGAAGTGCAGCCTAATTAGGCTAATTACCACCTGAAGCACTTCGGGGTGGGCTATAAGAGGAGCCTGCAGCCACCACTCAAGGAGCTGGAGTCGGGTGGAAGAGGATGTAGCTTACGAGGAGGAGTGGAGGTGGCTAAAGAGTAGAGAAAAGGACTGGGTTTGTGGTTTGTGGACGATATTGTGTGTGGTGTATAATAAATGGTGTGTGTTTTTGTATATCGGGTGTCTGTGTCTGTCTGGGCCGAGGCTGATCTCTTACTATCAACTTACTTACTGTTTGCCATTTTTGCCTATTTGATTGCCGATTGGGGAAGCAATTGGAAGAAGTATGGTTTGTCTAAGTCTAAGGTCCCTCAGGTTGCCAGGCCACAAGTCTTGGTGGTATGGTTGCTGGTCGGGCCAATTGGGCCGGCCATTAAAAATTATATTAAAATGAGTTGTGTTAAGACTTAAATAATTGTTGCTTCAAAAGTACATTCAATATGTGACTGTTCCACCAAATACAAGTTATGTTTGATGAGCAGTGTAATGTACACAATCAATAACTGCAGATCTCCTTATTGCTAACACTGTAGCATCACTATCTGAGAGGAAATTAACCATACTGTGGCATTAGTGCATTAGCAAACTGCCTTAGCCTCCTCAGAGGAAACCTGTTATGGTACAAGATTTTAAATTTTGGTTTTGACAGAAGAGTGCTCATTTTTGTTGTGGATGGCAAAAAAGTGTGAGGCTTTCTAAAAGTTCCTCGAACCACGTCAGGCTCTTCACCAACGTACCCAGATGTAGCCTCACCCCTAGGCAGCCTGCCCCCAAAAGGTTCAAAAATACTATAAATGTTCCAGAAATATACAAAAATGTCTTACCAGAAAGAGGAACTGTGAAACTTCTGGCTTGATATCAGAATTCCTAACAAGAACCTTTATAAATTTAGTTTATTTCAGAAAAGCAAAATGAAGCACAAAAGCAGAAAAATGGGAAAAAGTGTAGAAGGGATTTGCCTAAAATAAGCTCTTATATGAAATTCAAATGCAGAAATCTGAGAACAGAAGCAAAATATCTGTTATATTTCAGCCGGGTTTCCTCCCCTGGCTGTGGATCAAATCCTTGTTTTATGCCCTTTTTGTTAATTTTTAAATAATGTATTTATGTTTTTATTTACTAACTACATTGTGTACTGTGCCTTGGTTATGATCCATGTGTTTAGTGGGTGGCTCCCCAAAAGGCTACTCACTGTCAGGAACTGCCCTCTGCCTTACAAATCTGAAAGGTCTCCCATAGTTCGTGGTAGTTCATTGTGAATGTGCACTAGAGTGGGAGAGTTATTGTTTTTTGTTGTGCCTTGTGCTTTTATGTGATTTTTCTGGATTTCTGAACCTTTGCTCTGTTTTTGAACTTCACCATTGGATTGTGCATTGGGACTTTATTTGCATATGAAATTGCCTTTATAGACATTTTATGCCCTTTCTGTTCTTCAGAGCTTTACAGTTTTGTTCTGAGCATTTTTGTTAAAAACAAACCTTTTATTTAAAAAAAAATTATTTTAGGCCCTTTTTGTGTCTTGCCAGGAATTTTTGACAGTGCTCCCCTAATTAGCTTTGTTGGAACTGCTTTTGGAAATTTTGGTATTTATGTTTTTTGGAACCCCCTATTTCACAACAATATGCACAAAACCAGAACATCTAATGAAGATAATAGGTTTCAGGTTTTATTTATTTATGTAGCACATTTAAAACAACTAAAAGTTGACCAAAGTGCTTTACACCGAATAAATGGTGACAGTATGAAATAAAAGCCAAATAAAGAATTTTTAAAAAGAAGGACAAAAAGAAAACATTACACATACATCAACACACATATACCAACACACAAACATAATACTTACAAGACAAAACTCCAACAACACTCAATGATCCACTGAAGGACCGTCTCCTCAGCCTGACATCGGGTGTCCTTCAACAGTGATGTGAAAGTGGCTTACGCTTCTTGGGGTTCCAACCACAAAATACAAAAACCTCGAAAATAATAAAAACAACAATGTAACAGAATTTACACATAAACCAAGGAATGAACCCAAGCTGTGACATAACAGATTTACATTTGGACCTCACATCTGCTGCAAATTATCATGTTTACTTTTTAGATTACAAAGTCAATGCATTGGTCTTTACAATTCTTTCCTGGATTTATATTTTTTGCTAATCACCTGGATTGTTTTTTCTTTAATATATGTATTTGGAGTCATCATCGCATGGAGTGCACTCATTTAATAAGATCATGGACAAGGCTAACATTTTTCCAAAAGGCTGTTCAATTGTTCATTTTTCCATACCTCATCATCAACTTTAAGTGGTAAAGTGGACTGTATTTGTGTTTTTTAGTAGTTTGTGGTATGACGTTGTTGTGGATTATTAGGGTGGGTTGTTTTAAATCCTTGTATATTTCTTTGTGCCTTTTAATAGTTTTCTGAATACATACTTGGACTTTTATTTTCATTGCTGCGTATTGCTGTGGGAGGAGAATGTGAGTAGTGCAATGCTGGGCAGTGAACATACTTCTCCATAAATAAAGAAATAAATTCCTGTTATTTTGTGTGAACCTTTGTGCATTTTAACTGCTGCAGCATTGCTGTTTGGCCATTTTCAAGTAAAGGAAAAATATTTTTCAGTGATACTTTTTGTCTTCAGCTTCTCAGGGAGAATGCCAAAATCCAACAGTTTAAACTACTAATGTGTTATGCTTAGCTATCACAAATGTTAAAACTCCATCTGTCCATTAATTCTCAACAACAACAAGAACAACAACATTTATTTATATAGCACATTTACATACAAATAATGTAGCTCAAAGTGCTTTACATGATGAAGAAAGAGAAAAAAGACAAAATAAATAAGAATTAAAATTAGGGAACACTAATTAACATAGAATAAAAGTAAGGTCCGATGGCCAGGGAGGACAGAAAAAAAAAAAAAAAAAAACTCCAGACGGCTGGAGAAAAAAATAAAATCTGCAGGGGTACCGAGGCCACGAGACCGCCCCCTCTGGGCATTCTACCTGACATAAATTACCCCAATCAGTCCTCATTGTATTCAAGGTTCTCATGGAAGAATTTGATGATGGTGTTCATGTGGACTTCTGGTCCTTAATCCATCAATGTAGGGACATCACGGTGGTTTGATTAGGTGGTGGTGGTGCAGGTCGACACCACAGAAAACCAGAAAAAGAACAGAAGAGAAAGTAGGGGTTAGTACGGATTTTGGAGCCACCATGAATAATCATGATAATTAATTGAATATACAGAGCATCAGGATTAAACTAAGATGAAGCTATGAGAAAGCCATGTCAAAATAATGTGTTTTCAGCAGTGTTTTGAAGTGCTCCACTGTATTAGCCTGGCAAATTCCTATTGGCAAGCTATTCCAGATTTTAGGTGCATAACAGCAGAAGGCTGCCTCACCACTTCTTTTAAGTTTAGCTCTTGGAATTCTAAGCAGACACTCATTTGAAGATCTAAAGTTACGATTTGGAGTCTAAGGTGTAAGACATTCTGAAATATAAGATGGAGTGAGATTATTTAAGGCTTTGTAAACCATAAGCAGTATCCATCCATCCATTTTCCAACCCGCTGAATCCGAACACAGGGTCACGGGGATCTGCTGGAGCCAATCCCAGCCAACACAGGGCACAAGGCAGGAACCAATCCCGGGCAGGGTGCCAACCCACCGCAGGACACACACAAACACACCCACACACCAAGCACACTCTAGGGCCAATTTAGAATCGCCAGTCCACCTAACCATGCATGTCTTTGGACTGTGGGAGGAAACCGCAGCGCTCGGAGGATTTTAAAGTCAATTCTAAATGACACAGGTAATCAATGTAGTGACATCAAAACTGGAGAAATGTGCTCAATACCAATCATTTATCTGTTTGACCAGTAAATGTGCCCCGCACTGCACTCACACAACATCCAGGGTTACTCCCCATTTTGCTGCCAGGGCTGTCAGGATAGGTAGCAGTTCCTTTCAACCCTAATCAGGATATGTGAGTTAGAAAAGGATCAACACAGAACAGAAATTAAAACAGAAGTACCCAACATAAAAATAATGCATAAGTAAGGAAATAAACTCATTGAAATAAAGAAAGATCATGTAACCAGGCCTCAGTATGCTTTCTTTGACTTGAATAAGAAAAGAGGTTTTGGTAAATTTAACATCCTTTCTATGTCAATTCAGTGAGGAAAATCCCTTATTTAATTCCAGCCACAAGCTTCAACTACAGTGTGAGGAGGACTTCCTATCGGCTATGCAAGAACAACTTCCTTTATGGACTTAAGAAATGAGGATTAAGTTGAAATAAAAATGCAGAATAATTTTTTGTCTTACTTATTAAAGCAACTGTGGATGAAAATATGGTGGAAACTGACAAAAGTGGCAATATAAAAGGACCCAAACTACTCTTGGAACAAAGAATCCTGGAAACCAATAAAATGTTATCAGATGTCCTGTGTTATGTACTATAAAGGTTGCATAAATGGTCATGAAAACTGCACCAACAATATTATCTCCAGATAGGGCAGAACACTTTTTATTCTTTGGTTGGTCAATATGACGGCTGTGTTTATCCGTATGACTACTTTGCTAATACAGGATATTAGGCATTATTTCCTACAGGCACTGCAGTATTTCAAAGCATATTTTCAAATACAGCATGCTGTTCATTGTACTGAAATTCAGTATTATTATATACTGTGTGTATAGAAATGTGATTGCAAAATAAACTAGAAAATGTGGTCAAAAGTTTCAATACCTTATAACTTGCCATTATCCTGCATTACTCAAAATGCTGTGAATTAGAGGTGAGTGGCATTGCTAAACTTTGTCATATTATTAATGATGTTTTCTTGAACTTTGGGCCATTCATTAGCACGGTGCTTAACAATACTACCTTGTAGTACCAAGGAGATGGCCTCAGTTCCGAGCCAAAGCACCAACTGTGTGGTTTTCACATTCTGTCAATGTTCATGTTGGTTTGTGCCTAAATTTTTTGTTTCTTTCTACATTGGAAAGATGTAAACGTTGGTTTAATTAATTATTCTAAGCTAACCCAGTATGAGTTATTGTATGCTGCCTTGGGCTGGTATTCAGCCTGTCTGCATTTCACCAATTGCTCCCAGCTCTCCATAACCTTATAATAATAAACATAGGTTAAAAAATGAATGGATAAGTAGGGTTACTTGCACTTTTTGTGTAAAATATCTCCATCCAATGCTCATGACTGAGACCTGCAAAAATGAAATATCCACTGTTTGGCAATCATGATCAAATTGTAGGTATTAGATTAATTTCATCATTCATTTTATCAAACTGTTTATTCTAATACAGGAGAATCAGATTTACATGAAAATGTCTGTCAGCTGAGTGTCATTTGCACCAAAGCTTATTTTTTGTTTTATGGGTGGTAAGCCTACATGGTGCACCACATAGCTTGTTTTTTTTTCAAGCTGAGTTTGAGTGGGCTGCATAAGCCATCTGACCACCAGGCACTTGCTACCCAACAGAACTTTAAGTCCTGTACTTAGTGAGTTGGCCATAGCATTAGGATGGCTCCTGGTCACCTTCCAGAGGGAATTGTACCAGGCATAGCACACTAGAAGAACACACAATGTCAGACAAAGGACATAACGTAAGGATTCGATCGGTTGACTGACATAGAAATACCTAGGAGTTACTTATAATGGCTAACACGGTACAACACCATTGTACTTCAGCTAGAGCTGCAAGAAGTTGCTAGTGGCAGCCTGGTCATTACAGCTTGGCACTTTGCCACAATGGCCATGATGAGAGAAAACAGGGTGAAAATGAAAGGATGAAATATAATTGCCCTGTACCATTTACAGTATTACATGCAGTCCCACAATGCCAAATATTTCATACACAAGTTAGACAGTAAAGTTAATAATCCAAAGTTAATGTTTGGATTATACATAAAAGAGTATAATAGCTTACATTTGGGCACATTCTTTGCTCATCCTACATCATAGTCATTTCATGGACAAGGACATGTTCAGCAATTATTGCAGAAATCTCTTTACAGAATATCAATTTTCTTGTTAGATGTTGGATATTCTGTCTGGTACTTTTGGATGCCTTTGCCAGTGATTGCTTTCTTTATTGTAACACTCTGTCTGCTTGTTTGATTACACGTCATCATTATTGGCACAGCATGATATGGTCACTTTTCACAATACAACACGTCATGGTGCAGCTTGACTTCTCTGCTTCTCCTCCAGTGCTGTTCTGTCATTCCTTTTCTACTGTTCCTGCCTTCTTTTTCTTTTAGACATAGTTCAGTTCAGCTTTGGCACTTTGATTCAGGTAAAACTTGTAACCAGCATTAATATTTTGTTGAGCTTTTAATGACCAGAGTTTGAAATATTGCATGATGTGTTTATTCAGTTTTCTGAAGAGTTACGTAAACATTGATTAAGATTGTATTGTAATAAACTAACCACATCACCAATCAAAGACAGGTAATAGAATACATTTCATTCCTATTCATACCTGGTAGCATGGATCGTAGACTATCTTAAAGACAGACCTCAGTATGTGCGTCTCGGGAACTGCAGGTCTGACATTGTGGTCAGAAACACAGGAGCACCGCAGGGGACTGTACTTTCTCCGGTCCTGTTCAGCCTATATACATCGGACTTCCAATACAATTTGGAGTCCTGCCACGTGCAAAAGTTCGCTGATGACACCGCTATCGTGGGCTGCATCAGGAGTGGGCAGGAGGAGGAGTATAGGAACCTAATCAAGGACTTTGTTAAATGGTGCGACTCAAACCACCTACACCTGAACACCAGCAAAACCAAGGAGCTGGTTGTGGATTTTAGGAGGCCCAGACCTCTCATGGACCCCGTGATCATCAGAGGTGAATGTGTGCAGAGGGTGCAGAACTATAAATACCTGGGAGTGCAGCTGGATGATAAATTGGACTGGACTGCCAATACTGATGCTCTGTGTAAGAAAGGACAGAGCTGACTGTACTTCCTTAGTAGGCTGGCGTCCTTCAACATCTGCAATAAGATGCTGCAGATGTTCTATCAGACGGTTGTGGCAAGCGCTTCTTCTACGGGGTGGTGTGCTGGGGAGGCAGCATAAAGAAGAGGGACGCCTCACGCCTGGACAAACTGGTGAGGAAGGCAGGCTCTATTGTAGGCACGGAGCTGGACAGTTTGACATCCGTGGTAGAGTGACGGGCACTGAGCAGGCTCCTGTCAATCATGGAGAATCCACTGCATCCACTAAACAGTATCATCTCCAGACAGAGGAGCAGCTTCAGCGACAGACTGCTGTCACTGTCCTGCTCCACTGACAAACTGAGGAGATCGTTCCTCCCCCACACTATGCGACTCTTCAATTCCACCTGGGGGGGTAAACGTTAACATTATACAAAGTTATTGTCTGTCTGTATACCTGTATTGTTATCACTCTTTAATTTAACATTTTTCAATATCAGTTGCTGCTGCTGGAGTATGTGAATTTCCCCTTGGGATTAATAAAGTATCTATCTATCTATCTATCTATCTATCTATCTATCTATCTATCTATCTATCTATCTATCTATCTATCTATCTATCTATCTACATTTTAAAATATTTGATATCTCTTGTCCTATGCTTACCTTCAGTGATACTGTCATGCGTCTGAACTTCTCTTGATTGTCACTTCATCTGTCAAGCGCGTTCCCCTACAGCCTGCTTCTGAGACTCTGTCATTTTGAGATGTCTTGCTCACTTCCTGTCCTCTTTTATACTTCCCACCTTTGACGGCAACCCTCAGTGTCCCTATTACGTCTTCACTCCTCCTTGTGTGTCTTACACTCGCATTTCCTCTTTTCAAAGCCAAACTGACTAATCACACAATATCCAAACTGACCAATTAGATTATTGGAGGAACAGGGCACCCTCAGACCTTAGTGTTTTATTATAGAGTAGATTTAGCAGAAAACGCATATTGTTTCAGTCAACGTAGCTCATTAATTTTGTCAGATTTTAAAAATTATAACTATTGCAGCAAGGTATTTTCCTTATATTTGACAATAATAATATGATTGGACACCACTTTTCTGTTTTACTTTTGAACTGGACAAAATCAGTTGGACCAGGTTCCTACAAAGTCTTATTTGCTCATTATTGAACATATTTGAGTGCCTTCAACCTGTTCGACTAGAAAGTGTCTGATAGCAGAGAGACAAATCTTTTCTGTGTTATGTATATGGTAATACAATACAAACAATCACCAAAATCTAAAAAAATCTATCTGCTGTCAGAGTCATACTTTTAATTAGTACATGTCAAATGTCATACACTTATGACTCTAATTATCTGCCATGAGTTTTGCATTTCTGACATTATCTGTTACTTACCTTAACCACTGTCAGTAAAGGGAATTGACAGAAAAAATTGCAGTTCATTCCAATAGTGGGTTTAAATCTGTAACTGACTTTAAATTGTTAGGTTCCTTAATTGGGAGCAATCATATCACCGTATTTCAACTAGCATAAATTGAATAGGAAATAATGAGTCATGTAAGACTTTTTTTATATCAATTTTAAATAAATATATGATAAAAATGTTCAGTCTTCTGCCCTTTTTTTTAAATGTTTTTTTCATAGCCATGGAACTTATAAGTGTATTTAATAATGGGCAATACTATGACAATAAAAATAATGCAAAATAATCATAAAGTGTCAGGTTTAGAAATATTGTATAAAACATAACTACTCTTTCTAAAATCTTCCTAAGAAAAATGAATTCTGACACCCTTTAGCTGTAAATGCCATTCCTCTGATTAAAGTGAGTTGCCTTAAGTGATATGAATCACACTTTAGAGGTTTATTAAAAAGCAATGGCTTTTCTTGTATAAAAGGGCGACTTTTAGGGTTGTCACGACCCCTGCAGTAGGTAAACTGATGATAAACAGCTTTTATTCCCATATAATACCAGTCTGTATCATTATCTTGCTGCTTGATGGAAGTACTATTAATGCCTTGCAGTTATTTAGCATTTGGGCATATTGGCATACTTTTTTGTATCTATTTAGTTATTGAAGAAGAATAATAAATCTTAAGGCCAAAATGTTCACTGGACACAATTACATATCTGCTTGCCTATTTGAAAGATGTGGTAATTCCTAATTCATTGAGCGTTAGACTTTAAGGGATTTTATTTATTGATTTCTTTTTCTTTTTTTTTAAACAAGAAATGAAGGTGCGCAGAACTATCAGTGATTCAGCAAAATAAAAAGGAAACAAAGAAAGTGTTCACTGTATGTGGAATCTGATAGATAATCCTAGTGAAACATTTATAGCTCAATGGATATAGACTTCAACATTACAGGCTAATAAAATCCCACATACTGTGTGATTAAATAACAGGGAAAGCAGTAAAAAGAGAAGACATAATGATGGTAACATGCAGGTCAGTTACAATTTAATTGTCATTGCACTTCATTGCTAACATATCAATTCTCTGCTGCTTAGCTGAGCAGAAAACAATGGTTTAACATGTACAGTGGGGCCTTCTGACTACTTGTCAAAATCCCACCTCCCGGGCTTGCTTTTGACTACTTCCTTAACAACCACATACAGTCTTCCTGCCTTAATCGACTAATGCTGCTGAAAGCTCCTGCTGATTGTTTCCTCCCTGTGCTCAATGCACCAGTGATCAGTAAATCTACCTCAATCACTACACAGATGCTAAAATTAAATTGTTTACACTGTTCTTGTGGCTCTTCTGCAAGACGAAACACCTCGTTGAAAATGTATGTTTTATTTTATTTAAAAAACCCAAAGGATTTTGTACACAAAAATGTGACATTACTTCTGCATGATGCACCTTTGTATATGGAAGGTCATGTTTACCACTTTAAGAATATTCATCTGTTGGTCTCCATGGTTAATTTTTCCTTTTTTTTTTTTTTTGTTTTCTGTTTGTGATTATACTATACCATTATAAGATAAAACAGAAAAAGTTCCAATTAACATTTTTTACAAATAATGTCCTTTCTTATTTGGACATGAAAAAAGTTGAAGCATGTTATTTTATAACTGAATGATACAGAATATCATTGATCAAGGTGAAGAAATTTGTGTCAGTTTTAATTAAGTAAATCTCTTTTTCTTTTATTCTTTTATTCAATATATCATGAAATAACTTTTTTTTTATTAAATGTGTTATTTATCTTCACAATCCAAATGTTAATCTAGCAGGCCATAGTATATCATAGGCTATATTTAAAACTTGCAAATGTTTTAAAAATGCAGACCCTAACTGATATATTCATTGATTGAATGGAAAACCCTTAGAGTTGGGAGCCACCAGAAAGAAATGAAAAATTTGAAAGTTTAAAGCATTTTTGTCTAAGAGTTATGCAGTTGGAGTATACCTATATATTAATATAATTTTTTGGAATGTCATAACCTTGAACTCAGGTCGTTGGCGACTTTTATACTTGCCAACTTCTGTTGCCACCACGTAGATGTGGCATTAATGCAGGTGTCTCATGTATTGGCTCAAGATGTATATCGTTGTAATAATAAATACTACAGCTTCCTCCGCTACCTCCACAAAAAGGTATGATTTTTTTTTTCTTATTAAGCTCTCTCTACAAATTGCAGATTTGCTAGTGGGTGGTGACATGGCAGGTAGACCTTGTTTACTGCAGGCTGAGACAGGTGGATGCAAAATATTGTTTATTTCCATGTATGGACACACTCCGTTCTGCCCTTCTTTTTTCCCCTCTTTAATCCATGTACTGCTTCAACACTCTGATGTTGAACTTATACAGTACTTAGTATTGATGCTAATGATGTAAGAAGCACAGGTCAAGACAGGTCCTGTTCCACCATTCATTCTCCACTTTCCACAGTTTCTTTACGTAAGATATTTTCAATTCTGAGCTTGTTGAACTATTTTCAGATTGCTAGATCCATCGGCTAATGAGTTATCTCATACTTTTCTTCACAGCATAAATCACCGTTTTGTACTGACAATATCTTTATCTCACATTCGCTTGCCTCCCTGGTTCTCAATTCATTCTTATTTTGCTCTCCCCTTTTGGACCACAAACTCTGTTCTTTACAGATTCATATGACTGCTCTAGTACCTTGTGCACCTTGGTGGACATTAAATCTGTCCTTTCTAAGTAACATATATTTTTGTTAACAGTTTGCTTCTGAATTAAAACAATTTTTAACAGTCAATGCTGGCTCTGTGGATAATGCTGGTGTGATATGGAAAGCCAATATAACTAAAGGCTTTATAACTTTACAATCCCATTTTCATCACGCCTTTCTTGTTCAAAGATTTGTCAAATTGCTGAGCTTGAATCTAAACTTACAGCTCTAGAAAAGGGACATCCCCTAATAATGAGCACAAGCTTCTCATTGCCTCCACCAGAACAGAACTTAACTTCCTTCTGATGCAGAGGATGAATTCTAAATTCAATGTATTAAGCTCACAGTTATATTTATGGGGCAATGCCAATTAGGCTTCTTACTTGGAAGATCAAGTAAAATGACTCCTTCCATCCGCACTAATCTTGGCACCACTTCATCTCTTCGGATGTTTAAACTCTGATATTTATATGGCTGTCATTACTATGCTTCTAAAACAAGATAAAGACCCTTCAATTTATCATAGCTATAGACCTTTATCTCTTATGAATGCTGATGCAAAATTGCCAGACAAGATCTTCTGAGTTTAGAAAGTCCATCCATCCATTTTCCAACCCGCTGAATCCGAACACAGGGTCGCGGGGGTCTGCTGGAGCTAATCCCAGCCAACACAGGGCGCAAGGCAGGAACCAATCCCGGGCAGGGCGCCAACCCACCACAGGACACACACACCCACACACCAAGCACACACTAGGGCCAATTCAGAAACGTCAATCCACCTAACCTACATGTCTTTGGACTGTGGGAGGAAACTGGAGCACCCGGAGGAAATCCACACAGACACAGGGAGAACATGCAAACACCACACAGGGAGGACCCGGGAAGGAAACCCAGGTCTCTTTACTGCGAGGCAGCAGCGCTACCATTGCGCCACCGTACCACCGAGTTTAGAAAGTGGACTGTAAAATAATTCACCCAGACCAGGCTGGGTTTGTTCGCTCTCACTTGGCTTCTGATAATGTACGCAGATTGCTACATATCATTAATGCAGCTCTTCTCTCTCTTGATGCAGAAAAGGCTTTTGACCGTATGAACTGGTAAATTTTGTGAGAGGTTATGGATAGAATGGGCTTTGGTCTTGCATATATTAATTTAATCAAAACATTACACTTATCCTCCTCTGCAGCTTTTCTAACTCCACGATTTCTCCTCTTTTCAAAGAGGGGCTAAGCAAGGCTGTTCTCTTTCCACTCCTCTTCAGTTTAGCTCTTGAACCCCTAGCCATAGCTATATGTAATTCTAAGTTTCTTAATCCCATTACAGTTCATAATTCTAACTACTTGATCTTTTTATATGTTAATTACATTTTACTGTATTTAGGTGTTACTCTTTTTGATGGCTCCTATATCCTAAATTTGTTTAAGTCTTTATCCAATGTAATAAAACAAGAGCACAAAGACAGCAGATTAAGGGTTGGGGAGCCTCCCCATATACTGGGAGAAGAATCCAGTATTTCAAAGTAAAGTAAAAATACATCGAAATAGACAATTGACAGTTACAGAATGGATTCTTGAAGCTTTTATAGAGGGTTTTCAGGAAGTACAATTGGTGGGGGAGGAAATTAGCTAAACGGAGGTGACATTGATTGTAGAATCGGGGGACGGAACTGAAGTCATCATGGTGAGACCGGAAGTGAGCTAATTTGGTGGAGACGGAAGAGTAGTCTTCTGTAATGAGTGCCATGGTGGTGGAGATGAGAACATTGTTTCAGGTAGGAGTTTTTTGATCTTCCACCTTTATGTTGATGAGAAGGAAAGAAAGGTATTATCGCTTCGTTACAACCAACTATCTTCCCTATTGAGCCCTTTGGCTATCCACTATTCGTGCGTGTGTGACACCAGTTATAAAACAAACTGGGCAAAATCCTCACTTTTACCTCTTTGTTAACAAGCCTCCCTTCCCTCTTCAATACCAGTATCTTGCAGGCTCAGATATTCAGGAAGAGATATATCCGCTTCTCTTACAGACAAAGCTTACCATAATTATCTCAGCATATTCACTGATGCAGTAGCCTCTTTTAACGGGTGGTCAAAGTTTCACCCTTTTTTCCAGTCTTGGGTTGAAGTTATTAAAATGAATATTGTCCCTCATTTTAACTTCACCAGCTACATGTTACCCCACCAGATACTGGTCTGAATTAAAATCATTGCTTTCTAACTTCTTATGGAATGGCAAAAGACTGTCCCTTAAACATTGCAGTTTAATAAGAAGAAGACAGAGTGTTGTAGTGTCCCTTCCTGTCCCTGAGTTCTGTTATTGGGTGTTCACCCTGTGTTCTGCCCGTCTGTAGTTGTGTCCTTCTTCTCATTCACTTGCATGGCTCCTTCTGGAATCTAATTTGGCTGATCCTTTCTCATGGCAAGATATGCCATCAATCTTGATAAAGCCAAAACCATTAAGGTTGTCTTTAGGGCTAGTGCTGATTTATACTATTGATTTATGACATTGTGCTGAGAAACTCTAAGCCCATACATCAAAATGGCCTACTCCTACTCCCATCTTTCGCAACCCTGCCCTGACTATTGGTAACAAGGTGTGCAATGTTCCTCTCTGGTTGTATCAGGGAGCTAACCTTCTAAGTGATCTGTTTGACAGATTGGATCTTATGATATTCCAGTTTCTTTAGTCTCCTTTTCATCTTACTAGGTCAATCTCGGGCGGCATGGTGGTGCAGTGGGTAGCGCTGTTGCCTTGCAGTTGGGAGACCTGGGGACCTGGATTCGCTTCCCAGGTCCTCCCTGCATGGAGTTTGCATGTTCTCCCCATGTCTGCGTGGGTTTCCTCCGGGCACTCCGGTTTCCTCCCACAGTCCACAGACATGCAGGTTAGGTGGATTGGCGATTCTAAATTGGCCCTAGTGTGTGCTTGGTGTGTGGGTGTGTTTGTGTGTGTTCTGCACTGGGTTGGCACCCTGCCCGGGATTGGTTCCTGCCTTGTGCCCTGTGTTGGCTGGGATTGGCTCCAGCAGACCCCTGTGACCCTGTGTTTGGATTCAGCGGGTTGGATAATGGATGGATAGTTCAATCTCTTACTTTTATTTAGGGCATGTGGCATCTCTTTATCTGACACGATTCCTTTGCAAAAGCACTCTTCTTTCTTTTGCTTCTTTTCTCCCTTAAAGAAGCCTGCTACCACTCTCTACTGTATTCTTTAAATCTACCTACAAAACTCTTCCTTTAATCTTACAATGGTCCCATGGTCTTTCTCTAGTGCCTTCTTCTCTCTGCTGGTAAAACATTTTTAAGAATGTGAGATTTTTTTTTCCAGGCAAACTACCAATTTACCTCACTCGTAATAATTCAAAGACTTTGCCCTACTGCCCCTAAAAGGTTTTCTCATGAGTTTTTCTCCTCATTCACTTTGTCATTCATTTTCCCTTGGTTTACCTGGCACATTTCTCTATTTGTTCTGGCACTGCCCTCCTGTTCTCTCTTTCTGGTGACAGATAAGCCAGTTTCTCTCTTCCTTTCTGTCTGCAAACATCATTCCTATTCCTCAAATGCTAAGTTTTCTCTCACCTCTCACCAGCGTAAAAACTACACTGTCTTGGCACTATAGGTGCTAAATTACTACTTGCCTTTCTTTGAAAATCTCACAAATGTCTTTCTTTTAACAGTCTTCTTTTTTAATGTAATTCTTTAGGATCTACCACTCAGATTAACAGAGCCTCCTTACAATACATTGAGAATTGTTCTAGTTACCTAATTATTTTCTTCCTCTTTATCTGTGCATTTTATTAATTTTAACTCTACTGACTGACTGGCTGGGGGGAGGGGGGTGTGGGGGCTTTATTGTGGGAGGGTACTGTGCACTGTTTAGGGTATACAGTTTTTCCCTTTTTCAGCAGAACTTCTTTATCTGTGTGTTAAATTCCTTGAATCAATAAAATACTGATCACAAAAAACAAGTCTTCTGCTGAGATGGGCAAATCATTGGAAGGACGACCATCTTAGCAGCACACCATCAATCAAATGGAAGCTACTCTAGAGTAAAAGGCATTTGGCACTTTACAAAAACTGAGAGCATGAGGAAAACTATTGTCAGGTGTGATGAAACACAAATTGAACTCTTTGGGCATAACTCCAAGCACTATGCCGGGAAAGAACCATACAGTGCCTAATACAAACCCTATTATAAAGTATGGTGCAGATTTCATAATAATAATAATAATAATAATAATAATAATACATTTTATTTATTTGTAGGCGCCTTTCTAAACACTCAAGGACACAATAGATTAAACACACAATATAAACAGAACTAAAACACAAAAATTAAAATCAGACAGAGCAATTGTAATCAAAGAGAAAAAGCAGTCTTAAACAAATGAGTTTTAATTTTAGATTTGAAAAGTGAAAATGATTCAATATTTCTAAGCTCAGATGGTAGTGAGTTCCAGAGATGGGGAGCAGAGCAACTGAATGCATAGTGGTAAGACAGGCGAAGGGAACAGTCAAGTAGATGGAGGAAGAGGATCTAAGGGTATGGGAGGGAATGGCAACATGGAGGAGGTCAGACAGATATGGAGGGGCAAGGTTGTGAATAGCCTTTAAAGTTAACAGAAGAATTTTGAATTGAATGCGGAACTTAACTGGAAGCCAATGAAGCTGCTGCAAGACGGGAGTGATATGGTGAATACAGGGGGGTTCTAGTAATGATGCGGGCAGTTGAATTCTGGACTAGTTGAAGCTTATAAAGAGATTTGCGAGAAAGACCAAAGAAAAGGGAATTGCAATAATCCAGACGAGAAGTGACAAGGCTATGAACAAGGATAGCAGCGGTGTGGGAAGTGAGGGAGGGGCGAATACGAGTAATGTTACGCAAGTGGAAATATGCAGACTGGGAGATGTTATTGATGTGGGACTGAAAGGATAAAGTACTGTCAAGGATGACTCCCAGACTCTTAACCTGTGGGGAAGGGGAGACAGAGGAATTATCAATAACAAATGAAAAATGATCAGTTTTGGATAATGTTGATTTTGTACCAATGAGGAGAACCTCAGTTTTGTCACTATTTAATTTAAGAAAATTTGAAGAAAAACAGGATTTGATTTCTGCTATGCAACCAATAAGTGAGGAGGGTGGAAAGGAAGCAGTAGGTTTGCTAGTGAGATGGAGCTGGGTGTCATCAGCATAACAGAGGAAGCTAATGTTATATTTACGAAAGAAATTTCCAAGGGGAAGGAGGTAAATAATGAAAAGGAGGTGCCCCAGGACAGAGCCCAGGTGCACACCTGAAGTAACAAAGGTGGGTTGGGATGAGGGGGTGCTTCTTAGTAGCAGGATGATGGAGACTGGTAGAATTGAAGGAAGGATAAATGCAGGCAAATACAAGGAGGTTCTTGAAGAAAACCTGCTTCAGAGTGCATTCACCTTTCAGCATGACAATGACCCAAAGCAATGCTGGAGTGGCTTTGGGACAAGTCTCTGATTATCCTTGAGTGACCCAGCCAAAGTCCAGACTTAAACCTAGATAGAACATCTGTGGAGAGACCTCAAAATGGTTGGTTTCAGATGCTTCCCATCTAATCTAATGCAGCTTGAGAGGATCTGCCAGGAAGAATGGGATAAACTGGCCAGCTGTGCAAAGCTTGTGGAGATTTACCCAAGAAGGCTTCAAGCTGTAATTGGTGCCAAAGGGGCTTCTACAAAGTACTTAAGTAAAGGTCTGAATACTGACAAATTAGGGATTTCAGTTTTTGTTTATAAGAAATTTGAAGATTTTTCAGAAAACATGTTTTCACTTTCTCATTATTGGTTATTGAGTGTAGATTGATGGACAAAATTGTGAATTCATCCATTTAAAATTAAATATACAACACAATAAAGTGTTCATATGTGAAGGGGTCTGACCCAGGCAAAATAAATACGACATGACAAACCTGCTTAATCCAAGTCCGTTCATCCCAGCAGCATTCAGCATAAGGCAGGAACTAACCCGGAACAGAATGGTATACCACCCTTTTGATAGCTTAGGTGTCTCTACACTTCTTTCCCCAGAGTTTTAAAGGAATATTAGTTTTGTGACTATATTATTATTGTATATTTGAAATCAGTTTTATAGTTTATTATTATATTTAACCACCATTTAGTTTTACCCGAATGGTAGCCTATTTGAGACACTTGTTTTTTACAGGTGTCATCACATTGTACCAGGAAGTTGCACATGATGAGTTTGTTGCCTGGAAGGTATTTACGGCTGTGACATGCTCTTTCTCATGTCCAAGATTTTGAATATTTCCAAAGATTCTTTGTTTTGCTAGAGTCGGTTAACTTAAAAATGTTTCAGGGCTAAAGAGCTTTCCTTGTGTTTACTTTGTCTTTGATTTTTGGTTAGGTTTCTGGCTAGTTATTTTTGTTCTATTTTCAATGTCTGGTTTTTCTTTGTTTTATTCAGTAATCTCAAACATGGTGAAAAGTATATGAGGCCTCCAAAATGAACCACAAAGCAAGCCAGGATCTTTGCCAGCCTTTCAAGAAAAGGCTCACCTCAAATCCGTTAGCCCCCAACTTTTACGTGCAGGCTTCAGCCTACATAGATGTAAAAATGGAAAGTTGACTCTAAAATTTCAAAATACACAAATATGTCTATTGAGAGAGAGGAACCACTGAAATATCTGGCTCAACATAAATGAAGATATTTGTTGACAAAAAATAAAAGTAGGAAAATATAACAAAAAAGCAGTTTCATAAAAAGGCAATCCAAAACAAACAAGTATCAATATATTATTCAAAGTCAAATCGAAAAACAGAAGTAAAATTTGTTCAACCGACCCAAAGAAAAAACAGTATTTACTATAACGCCAACAGAGACTCAATGATTGACTGCTAAGATCCTTACTCTTAGATACAAAATATAACCAGAGGGAGTAACAGTGATCTCAGAGTCCCCTACCTCTTGGGGTTCCAACTACAGAACACATGGAATGGATGCACATTTAAAGACTCAGAGCATAAATGTTAAATCATAAACAAAATGAAATTGTCTGAGAATTAAAATAATAAATCAAAATTAACAAACATATTTGAAATTTTGTCATCCTGATTAAAAAACAAAAGGATGCTTTGGAGGGAGGTAAATGTAAACTGCTAGTATCCATCACTGAAGCTTTAAAAGTAAATCATTTCATTTCTTATGAACACCTCAAATTAGAGCAGGTGATTTAGACTTTTGAAATTTTTTCTTTTACTTTTTCAACAGCCTCTGCTGATTGCAAAACAGTGGAACAACTACAATTATGCAAAGTACAGCAAGTGCAAATCATAGCATGACATGAGATTGGGTGGGTATTTCCTCTAGGGGTCGCTAGTATATAGATATAATGTAAAAAGGCGATATCTCTCCCATAGTGATATGGCGGTAAGAAATCACACCAGAGAAAATAACTTAGCTTTCTTTAATGATGATTTACGCGGCATTACAAACGGAGGAAGCCAAATGGCAAGACATTACCAAGGTGGGATCTCGATGTATACAGTCTGCCATTTTCCATCGCTTTGATGGAAGGATTTTCAGGACGGATGACGTTATCACCCATCCGTCCGTAGGCTTTGAGGTGTTTGGCTGATGTCCAAGTCTTTTATACTGTTTTCTCCACGTGCAGGCCCTTACTTAGGTTCCAAACAAGGCAAGGAGAGGATTCAATTTCATCTCTAACATACAGAAATAGTATAATGCCTATTTTTGTAGTTGTAACTTTCTCTCTTCAAATGCTTGCCTAGCAGTTCTAAATGCTGAGAGCCCCTGTGTGCTAACTTTGGCCTGGCCTGTACATGTGAGTGGATTTATAAAATAATTTTTGTACAGAGCACAGTGACATATTCTGATTACAGTGGAATCAGATGCAAACCCAGGGTTGGATAACTTGAGTGTTATATAAGAAAGGTATAAAAACAGACCTTACCCGGCACCATGCTAGGGTCAGCCTGAATAGGATCTGCCATCACTTGCTTGCCTACCAGCGACCAGAGCAGTCTAGTTTTATGCCTAACAAGTCTACCATCGACAACATTCTGGCTCAGAGGGTTCTCATTAAGCACAAACACGAATATTGGCAGATTTTATTTGCAGACTTTGTCAATTTTCGTAAAGTGTTTGACTCAGTTGATCAAGCTGCCCTGAGACTTGGGGGATCCCCTTTAAAGTTGCTGGACATTACAGCCTGGCCTGTACACTGGTACTGTGAGTTCTGTGCAGAGTGGAGGCAGAACCTCTGCGTTTTTTCTAGTTGATTCTGGGGTTCATCAGGGATGTGTTCTTGCTCCTACTCTGTTCAAAGTTTTCGTGGACTTGGTGTTGGACAGGGATGTGGGATCCAGTGGCTGTGGGGCATCTGTTGGTGAAGAAAGATCCACTGATCTTGACTTTGCTGATGATGATGTGATCTTTGCGGAGTCAATGAAGGCTCTGATTGGGACTCTAAAGAGACTGAGAAAGGAGTCTGAGTGTCTGGGCTTGCGAGTGTCTTAGATAAACACCAAGATCCAGGCCTTTAATGACCTCTTGAGCATAGCCAACAGCAATGTGTGTGACAGAGAGAGAATGTCGACCTAGTCAAGAGATTTACTTACCTCGACAACAACATTCATGTCTCTAGTGACTCTTCCAAAGAAGTCAATAGACAGATTGGAAGGGCACAGGGGATCATGAGGTCACTGGAAAGGAATGTGTGGTGCTCCCACTATCTTTTCAAAACAATGAAGGACACTGGACTCTATCCAGTGACCTGAGACGAACACTGGACTTTTTCGGTACTGTGTCTCTTTGGGGAATCCTTGGGTACCGCTGGTTCGACTTTGCTCATGGAGTCCCGAAAGAGGCACATTACCTGCATTGTTAGGGAGTGTCAGTTATGGCACTATGGCCATGTGGTGTTATTCCCCAAGGGTAATCTGGCTCACAGGAATCTCATTGTTGAGGACCCAAGCTGCTTGATGAGGCCATAGAGACATCCTTGTAACACTTGGCTGCAGCAGATAGACGATCATTTCCAAGGAGTGGGACTTGCTCGCATGCCTGCCTGGGGGTTTGCCAACTAGGATCCCAAGCTGTTTCGTTATTTGGTGAGTGAGGCAACATGTATCAGTGTATGCTTCCCAATCTGACCTGGTCTAATGACAACAGATGTGTATTTATTTATTCTATTTGCTAATAATGATATTGTTTATTTATTCAATTCAGTTTCACTGATATTGCTTACTTTTTCATTCATCACCATACAGGGTAAGTACTGTTTGTTACTGTACCAGAATGGAGGCGTAGTTCTTGTTATATGCTAACCGCCTGCCTCTGCCTTCTCCCCGGTTTAGCACTCATCGCCACTGCTGTGGGGAGTTTTATTTGAACTTAATTTGCAGCAGCTCACTTCTTTTGCTCCATGAAATTGAAGCTGGTAAGTGACATGATGTAAAAGTAAAAAAAAAAATAAAAGCAATTTAACTTCTGTTGAAATATATGAAAGATGGACAGTGTGACTAGATGTGTACTCAATATTTCTGTTAGACTAAAAACAACTCCATGGCTGCGATATCTAAAGATTATAACAACTCACTATTGTTTTTGCTCTTTATTTTGCCTTATACAATTTCTTGTATTAGGAATCTGTTAGTTTTTGGATGCTCCTTGGGGTCAGAGCGGATTGTCAGCCATTGTACAACGCTCCTGGAGCAATTGCAGGTTAAGGGCCTTGCTCAAGGGCCCAGCTGAGTAGGATCTCTTTGGGCATTAACAGGGATTCAAACCTGCAACTTTCTGAACACCAGTGCAGCCTCTGAGCCACAATTTTCTGGAAAAGCGCCACAATGAACTGGTGTCAATTGCGTAGCCAATAATTTTAGGTTGAGATTTCAGCACAGATTTTAAGTGTTCATGGGGTACTACTTATGTTTAAAAAATGTGAACAATAGGTCAATAACAATAACAATATAACAGGCCACAGACCCTCCTCATCCAACTAGTAACGATAGCACAGGAATCACTTAAGTTGGAATCTGCTGTCTATAAAAGCAGTTTCAGCAACATTCTATTATCTCACTTATGAATATGACACAATGTAATAAAGCTCATTTAGGCATTCCTTGTGGGATTTTGGACTATACAAGAAACAAATTGTTATTGTTGTTAATTGTGTATTTTGACTTTGAATTGTGTATTTAAACTCTCTTTTTATAAAGAATTATCTGATTTGGTTTGTCTCTATAAGCTGGAATTTTCTCCCTCTTGGGACTTTAAAATTTATTTTGAACTTTAACAGCAGTTCCAACAATCTTGAAGACAGAGTATATTGTTGATGTTGTAAAAGTGATTGGAAAGCACAGGCTTAGCTATTGAGGGTAAAAAACTTAAGCTACCTGTATTCTACAAGAAAACCCTGCTGACCATGGCAACTTGTTGCACCAACATCTACATGAATGCATTGAAAAGAGCAAGAGACGTCTGATTTAGGGGTTGTATGCTTTTCTGTTGTTGACAGTTACCATGGTGACAAATGGGGCTGGTCTGGTCTGTATCATGTAACTTCAGTGCTGAAAAACAGTCCCACTCCAGCCCTGGGCCCAGCACTGATCCCTGGGGCATCCCTATATTTGCTTGGTTCACCCTGATATCTTTTCTCACCAGGACGCATAGTAGGACTCAAACCACCTGAGGGGTGTTCCAGTGACGCCAAGGTCAGAAATATAGCGGCAAGGAGAATCTGGTGGTTATGTCTGGAACTCCTAATCATAACTGTGCATCTGCCAAAAATCTAAACATCTTAGCTGAGTTAGTAGACAAAATTTTATTGGAAGACCCAGAAAGGCATTTTATTTTCTTTTTTCTATTAAGATTGTACAGTACTTTAGTACTTCTTCTGTTTATTCCTTTGGGTCAGATTGAGCTTGTGGACTTCTTTTGTTCATTCCTTTTATTTGTATTGTACTTTGTCACTTTTCTTTAATCCATTTCTGTGTGTGCTTTACTCTTTAACAAGACAGGCCTTTTTTTGAATCTTTGACCTCCTTGTCATTACTCTGGGAGAGTGCCTCCTTTTATTCACACTAGGTTTTCTCTGGATATATTGCATTCTAAAGGCAATACAACTCTAAGCTCTGCTAATAAATAAGTTGCAAAGGACAGGAATCCTGCCTTGTGTTCAAAGCTGCCATTATAGGCTCCAATTTCTTGTGAGGTTCACAAAATCATAAGATGTATGGAAAGATTTGAAGCATACATTACTGTCATCTGTTACATTGTATTTTTTTAGTACTAACTCTTATAATGAAAGCCTGCAACATGTAGTATGAAAAAGAAATGTAAATATTATTAAACATAATAAAACAGTGAGACATTTGTACAATTTAATATTGTATATAGTATGTGTAGAGTGTATAAGTCTTCCTCTTAGTAGTTGCTATTAATAATCTAATGACATTCAAAATCAACTGACAGTTTTCCATCTTTTGGTAATGTGGGGTGCCATACTATATTTTATTTTATGCATTTTTCCACAGTTGATATTTTACTCCTTACTGCATGACACTTTACTCTTAGAATCAATCTTTATCAAATCCCTCATTCTGAAAACCACTCCATATGTATATATTACAGTACAAATGACATACTCAACATTTAAAGCACCAGCAAGAAAAGTGTTCAACTTAGGATGATAGCGAGATGAGCAAAATTTAATCCTGTGAGTATTACATCAGTATCACATTAAGATAGTGCAAGCTTACTTTCAATGTAATTCTTACTTATTACAGTACATTTACTTAGATATTTTATTGTCAGTGATAGGCTCCACTTCCTATTCAATCTCAGCTGGGATAAAGTACTTGTAAAGAATAGATACTGCTGTCAAATTGATTATACAGGATAGACTTCTTTGTCTTTACAATTTAGATACTATGGAATTTTTAGTCAATTTTAACAACTTTTTACAAACTAATATAAATATATGCTTATATAAAGCTATAACAATGAATTACTAAACATAAGAATAAGGACTGAATGTAAGTAACTAAAGGGTGTGATAGATGGCTGGCAGCTCAACCCGGTCGGGATGCCCTGAGGATGGAAGGATGGGGTGATACAGCTACTTTTGGACACTGCCTTCTCCAGATGGCAGCTCCCCTGGAATGTAATGGTGGCCCTGATTCCCGCAGGGCATCCTGGGAATTGGAGTATGGTTTCTCAGCCCTGTTGGGTACTGTGGGTGCCGCCAGGAGGATCTGTGAAAGGACTAAAGGAGCCATGCCTCATCTATGGCCCCGAAGTACTCACGAATCACAAGGACGGAAGCTCCAAAGGGCTGAAGAAAAGCCAGTTCTCCATCTGACCCAGAAGTGCTAGCGAGTCATATGGATGGAAGGGCAGAAGCACTTCCTGGTCAAGGACTATATAAAGGACTGCTGGAGACCCAGCAAGAGAGCCAGAGTTGGGTGGAGGTGGATAAAGCTTGCTTGGAGGTGTGGAGGAGAGAATTGTATATATTATTATAGTGATTAGTGATTTATTTGCCTGTTTCGTGTGGCTGTAGTGCTAGGAGGCACTATTCCTAGAAGAAAAATAATTGAAAGTTTTCTTGGTGCTTTTATCCTGTGTCCTGCGTGTCTGTCTGTTGGGTTTAAAGGGGCAACATCGACCTCTAGCGTTCACAAGGGTTAACTAAATGAAGCTTAAAGCTTAAGCATATGAGGGCTGCCTCATTTTAGAGAAATCATCAACTTGATTTTCCAAGGTTAGAAAGGGGTAAATGAGTAATGAACACTCCTCTAGAAAGAGAGGAAAAACTAATGGGAAAGCCCAAACACCCCACATATGAAGCGGTCCTAAGATCAATAGGACAATTCGTAAAACACCCCTCTTATCAAAGCAATGTTCAGAATAATGGCAGAGTCAACAGGAGTCAGAAATTACTGGTGGTGGTAGTTGATTGGAGGGAGTGATAAAGTTCCGCATATTAAGAGTTAGATGGTGTGAAGTAGGGCGGCACGGTGGCGCAGTGGGTAGCGCTGCTGCCTCGCAGTTGGGAGACCTAGGGACCTGGGTTCGCTTCCCGGGTCCTCCCTGCGTGGAGTTTGCATGTTCTCCCCGTGTCTGCGTGGGTTTCCTCCGGGCGCTCCGGTTTCCTCCCACAGTCCAAAGACATGCAGGTTAGGTGGATTGGCGATTTTAAATTGGCCCTAGTGTGTGCTTGGTGTGTGGGTGTGTTTGTGTGTGTCCTGCGGTGGGTTGGCACCCTGCTCGGGATTGGTTCCTGCCTTGTGCCCTGTGTTGGCTGGGATTGGCTCCAGCAGATCCCCGTGACCCTGTGTTCGGATTCAGCGGGTTGGAAAATGGATGGATGGATGGATGGTGTGAAGTATTAGGCTCCATGACTGCCTTCTTTGAAGATAGAGTTTTTCACGAGAATACTTACCCAGTTCTAACTTTTAAAGGGAAAGTTTTCCAGGCATGGTCTAACTTTCTATTACAAGGCCCTCACCTGGGAAGTTTTCATTCTTACTGTAATAATAATATACATTCATTTTTGCCACTCCTGCAAGGAGCTTATGGTCTTATGGAGTCTATTCTGACTTATTATGACCCAAGTTTTTTTTATTTCTTATCCCCACAACTTTCTAAATTGTTTTTTTTAGTATTGTAATACACCAAGAATGGGGTGGTCTTCCTAGATTTCTTGAACCTGCTGGCTTCCAGTCAAGTGCAAGTGTAGGTAACATTATGTCTTCTATGAAAAGAATTCTTATAAAATATGTTATAACTATACAAATGGATAGAGTTACATGATCGTGTTTGTTTGCTAAGAAAATTACCTTTAGAAAAGAAATAATAAACCAGAGTGCTTTGAAAGGTAAATTGTTTAAATTGTACTAAATGTTAAGTTGTTTGACAGTTGCACAGATTATGACTGATTCAGTAAGAGAAGGAAAGCTCAGAGATACTTCTGTCATATTTTAAATTAACCTTGAATGATCAGTGCATACATAAAATGGATTCCTTTCAAAATTATTTAAAAGCTGCACGCATAATCATCAAAATATATTTATTTTTATTTCTCTACATGTTTAATTTTATCTCACTTTTGCAAACATTTACCCTGAAATCATGGGCATCTTTAAATACTTATAATGAATATATTGACAGGCCAGACATGTTGCTGCTAACAGAATACATGCTTTTGAGTTTTCAGTAAATCACTGGAGCGTGAATGTCTCTTATGGAAATTGTCTGTAAGTGCCTTAAAGTTTACAATGATTCTATCAATACTTGGTAAAGTTAAGGGCAGGATAATCTGACTTGTTCAGTGTTTCTGATGCCAACACATAACATATTTCAGGAAATGAATGTAGTTGGCAGCATTCAGTAGTTCAAACAAAATGAATCGAGCATCTTCAGTTTTGCCAGAGACTCCCACACAACAGGACGTAGTTCAGATGTGGGAAAAACCAAGGCCATCTAGCATTTATGAAAAATGCAGGCACTCTGGACAACAGAGAATGAGGTAGGCTGGTTGCTTAAATGTGAGCTGAAGGCCAGTAGGACACATTGACTGTTCTGCAGTTACGAGTGTCTAGGGATTGGTAACATTTGAACTTTTTAAGAGATCTTTGAGAAAAACCTTCTGAACGAAGTGTATATTTTCCTGCAGGAATGCGATTAGGTCATATTTTAAGTCCTTAAAATGGATAGAAAAAATAACTGAACGAACATCATACACTCTATTGTACTCTTCATGATTTTTTTTTGAAAATTTTGATCACAAAGTCCATATTGGAATGAATATATGATTCTTTAAAATAACAAGGTTGTAATCTGAGCTTTTGAAACAGATGTTATAATCAATGGGATGTGAGTGTGAGAGTACCTGCCCATAATAGCACACACACACTCGCAGTATTACTAAATTATACATGCTAAGATTAAGAGAGATTTGCAAGGACTTTGGAAAATAAACTTCTAATCCTCATGAGGCTGAAAATGTTACAAAACTATTTTTAAAGATTTTGGTCCCAATCATCCAAGACCAGTGATTTGTTGGAAAAACTGAGAATATTCAGGATATGACTAAAATCCCTATGACTGATTCTTCAAAGTATCTAATAACAAAAGAAATGTATACAAAAATCCAGCAGGTCACAGAGAGAATCATAGTGCAACAACTAAAGGTAACTCTTTCATGGCATATAGAAGTACACCATACCAAAAATACTGAGGAGAATCCAAGGAAGAAACAATTTCTCTTCTGAATGGACACTACAACACCTCTCAGGAGTCCAGAAAGCTTTAATGAAAATTTTCATTGGAAACGTGAAACTAAATTAGAATTTGAAGGTTTATGGTTGAAAATAATAAAAGACAATGTTCCAAGACACAAGACTGATCTCACGTTTGAGCACAGCATTGGGAGTTCTTTATTACGCTTATTTATTTATTACATTTTGTTACATACAGTCACCTTTCACTGTTACTGTACTTCCATAATGATGCACCTATCCAGAACAGATACATAACTACCTTACTATTACAATTTACATTGCCAGTTTGTTTTGCCAGAATTAGTCAAAGTTCATAAACCTTTGGTTAATTATGTTTAGATGTTAAGTTTGGTGGATGAAACTCCATGGATGCACCTTTATTTCAAAATGGTATCCAGATACATAGCCCTACATCATTTACTGGCCCTTGTCTAAAAAAGAATTTATATTGCCTTCTTCCATTTTCTGAACCTGTTTCTTTCTTTATAGGATTGCCAGCAGCCAGAGTCCATCCAGACAGTGCTGGTTGAACACTTCTTGGGATTAACCCCCAATAAGGATGCCATTCTTTCACAGGGCACACTCAAACACACACACACACATCAAGACAGTTTTGCAAAGTCTATCACAGGGTACACTCATTTACACATTCATGCACACATAACAGGACAGCTTTGCAAAGTCCGTTCATCTAACATACACATCCCAGGGGTGGAAAAGCTAAACCACACTACCTTAAAAAATGTGGATAACTCTACACAACAATGTCAGGGCCTGCAAAAAAAAAACCTTGGTCCCTGAATATATGAGGCAATAGAAGCAAACACTATGCCAAATGACACTGTTATGCTCTTTGAATCTGCTCTTGCATGGACTAAACTCTGACCCCAACCAAACATAATCCTGGAGTAAGTGAAAGACACAAACAAAAAATATGTTGCAAAAAATAGCTATCCTTTTATTGCAGCAAACATCAAGAACAAATATTGCAGTTCCATGTCATTTAATCCTCCCGAAATAGTCACATAAGCAATAACATGCAAAAAGAAAATGCAAAAATTACTCTTCACTATATGTGCAGTAATAAAAAGAAAGAAAAGCAAAAATAAAAGGTCTTCATCCTCCAATAATAATCTTTGAAAGATCAGAAAGTTATTCTCCAAAAAACACAATAAGAACAAAGGATCAAATATATTATCAGGTCACAACCTCTCCTCCCAACAACCAACTCCACTGCACATATTAATTTGAGGGTCTGATATGAAAAGCATTTCATCTTTTCTCTTCTACTACTAAATGATCGGCACATCAGAAGGCCAAAAGACCACCCCTAGTATCAACTTGAGTGTCTTATACTGCTGCTGGTTTTTCCCAACCAATCCCTACAGAAGCTCTCTGAGTTCTTCCAATTGGAATGCACGTCCCAACACTGACTCATTCCAGCTGGAAATCACAATAACTGTTCATTCAAACCAATATACGTGCAAGCTCTCCTTTGCTGATGCTTGCTCTCATGCCACTACTGAGCCACTTACAACGGAGGACAACTCACTGCTCCAACCCTGTTTCTACTGGTAAATGTGCTCTTAACTATTTAAAATGTATGTATTGGACTTTAAAAAGTTAAATCCAGAAGATTCTACCGAATAATGTTAATTAAGAGATGCAGACGCCACGGCCACTCAAAGTAAAATATCATTTATAAGCTAATTGCTCATTTAACTGGTAAACATGGCACCAATATTTGATTTATCCTTCTCCCAGCCTCCAGTCATGAGCAGGAAAGACAAAATGTGGCAAAAGGTGTAAAACATTCACAATCAAATTCATGAAAAAATTTTTGTAGAAAGAAATATATTAAATCTTCTGTATTGGCAATATTAATGTTATTTGAATATAATAGAAAAAAATGCCTTTTTTGTCCATTATGTAGTTTATGAATCTGTCAAACCAAAAACAGGAATTAGGGATACCCTATTATATACTATGGAAACAGTGACTGACCCATTACTTTTCTAATGAGCATCCTGGACAATTAATGCAACTATTGAATATATATTTATGGACTTCCATGTTCATTGCCCTTTCCTATTTTGGCAGTATTTGTGCATCTTCTATATGATGATTTCCTTTATGATAAGTCACACTGCACTGTTTTCATAAAACTATAAAGATATTTTCTACCTGTCAAAGAAGCACAAAGACAAGGAAAAAGGTTTGGGGATCCATCCTGTATATTAACAATAGTTTGGCAAAATAAACAAATTCACTTTGAGTAGCCTAAAACGACTGAGTTCAAGATGGGACTGAGTGGGAAATGAACAGGCTGGCTTTATATGTGGGGAAGGGGAAGAATTATGTCCAAAGGGCTGTAGATAGAAGTGAGGTCAGGAACAGGGTGGGGACTGGAGCCGGAAGTAGAGTCTGTTTGGGTGTTGGTTTTAGGCAGTCTTTCCTTCTGATGACCTGCAGAGGAGGGCGAAAAGATGTTAGTGCATTCTGTCAACCTCTGACCCAGCATATTACGTTTAGTCAAGTCCATTGACTGCCTCACATAAGGTGTGTGACACACCTTAATTAAAAAGTATGTCTATGTCAGGATAAGTTTAGATTCACTTTAAAATTTCTTTCCTCGTATCTCTATCATAGCTTCCCTTCCTCCTTCTAGAGAATGACTTACCATTTTTAGGAGGCAGAATTCAATCTGAAATTCATATAACCAACCAAGGTACTTTGCTTAAAGGAATACAGTTCCATCATTAATGTTCAGGATGTTTGACATTCCATCTAAATTGCAGTACAAGAAAATCATCCAACTTTTCATCGGAGTACTCTTTTGTACTGGGAATAAGTAGTAATGTATGTCCTATATAAACTGAAGTCACAGTTGACTATTTCTATCTTATTTTGATGTAGCCATACTTCTGCATTTTTAAAACCTTAAAACCAGTCTCAGTGGAATCACAACAAATTATGTACCTCTAAAGAAATACTTTTATATGCAGAAGTTTGGGAATCCATGTGTTGGATCTCTGTTATTGCACCTCTAGTTCATAACACGTTTCTGCGTACGTTTGCAAGCTCAGCTTATCTGGACAAGCTGTGAATGAGCACTGCTACATTTTGGTGTAAATTCATACACACTATTCATCTCTTGATGGCACAATGAAATAAACAGTTGGATTTGCTGAGAAGTCCTTGCATGTATATAATACAAAAAGAGCATTGCCTTAAAAATTATTTCTTACCATGATTTACAAAACATCACTATTGTAAGAACAGATTTATAATGCCTTTAAAAAGTATTGAAAGAATTTGAAACAGTATATATAATGTTATTATCATGAAATGAGTGCAATCCAAATAGCAAAAAGAATACGAGGCCCCCTAAAAAAATCCAAAATCAGGCTAGACCTCCCCTGGCCTGCCTAGCATAGTTGTCACCCCTGGAAGCTGGCTTTCAAAGCCAGTCATCACCCCTGGCTTTTAAAGTTCAAAATACTCAAAATATTCTTTATTTTACCTTTTTTGGGGTTGCAAAACATACCAAATACCTCCTTAAGGAACATAAACCTTAAACCTCTGGCTAGAAAGACCAATCCAACAAAGAGACTTTATAAATAGGAAATTTATTTCATATTCAGCAAAAAAAAAATCAAAAACTGAAATAAGAAGCAATAAATTCAGAAAATAGAAAATTAATACTTACAATAATAATGTATTTGATGAACAGTGATGACAAATTATTTGCAGATTGAATAAACAAATCTTAATCACAGATAAAGCATGATTTTACATAAATAAAAAAAGACAAATCCAAACTACAAACATACCCAGAAACCAAAAAAAGCAAATCACATTAAAAAATAACAAAACCATTAAATAAACAAAAGATAAACTTGAGGCATGGCTACAACCTCCGCTAAACAATAACAATTATATTTTGTAAGTCGTGATGAGCAAACCCCTAGGAGTTCACTTCACCATCATGGAAATGTTCTGGAACATGCAGTGGCATTTTAAGTGTCCCTCAGGGTTAGGGAATCATCTACCATCAATGTGTGACTGATTATATTGGCCATAAACGCGACACAAGCCTCAAAAAACAAGATGCAGATATTAACACATTAATTGACAATTTGACAAATAAAATACAATTTTATATTGACAATACAATTTTTAAAATACAATTTTATATTGACAAATAAAATACAACAAATGCACACAAACTAGTAATAAGTAAAATAAATATATATCATTGCACTCTCAAAGTTCCAGATTTGGTGCACACACTGCTCTTGCCATAATGCAGCACTGTGGGACTGGCTTATTCCATATTTTAAAGTTGCAGATTTCCAGGAAAACATTTGATGAAGAAGGCCACCAGTAAACACAGGATATGCAAAAAGTGCTTTGGTGAATTTTGCTGATTAACACTACTTGAAAGGAAAAATTTCACTGTAGTATGTGCATGTGACTCATACTGATTCTTCGCGTTTTAATAATATTAAGGGTGCTGGTGTTACAGGCAGTGCAAGGGAACCATTTAGTCTTCTTATTTTTATACGATTAAAGGATGGTGACAGAGTAACTGGACCTTTGACCCTGTGTAAGTATCCTTTTTGAACAAAACCTGTAACGGTCTCTGGGTAAAGCTGAGGAGAAGCAGTGGAAATGTGTACATGGCATTGGTCAAAACTTAAAGAACAATAATGTGCAGAACAGTATGATGTAGTAATGCAAGACAAAGGAGTGTACACACAATATTTACCATGAGGTTAGACCAGGCATACTGTAAGTCAATCACTAAAGAGTAGATAACACAACACATAAGGATTAATGAAAGTGGCTGGTAAGCTCAAAGCTACATGCAATATGGAAGAAGCAAGTCTATTACTGAGGTCCCTAAGATGGCTAAGGTTGACAAGGATTCCATTTTCTTCAGGATATGTTAATATGAAGTTAGCTTTAACAAGGTCAGACTGCTGCTTTGCAGTAAGGAGACTGTGGAAGATTCTGGGTTCACTTCCCGGTTCCTCCCTGTGTGGATAGCGCTTTGAGTACTGAGAAAAGCGCTATATAAATGTAATGAATTATTTATTATTATTATTATTACTTCTATCCATTCAGATGAAAATAAAAGCAGGGCCCACACTTGACTCACCCCGGGACAGTTTAGAAAAAACAATTCACCCAATATGCATGTCTCTGGGGATGTCAAATGAATCCAGAGTCATTGGAAGAAAACCCATGCAGACATGTGCAAATTGGGAAAACTCCACATGGACATAACCAAGAATTCAAGCCCAGGAGGCTGGATCAATGAGGCAGCAGCACCAACCACTGCACCACTGTGCTGCTCATAATGAAGTATCGAATGCTACAATTATACATCTCTGCTTCTCATATTCTCCTACTGCAAAGAGACATTGTGATTATATAGTAGTACACACTTTAATATATTTTTGTATGCTCATTAGTACATTGTTAGCCAAAACCAGCATCTTGTCCCATAACAATAACTTATTTTAAGAAGTCTACTTTGTATACTTTTACCTACAGTACACTTGGAAAATTCATTGTATCTCCATTTTTGATCCCAACAAAGTGGACATTGCATTTTGTGAAAAAATAGTATGCTGCTATTTCAGTTCAATACAGATATTGGAGGCAATGTTTTCTTGGGTTGACAGAAATATGTTTTTGCCTCAGGAACATTACATTTTTATAACTAAGTTCCTTCACTAAAGTAGACAAATGATACAACAAACATGTTGACCAAAATAACATTGGTTTTAGAGATATACACACTGACATACATGCCAAAATTCAGTACATTCATGCATATAAAAGATATCACTGATGCACAGACTTAGATATGCACATGTAAATGCACAAATGAATGAAACGTTTTGCTCTTCATTCCTATAGTGCTGTCACCTGTTTTATATATATTCTCAGTAATCAGATTTTAAACAAACAGGACATGTTTCTAAAGGGATCATTAAGGTGCATGTATGTGATTTAAGTTGCAGTTTTTCAGTGTAGCATAATGGGAAGTTTGCCTCAAAAGGAGCATATTACTATTAAAGCAGACAAACAATAAGAAAAATATTAAATATAAGCTTTGCAATATTAGTGTGGAAAAAAGAATGAATCATTTCATTCAGTGCATTCAGTACATACTGTATGTCTTTATACAGACTAGACATTTCAAAAAGGGTAAAACATGTACACTTCTTGCTAAATAAATATTAACAGAATTGCTTTGACATAAATAATATCATGTTGTTATATGTTCTAATACATACTGCAGCAATAAACAACATTTTAAATCAGTCCTCTCTCCATAATGATGTGTCCTTTTATTCATAACATGACGCAGAATTAAAATATCATTTCTCGAGTGTTATATTTGGCAGGTTTCACCCTGCCAATCTTATCCTTCACCAGAGAAACCCTTCATAAGATACAAAAAATAGAAATGAGAAAATGCTGGCTTTAATAGATCAGGATAGTGGAAAACATACAGTTTGGCTGCATACCTATATGAAAATGAATGAAAAGAAAAATCCAGCTGTTTCAGTATATGAAAGCTGGAGATGTACGTTAAATTAAGATGAAGTCAATACAAAGCATCAGGTGCTGGTTGATTACAGCAATTTTTTTCCTGCTGGGTGAGCATTTTACAAAACCTCCCATACAGCCCACACATTTTTACACATATGCATCTTCCAGTAGATGCCTCAGCCTACAATAAATGGAAATAACCTTGCTAATAAACAGAGACGTAGATGAAAACACAATCTTATCAGTTTAGTAATAATCTGAACTATAAAATGTTTCATTTTCTGAAATCTGCTCTTTAAGGCTGAACATGTGTAGTAAAATATACTGTACTTCATTGTAACTTATTTTCAGAATAAAATTATCCCAAATAGACAATGCAATTGAATGTGTGGGAAAAGCTGAAAAGGCTGTGTAAAAGAGAATTAATGATTAACAAAACAGCATATTGTATAAAAAGAAACACATAAAAGGCATCAAGATAAAAGCAAAAGAAATAAATAGCCAAATAAGTGACAGGAAAAACTGATTCTAGATATTTTTTTTTCAATTAGAAGCATTCAAGCATAGAAAATGTCAGCCTGTTTTGGAATTCTTACTGTAAACCAACAGTTTATTTATGTCTGTGTGAAAGAATAACAAAATTTATAAACTTATCTTTTAAAGACTAAAACCATACCTCTGGAATTAATTTTTAAATTAAGATGAAAAAAAAAGAATGCAGTGAAATAATAGAATAATTGACTGGCTTTGGGAGAGAGATATTTAAATTTGTATACTGTACTATGTACTCTGTAAAGTTATTGTAGGAAGAGAAAAAATGAACAGAAAAAAACTAATAGTAGAAAAATCTGACCAAACACATGTTAGGACGTTTTTAAAATATGAGTTAATTTTAACCAAATGGCATATAATCAGTTTTGATGCTTCATAGCTGCATCTCCAGATCCCTGCAACATTAAACCAAGCAACCTTTTTCTGGTCAATTACAGGCTTCTTTTTTCTCTCTCTGCATATTTGAAAGTAGGCTTATGGATTTATAGTTTTAATATTGCCATTTTGCAAAATCCTTATAAAATTGCTACAGGCATTTTGTGCTCTGAATCTGTGCTTAGTTCTATGATTAGTGAACTTTTGTCATCTGTGCGTAACAATTAAATGAATAATGCAAGATGTATATTGCAGTTATTCTAAATATACTTTTATTCCACCATTTGTAATGCTCCATGTGCATGCCTACATTTTGGCATTGATTTAACTATTTTGTGGTTTTCTATCATTTGCCTTATATGTAGATGGCTTAAACTAAACCAGTCCATAGTTTATTACATTTTATTGTTAACAGCTTGATCCATTGTCATAGATATATAATTGGTCAATTATCGCCTTTGTCAGCTTCCTCTATCCTCAATTTGGATGATAACGTAAGCACTAGCTAATATGTCTTTTAAAACCTCATCTTTCTAGAGGCAGTTTCATAGGTCAGAAATAAAATCTTAAGAAAAGCCTTTTATAAGCCTTATCTTCTCAAGAAGAATAGAATGTAATATAACTTTATTGTCCATTCAAATAATGGAAATGTATTTTTGGCATTACCCTAAAATTTTAAAGACAAATAACACATGGCACCCATTGCAAACAAAGCATGGTTCAGCCATGTAATAATATAAAATGCATGTATTTATATTTATGTACATTTCATTCAATGAATGGCTGTATTAATGTGTTAAATGTTATCTCATGTCAATTGCACTCATCTTTCCATGTTAGCATTTGAATCTGAAGATTTTTCCTTGTTGGTAAATGCCAGTTCTTAAATATATAATTTATACATTTATCTCTCTCTCTCTATATATATATAGAGAGAGAGAGAGAGAGAGAGAGCTTATCCTCTCATTTGTCTTGAGCATACTATTTATTTCTTTCTTTATATCATTCTTTATCTCTTGCTTGAGCTCAGTGATCATCACCTTCAGTTCGGACAGATCAATTCTGCTTTCGAGCACCGTACGTGAAGCAGCGGGCTCTATTGCAGCCGATATTCCCGGCTCGCATGGAGTAGGTGAAAGCGCGGACTGCAAGGCCTTTTCCAGTTTCAAATGAACTTCTCCAATCGGCGAGCTATTGTGATCTGCGTCACTCGCACATTCGCTCCCCATTTCGCTCTCAACTGGAGACGATGGTGTGGACCGTGGTCCCGAGGAGTCTGGGCTTTTGCCCATCTGTTCCAGGTCAGTCTCTGAAAGGCCGTACCTTGAGCTTGAACTTGGACTTGTCGGTCTGGGCTTGGATGCAGCTTTAGTTTTCTTTTCCATTTCTTTCTGAGCCCCTTTCTTGCCGACCATGTTTATATATGCTGTAGTAGAACCCTCGGGTTGGATAAATACAGGATATCTCAGGATAATAAGGAAATAATATAAAAAATAACACCGCTGCTAATGGATCTCCGCTTCAGACATCCATCTCTCACAACGGATGAGACCAACCATATATATAGTGCCTTTTGTTACAATAGATATAGACAGATAGATAGATAGACAGACACAGATATAGATATAGATAGATAGACCTTAACATATATGAAGGAGTAAGGATTTGACCTTGTGTGGTTTTAAATGCAATGGAATTGCTTTCATCCATTTTTAAACCATTTTTTAGACACAGCAGTGCAACATTCTGGGTTCATGTCCTGAACCTGTCCCATCCTACCCATGACTGTTTAGGTTTTTCTCTGTGTGCTCCAGTTTTCTTCCCCCATCCCCAATGATGTGCATGTTAAGTTAATTGTTATTTCAGTATTAGCCCAAGTGAGTGTGGGTGTATGTGTAATTGGGCCCCACAATGGACTGGCTTCCCATCCTGCCTTGCACCTGGTATTGCCTGGAATAGTCCTTGAATTGGATTGAGCATTTTTGAGAATATTATGATATGTTCAACATGGTTGGCTGGAGCCCATAATGTTAGGATTGGACAAAAGGCAGAAGCTGAACCTGAGTGAGGCAGCTGTCTATCACAGGGCACAGTAACATACACTTCAACTGGGACAATTTATAACAATTAATAAACCTAACTTAAACATCTTTTGAAATTGGGGAGGAAAGCTGAATTTGCAGCACAGAAACCAGTGTCACAATTTCCCCACAGTACTGCCCACACATTGGAATTGTAAGGAATTAAGTTTCTCATAAAGGAAAACTAAAAATAACGACAGCAATGCCATTATTTCACCAGCTACTGTATTTGGTGTAGCTAATGAGTTAATAAGTTCAATGATAACAGATAAAAAATGAATATTCATTATCTGGGAGAGACCAATTTTTATAGACAACAGAGATTATTTAAATCTGACAAATACTTATTACCCTGTCTTTGGCAAAAAAGTGTTCATGCTTGACATTCAATCTCTAAAGCTCTTTCTTTGAGCACACAGTCCTTTCTGGTCCATGACTCTAAAACTCATATTGCATTCTAAAACTACTTATTTGTAAGTGGGGACAAAAATTTACTTCATCTTTTCTTATCATGTAGATTTTACTGTCATATCTGTTAAGTGTATTTCATGTGGTAATGTCTGAAATATCCTGTATTCCAACAATAATGGAAATTGTATGTCCGATTATTTATTTTTGTAAACACGTGAGGTACTGTATCAAATAAGATGAATTTGTGCTTGATACGTCTAATGGGAAAATTTTGTTTACTTTACATTTCCATATTAAACACAATGGGCAATTTGGAAGGTGACCTGCTTACAGTATATGATTGTTAGGGAAAAGGAACAAGAAAGTTCAGGAAAGGCCATTAAGTAGGCCTGCAGATGGAATACATCTTGCAAGTTATTTTTATTTGTACTATTACTGATACCAATGAGTATATATGTTTTACAAGCACCAGACATATGACTGGACAGTTGTATTATCATATCACTCTGAGAAATAATGAGTAGACTGGAGGCTCAGGGTAAAATTGCATTGTCTATAACTTTATAACTTCAGGCTATATAACCCCATTGGTCATTTCAGCAACTGAACTGAAATGGCATTTTATCATTGCCTAGTGGGAATAAATTAGTGCAATATGACAGTTATGATAGCTTGTTTTATGGGTTGTTATATTTCCATTAAATCTACATACAGTTAAGTAGTCCATACATTTAAAGAGTAACAAAAAGGTAACATAATATTGATGCCTTTCCTTTCTAGGGAATAGAGTATAGCTCAAAGAAAAACAATTATGTATTATTTTAAAGCTTAACAATAATAACCGCATCATATTTAATTGAGTAAAAAGTAGCATTATAACTGATTAAGAGCATAACCCTGGTAAATTATGCATCTACATTACGTTTTAGCTTGCAGTCTGAAAAATATTGTGATATTGCCACATTGTATTCCTACTTGTCACTGAAAAAGTATAAACTAACATTTGAATTAATAATTCTAGAAAGAACTGGTCAAACACAACTTGATGAAAACCAATATGAACATGTACGGTATTTACCACATTTGCCTCCCTTAAACTACACACGTTTATCTCCTTGGAGTAGTTATTGTGGCACATTAGACATCAGTCTGGTGATGATATAAGTTGGTGGCTATAGTGTGTCTAAGTAATGTCCACCTCCATTACATATACATTATTTGCATGATATTTTCATATAATTTAATCTTTGATCCTGTTTTTTGTTTTCTTTTCTATAGTCATTGGCAAAGCATCAAGCCGAAATGGGAAGGTAACTATTACAGGGACATTCACCATCACAACTACATTTGATCAATTCAGTGATGACAGCTAACATAAAATACACCACTGGGAGAAAACCCATGCAGATAGAAGTAGAAGGTTGAAATTCAATACATACAGTAACAGAATTCAGAAGTCAAATCAGTTCCTGGAGCATTGACGGACCAGATCCAATCACTACTGCTCCTTGCTGACCACATTTAAATTTTGGTCTAACACAGTACAATTAAGTAACAGTTTCCCTCCATTAAGTAGGACTGTTCATGGAAAACATTTGTGGAATGGAATTACATGACTATTTGTGGAACTAAAATAATGTCATGTTATAATGCAAGCAGACTATATTTGAGCATTGTATGCTGGCCTGCATGGAATAATAATGAGAAATGCACAGTCTTCAGGTTCATCATAGAAATCCACACTTTAATTAGTCACAAAAGAAATTAGATTGTCAGGTAAAAGTAGTCTCATAGGCAAATTTTAAAAGGGGACCTAAAGTACAAATCATTTTTTAAAAGTGTTTCTTTTTGCACAGTGTTAAACAAATCTAATGTTTCTAATGTCATACGGGGGAGACAGCTTAAGGGCTTTGGTGATGGCTGGTGCCATGTACTAATGTCTTCTCTCATCCTCCCTCTGCAGAATGGAAGACTGACAGCCACTTCACCGCTGACACCACATCCGTTTCCACCTTCCTGGACTCACCATTTCCTGCTGGGTCCAAGATATACAGTATAACCTGGAACCGGACATCTTGCTCCAGTTCAATTCTGAGCTCTCATTTACGGCTTGTTGTGTGCTTTATTATTTTCAACTTTTTCAATTACACAGGGTCACCAAGGTGGTGCCCAACTCTTTAATGTAGTTCTATGTCCTCTTTTACACTTTATACATTGGTTAGTAACCAGATGCTGCTGAATTTATGGTAATCATTTCATTCTGGTTAACTGCATGTTTGTATTTGTTTGATTTTATAGTTTCAGGGACTTCTGAAAAAAAAAGTCTAAGTGGATTCTTCTTCTTCTACTGTTATAATCATCACCATTCATCCAGCCATTTTTCAAACCCACTTTTCCTAAGCAGGAGCATGGAGAAGCTGGAGCCTATCCTAAGCAAGCACCGGGTTAAGGCAGGAACAATCCCAGGACAGGGCACAGATATTTCAGAGTGTGTACTCATCCCCATTTGCTCCAAAAATGAGCTAGCATACCCTCTCTGTCATAAATACAGTCCAACAAATCTAATGTGTCATGTGAATTTCTAAGGATCTAAAGAAACTAGCTTACTGTTATGAATACAATTACATCCTTTTAATTAAACTGAATAAGGCTAGTGGCTTCAATCATTTTTATTTCATACTCAAGAATCGCAGCATTTACTTATCAACAAGCCTAAGAATTTATTGTCTTATCAAACTCGATCTGACTTATCTGTCTTAGTGCTGCTACAGTACAATTTGTTTATATTGTAAAATTACTTTTAGTAATTTGCTTCATTTTTACTTACAGTTTAACTAGCAAATAAAAGTGTGTAATAAAAAATGGGATACTAGATATCACACACCAAATCCTGTTGTGTAACTTGCATGTGCTTCTGTTAGGCCCAACTACCTGCTTATGGCTGTACAGAATATATGCATATGTGTATCTTATGCATATCATATATCGTGTATCATATGAATATGTATGCATCTTTCAACAGCTGGCACATGTTTAATATATACTGTAAGAATTTGTGCAGGTTTCATTTACTTCATTCATTTCTTTTTTATCCTTATTTATAACTAAGAGAACATGCACAAATATGAATTCCAAAGAACTGACTATATAAAACATCTAAGCCTTGAACTTAGAAAAGTACATCCAAGCAATTTTACCTGAATAGTTTATAGTTATGAACATTTAATTTAATAACGTACGTTATTCTGTAAAACTAATTCTACTTGTAAAGTAATTAAAGAAGATGTCATTTTTCCTCATCAGCAAGAAATATTTTAATTTAGCCGAAAAGGAAATATGAAAGGCTGCACTTCAGAGTCTGCAGCGTAAGCTACTTTGCATCCAGTAAGTAGGACAGAGGCTTATGTTGAAACGGTACATTCTATGGGACACCTGCAATGAAAGCCTGCAAGTTTAGGAGGCTTGTTAGACTTGTGATTGATGATGCTCACTGGCTTACTAGCTGCTACCCACTGACATTCATGCTGGTGTTTTAAATATCACAATGCATTGTTTCAAATATTGATTTTTCTCGCAAATGCTTTGGAAGCTTTTTTCAGGTATTTGCAGAGTCCCTCCAATATATCAATTCATGTTGATGAAATGCACAGTTTTTACCCATGGTAGGCTATTTTTCAACATTGACTGATTAATATGTATTATTTTTCAGTGGTATTATGAAAAGACTATTTTATTTATCTAAGATTAATATTGCCTATTGTAGACAAAAACTTGTATTTACTCTGGGATTTAAGTCTAATATTTTTCATACTTGCTGGATGCTGAAGTACATTCGACAAATTACAATTTATTACAGTTTTAGTGGAGAAAATTGTGCCCTTATCATTTGGAACAGTATTCCTGGTCAGAGCCTGTGCATACACCATCAAATAATATTACTTGCCCTTTCTTTGAACTGCTGTAATATCAAATGTATAACAAGGCTACTTTCAAAAAAGCTCATTATTGGCCTCATTAAATATGTTACTTACATCAGCTGTTGTAGCCCATCAGATAATAGTAAAAAGGTTATCATAGCATATATATTTTTATGCATTATGTTTCATAAAGCCTGAAGTAGCCAGAAGGTTTATTGCACCATAATTGGTAGTTAGTGTGAAATTTGTAAGACAAATAGACCAGACCCAGAATAACTCCTGTAATACCTTTCTTTCGGTTCTTTACAGCTACCAAAGGGCCTCATTAAAACAGCAGTCAGCACCTCTGCAAAGAGATGCACAGCTTATGGTGCCCAAATGTGACAAGAACTTTGCATTTTGTAAATCCAACATATTTGATAGATTATGCAATCTAAGAACAGTATTTCAATATTTGTGACTTAAATTTACATTAGAACAACATATGCCATGTTAAGGCATTTTCACTTCATAGTATAGAATAACTAGCTAATGATAATTATTATTAACAATAGTAGTTAGAATATAAGTAGAGATTTTTTTTTTCCTAACCTTGTAGCAATGATAAGGATTTACCCTATTTTCCATCCACACATTTCAGGCTGAAAGTTGAGCCAGTGCCTTTTTTTAGCAGTATTGGTTACAAAGCAGGAATTAACCCAAAACCATCAATCATCTTTCCATTCATCATTTATTCTGATTAATACAGTTTAGGTTCATAGCCGCTATCCAGGCAGCACCGTGGACAAGCCAGAAACCAACTCAGGAAATTCTGCTGGTTCATAATGGGACACACTCACAAAGACACTAACACTCGTTAATGTGGGTCGAATTTAGAGTCACCAGTGAGCCCTAAAACACATGTCTGTAAGATATCGAAGGAAGCTGGAGTATCTGAAGAAAATGACAGACCCCATGCAGAGAGTGCATGGGCCAAGTATCGATCCTAGGTCTATGTAAAATTGTCTCAGCTCTGGTAACTATTGCACCAGGTTTTTGTTAATATACATTGAAACTTTCATCTGGGGCGGCACGGTGGCTCAGTGGTAGTACTGCTGTCTCGCAGTAAGGAGACCCAGGTTTGCTTCCCAGGTCCTCCCTTGGTGGAGTTTGCATGTTCTTCCCATGTCTGCGTGGGTTTCCTCCCACAGTCCAAAGACATGCAGGTTAGGTACATTGGTGATCCGAAATTGTGCCTGGTGTGTGAGTGTGTGTGCCCTGCAGTGGGATGGCGCCCTGCCCGGGGATTTGTTCCTGCCTTGTGCCCTGTGTTGGCTGGGATTGGCTCCAGCAGACCCCCGTGACCCTATGTTAGGATATAGGGGGTTGGATAATGACTGACTGACTTTCATCTGTTTTCTTGCAGTGGTTTCTTACTTATATGGTTGGAATGAGCAATACACTTAAGGAAATAGGTTCAAGGCAGAAAGTTACCCTGAGTGATAATACAGCACATCACAAAGCACAATCGCACACATTCCCATGCTTATTCATACAGAGATAAATCAGAGTCACCAATGGAATAAGGACGGAAGCCACTGGAGTGGTGGAGTGCTACCTGCAGTGCAATTATGCGTCCTCTGTTTATAATATTCAAAACTGAAATAATCTGGAATCATTTCATTACTCAGGTTTAATAGAGATACATTTCTTTTTGACACATTCATATTTTTTGCCAGATGTTACTTATGGTGTCGTACACCACGTAAAACATGTAAAATGTCCTGCATTCTTCACCTAAAAGTGATCAAGTCATGTACAATCATCAGCACTTGTTTAAACGTGCAGCTTATTTACCTCTCCTTAAAAATATGTAATTGCAGACACATACTAAACTGTACAGTTTTTATTAAGATTATTATAGAAATATCTGCTCTGAATTAATTTTAGTAACATCATATTTTTAGTTTAAGTATTTTGGGGAGAAGCATTATGAAAGCATCACAAGTCAATGCTTTTTTCAGTGTGAGGAAGGACAATGTAGCCACAAATTTTCGGAGTGATTTTCAGTGTAACCAGTGCTTCATGTACCCATTTTTTCTAGCAAATGTACCATGATGATGAAGGCTATATAACTCTTTTATTAACTGTACTATTTACAGTACATAAAAGAAGTTCTTATTTAATGATAAAATGGTTTGCCAAAGACTTCTAATCTATCTAGATATGCTGTTACCTTTTCATCGTATTTAGCATATTTTGATTGGTTTATAATATGTGTTTTGCAACTAAGGCTTGCAAATGATCCTAGCCTTTATAAGCTAAACTCTCCTATGTTTGTTTAGCATTTGTCGAAGTGAACTGATTTGTTCATGTATGTACAGTACTTTCTCTATTATGTCAGTTGTAACAAAGGAGGTCCATTAGAACAATTGCAGTGGTGATCTCAGTGGTTCTTTATATTAAAATTTCTCAATACCACTTATTTACAAGCTTGCAAATTTTAGATTGAAACATGCTAGGAATTCATTGTTCTGGTATTACATGAAACAGGATATGGATTCGCACAATTGATAAGGTAAAGACTTAAACAATTTATGTGAGGAGGTTTAATTCAAAAACAACAATATTCCTGTGATTGATGGTCTGTTTAATATTAATCACACGTACAGGTGTTTCATCTTTATTTTCAGATGTAGATTTGCTTGTGTTTAGATAGGTTAACAAATCAAATATACTTTCCCAGTTAATAATGGTGTATGGCATAATAAAATCCTTATTGTAAGATTATCTTAGAATAGTACAGTGATGAAGTGTTTGGCTGTGCAGTTTCACAGCAAAGGTTTAAATCTCCATTTCTTTAGTGTCTGTTTGTATGTTCTTCCTGTGTTCTCATGATTTTTTGTCATAATTTCTAACCACGTCAAAAACACATGCATGTTAGGTTAATTGTTGACTGTAAGTGAACCTAGTAAGGGCCGAAGTGTATCCTGTGATGGACTGGCACTCAATTTAAGGCTGGTTCCTATCAGGATATTCAATGCCTTTCTAATACTTTCAATAGCATTAAGCCGATTCAGAGGTAAATTGTTTGTTAACCAACATTTTCAAGGTGTTTATAGTTTAGTTTGTTTAGCTGCTGTCAAGCATGTGCATCCTCAGGGCTGAGAGAAAGTAACAAATACCATCCTAAGTCAGGAGGGGTTGCTGTCACTGACACAATCTCCAATTGCATACGCAGATCAGAGGTACACCAGCCGGATGAAGACTGACCTCACTTCCTCTTCATCCTGAGAAACCAACACATTATCCATGGTAGGTGGTTGTTCATTATAGGAGCCACATTCTAAGAGATGCTCTTAGAAGTGATATTTTCTTTGGAAATGTTTTTTTTTATGAATGGCTTACACCATTGTTTTGCACCTTCATGTTCATCATGTGCTGTTTATCTTGATTTTCACCCTTTTTCTGTTCATTAAATGGGGTTATCCTACTGGAACTCCAGATCTTTGGACTGACTCTATCAGGTCATTCCTCTATTTCCTTTATTTTATGACAGTGTCCCAAATTTTAAATTCAATGCTAGGGGAACTTACATACATTTAGTAAAAACAGTTAATACTAACAATTACAGTTTAAATGATTCCTCTGTCAAAATCTGACTTTATTCGAGCAGTTCTCTTGTAGTACTTGAAGAACTTATGCTTTGCCTTCTCCAAAGAGAACATTTAAACAGAACTCAACTGTAATCAGTTCATGGCAAAGGTTTACAAGTCTCACTCATTTAAGGCCCAGGAAACACAGACAAGTTTTAAAAGTAGCTAAAGGCACAACTCACACAAATTACCTTGCTAAATAAGCTGCATAAGTCAGCCAAAGTGGAAAAGTCAAACCTTGTCTAACATTGCTCACAGGAGTTAGTATACAGACTGTAAACAGCCAGCAGGAAGCCAGAAGACTGATAGTATTTCATGCAGTTGTTGAAAACGTTCTATTGTTTTGTCTGCTTATTTAATTATGCCTGTAGACACTAGAACTGCATTATTATTGTTATTATTAGTGCAGTGCTTTTTTCGGTCAAATTTTGTGCAACCAAAATATCTGGAGAAAGCAAAAATATAAACAGCACTCTTACTAAATTAAAAATAAAAACAATTGCAATTGTCAAAGGCTTTAGCTTAAAGTTTGAGATCATATATAATATGCTTTATATATAAAGTATATTTATATATTATTTGAAACAGTATGTGGATGTGCAGAACATAAAACACCTCAGATTATGTTAGATGGCAGTGTCGTGCTTTGCATATTTTTGTGGTTAAGCCCCTGGCACCACTGACATTGCTATTTTTTCCTTTATTTTACTGAAATTTCAAGTATTAATACAATGTGCACTTTATTATTAAGTATACTAAATATAGTCATATATTAAAATTTACAGCTTTTATTCAAAGTAAAAAATAGCTCTATAAAAAAACACAAGGCTTTTTATTCTCTGTAACAGATATAATTTTGTATGCACAGAAGTTGCTCATCTGTGTCAGGTTGTTACCCTCAGAATTGTCAACCTTCTTACCTGTATGACCAAATGTTTGAGTTGCAGTGTTGTATTTGGGGACATCTATCATAAGAACCCTCCTGCACATTCTGTGCTTTCAATTTAAAGGAATTCCTGAAAAGCATTGTGTCATTCTTCTTTCTTACTATATATGCCATTTGCATCAGAACTTTCTCCCTGTCATGATGGAAGGACGGGTTTCCATTTGAAATTGTGAAAAAACCATAAAGTACTTTCCAATCAAAGCAGGAATAATTGAAAGTAAATGCAAATCCAGGGATGATTCATGACTAACCTTGTACAGATGATGCATTGAATATGACGCTGTAAATTTAATCATGCCAGCTTAGTATTTTTTATAGTTAGACTTTCACTTTGATATTCTTTTACTATGACTTTTGCCATGCCTGACAGTAAGGAGTATTCTTTAAAAAAAAAAAAAAATCACTGCCACAACCTTTTGATCATATCTCTTTTATAGTATTAGTAGCCTTCAATGTACTATTAAAACTACTGAATGAAATTAGTATTGAATTATTAAACATTACAAAGAGGTGAGTGATTGAAAAAAGACATGGAAACCCATACACAGCATACACTACTAAACCTTTATCTAACAGTAAGCACTGAAAATTGATAAGATTATCACTATCAGCAATGACAATGAAATAAATGGCACCCAATAAAGATGGAAAAGTGGTTAAATATTCATAGATTATAAATTACAGCTATTCGCTGAAATATGCAAACCACAGTTCTGTACTACAAACTATATTTGGCTTTATATGAGTGTGGGAGTGTGGATGTGTTTGCATGAGAAGGTCCTACAGTGGATTGCTGCCTTCTCCAGGCCTGATTACTCCCTTGTGCTGCCAAGACTAAGGACACCCATGATCTTGAACTGTATTAAGCAGATTTGAGAATGTTAACAATTAAAATAAATGATTATTTAATGTTGGTATATGTATACCCATCCATCCATTTTACAAACCTACTTGTTCAGAGCAGGGAAACTGGTGCCTATCCCAGGAAGTGTCAGACGCAGGGCAGGAACAATCGCTGGCCAGGGTACCCTTATATGTACTGTATATATACATTATAGGGGTGGCACGGTGGCGCAGTGGGTAGCGCTGCTGCCTCGCAGGTGGGAGACCTGGGTTCACTTCCCGGGTCCTCCCTGCGTGGAGTTTGCATGTTCTCCCCGTGTCTGCGTGGGTTTCCTCCGGGCGCTCCGGTTTCCTCCCACAGTCCAAAGACATGCAGGTTAGGTGGATTGGTGATTCTAAATTGGCCCTAGTGTGTGCTTGGTGTGTGGGTGTGTTTGTGTGTGTCCTGCGGTGGGTTGGCACCCTGCCCAGGATTGGTTCCTGCCTTGTGCCCTGTGTTGGCTGGGATTGGCTCCAGCAGACCCCCGTGACCCTGTATTCGGATTCAGCGGGTTGGAAAATGGATGGATGGATTAAAAGATTAAGTTGTCAATGTTAGATTTCACATCTTGACATGTAAGTTTTGCTACTGCATCCTTCATTTTTAAATCAGTATCTTCGTAATTCCTTTGTTCTCCAGAATATATTAAAAGGCATCAATTAGCCTTCTCTTTTTGCTGCTTCTACTGATTCTACTGTATTTAGTAAAACCGTGATATAGATGTTTATTTATTTTGAATAAGTCGAATCAAAAAATGTCATTCTAATGAAAAACATTTTATAGCAGCTAAAAGCAGAGTTAGGCCTGTGATGATCTACAACTCTGTTGAGTCCTGCCTTGCTCTTGATGCTGCTGGGATAGGCTCTAACCTGTAAAACAATACTGAAATGTCATATTTGAGAATCATCTGACCACAGTTTATGATAAAATATTTGGATATCCATCCATCCATCCATTATCCAACCTGCTATATCCTAAGTACAGGGTCACGGGGGGTCAGCTGGAGCCAATCCCAGCCAACACAGGGTGCAAGGCAGGGAACAAATCGTGGGCAGGGCGCCAACCCACCACAGGACACACACACACACACACACACCAACACTAGGGACAATTTGGAATTGCCAAAAAAAGCACTTTGAGCTACTTTTTGTATGAAAATCTGCTATATAAATAAATGTTGTTGTTGTTGTTGTCAATGCACCTAACCTGTATGTCTTTGGACTGTGGGAGGAAACCGGAGCACCCGGAGGAAACCCACGCAGAAATGAGGAGAACATGCAAGCTCCACGCAGGGAGGACCTGGGAAGCGAACCTGGGTCTCCTAACTGCGAGGCTGTAGCGCTACCACTGTGCCACCATGCCACCCCAACTACTGCAATTACAAAAGGATTTTAGTTATTCAATATGATGATCTACTTTAAAAACAATACTTTTTCAGTAAATTATAGCAACATCTCAACATAACAGAAACAAATCTGAGAAAAATAATTAATATTAATATTTCTTACCTGAGTGTAGTAAGGAGAAATTGTTTTGGAAAACTGGTTACAATTAGAATTGCTAGGTCTGTAGTTGTTCAGTCAATAAATTGTCCAATTATTTTTTTTTTATTTTAAATCCAGTGCAGTATAGCTTGCTGCTATATACCACATGGTTTGCATCCTGTAACACGATAGTTTGAAAATCATGCATGTGGAAGCATTACATTTGAACATGGAAGCATTAAAATGCCAATTTAATCTTTCTAGGTGTTAGAAAGTCTATTTGAAGTACTGTAACATGAGATTTCTTAATGTTTCAATCATTTTTGAATATCAGTTATAGCCATGAATTTCTAAATATTGACTGTATGTACTCCTTATCACATTTCATGTTCATTTTTGATAAATGCATAACTGTTTGTCTATTAGTTTAGATATTAACAACACAGATGAAACTCTTAATTTAGTCAGAATAATCTGAAACAGTTACTGTAGTTCAGGTTTTAGAGCACATCTAGTTGTCAATAATCCTGGAATTCTTAGATTATGCTTTTAGGTCAGGCATAGCCTAACAGAATAAAGTCAAAAACAGCAGTACAATGTTTAAATAATGAGAATAGATCTATGAAAGCTTTAATACTGTAAATGAAAAAGTGAACACTACTCCTTTAGTCTCTTTTCTATAACAAAATGGGACACAAATTAAAATCAACATAATTATACTTACAACTAAATAATACATGTCTTATGTATTTCAATTATGTTAGATAAACTAAGTGCAGAATACACATCAGTGTGTCTGTTTACATATGTACTATTTATGTAAATTGAGAATATTTACAGTCTTTACACTGTGTGACCACCAGGGAGCATTGCAACACCCCAAACCTCAGCCACAACCTCAGAGAAACAAGTTCTGGTATAAATAAAATGTTTATTTGTACAAAATACCTTGCACAAAGGGTTTAAATGAGGCATAAACCAACCACAACACAATTCTTCTCCTCTCTTCCTTTACTCCACATATCCCAGGCAAGCTTTGTCCTCATTCCATCCGACTCCAACTCCCTGGATGAGGTTGAGGGGTCTCTTTGATTTTGGACCAGGGAGTTCACATGGCATAGCCGATGGAAGAACTTCAAGGTCAATCAGAAGTTCCCAAAAAGTAGTGATCGTAGATCCCTTCAGCTCCCTGTAGCAGTCCCAACGGAACCCAACAGGGCTGCCTCACGGGACTACAGGTTCCCAGCATGCCCTGCGGGCATCCATGTGGGATCCCAACCTAAAGAGAATGCCACCTAGCATATTGGGGGAGAAAATATTTATCAGTGCACATCTCACCCAGTCCTTGGTCAGGTAAGGACCCTTGTTCAATCCCAGTCGGGATGACAGTCCTTGTGTGTCATCTATTTCAGATGTCATCTATGAAAAGGGGAACTTCACTTATTTTTATTAAAAAAGTCCTGTTTAGATCATTGTTATTTCCATTCATCAAAGTGGTATACCACACTGTGGCACATGTCTTTTCTTTGCTTCCAGTTTATGTATCACAGCTATGGAATGGTCTTCTCCCCGTAAACATTATTAGTGCCAGTTAAAAAAAAGGTTATAGACCACCAAATAAATGGGCCAGTGGTGTGTCTTCAAAGACTCGGTGAGTATTAAAAGCCAGACATTTGCTATATGAAATATAGTGTAGACACCTCTGTACCTGCCAAGTAGATCTAAATCAACTAGATAAATAAAATAAATAAATAAATAAATAAGTTTTCACTAAACCAAACACCTGTGCTACTGTCCTTCATTCAGGTGATAAAGAATTTAAAGATAGCTCCAAAAAAAGGCTATCAAACTGGTACAACTGGTGTGAAACTCCTCAATGCAGCTCATTTGCCACAACATGCAAGATGCCAGTGACAAGGCAAACATCAGTGAAATCACCAAAAGGTACACCTTACCACCAGATGAGGTAAACTATTTTGTTCCCACATTTGAAGCTCAAAACACCAAGTCTCTCTTCAAAGACTCCACACATTCCTTCTAAACCGGAATTTGTTGCAACACTTTAGTGAGCACAATTTCTATATGGACTGTAGAAGGTAAAACCTCACAACACATCTGACTTGGACAGTACTTTATTCTGTTTTGCCAATACTAATGGAGATCAAAGGAAAAATTAAATAGGGTTAAACTTTATGCTAAAGCTGTGAAATGCTTGGAAGGGCTACTAATAAATTAATGTAAATCATACTGTTTCAGGCTCCTGAGGACCCATCCTAAGTTAAGGTTGGTAGATGAAAGATAAACTCTGGGTCCTACGCATTGCCTGGTACGAATGAGGCTCTACTTATAGTAGAGTATTATTTATTTATTGAAAATACAGCTGTTTCCTCTAAGTAGTGCTAGTCACGTGAGCTTGGAGAGTGTTTTATGGGTTTTGTAAACAATGAGGTTATGGAGTAGACAAAGAGAGGGACACCACCGCTAACACATATTCTGCTTGTTTTCCTAGAATGGTGGAGAAACCCATGGAGATCAGCTGACATAATTTGCTCCTGGTTGTCCAGGCATGTAAACAACTCGTCATTTAGATTTGGACCAGATTTTCACCAGAACATAGCTCCTCTAAATTTTTGCTGTTTTGCAGTGCAGCAGTTTGCCATCATTTTGTCTGCAATACATGTGCTTTCATTTTATTAAACAGGGCATCCTTTGTGACCCTAACACTTATTTGACTGTCATCTTATTCTGTTTACTGTAGGTACAGCAGATTATATGAAGTTATGATTATATCCAACTCCTTCTGCAACTAGATGCAATATTTCCTTAATAGTCAGATTATAGGTTGCAAATACCAGCGCCCCTCTATCATTACCGTTTCATTAACCCCAGATGCTTTTTTTTAAATTAATTTCTCACCACTGTACAATACAATCAACAACTTTTCTCATAACTCATAATGATTAGGCAGTCAGCAAAAAAAGAAGAAATTATATTCAGGGTGAAGTTGTTAAGACCTGGTAAATTTATATCACAACAAAAAACCTGACCCTAAACATCAGCATGGCAAAATATTCCATTCTTGTGTTAAGGAATATAAGGAAAGAACCATGTCCCAGTCACATTTGAAAGAGCACGAGTCAATCATTATGTGCTTCGGATCCATTGGGTTCCAGAGAGAACTGAGTTACATCTAAAACTATATTAAAACACACACACGTGAGTGACTTCCCTTTCAGAATGTCTTGTGGAAATCATAGTAAGCAAAATTACACTCATGAATTTGTATTACTGCACTACAAAAAATGTATTAACTGTCACCCTCACCATGTGGTATGGTAACGGAACCAAAAAGAAGTCCAAACGAAGGTAATGTCAATGTAGAAGTCATAGGATTTGCCATAACATCAAATAAAAAGATCTGTAATATTCTAAGTGCTGCCATATGTAGGCCTATGCCATATTATAGGTTTCAGCCCTCACCCCAGCAGCAAACATTTCTGACCTCGGTGGTCTGACAGATAGAACAGTTATTATCTTTATGTGGTACATGGCATGAACAGCTGGGGCACATTGTCTTATTGCTACCCATTACCACAGGCTGTCAGGAATGGCCGTTCTTTGTTTTCTACACTTTAATATATCCTGATTATATTGTTATTCTCTTGGCTTTTATATACTGTTCTTGTATCCCCATTTATAATATTTTCTTTTAATCATTTTCTTTTATATGTCTTTGCTACTGAGATGTTTGGGGGATGAAAGTTCACTAAAAGGAAAGCACACTTTGTTGTTTTCCATGGTGAGTTAGTCAATGCTGTGTCTTACGTTCTATTTAAGTTCTGTAGGCATATGTACAATCAGGTGGGATAAATCCACTACAGTCTATCCCTAGACTTTTTATACCATTGGGTTTTTGTAATTAACCCCATTCCTTTCTAGTCTGGTTAATGTCAGAACTTGCTCTGAAAAAGAATCATTTTGGAAATAAAACCACATTAAGTTCCCAGACCATCCACTAGTTTTTTGACTGTTCATATCCAAGTAATGAACTTAAAATTTATTTTATTCCACAATCTGTTACTTTTTATGTGCTTTATTACAAAGGTTTCTGTGCATTATGTTCCGAAGCATACCTGGATGTGCCCCACTCTTGCTTGTTATCTGACTAACATCACACTCCCTCATCTATCCTTTCATTGGTGGTGAGCCACATGGCTTTTTAGAACAGAGACCAATCATGGTACATGGCTAACCTGACCACTAGGTGCTTACTGGGAAACAGCACTCCAGGCCTTTTAAACTGAGTTTAGTTCTGGGTGTGGTTCTCTTTGATTTAACCAGAACTATCATAAGGCACATTTGTGGATTGCTATTAGGTTTCTGGGCATTGAGCTGGAGGATGACCTGTCCTGGAGTGCCAACACCAAGGAGCTGCTGAAGAAGGCGCAGCAGAGACTATATTTTCTGAGAATCCTCAGAAAGAACCATCTCCCCAAAAATCTGTTCCTTGCCTTTTATCACTGTTCCATCGAAAGTGTTCTCATGTACGGACTGTGTGTGTGGTACGGCAGCTGCACTTCCTCAGAAAGGATAGCACTCCATAGGGTCATCAGGACAGCGGAGAGAAAAATTGGTTGTACCCTCCCCACTCTGGAACAAATCTACACCTCCCGATGCCACAAAAAAGCAATAGACATTTCACGGGATTCATCACATTCTGGTCATTGCCTCTTCCAGCTTTTGCCATCGGGCAAGAGATACAGAGCAATGAAAACCAGGACAAACCGCCTTAAAAACAGCTTTTATCTAAAAGCAATCATGGCCCTGAACTCAGAATAAAACTGCTCCATATCATTCTCCCAATGTGCAATATAGACCTTAAGTCAACCAGTGCAATTTGTATATTTTGTAAAGTACTTTTATTACTATTTGGTTTGTTATTATTTTTTCTCTTCTTGTCTTTTTAACACTTATGCCTCACACTGAGTCGACTGCACCTTCAATTTTGTAAAAGTGACAATGACAATAAAGATCTATCTATCTATCTATCTATCTATCTATCTATCTATCTATCTATCTATCTATCTATCTATCTATCTATCTATCTATCTATCTATCTATCTATCTATCTATCTATCTATCTATCTATCTATCTAGTCCATGCAATCCCTTAAGTGAATTTGGCAGGGATAACCCAATCAGGTGCACATATCTCGGAACAACATAGTTCTATGGAAACAAACAGACTGAAATGAGGTTCTTTAGCTCAGTCTCTTTGACTGGAACCACTGCTTCCCCAAACTGATTGAAGCCCGTTGGACATGTAATTCAGATGCACCGCGTGCCTCCAATGGGAGGTGTAAAAGGTACAGCCCGCTATTTTAAAACACAGGGCAGACACAGGATGTGCTGGAGGGCTTATATATCTCAACTTGCCTGGGAGAGTCTGGCCTGAGAAAGGAATGATGCTGACACACCTGGATATGTGGAGTGAAAGTGAAGTGTGTGCTTTTATAAAATTCTGTGCAGTCATTTAAACTGCAATGACCTCTCTTAATTCTAAGTACAATATTTTTAAAATAGCAGGGCACAGCACGGCAGTGCAGATAATGCACCTGAAGCTAAGCATGTTTGAGCCCGGACAGTATTTGGATGGGAGACCAATCACAAAAACTTGAGTTGCTGTTGGAAAAGGTGTTGTTGAGGCCAGCAGGGGACACTAACCCTGTAGTCTGTGTGTGGATCCTAATGACCCATTGTAGTGGTGGGGACACTGTGCTGTATAAATGGTACTGTCTTTGTGATGAGATGTAAAACTGGGGTCCTCACTCTCTATGGTCATAAAAATATCCTTGGGCATCTTTTGAAAGAGGTAAGGTGTGCCCCAATGTCCTGACTAAATTTCTCATCATGGCCTTTTCCATTATGGCTTCATAATCTTCTCCTATCTCTAATTGGCTAACTATCGCTCTCAACCCCTTCACAACCTAATAGCTCATTTGTGTTGAGTGCAACAATGGCTACTGTCACATCATTTTTGTGAATGCTGCACATTGGGGGTAGTTGAAGTAGCTCCCCACTATCTATGTAAAGTGCTTTGAGTAGCTAGAAAACCTCTAAATAAATGTAATTATTATTTTTATTATTATTATTTACCGGCTTCTTATTGTAGGTAAGAAAAGGTGTGAAGCTAAGGGTATTTCTTATTTAATGTACAATTCTGCTTTCAGCTTGTCATATCAAGGTGTGAAGGCAAATTACCTAAAACAGGCATTGTGCATTAGTTTGCCATTCATTTGCACATAATGCTGGTAACATAGTGTTGTGGATAAAAAACTGGACATGACTGCCAATTTATTACCTGATTCTGGCCCACACTGTGACTCTGAGAATAAGCTGTCTGTGCTCCAACCCTATTTAAAAAAAATTGATGCATTTAAATAGAATAAAGTGGTGCTCGCCATAGAACGGTTCTATATGAAATAAAGAAGTGCACAGTAATTTCAGGCAGAGCACAAAAACAAAATGTTTAGCTACACTGACTAAGCTTCTCATTAGAAAATTCGCTAAAAGAAAATGGCAGCCACAATCAACCGGCACCAAGTTTGAGAGCCCTATTGTATATTTTTTAAACTCTTGTTTAATATAATTTGTTTTCAGCACTGTGTCATTGCTACACATGTGATGTAAATCATTCTTTTTTGTAATGTAGTTGATTAAAATATACTGTATGTTTTGCCAAAGCGTTGCTGCTGTATGTGTATCAATAATTGTGTGTGCATATTCTAACAGAATTTACGTTTGTGGCTTAACTGCTTTTCCAACTCTTAGAATACTACTGGGCATAATTTTCTCTTTTTCTTATACTACAGGGAAATAGCTGCATTTTTACGCCTTAAGAAAGAAGAAGTTTGAAGATGTGGATGCATGCCTAGGGTGGAAGTCAGCTTAGAATACAGGTCATATATGTAACAGTTTGATTTGCATATAGCGTTAATATTTTCCTCCCAATTCTTTCAGTTTGTAGCAGCACAGAAACATACTGCAGTGCTACACCTGATCACCTCAACCCTTAGGGCGACTGTCTATGTGGAGTTACCCTTTCAAACAGTAGTCTTACCCCTGCAGAGTTATGAATGGCATAGCTGTGTTCCCACATGGATAGATTTTCTGTAAAGGCTTTTCAGTCATGTTAATGAAGACCAGCATTTTGTCACTAACCTTAATGTTTCAGCACAGGATGCCAAACAGTGTTAGAGTAGAGCTTCACCCTTAGGGTAAGGAATAGCTCATAAATAGATTCTTTCCATATGGGCAGTTGTCTTGGTCTGACACTGTGCAATAGAGAAAAAGGCAAAAGTGTTTATGTGTAGGTTGGTTTACTGAATAAAAAAAAAAAATCACAACAGACAAGTGCAATGATTTGCTTCAGATAATTTCAACATCTCAATTATAGGATGTGTGGCACACCCTTTAAAATCTATTATTATGCAAAACATGCAATTTGTCAATACTAAACAGTAGCATCTTATAACCCTTAGTTCTCAAATTGCTTATGATACTAAATATACATTCTTGATTTAATTCACATTTACAGAATTTGATTAAGCAGCTTTGAGTATGCTATACTGTGCTGAGCATTGGTTATTTCAGCATGTTCAATATGTAGATACTCCGTTATTTACTAATATATATGTATATTTGTGTGTGTGTGTTTAACATTTTATATTTTTATATTTACCAGAGCAAAATAATACAAAAATCTTTTTTTAGCAATTAGAGTTGAAGAGAATTTAGGTGGGATATTGTGAAAAGACAATGCACCCTTTAAAAAGCATAAATAAAAGAAGGGAAATAAATAATAGTTATTTTGACAGTGATGGTCCACCTCTGGCCCCCCGTGCACAAGAAAGAAATCATTCAGATGTCTTTTCTTTCCTGACAAAAATATTCATTAAAAACATTTCACTGTGCTGCCTTTTAATATAGCACAAGCATTCAACCTGTGCAAGAAGCTTCCTCGAACAGCGCAAATACTGTGTAATTATCTTGTGGCTCCCCGCTGGTTTCTGCATATTCCAAACGCAAAGAAAGAGATGCATTTCCAGAGCCTGACTTCTGTCTTCATTGTCCCTGCTTGGAATATGAAGCTGCTCTTCATTATAGAAGACCTGATCAAACTTGAAAGATTTAGCCATTATTCTTGTCTATGTCAACTTTCTGCAGATTTTTTTTTCCTTCAGTCCTTTTGTTTTGCCACCCAGGGAATGCATCTTATCCCAAGACTGTCATTTTTTAAACAAAACAAGCTTTCATGAGCGAATAATGTCCATAGCGAGCCATGTGATGCTACAGAAAATAAGACCAGCAATTTCTCTAAATGGCCTTTTCTATACCTTGCTGACCTGTTTAGATGAGCTGCTCTGTGGTTGTTATATAATGATTTAAAAAGGAGGAAAAAAATATAGTTCAGCTTTCAGGGTTAAAACAAAGAAAAATAAACACCAAAAATAAAATCTTTTTATTGTTAGTTACTGTTAGACTACCTATTCAATCGGCTGCACCTCTGCTTCAGACTCATTTTTAAATACTTGTCAAGCTGTCACTTCAAAATAAAAAATAATTACATGTGTGTGACATGCCAGCATCACAGTAACTTGCAAAATGTGTTTTTAGGCATTGCACATTAAACAGATCTTTTAATCCAGCAACCAGTCCTGTGCGCCGGTTACTTCTTTCTCTTCTTTCTGCATGTCATTTCTCAATCAGGATAGCTAACAAAAAGCCTATTAGCAAATAATCAAGCCTCTTGCAGCCCATCGCGCTTGCAGTGTCTCAGAAATGACTCAAACTAGAAACTGCAGAGAACTAACATGAAGAATAAAGAAAAGATTTTTGAAGGCAATCACGGTGATCGCTTAATTTAGTATGTGCATATCCACTTGGCATAGGATAATTAGAGTGCCACATTGCTGTAAAGACAGAAAGCTTAGGGTGCCACTCTGACTCACCCAGACGATAATACATGATTAGAAGTCAGTAACAGATCACAACTGTTAAATGACCCACCAAGGTCATTATCAAGGGCAAACAGCATAATTAGTATGCACTCCACTGTTAGAGGAGTACAGTGGCATTGTTCTTGCACAATCAAATTAGCCTAGCCAATAAGGGCTGTGCTCTGTGACCTTAAAGAGGCGATATCTTTTCTTGTGATAGAATAACAATGACATGAAAGAATATACATGCTGCTTCAGGGACATAAAAAAAACACACGATTGTGTTTGTGTATTTTATGTATGCATACAGGTAGATAAAAGTGTATATTCATGTAGTATATACCGTATATATGAATACAGATAGATAGATAGATAGATAGATAGATAGATAGATAGATAGATAGATAGATAGATAGATAGATAGATAGATAGATAGATAGATAGATAACATGCACAACCACACTCCTAAAGATAGCATTCTCCTATACTCTACATATGTACATATTTTCTTCACAAATGCACACACATAGCCCCTTAACATATTCTACATTTACAGTAAAGAAAGATATAATTACTATGTATTGTCTTTTAATAGGGCTAACAAATGAAGAATGCTTTCTAGCCCATCTTATGAAAATAAAACTACCCTGCCTGTCAATGCGCTTTTTTTTCTAAATGGTACAAACACAGCTTACTGGTGCCACAAAGCTTGGAAGTTTTATAGACTTTTTCTTGACATTATCTTTCTGAAGTGTAATGGTTCCATAATGAGTACTATGCGACAAGGAGCTGCAATTTGCTGGGGAATGGGAAAAAACAAGATATGCAAAAATAACCCATTTCGCCTTTTTTCAAAAGAGCTGCCACAATAGGTGCAGGCAAACAATTTGCTTCTGTTCTGCCAGAAAACATGTTCTTTATTTGAGACTGGCAGGTGGCTCAAAATATCTTTAGAGCTGCTATGAATTGTGATATCACCGTGCCGTTATCATAAAGACGGCTGCATTGAGGGATATTTACAAGAAACTGGCTAATTCAGCAGATTTATGCAGACCTGCTTCTCATCACCTGGAGAACGGGAACAGCAGAATGTTAAGCTTGTATGCTGATGGTGTCCATTGTTTAGACTAAGCTGTGTGTGCTATCCGTGACAGCTCTTTGTACTTCTTTAATGTAATATACTGTATGCAGGATAAGCAAATATATAATGTGTTAGGGGGTAGCAAAGGGACTCCTGTCTCATCTTCGCCTTCCCAGAAAAAAAAGAACTCTTAGAGATAGCCACCTTCAGAGGCATCGCACTTGAAAATAGGATGAAAAAGAAAAAAAGGAGAAAAAAAAAAACTACCCTCGAGAACGTGTGATGACTACATTGACATGCTCTGCATGAGAGCATCAGCCAATTCACTGTTACACCAGGGTACATCACAGTAAAATTTACAGGTGATAATATTTTGGAATAATAGTACTGGTATTCCTTGAGATCTTCTTGCCCTGCTGGGATTTATGTGCTTTATTTCAATTCATTCAAATCACATTTTCTGATTAAAAAAAGGAAATTCAACACATATTGATGCCAGATTCCCCTGCCTCTGTCACATTGCCCAAACCATGAAACTCCCCTAACACACTGGATTAAAATTTGTTCCTTTCAGGCACCCAAGCCATTAATTCCTTCCTTTTCATGGAGCTACATTTGTCTGATTTAACAAGATAAGATTTGAGTGCTGATGCAGCCCGTTGTTAATGCAGCAGCCACATCCACAATACCATCGACACTCTGCATCAGAGAAATGCATAAATCAGGTATTCAAAAAAATTAGATATGCAGTGCACCAATTTTATAGTCCCAGCTTCAGAAATTGAAATAGCCCAGATTAATGTATCATATCTTATACACTGTCCAAGTGAATCAACTTTAATATATTGAGCAGATTCGCAGAACACGACTTTGTTATCTAAGGAGCACTCAAAAGACAGATTTGACCTGAGAATTTGATTTGGTTCACGTAGTTCATGTTGTACACTAGTATTTCAACAGTTTTAGGGAAGGAAAATAATTTGTATTAGGATTTTTTTTTCTTTGCATTGCACTAGTTTCATTTAACATTGCTCACAGACACAGTATAACAGAGAAAAAGTGGGTCTGCTATCATTTTGACACATTAATCCAGTCAAATCTTTTCAGCACTCAAAACCTTTGCTATTCACTGACATCCTAATTTGAAATTTACCAAAGGATATAAATTGAGAGGTTTCAATTAATACGGGTGATGCTTATTGTTGAAGTGCCTTGAGTAAAATAGCCATTTTAATGACAGAATATTTTGTCCAGTTATTTTGACTGATTGGATTTCTTCAGTGCCCCTTGTTTATCATTTTATTCAATCAATTTAATGTTTCCTGTTTGTGTGCAATACATTTTTAATGGGCACCTGTCATTAGTTTTCCGGAGCAGCATGTTCTCTCCATGTCTCTGTGAGCTTTTCTCCAAGTAGCTCATCCCCACCACTCACAATGCCCTAAAAGGCATGCAAGTAAATTAGCCCAGATTAAGTGAGTGGAGATGTGTGTATGGAAATGCTGTACAATGCAGACAATATGTTCAAGATTGCCTTCTGCTTTTTTACTTTCTCATATACAAAGTATAGGGAAAGTATTGTAAATGTCCAAAAATTTGACTTCGAGATTTTGATGAATCTCGACATTTTAGACCTCTCTGAGTCCGAAAATACCATTTTTGGAATTATGTCTGTGTGTGTGTGCGTGTGTGTGTGTATGTAAACACGATAACTTGAGTATGCTTTCATGCAAACCAAATTTTGCATACAAGTATTAGGTACAGAACATAGATTTCTATCAACTTTTGAGTTATTTCCACTATCCGGAAGTGGTACTTTTTTATTCATGCAGCTGCAGAGTTCGATTTATTTCAACTTTTCTTTTATAATAATTGTTCAATATATTATTAATTTGATTTGATTTGTTGTTGATGGTCCTTTAATGTACATAATATAAAAATATAATCATTGTCTTGCAGTTTACTCCTCAAATGTCCATCCCAATATCTGAGTATACAAGAAAGTCTAGGGGAGACCACTCCCGTTTTTAAACTTCTAAGGTTGATTCCATCCCCAGTTATCCTGAATTGGAATAAAAAAGGTGGATGGATAGGTCTTTGCGGTACTATTTTCTTTACCATCTTCTCCAATTTTAGAGTGACTGCAAACAAGACCCCAGCAATGTTGCAAAGCTTGAGTGCAACAGGAAAAAACACCCTCTTAGTCAGTTGTTTGATTAATTATTTAAGAGGTTGCAGTTCTCCTTTGGTTTGACTGGCTAAGACAATTGCATTCTGCTCCCATTGTTGAATGAAGACCCAAGTCCATATCCTAAAACTCCAGTAGCTCATGACAGGAACACTGTCTGTGTAACGAGAACCTGGATATATACTAACAAGGCAGGAATACACCTCCAGTGTCATTAAGGGCCAGTCATTAAATAAAATATTTTCTTCTTATTGTGGTGCAAATTTTAGGAAACAGTAAATTGCATCTATTTCCTCAAACCACTTATTGCTTTATTTCTGGGTTGGAGGAGTCAAAGCCAATCCATCCTGAGGCAATATCAATTTAGAATTGCCAACCCATTTAAAGCACATATTTTTGGGAGCCAAAAAAAATAGATTATTCAGAAAATCCTACATAGATACACAGAGAACATGCAAACACCACAAAAACTAGGCTGGTGTTTAAGCCAACTCCAGAAACTGTGACACAGCATCTTTAAGCAGTGTTAATCATGTGTGGCGGACAGCCGGGTCCCATGCCTGGCAGGGACGCCCTTCTGCATCTGTTCCGGGGGAGCAACCATGGGTAGCTCAATACCTCCCCCGGGACACTTGGTGGCAGCCTCCCTGGCAGACGGTGATTCCCCAGCCTGTTGCATGGCTCCATGGGAGATGAAGTCCTCCACAGCCTGGTTGGGGGCTCGGGTGGCCGCTAGGGGGAGCTGCATGGAGTCAGCAGCCCAGCTGGACGTATTTTCAGCCCTACCCGGAAGGGCAATTAGGACCAGGTGGTCAAGCACCTGGAACGCTTCCGGGTGGGATATAAAAAGGGCCAGCCACCACCACTCAAGGAGCCAGAGTTGGGAGGAAGGAGACGAAGCTTGAGGAGGAATGGTGGTAAAAAGGAGAAAGGATTGTTGCTGTGTGGTAATTGTGCTTGTGGACTGTGTATTGCCTGTTGTTCACGGGGAAGACGTGCGCCCACGGGTGAAGAAAAATAAAAGTCTTGTGTGTTTATACATCCCTCTGTGTCTATCTGTGTCGGGTCGGGTGCCTATATAGCGTCTTTGTTACACATGATATGTTATAAATTCAAATATTAGAATGATTACTCTTTGTGCTAGTACAAAAATATTGAAAAGTGGAACAATTCACGGCAAAATATTAGTTATGTTTAGAAAAATATAAATTGTAGGAAATAAGAATATATGATCACTGATCTCACCTCTTCTCTGAAGTGCTGGTTATTTTACACAGTGGACAGGTTGCTTTATTTTCTTTTTAATTAGTAATTCTAAGTCATTTTTGTCCTAGCTACAGTAAAGTATGTTCATACAAATGCACATAGTTTACCTGTTTTAACTATGACTGCCACTTCACTTTTGAGCACCTTGATTCACAGAGTTTCATGTGTGTCCTGTATCTCCAGGAAGCTACATTAAGTTCAATTTACAGCCTGGTCACTGCATTGTGGAGCATACATGTTCTTCTTTAGTATTCATATCGTCTTTAGTTGTTTTGGTTTCCTCTGTTCTCTATATCTTTATCTATATCTATATGTGTTTGCATCTATTAGTTTAGGCCCTGCAGTATAAGTATTTTACGACATAAATAACCTCTGATGTCAAAACCATTAACAGTCCAGAGGTCCTACATCTTTCATCTTCCCAGCTATTTAAGAGAAGTCTGCATTTATTATCAAACACATGACTGTATAGGGTGGAGCTCCATCCAAAAAAGCCCACTAAAAAAAGTGTGCAGAAAGGATACACACTTCATTTTTTTCGATTTTTGATTACAATATACAGTATATCAATTTTATATGTTGTAATGTTAAACACAAAGAGCCATAAAAACGGCTGGATCCCAGTCTTGAAAACACTTTTAATGCAGAGGATGAGCAAAGAGAATTTTTAGGAAGACACATTAGTCTTCTGGTACAGCACCAGAAGAATAGGGATGTGTTTGTCTCTGCTACTGCTAGTCATGGTGGTATTAAGGCTGGCAGAGTCAGTTTTCAGCAGATATGACATCAGACATCTTTGGAGCTACTTTCTCTAGGCTGGGAATAGTAAAGTAAACTGCAACTACAAACAATTTAACTACAAACTCCCTCCAGTCCCCCATGGTGTTCATGTAAATTGGTCACTATAAGACACCCACAATGTCAGCATGTTTGACATGTCCATGCCCTAGCTCCATCACAGGAGAGTGAGTGACCCCAACCAAAAGTTCATGGACACAAAAGGATTACTTTATATTTGTATTATTGCAGCTCTAAGAACCACTTCATGACCTCTGAATTAACCTTCTTATGAACAACCATCCACTAAAGTGGTACACAGAGAACATGCAAACACCACAAAAACTAGGCTGGTGTTTAAGCCAACTCCAGAAACTGTGACACAGTAATGAGGGAAAACTCTAATCCCTTTTAAAATATTTTAACTGGAAGACAGCATATTTTATAATGAGGGCCACGCTATCCATCATAGCATACTTCCTGTTCCTATTTCAATTGGTTTCTGACTGAGAGACAGGACAGGATTTTCTGTGCCATCGACCATTTAACTTAACACAGCTACGGAACCGGTCTCAAGATCTGCTAGTTTGGAGGATATAAGGCAAAGACAGGTTAGGTAAAGGTGAGACAAGTATTGTAGTCAAAAAAGTCTTTTTCAGGTCCTGAAATGCCTTCTCAGGCTCTGCAGTCCTTATCACCTGTTTTCTTCTGAGATTGGTTCAGAAAAAATAGACTACAAACCTTCCATAGTCCTCCTTTAGTCCTAGGAAGATGTGCACTTACTTTACAGCTCTGGTGGTGGTTACTTTGGCTTGGTCTCATGTTTAGGATCCAGTACAGTGGAACAAGTCCTTGGACTGGAACTTTACTCAATGACACTTACATCAACCATATTTTTGATTTCCAGCTCAACCTCAGCCTGTTTTGCTTTGGGTAGTCAATGAAGGCGTTCCCTGTCTATCACCTCATGGCCGAGGACAATATCATTAGAAATCAGGTGAGTCAGTCCTACTTTTGCAGCAACAATATTGGAAACTTTGCTATTACCTGCTGGATTTATTTTTTTCCGTTTTAGAAAAAGGCAATCTTCAAATTCAAATGCCAAACTTCTGAAAATAAAGGAAGAGAATGACCATGAGAGTCATGAGACTAATCATGGTCTCTCCATAGCCTTAGTAAATTTACTTGATAGACCCACTCCAGTGACCACTGGTTAAGTTGTTGCAGCACAAATCTATCAGATTCCTTTGCTCTTTCATTTCGTAAGGTCCTTGCTAATGTGTCAACAGTCTGTTGAGGTGGTTATGAGCATCTTGACTTGGGCCCTTGGATAGAATTTGCAGAGTTTAGTACTGTAATTGTACAGTATAAGTGGGCTTGTGTAAATTTTCAAAGTAGTCATGTAGCTGGACAACATAGTCCAGAATATTAGTTTGGGGTTATAACCACACCTCCCAAATTGTCCTGACAAAATCAAGGAGCCTGTTGGATTGTAGAGTAACTCAAACAGCGAAACCCTATTGGATGCTTTAGGCATCTTCCAAAATGCAGTCAAGATGAGTAGTAGTTGATATCAAAACCATCTGTACCACCAATGTCAATATCTTTTTCTAAAGGCTTGGTTGTCCCTTTTCACCAAACCAGGGAGATAAACAGTTGTTTTAAGGTCCCTGTTATGCAACAACTTCTTTCTAATCTTTCATGTGCTAAAGGCATTTTCTGTTTTATACGGAACTCTTTTAAAATTATCAAATCATGCAATGATCCCAACTAATTGTTTTGGAACTGGCTACTAGAAGCAAGATTTGGGTTGTCTGGTTTAATAATTAACATATACTAGAATACAGTGGTACCCTCTTGCAGAATGTTCTAGTAGTCCTACAGTGCCTACAATGATCCATTTGAAAGGTACATCAATAATTAGCACTAACATCACCTTTTCTGTCAAGAGATTTGGTGTAACTGACACTCCAGACAAAATGCACACAAGAGTGTCAATTCCTCTTCTATACCTGGCCAATAGAAAACATTTCAATATGCTTTAATAATTTGCCAGTCCCCAAATTCCCCCCTAGTAAGTGGATGTGTGCCTACTTGCATATGACACGGAATGGCATGTAACAAGAAGGAGCTGTTTACAGAAAAAATTGTGTTTTGTATATGTTTTGACAAATCATCATTTTATTGCTCTCATTTGAATAAAATAAGGTGTTTTAGTAAACTTTGTGAGATGGAGAAAAATGTTATATTTTAATTTTCACATAAGTCATATAATTTAATATAACTATGAGAGATAAGTTATATCCTTATCTTATTAAGTAAATTCTTAAAAGTTGCTGAGACATTTATTTTATTATTATAGTAGATCATTCTAGACTTTCATAACACTTTAAGCAAAGAAGTAGAATGTAGTATCCTTTAATTTCTAACTATTGCCTTGTGTATGTGCCTGCTTTATTCTGGAAATGCTTTGGGGCAACCTGTCTAAAACATAAATCCCTCATCTCAATAAGCACACTTTTTCTGTAGATCCACTATTATATGTCATCTTGTCTCCCTCTATACTCTATTCCTGCACTGATAACTTAAGTACATTCTTAATAAAACTACCACATAATAAAACCATATTCTCCAACTGTGATTCACTGTTCAGATGAAAAATTCTGATGGATTATTTTAAATGATGTGTGATAAGATGGACCACATGAGAGGACCCTCTACACATTGAATAAATATCCATGTAACCAAAAACATTATAAGTAAAACACACAAGGAAAGGTAAACAAAGAGAAAGAACAAAATACAACTAAACACAAAGAAGAAATAATCACTGTTGCTACTCTGTATCTGTCTATACAAGTTTTGAATCAAGGTGCTCCAGTGGGATCTAGGATCCCTTAAGTAACATTTTAAACCACAAGAAAAACCTGAAAATCAAAATTGTTTGGGGTCTCTGAAAATTCATCACTCTGAGCCCATTACTGGGCTTGTAAGAAAATAGACTACAAATGTAAATTCAGAAGAAGATCACTGTTAGGGTTTTTACCTTTATTTCAGCCTGCTTTACCCTTGAATGACAGGCTTCTACCTTCCATGCTCTTAACTTACTTCAGCTGCATTAGAGCGTAGCAGGGTGATGGTGTTGGAAATTGGTAAACAGCACACAAATACCAAGATGTTTTAGCTAGAGATGTTTCATTTAGCCTAACCCTGCTACAAAATAGAGTTCTCTGCTTGAAAAATTTGGATTAATTAAAAAAAAATCTAAAATAAACAGAACAATAAAAATATTCCAAACTGTCTCAAATAAGCTTTTGTTTTTGATTTTTTGTTAATTTCTCTTTTGCCTCAAGAAATTACTGAGAGTTCAAGGAACCTCATGATCACAATTGTATTTGTGCTTGATTATGTTTTTACCATTGTTGAAAATAAGCAATGATCTTTCTGCGACACCATGTTGTTTTTCATATAGGCGCTGCCATTTTGAGGGCTGTTTGTTGCTATGCGGTTGCTAGGTAAGCTCAATCAGAGGTGTGACATAAAGGTCAGCATTGTGCACTTCCTGGTTGTCCAAGATTGGATTCCCCAAAAGACTTTTATGTTCATTCACAGTTATTTTTAAAATTAATATCTTTGCCTTGCTTTTAGATTATGATTTACAATATACAATAAGAGCATAAGTTTAATATGTCACTGTGCTCTGTGCAAATATATTTTATAAATCTGCCTTTTGCTACACACATGCACCACTGACACAGAGCCAGATTTAGCACAGGGGTTCACCATATAGAACTGTTAGGCAAGCAATATAATATAAGATAGATTGAAACAACTGGAAAATGTGCAGTCAGACTGAGAACTGCTGTATTCTATTTTTTGTCTGTCAAAGTCATCATGAAACTGTATCCTCGTTGCCTTGTTTGGAATTGCATTTTCACCTAAGTGGGGGCACACACGTGGAGAAAACAGTATAAAGCCTTGGAAAACGGCAAAGCACACCTTTAAAGCCAATGGACGAATGGGAGATAATGTCATTCGCTCCTGAAAATTCTTCCACTGCACTGACGAAGACGGCAGACTCTACACATCGGGACCCCGCTCCCCGACTGAGTTTTGTCATTTGCTTCCCTCATCTGTTATGCAGCGTAAGCTGACACTAAAAAAAGTTATTTTTCTTGCGTGATTTCTTACCGTTATATCACTAGGACGGGGTATCACCATTTGTTTTATATCTATATAGATTTGGGTTACATAACATGCTACAATCACAAAAGAACTCATTCCCAGCTGGATACAAATGGCGTAGTCGGCAGGATTGGGGCTAAATTTCTTACCACCGTATCACTAGGGAGGTGGATCACCTTTTATTTTATATCTATATAGATTCGGGTTAAGTAACATGCCGCAGTCACAAAAGAACTCATTCCCAGGCAGCTAGTGCTCTCTGCTAGATACAATCCTGTTATGTGTTTTTTTTTGGTTATTAAACTTACCTGCACCATTTCATAACTATTATTTTTGAAATATGTCCTGACCACAATTTGCTTAACTATTAGTCTTTCTGCTTTAGATACTTGGCTTGAATTTTTTGACTGAGTGATACCTCTTGATTCCAATTCCACTCAAAGCTGATGCCACCTTCTGTAGTCAGTACACACATTTTAGACATATTTTTCTCTGCCATTGAAATTGGCATCAGCCCCACCATGCCAAGAGAGCTGGTGGTTTCTGCCCATATGTCACAACAAAAAGGTGTTCTGCATGTTGTTGCTCAGAACTACAAGGTGGCATGGCTTTTGTGTGAAGATTGCAAATGTGTGTATGATTTGATTCCTCTACATAAAATATACATATTCTAAGTAATGACATTCTCCACAGGTAATTTTTTGGATATTCCATAGTACCAAATTGATAGTTCAGTTTGAGCCAACAATCAAGCATTAATGAGAACCCCTGAGTATAACAGGTTTTTTTACACATTGTTTTGAGCAAACCTCTGATGGATTGGTTGACTCGCTGTGTCTGCTTCTTAAAGTACCATAAAGCACTTCCTTTTATGCACATCCAACTGATCTCTTTCTTAAACTATCCCTTCCTGTAGTCCTAACTCCACTCCAAAACCTCAAGTTCAATAAGCTGTCTGTAGCAAGGAGACTTTAAATTGCCTTCCTTCATCACCTTTGAGGCAATCCCCAGACGATCAGAGGCAACTTTGGCTAAAGTTCTGTATTAACCAGGCTAGAAGTGTACCTAGTGTTCCCTGATGTCTGTGTACCTCTGAGTCTTATGTAGGCTTGGTCTCTCAGGCAGTTTCTAGGCTGCTCATCTGAAATGGACCAAATAGTCCAGTTTCACACAGTTAAGGGTTGTGTATTGCATCTAACAGGTGGCAAAGTAATAAACTGAGCTGTCCAGTTTTGGTATCTTTATTCTTGAAAGGGCAAATGAGCATGAAAGTCCCAATAATTGTTCGAAATGCTCACTAGTGTGGTAAAACTGTCAAAACCTGGGTGGTAACACAAATTGCAAGGAAGAATCTTTATAAGTAAAAGATTTATTTTCAGAAAAATGCTCTGTGGTAAAAATAAGCTCGGAAGTGCACAAATGGCATATGTATTCTAAACAGACAAGTGTAAAAGCAAATTAAACCCCAATACATAACACAAAGAATGGTAAAAAACAGTGGAGAAGGGGTCAAAATCTAGTAAACAGAAAACAACAATAATAATCACAAGAGAAACTCACCAGGGAGTCACGTGGTGTCAGGTTCATAATGATAGCTTGATGCTTGCGGTCCAACCATCCCACGCCTTTCGATCTGTCTCGCTTTATGGCCCTATCGCTTAAATAGGCTATTTAAACGTAAAAAGATTTTGCTTACCTGATTGAACTACAAGATACCTCATTTTGCATGGGGAACTCACAAAGAAGCTTTCCTATCACTGAGGAATGCAAGGAAATCTAACACCCTTCACTGGGAGGGAATGAAATGTCTCCTCTTGAAACACAACCATGCTTTAAACACCATCATGCTAGCACATTTTACAAAACTGAGATTGGAAATCACCAGTATCGAGGCACAACAATGCCACAATAAAGAGGAAATGCAAGCTCTACACTCCAAAAATCCCATAACATGGCAAAGAAATGGGTTCCTTGCACAGAGAAGCTGCAGCTCTTAAATTAAAGATGACAGACTAGATGCCTGACTGCAGACAAAAAATTTACAAATCGTGGGTCTTGAAAACTCAGAGAAAGATGATGCACTTGCCTTCTCCATGCATGGCCACAGTGATTTTCAGCTTTATGTGGCACTTCTATAGAAATTGAAAGGTCTCACATGATATACTCTAAACAATCAGATTCTTCCCAGCCCTGAATCTTCATCATCAGGTTTTTAAAGTACACTGATAGACAACGTGTGAGTGCCACAAGTTACCAGAGATAGTCCTCGAAGGAGCCTGCATTAACTTCTTCTCTGATTTTCCCATGGTGACCTTCTAGAAAAGGTGAGTGATGAACCAGGCAATGAGAAAAGCAGTTTGGGTCGATGGGTGGTGAGGATGGAACTGGCTTCATTTGGAGCAGTGTGACTGCCATTGCATTCATGGCACCAGGTGTCAATATCATGTTATTTATGTTTCTGCAGTGATGTCTAGTTGTGCTAATCCTCTTGTTTAGTTTAACTTTAGCTACTCCATCAATCACAGGGGAAGCAAGAGAAGTGAGTGATGGATTATTATTTGTGTTCTCTTTGCCGAAACTCTCTCTTTGACTTTTTCCTCCAGGGGAGTTATGTGATATGTGGGAGAGGTGGGAGAAAAAGTAAGCGATGTGACATGTTTCCAGGTCCTATAAGTGATTGCTGATCAACATGCCGCTGCTCTGTTGCAACTAGTTTAGGTCACTATATTTTGTTCTTCTAGGTACTTTCTTTAAATATAAATAGTCTTTTATTATCTTATGGAATGTTTGGGGCCTGAATTTCCCAAATTGCCATTTGTGCTGCCTCAATCTTATGCATAATCCCCATATTTACATTGCTTTACTGCAAGAAACTTACTTAAGGGCGACTGATATTAGATGTTGCCAAAGTAGGTTGCTGCCTCCTCGTCACTCATTACTATGAAAATCTGAGTACTTATTCCCTTTAGAAAGAATTTCTAGGTGAAGGTTTCTACAGCAGGTGGTGACAATAATTGCCACTTTTGTTTTATTGTGCAGAGCTTGAAGGACAGAAAATTATGTTTATAAGCATTTACATGTCCACTCCATTCCACAAGTCTTTACTACCTAGCTTATGCTTCCAGTTGCTCAGTTTTCAGGTCTTTGACTTTGATGTATAGGTATTGATGCAAATGTGGCTATAGGTCAGGTTATTGATAAGTTCCCTCCTCCAGCCCAGGGATGTATGCCTCACTCAACCCAGTCCATTTGTAAATTCTGTGAAGACCTCAATCTGATAGATAGCTGATAGTCTGATCGATAATTCGTCCTTATAATCCATCTGCTAAAGAATACTATTTTTTTTCTCCATGCCATAAATTCCAGTCTAAATCTGATTATTTATTTCACAACATTGGTTCCACTTGTTTTAGACTCCCCAATCTCGGACCATTAGAGTGTTCATCTTACATTTCATCATTATAATTTGCATCCTCATGCCAGTAGATGAAGATTAAATACATTACTCTTAAATTTAAACAATTATGTGATCAATTAGCTGCTAAATTCCTGAGATTCTGTGTGAGGCTACCAAAGGCTGTATCTGAGACATTAACATTTGTTTTTCATCACATGTTAACCACTGCAAAAATAAAAAAAATTGTGAACTTGATTCTTGTCTGAGTTGGTAGGGTCTCACCCCACTAAATAAAAAAAGCTTGAAACAATAAAATAGCAACTGCCAGGGCTGAGTTAAGTGTACTCCTCTTACAATGTGCATAATTTCAGATCCAGGGTTAGCTATTATGTCTCTGGGGCAAGCCCTGTAAGCCTCTTTGTCATAATGAGTCCTTTGCAACTATCTTTTCTATCAGCACTGAATCTGGTTCAATTACTTAATGACCCCAAGCAAATTAATAAGCAGTTTTTCAATTATTACTCAAATTTATTTTCAGAAGTGCCTATCCCCCCCCAACCCCCCAGTTTCCTCATCTTTTCAATATTAACTGAATTTGCTCTGTCTTTCACATGATAAAAAAAATTACACCTAGGTGATCCTGCTACTCTGGAGAAGATAATGGATACAGTGGACACTATGATTAAAGGCAAAGCCCTCTGCATTGATGGCATTCCACCTGAGCTAATTTCAGTATTTTGGGAACATCCTTTTCTGCCTTTTTTCCAAATGTTGAATGCAACCATTTCTTTACAGCATATGAATCCAAGAGTCAACACTGTAGCTATGACCGTTTTATTAAAATAAAGCAAAGATCCAACTTAATTCCAGATGTACAGACAATTACCTTTAATTCATTCAGATGTCAAACTCTTTGTTAATGTCCTAGTTCACAGACTTCAATCTCTTATCTATAAACAGATTTACCCTGATCAAACTGATTATTCATTCCCACTTTACTGCACATAATCTTAGAAGACTAATTTGTATAATTGATGCATCTCCCTCCTTTTCTTTACTCACAGCTTTATTTTCTTTGAAGGCTAAAAAGGCCATGTGGATTTATTTCAGATGATGATTGTTACACAGTTTGAAATACTGACTTATCTTTGACTTTGATAAACAATTGAGATAAACAAAAATTAATATAAACAATTGATCACAAAAAAAAAAAATCAACTCACCACACCATGAGCACATTCAATTAACTTTGAGGGAGTGTGGTTTTTCCTTAGCCTTTATAGGGCAGTGATGGGCAGGGGACCAACCACAAAACTCAAGAATAACAAAAGAATATACAAACACATAAAGAAAGTAAATAATCAAAACTGTTAACATAAAATATGAACAAAATAAACGTAAAAACAGCATTTGAATCCCAGCTGGGTATGGGAAACCCTGGCTGAAAAACAACAGCAATATAGTCCCATCTTCCCTGGCTTGTGCAGTGTCCTAGAGGCCTAGACGTCTTCTAGCCAACTTTAGTTCCCCATGATTTGTCTCTTTCTCCTAATAAGCCCGTCAAGTACTAAAAGCACATGTGAGATCACATGCCCTTTTGTTTCTTTGATAATCTGTCCCACTGTACCTCCCTCACTATCTCTCACTGTGGTGCCCTTGGCCAAATTGCTTCAGATGCTTTCATTTTTCTGACACGTAGAGATGTACTCCTCTAAAAGTAGGCTAGTACCACTAGGAATCTTGACAAGCTCACAAGGACAGAACAACACCCACTGAAGTTTGAGTATAATGGCAGTCCATTTGTTTGTCTCATACTGAATGGGGATGATCACCCTTTAGTTTTAAGGGAAAACTTTACTTAGGTTTACCATATTTCCGAGCCAAAAAATAAAAAAAGATTGTGAAGGTAGGGTTCCTAAGTGGGGTTTTGGGTGTGTTTGTAATTACAGCACACCATTTGGGACTCACTCTATTGAAAAGCATCACCATTGTGGATTCATCTGAAGTTTGTTAAGAATTATATGGTATATAAAACTTAAAAAAGGATGTGAGAATTAAAAAAATTAAACCTGGTGGGAAATAATAGGCCACAGTGTGAAAAACCTGGACAAACTGACACTATCGTAAAATCCACCTGGATGCCTAGACAGGTGCCTAAAAAGAGGACATTTCTGGGGAGATATGGATAATAGAAAACTGGGGGGTATTTTCCGTACGTCGCTTAAATCATCCGAGATCAGTTGCCTAATCTTGGATGAGTTACTGCCGGTGAAACTCATCCGGGATAAGTCGGTTTTTCAAACGCAGCGGTGTAGTAGATTAGTCTAGCTGGATCTATTCATCTGAGATGATTGCGCGTGCCCGCGCTGATTGGAAGGCCCATATATATTGAGTATAGAAAACATGATGAGCACGTCTTTGATAGGCTACAACAAAATGACGAAAGAACAGGTGTATTTTTTCCACACAAGCGGAGCAGGACCTTTTACTCGAAGGCTATGAAGAATTTCAAGATTTAATATGCACAAGGGGTAACACTGCAAAAGCAGTCCAAACCAGAAAAGACGGCTGGCAAACAGTGGCCGACAAATTAAACGCTAAGTAGTGTGCATTGTACTTACTGAATGCAGGGTTTCATTTCCTATGTTTCAGATTAATTATTATTTAATATGTTAAAATTCCAGATCAAACGTGAGCACAAGGAGGACATGGGAACAGGTTAAAGTGAAGTACAAGAATATACTTCAAACTGGTAAATATTGGTATATAACTATTTAAAGAATTGTTGGCAAAGAAACATATATAATATAAAAAATATTAATTTTAAAGCTAAAAAGAAGGCAGACAGGGTAGCACGGTGGCACAGTGGGTAGCGCTGCTGCCTCGCAGTTGGGAGACCTGGGGACCTGGGTTCGCTTCTCAGGTCCTCCCTGCATGGAGTTTGCATGTTCTCCCCGTGTCTGCGTGGGTTTCCTCCAGGCGCTCCGGTTTCCTCCCACAGTCCAAAGACATGCAGGTTAGGTGGATTGGCGATTCTAAATTGGCCCTAGTGTGTGCTTGGTGTGTGGGTGTGTTTGTGTGTGTCCTGCGGTGGGTTGGCACACTGTCCGGGATTGGTTCCAGCCTTGTACCCTGTGTTGGCTGGGATTGGCTCCAGCAGACCCCCGTGACCCTGTGTTCGGATTCAGCGGGTTGGAAAATGGATGGATGAAGAAGGCAGACAAGCAAAAAACAAATGGAGGTCCACGCGGTCCAGACCTAACCCTTGCAGAAGAATTGGCTCTCCAGCAAAATGCCCATCACCCTGTTTCTGAGGGCATTCCAGGGGGAAGCTCCTCCCCAGAACCAGTGGCAGGATGCAGTGGTCACTTCATTTCAGGTAAAGGATGGTCATTGCATATATTTGTCCTCAATGCGTGCCATAGGTATGTTCCATATAGCCCTCTTTTTTTTGTTGGGTCAGTTGCAGGGAATGTCATATCCCTAGAACTTGTGTCTGACCAACAAGATATTGACGAAGGTCAAATATTTGATGAAGACACTGTGTCTGATTATTCATCAGGAGGAGAGGTAAATTTTCCAAATAATGTTTGAACAAATTCCACTGTGATCAGTCCCATGGGCCCCAATCACATTTGGAAATCCTGTGTAATGAGAATGTTAGGCTGATTGTGAGATTCTTTATGGAACTGTGGGTGTTTTAGCCTTTGTATTACCTACCTGCAATGGCATGAAACGCCTCTTTTATTGTCTCCACACGCAGGTGTCCAGGAAACACTATGAAAACCTGAAGGAAATATTTCAGAGCCAAACAGACTTTACGAATTGCCTGGCAAACTGCACTTTTAGATAGATTTTCCACATCGCCTACAGTATGTAAAAAAAGTGCTGCTTACAAAAAACCTCAAAGCAATGCATACTGTCTGTGTAGTTGTGAGAGCCCGACTTCGCCTAGTTTGACTTCGAATATAAGGTGCTAATAAATTTTTGAGGTACAATATTTCCCCTCGGCTAAAGCGGTATCTTTCGAAAAGAATTTCCTATGGGAGCAATAAAGGACCTTGCCGATAGCGCAAACCCCTCTCTATATGAAATTTTCTTCTTATAATTATAAGAATATAATTATATAATATCACCGATAGCAACTGGTCTCTCATTTATGAACGGCGAAGACATGACTGAATGAATTCCATGCACGGACACTGAGCTAATCCTTGTTTACATAGAACAAACCTGCTCCGAGCTTTGGATTTGGATGTGCTGCTATGACAACACATCCAGCAAGAGTTTTGAAAAACCGACAGATCCAGGATCATGACCAAATCGTCAACAATTACATCCGACTAAACGAGTAATCCACGTACGAAAAATACCCCCCTGATGTGAGTGTCAAAATAAAGTGACTCACTACAAAGAAGCTCATTCAGCAGCCAGTTGCAGTGCACAGTCACTCTGATGTCAGCCTCTAAGTCAAGCGCATAGCTCTCTGTCACACAGAGAGATTTTTATTCAGTAGGAACACTCCCATTCTTTGCATGTAATTGGAAGAATAAGGGAAAAAAGGAAATACACATTTAAGAAAGAAGTATGCAATAAAGATGAACTGTAGATGACAAAAAGCCTGCATATGGCACTAAAGTGAAAAAATAATAAGAAAGTAGTTCTCTGCAGTGTGAATGCAGCAAAATGAATGCATTTAAAATTCAAGCATACCCTGAAATCAGAGCATCCTAAACATAGACGACATTCTTCAGTGTGAGTTCAGACAAACACTGCAAATATTTCTTGCTCTTGCACTGTAAAAAAATGAAAGTTTAGATATTGCATAATTATGAAGTATACCTAAGAATATAATTTAAATGCACACATTGTTGTTTTAAATTAGTTTTTGTACATGGTTGCAGAAAGATTGCGATTGTACTTTGCACTTTGTACTTTATTTGACTTTATTTTTTAATTTTCAAGTTTTATATTCTATCTCTGGGTTTTAACTGGTAATCTTCAAATTATATCTCAAACATCATGCCATTTTCTGATGAGGCCATTATTTTCAATCCTGGCTTAATAACTCACACAACTCAATTCAATCTATTTTTGTATACCATTTTCACAGAGTTCTGCTCTGAAGTTTCCAGCTACAATCACACAAAATAGGTCAAACACACAATAAAACATATAAATTTGATTAACATAACGTCATGACAATAAAATCTATTAAATGTCTAAATGTTATGTGTCCTGTTAACAATGATGGAGAGGAATACAAAAACTCCAGCTAATAGCATACCTGGAAAAAACAGCACGGCCAGTTATAACAGATAAAGTCACAGCTAAGTGACACAGTGCTGGAAACCAAAGCCAACTGGCCATTACCTCATCCTAGCTATTCTACTTTATAAGAATGTGTTGCTACCAGTTAAATAAAAAGTTTAAAGTCTTACATCCTTGTTATGTATCATACTTACTAACTGCCCCTCTCAAAGCTAGTGGTTTTCAAGTTCAGTTCCAGGGGCCAACTGTGGTTGCATGCTTTTGTTACAGCCTGTTTTGTAATCAGTGATTTATTTAACCGCAATCGATCTCACTATTAAATTAGCTAGTCATTGTGTTTCTTGTCTTACTCTGATATTCTTACTCAGTTTATAATCTAGAAATCTGTATTTTTGCCATAGCTTCAAATGTATTTTATTGTTTTCCTATTATTTACCCTTTTCTGTGGTGTTTACTTCCTTAATGGTACCTTAATAATGGCAATAAATGATGACAGTGGTAAAAACCACAACTGACAGTGAATGCTGTAGGGCTGTAATCATAAAGTGAGGACTACTTTGTGGTTTACTTCTTAGCTATAGTTTTCCTATTTTTCCTTTGTTTCAGTTACTTGTTGTGAATGAAAATACAAAGTCAGCCAAAGGGCTGGGCCAGCAAAGGCACCCTGTTTAACGTCCAGATGAGAAAATTAAAATGAAAAAAGACAAAAAATAAGATGCTGACACTGAATGCCAGTTTTATGACTCCAACAAGCTTTGCAATCCTTCCCACTGCTGGAGTTCAGTCTTCCTTAGAAGTAGCTTCTCAGAGTAATGCTGACTTCAAACTTATTCTTCCCCCCTTATTCCCCTTCTCTAAGACCTACAAAACACTCCCAGGATCAAACATCTGTTTGTTTTTGAGTTTATTGCTTATTGTGTATTTAATTATTATTCTGTAAATTTTTTCTTTTAGCTAATTATTTTGTAATTGTCCTCACTCTGTGTTTTACTAGGTTGGTCCTGCTTATTTGTGCTTTATTTCTGTTCTTTTATGCAGAACCCTAGGGGCAGGGCCACCTATTTATACAAGTGTGCCATTATTACTCTGGTTACCCAAGGTTGTCCTATATAAAGTTTTGTTTGGACCCTGTCTTATGGCTGGGCCATTGGGTTCTTATTCTCTGTCTTTAGCTCCTTCCTTCTTTCCTTCCTACATCCTAGACTTTCCTGCACATGACTAAAGTTAAGATTATTTAAAAATATTTTGTTTGGATATTTCCATTTTGCTTTGTTGTTTCCCCATTTTTGACTGGCTTTTTCTTCCTAAAATACTTACAGTTTAATCAATGCAATAAATGTTTCATCCTTTTCAATGAATAATGTTAAGTAATGTTAAGAAGATCTTTAAGATTTCTATTTTATTTAAGAGCTTTAAGTAATCTTTTATTACTGCTTAATTAGCTCTATTTGTGCTAATAGATTAATCAGTTTCTCCTCTATTGTTTAATTGCTCAATTTTGCAATAAAATATTCTTGTTATAAATTACTAGATTTATCAGGGCTCACGGTCTTTTACTTTGAGTTGGACTACATGATAACACATACTTTGAGTTGGACTACATGATAACACATACCCACTAGTGCCCTTGTTAGTAAATATTGGCTTAAATAACTAGAGCACCTGGAAATATGGATTGAAAATGATGATGATGATGAAAATCTTAAAACCAAGATAAAAACACTAAATTATTCACATTTAACTTGCAAAAATACATGCTATATTCCAAAAACCTTTCTTATCCAAAACAAGTTTTTAAATTTTTTGGGTTGACACCAAAGCATAGAAAGAGGCTGGAGTCAATAAGGTAGGGGTCTATTTATAAGCCAAAGCCAAAAGCGAATGAAACCTGCAGCCACAGTGGGACTCTAAGACTGAACCTGAGACCTACTGCCCTAATCAGCATTCCCAAACTGATTTGTTTTCCCATGCTCTGAATAGTCTTCTCTTTCTAGACACCGCATGGAACAGAACAAAGGTGGATTGATCTTTGACCACATTGTCACAACAATACAGATCTCTCCCAGTTTGCCATGAAAATACTGCTGGAGCATTATGGACATGGGAGAGACAGACACTGACAGAAGGGAATAAGCAACCTGTGAACCTGTGTAGAAATTGTGTAATCATTGAAGCAGAATGGAAGAAGGTGAAGAAGACTGGAGAAACAGCACTGAGCTGGAGCAATGGGAGTGATGGAAAGACACTGCATTTAACAATGTATCAGGCTTCCAGAAATGAGATGTATATGATTGCACACCCTTTAAATTGTGTAATAAAAAAATCAATTAATGGGTCACAATAAAAGGACTCCACTCCTTAAGCCCCAAGACAGAACTGAAAAGTCCAAACTGAGTATACGCATATATGAACAAATGTATGACGAGAATACTGCAGGGTTGAAGTCTATGTCCAAGCAACCCAGAAACAGACTAGTGGTGCTAGGACAAAAAGAAAATTACACTAGATAAGGATTTGCATTGAAAATACTGTATCATGAAAAATTGCAAAAAGTTAATTATGATGACTATGTTGAATTTACTATAAATGTTTCAACGATAAGTTAAAAATTTTACCACACAGTGCCAGGCTTGCCTTTAAAGGACTACTCCAACTAAAAAGTTTTGTTTTTTAATATTTTACTTATCCCATGTAGTTTATAGTAATGGCTGAGAAAAATATCTGGTCCTATGTTTTCATGCAGAACAGAGATAACAAAGTTTCTGCTATATAAGCATCTATGGTGACCAATGTTGGACAACAGCAAATAATATCAGAAAGTTCATGAAAACAATCTTACTTTACAAAGGTCAAGTCATCCAATTGTGTGCTCACAACATCCCAAACACATGTATTTTCACTGAAATATTGTTAAATAATCCATTTCCAGAAAACAATAGCATGAATGAAAATGGAACAATCTCAGATGTGCTTGAGCATTTGAATTGTCGACCCACCCCCGTCATTACATGGACATTCATTGAGTTAGAGACAGAGTATCTCAGGATTACGTAGCAGTAGTCTGTGGAACTGCATGGGTGAACTGACCTTCTGCTTGTTGAGTCATCTCAGATATGCTCATGTATGAGTCACTTTCTATTCTTGATAGTGTTTTACTGAGTGGTGGCTCTGAGGCTAAGGATCTGCGCTGGTATCCCGAAGGTTGCCGGTTCGAATCCCCGTCACTGCCATAAGAGATCCTACTCTGCTGGGCCCTTGAGCAAGGCCCTTAACCTGTAATTGCTCCAGGGGGCGCTGTACAATGGCTGACCCTGTGCTCTGACCCCAAGGGGTATGCGAAAAAAAACTAACAAACACTGTTGTAAGTCGCTCTGGATAAGAGCGTCTGCTAAATGATGTAAATGTAAATGTTTACTCTTCTAATCTTTAGTTTTACACATCTTTTAGTGCATGATTTTTGTGGATATCACATGAAGCAGAGAGTTAGTCATTGAATATTCTGTTACTGGGTTAGACACCTGACCAGTGAATGAGACGGGTAGACACAGAGAAAAAGAATATAGTCACTGTTTATGGGCAAAAACTGTAATACGTCATATACATATGACGGTGACTTTTTCTGCTTTTAAATTACTCCTTGTCAGCATTATTTATTCAGTTTATAACTGAGTTTTTGAAAAACAGGAACAACGTTATCTATTGAGAAATAACTCTGCAAAGACAATAACACAGTAGAGGTAATTCAAACAACACCCTTCTCCATTTTCTATTGACTAAGAAGGAACATCAGCACACTATGGGTAGATTTCCTGGATCTTCAAACTGGAGTGTATAATCCAGGACCTATTTCTATAGTGGTATCACTGGGCAGAATCACTTTAGGTATTAAGGCTCCTTTTCGGGGTTGTCAACTTATAAGATGTGAATGAAGCTGACAAGTACCTTTGGTGCAGACCCTTCCCACTCTTGCTGCCCCCATGGGTGCATTATAAGAGCACCAGGTCTGTAAAGTGTATCCCTAGTTCTTATGTTTAAGATAAACAGTATAGTCACTTACATACTGAACAGGACATAACTGCTGAAATCCTATGAGCAAAAAATAAGAACTTTAAAATGAATTACAATGAGGCCAGAAAAGGTGATTTTATATCAGTTATATTTTGGGTTTACAGTGGGAATGTTTAGAAAAAGGTAAAGAATTAATGTATTTTTAGATGTTTATTTGAAATATATTCCTACAATTAAGTAGTAACCTTTTGAATTATTATCTCAACAGTTATCATGGAAAAATATGCATACAGTATATAGTTGTAGCAGTGTGTTCAAAAGCCAGCTCCAACCTTGAATGAATAAAACAATGCAAAACCACCAGAAGATACTGAAAAAAGCAATAAAGTAATAAGATGGAGTTCACAAAATGAGAAACAAAGACATGATGCAAATCAAATTCACTTTTCAGATCATCTTGGGCCCTTCTCAGTAGACTGTCCATTGGGGTGATATATAAATTTTACCGTCTGGGAAGAACATTTTATGCTTCTCCAATGGTCACAGCTCTCTCCTCCTCATTGGTGCTCTGGTCAGAACACATACAGTGTATAACACTACCTTAGGTGTTCTCTTCCTCCAGTGCCAGCCTGACAATGGGCATTGTCACTCCTGGCGTATTTTTTCCTCTTTCCCCTAGGGTCTTGCTTGACCTTCCTACTACCCTGTGTTACTCTCTCCTGCTATCAAAGCCTTTGCATCCCCTCCGCCTAACACTATTTATATATATTTGTATTTGCTGAAGTCATACATACAGTATATCTGATGCATAATAAAATCATTCAGCATTCAGCATTTTCAAAATACATATTTTACTACATCAACCATTTAACATGATATGTACACCTTATGTGCTTTAATAGAAATTGCTTCTTTCCTTCAATCCTTGGAGCTTTCTTGCATTAGTAAAACAGCATGAAACAGTTGATTTTCTTTTTATGGTGCAAAGCATTACTATGATGTCCTAACACTTGTAAATGAATACTCCTCTTTCCTAATCTGTCATTTTAATGCACTATAGATTTTATTTCATTCTGTGTAGTATCACATTCTCAATAATAATAATCAACTGCACTCTTGTTCTCCTGGAGAAATTAAATTTCTGCACAGAGAGCACAACTAATAAAAGATGTAGCTTGAGGAAATAAAAAAAATAAATATGATGAATCGTAAGTGCTGGGATTTGTATTCAGATGCAAAAGACAATTACAGAATGAACTCAAATTTATCAGACGCTCATATCCTCAACAACTTAATAATATGTCTGCTTCAGGCTTCTATGGTTTCTGTGCACAAATTGAGCTGGTGGTCACCGGCGTGTATTCAGGTGGTATTAGATACCATCCTGGCAATATCTGTAAAAGCAAAAATTATTTCAACGCACACTACTATGCTTTTATATTTCAAATGTATTTAACAAATATTAATACTTTGCACTTTCCTCTGAATGCATTTTACCATATTTTAGTTCAAAGGAAAATATGTTTAAAGTTGGATATTCTTAATTTCTATTTTGATCATGACTTTGCATCATGATGTTTTCTAAGCTAGATAAGTTTTACAAATCTTAATTTCTGTACTTTTTTGGTAAAATTGATTTATGATTTGCAGTATATTTAAATATCCGTGTAACCCTGAACTGGTTTAAGTTAGTTTGTGAATGTAACATTATATTACCTGTAATCACTGAAGTACTTGTTTAAAGGTTTTATTCTAGGTTATGACCAAGGATACTAAAAATACCTTACACAGAAACAAACTTTCACCAGAGTTTATGAAGCCAAACATGCATACATACAGGAAAAACCTTCATGTACTATGACTTTCAGTACACATGTGGTTTCTCTTTGTGCAAATACTGGTCAGTTTACAAAGACAGCAGTCTTTGAGAGTAGAAATGCAATGATTTCACACTAACGTCTCTTGATATTTCACACTCACTTCATTATCATGTTTTATTTTTCTTACTTTTTCAGTGCTCACCACATACCACCATGCACTCTTTTTTTCTACAGTAAATGACATTATTTTATTACAGAACATTCATATGATTCAAACTATATGGATCAAGCAAAACACAAGATAGAGAGATGGTAAAGAAACCACAAATATATCAATTCTTTATTGATGTCCTTAAGGTAAGACAACCTTTTCCTGGAGAGCTGCAGAAACTAAACATTTTCATTCTGGTCTGTTTCCTATTTTACCAAATCTTCTTGCAGTAAAGCAAACTTATCATTTAATGAGATGTCTTGCCGCAGTGTCCTCTCTGTAATCAGAGTAATTAATAAAAGAAAAGTGAAGTTCAGAGAGGTACATATTTTCACTAATGCTTTTCGAAAAGATGCAGATATGCGTAAGAGTTGGGTTTTCCTGTAAACATCGGTGCAATGTGTACTCAATTCATATCCACACTTGGCATAATTAAGTGCTATTGTGCTGTCTTCCCTGAGAGAAGGTGTGCTGTTTACTTCCATTAGAACAAAAACTGACTGACTTTAAAAAAAAAGTTGGAATAAATGTAGATCAACCTATTTTACATGCTGTTAATTCACCTTTCCAGACCTGAATTTGCTGTAATGCTGAAAAAAAAAATTGCTTATTTTCTATTATATTAAAATAGAAATTAAAATAATAAAGAGTCAAATGGATTATAAAGTTTGACAATTTAATTTAGGATTTAACGATTTTATTTCAGTTCCCATTTACATAAGGAAGTGTTTTCAATGTACATGAAATACAAAATATTTTAAAAGACAAATGTCAACATAAAATAAAACTATATAAAAAAGAACAAGATATAAATATACAAAATAAATTAAATAAAACACATAAGCAGAATCAAAAATATGCTAGAGTAAAAAAAAAGTTTTTATTCTTGATTTGAACGTGTTTCAACACTACAGCATCCTAATGCTGATCCAAAGTTTAGGAGTTGTCACACACACATGAACTGAGAATATCCAGGAAACAGTTCAGAGGAAAAACTGACAAACAGGCATCTGGAAACGTGTTCACAAACACCTTTTTCTCTTCCACCTGCAGCCCGGGTGATAAAGCCTGCTGATGTAACTTCCAGTTCAGCCCCAGGGTCCCACCACTTCTGCAATGTGGGCTATTTAAAGAGCAGCATTTGGCATTCATTTAGTAATTCAATTCTAAGAAACTCTAAGAAAAAGGCCTAAGAAGAGAGGCAACATCAGACTAGCACGGTTCCTGATTATTTTCCATTGTTTATACCTTTTATTTTAATAGTTTGCCCACATTAAATGGAGTACCAGTTGGTTCCTAACCCTTTTTCATTTCCCTCGTTTTTCTTATATTACAGAGAATGACAGCTGAAGGCTCAAGCCACTTATGTTTTACATCTGTATTTTGGAACCACAAGAAGATGAGGATCAACTAAGTAAAGAGCTCTGTTTGGCACAGGATGGATTATCAACCTGGATAAATATCAAATTGATTCATTGTGTAGTGTCTTGAACGTTGAAGACAAAATTTGTAAATGAATGCACTTCTCAATAGGAAGTCAATTAAAATGGCTTAAAGCTGGGTTTATGTTAGAATGCTTCTTGCTACAGCATATGTCAAAATGCGAGGGGTTGAATTGTGTACCATTTAAAAACTACACATAAATCGCTTTGGCAGATCACTATATAAAGATTTACAATAATCTAAGCGAGAAGAAGTTGAAAGCATTAATTCATATTTTAGCAGCAACAGCTAAACTAACATATGAATGAATTTGTGCATTAAAACAATTCTTAGTCACACCCAGATTATGCTAAAGCTAAAACTGAGTCTGTTGTTACCAAAGATTAAATAATTGTCGATAGGGTTTTCATGTTTCTGCCTGATTCTACAGAAAACACCCAAGTTTTGTCCACATTTACGCGGAAAAATATATTCAAGACTGAATTTCATTGAATATATTAGAAAATCATCAAAAACATCCTTACTGATTGTCATATAAAGATGAACAAAACTGGCATAATTTAGAATTGTAAACCTGTATTATGAATATTATTCCCTAAAGAAAGTACTATATATACAAGTCGGCCCTTTGTATCCTTGGGCTCTGCATCCATTGATTCAACCAACTGTGGACTGAAATTGTTTGGAAAAAAAAAGAAAACTTTTCCAAAAAAGCAAAGCTTGAATTTACTGCGTATCAAACACAACGCTGAAACCATTAGAAAGAAGTGAGGTGAAGCCTCTCACCTACTCGAGTGATAACAACATGTTTACAACTACTGCAAGATTTCTTTGATGATGAAAATGAAAAAGAAAAGAAACACCTTCCTATAATGATGTGTTGAACTAAAGCATCTCCACTTGTGAAGCCTTGACCTTTAAAAAATGAAGATCCTCAGCCCTAAACCTCTTTAAATCCTGATATTAGTTTCGTAGTGACTTCAGGGTCTGGACCTGTGAAGAAAATACTTTTCAGGTGGCCACGGACTACCCAAGCAGGGAGGTATACCTGGAAAAGTTGGCTATGAAGCAACAGGTTAAACGAGGTGTGGTCACAGCACTTAGCACTTTGACCACGATTCTTAGCTGCTACAACAGACGCTTGGAGACTCGCATTTGGACCTAGGGCTTGGGTCGACTGACAGAGAGTCTGGGGAACTCGTATGGCATACGGGTTGCCTCTGATCCACAAAGTGAGGTGGAGCCAGGTGGCGTGCATGAGGTTGCAAAGGAACAAAGAAGCTGCAAGTGTGCAGCACCACTGAAGACCTGAGCAGCATGGCAGAAACAGCTCTGAAGAAACTAATTAGTCCTTTTTAAGACCACTCACCTGCAATCAGCGAAAAGAGACTAATTCCATTCCTCTGCCTCTTGCACTCCGTGGGTTGTTACAGTATTATCAGTCGACCTCCAAAGCATCAATGTCTACAGTCAGAATGTTAACTCAGTGTGTGTGTGTGTGAGACAGAATACACTTGTTTTCTCTATTTCTAATTTATTTTCTATGAGTTCTTGCATTTTAAACATCTTGTGTTTTATTCTTTCAGGTCATTAAAGGAAAGCTGTAAGTATTAAAGAAAGAAAATGTGTACTATATAGTTCGGCATTCCCATGGTTGCATCTGTATTGAACATGTTCAGGCTTTTTTTTCTTGTCATTATTCTCTAAGCAATACAGTACTGTGCAACACTTATTTACATGGAATTTACATTGTTGTAGGTATTGTAAGTAATCTAGAAATGATTTAAAGTATACAGGATATTGTCCATAGGTTATATGCAAATACTACTCCGTTTTATTTTACTGTATATAAAGGACTTGAGCATTCGTGGATTTTGGTATCTGTAGGTGGGTTCTGGAATGACTGTACAGTATACAAGAAAAAAAAAGGACCAATATTGAGCCTTGATGTTATGCCAGACAGCTGGGGAACTTACCCGGCTGGGACGCTCTGATTATGGAAGGACCAGGGGAGAGAGTATTTCCAGGACAGTATCTCCCCCAGACATGACAGAGGGCAGCCCCCTTGGTTTCCAACAGGTCAACGGGTCATGAGTATGGGAGCTCAACCCTGCTGGGGCCCATGGTCACTCCCAGGGGGTGCATGGACGCTTTCAGGGCCCAATTTTGGTTGCACTTCCACCACACCCGGAATTGCGGCTGGAAGAAGCCCGTTGGGCACCTGGAGTCCTTCCGGCTTCCCTATAAGAAGGGGCCGGTTGCCAGAAGTGAATGGCCAGAGTCGGGAGAAAGAGGACAAAGCCTGAGGAAGAGTGAAGGTGGAAGGACTGGAGGCAAGAGGGTCTGTGTTGGGCTCTGTGCTTTGCCTTGTGTGCTGTGAAGGCAAATTATGTTAAAAAACCGTGTACTGTATTTGGGAATTGGTGTCCTGCCTGTTTGTGTCGGGGTTAGGTGTGGCCGTATGCACCCTGGGCATCACAATGTATGTCACGGCAAAAAGGAATATGTTTTAAATTACTCACAGCAATATACTTACCATGATTTGTCAAATAAAAGGCAAAACATTTTAAGATAGTAACTAATATTCCTAAACATGAAGCCAAGCAATGCAGCAAAATCTGTTTTAACAATGTTAAATGCACTGAAAGATCCAGCAAAAGCAAAATAGAAGATCCAGCATCACAGTTCAACTGCAGATCATTCAATAATTTTTCAAACTGATTCTTTTATGTGTTCTGTCAAATGTAAGTCAACTTACAATATGAATATGGTAAAATTACAAATAAGATTATTCAGTTTACAAAATAGCATTTTACTAGAACTTGAAGGATCCACCTCCACCCAGGGGCCTGCAGCGTAGAAGTAAACTCAGTTTAAATTATTATAAAGAAATGACTAATTTATTGCAAAAAAAATCTTATACAGTAATGTCTGTTTTTTATTTCTTTTTTTTTTCCTCCTGATCCTGTCCCAGCTTCCCAGCAGTATATGAGTGAAGCCATAATGCACTCCACATTTTAAACCAAAGGTAGGTGCCTAATTACACCATTAAAAGAGTAGATGACGGCGTCCTAAGTGTATGTGTCACTTTTCTCCCCATGCAAACAGTTGTAAGTGTTAGCAGCATCCTAGAATAAAGAGAAGATCTTTTGCTTCATTAGATGAAATATTTGATTTTTCATCTCTGTGAAGACAGAGCTACATCGGAGCCCCGGGAGAAAATTCCAACAGAAGATTTGAGGCTACATTACACTTAAACTACTGTTTAATATAATTAATATTTTCCTAACGCTTATCTGTCTGACTCTGCAAAAAATCAGTGAGCCTCTTCTTGTTAACATAGTAGGAATTTGTTAACATTTTCACTGGACCTGCTGGATTAGTTCTTGATGTTAAAATAGTAATTTAAATTACCACTGGTATGGAAATTATTAGTACTTCTATAAGTCACATAATGCTATTTAATTTTAAAAACAGTCGAACTAATATACTTTATGTAAGAGTTGAAAACCTTTATATTTAGTGGTTGTGAATTATCATTACAAAAGAGTATTTAATAAGTGGAAATTACATCTATGTGATTTGTGGGTTAAAAACTATTCTGTGTATGCTGATGCATCGATAACATACAGTATATAAAAATCCCAGGAAATGCAACAGTTGACAATTTGATGACTACAGCCTAGTGTGCCTTTAGATTGCTGCTTTATACTTAAAGGATCAAATTAGAGTGTTGTGATCTGAAGTAACTAAGTAACTAAATAAAAAACAATTTGTCTTGATTAGTCCTATCAACTAAGAACACATTCAAATAGCATAAAAGTGAGAAGCAAAGTGGATAGTGCCAAGGATAGTGGTCCTCTTTGCAGATCAATCAGTGTTGGAGAGGACTACAACCATGTTCTATCTCTTTGCCCTGCTGTAATTTTACTTGGTGATTTTAATATTCATGTTGATATCAACTGCTCTCTTATAGCTGAATTTATCTTAACTTTGTATTGTTTTGACTTGACACAGCATGTGGATTTCCCCACTCATACTCAGGGTCATTTTCTTGATTTGCTTTGTTCAAATGGCTTGAATAATGTCTCTGTCTCAGGTTCACTCTCTGGTATTTCTGATCATAAGATTATTGAATGTAACTTTAGCATTATTACCACTACATCTGTCAAGAAAAAGTCTGTCGCTTATCGCAATATTAGGTCTGTTAATTCTGATTTGTTTGCTGCTTCCCTTCTGTCTTCGTCTCTTTCTGAATTGCATACACACAACACAATACAATTTATTTTTGTATAGCCCAAAATCACACAAGAAGTGCCGGAATGGGCTTTAACAGGCCCTGCCTCTTGACAGCCCCCCAGCCTTGACTCTCTAAGAAGACAAGGAAAAAATCCCAAAAAAAACCTTGTAGGAAAAAAATGGAAGAAACCTTGAGAAAGGCAGTTCAAAGAGAGACCCCTTTCCAGGTAGGTTGGGTGTACAGTGGGTGTCAAAAAGAAGGGGGTCAATACAATATAATACAATACAATACACAGAACAGAACAAATCCTCAATACAGTATAAAAATAAAAATTTTAGAAGTACGGAGTAGAACTTACAGTTAGATCCATAAATATTTGGACAGAGACAACTTTTTTCTTATTTTGGTTCTGTACATTACCACAATGAATTTTAAATGAAACAACTCAGATGCAGTTGAAGTGCAGACTTTCAGCTTTAATTCAGTGGGGTGAACAAAACGATTGCATAAAAATGTGAGGCAACTAAAGCATTTTTTTAGCACAATCCCTTCAGTTCAGGGGCTCAAAAGTAATTGGACAATATGACTCAAAGGCTATTTCATGGGCAGGTGTGGGCAAGTCCGTCATTATGTCATTATCAATTAAGCAGACAAAAGGCCTGGAGTTGATCTGAGGTGTGGTGCTTGCATGTGGAAGATTTTGCTGTGAACAGACAACATGCGGTCAAAGGAGCTCTCCATGCAGGTGAAATAAGCCATCCTTAAGCTGCGAAAACAGAAAAAACCCATCTGGGAAATTGGTACAATATTATAAGTGGCAAAATCTACAGTTTGGTACATCCTCAGAAAGAAAGCAAGCACTGGTGAACTCAGCAATGCAAAAAGACCTGGATGTCCACGGAAGACAACAGTGGTCGATGATCGCAGAATCATTTCCATGGTGAAGAGAAACCCCTTCACAACAGCCAACCAAGTGAACAACACTCTCCAGGGGGTAGGCGTATCGATATCCAAGTCTACCATAAAGAGAAGACTGAATGAAAGTAAATACAGAGGGTGCACTGCAAGGTGCAAGCCACTCATAAGCCTCAAGAATAGAAAGGCTAGATTGGACTTTGCTAAAGAACATCTAAAAAAGCCAGCACAGTTCTGGAAAAACATTCTTTGGACAGATGAAACCAAGATCAACCTCTACCAGAATGATGACAAGAAAAAAGTATGGAGAAAGCGTGGAACAGCTCATTATCCAAAGCATACCACATCATCTATAAAACACGGTGGAGGCAGTGTGATGGCTTGGGCGTGCATAGCTGCCAGTGGCACTGGGACACTAGTGTTTATTGATGATGTGACACAGAACAGAAGCAGCCGAATGAATTCTGAGGTGTTCAGAGACATACTGTCTGCACAAATCCTGCTAAATGCAGTCAAATTGATTGGGTGGCATTTCATGATACAGATGGACAATGACCCAAAACATACAGCCAAAGCAACCCAGGAGTTTATTAAAGCAAAGAAGTGGAAAATTCTTGAATGACCAAGTCAGTCACCTGATCTTAACCCAATTGAGCATGCATTTCACTTGTTGAAGACTAAACTTTGGACAGAAAGGCCCACAAACAAACAGCAACTGAAAGCTGCTGCAGTAAAGGCCTGGCAGAGCATTAAAAAGGAGGAAACCCAGCATCTGGTGATGTCCATGAGTTCAAGACTTCAGGCTGTCATTGCCAGCAAAGGGTTTTCAGCCAAGTATTAGAAATGAACATTTTATTTCCAGTTATTTAATTTGTCCAATTACTTTTGAGCCCCTGAAATGAAGGGATTGTGTTTAAAAAATGCTTTAGTTGCCTCACATTTTTATGCAATCGTTTTGTTCACCCCACTGAATTAAGGCTGAAAGTCTGCACTTCAACTGCATCTGAGTTGTTTCATTTAAAATTCATTGTGCTAATGTACAGAACCAAAATTAGAAAAAAGTTGTTTCTGTCCAAATATTTATGGACCTAACTGTAACAGTAGATGATATCATATAATATAATTTGGATTTGTTTAGTGTCCTGGAGACCTCATCCATCAAGCTGCCTCCCCCATTTGGCCATTCCACGGCTAAAACAGTGCTGGGCCAGCCAATCCGATGAAAGAACCCCTCTTTCCCATGATTCCTGTGATCCTCCATCAGGGATGACTTTACCTTAGGCAGGCAAAACAACTTGGCAGGTGGGCCATGGCACCAAGTGCCACATTTGAGTACCGAGAAGAGAAACAGAATAGGTGAGGGTTAGTATCCAATTATAACTGTCATTTTACTTATGTTTTAGTGCTAATGACTAACAACAGAGACGCAGTATGTACAGTTAATCAGCAGCTCTAGTCAGGATATGCTAAACTAAAATAGTGAGTCTTCAGCCGGGATTTAAAAGCTGAGACCGAAGGGGCATCTGTTATAGTAGCAGGCAGACCATTCCACAGTTTAGGGGCCCTGTAAATAAAAGCTTGACCTCCTACTGTTATTTTATTAATCATAAGCAGACTGGCATCTTGAGATCTTAATGTGCGCTTTGGTTTAAGTCATGATAAGTTCAGACAAGTAAGCCGAACCTTGGTCATTTAATGCTTTATATGTTAAAAGGAGGATTTTGAAATCTGCCCTAAACCGGGAGCCAGTGTAAGGATTTAAGAACTGGAGTTATGTGTTCGCATTTTTTTGTTCTTGTAATAATTCTTGCAGCCGCATTTTGGATTAACTGGAGGCTGTATAGAGAACAGTTTGAACATCCAGTGAACACCGCATTGCAGTAGTCAATCCTACTAGAAATAAATGCATGAATTAATTTCTCAGAATCCTGTTTATTTAGAAAGCACCTTAATTTCCTAACATTTTTAAGATGGAAGAAACATGATTTGGACAACTTTGTAATATGCGCTTTAAATGACATGCTAGAGTCAAAGATAACTTCTAGATTGCGGGCTGATTTAGTGAAATTAATGGGGATTCCAACTGAGTTAAATGATGACAAAATATTGTTGTGATCAGCGTCATTCCCTCCAACAATTGACATCTCTGTTTTATCTGTATTTAAATACAAGTAGTTCTCATTCATCCACTCCTTTAATTTACTAACACAACTAATTAAAGACAACATTGGAGAAACTTCATTTGATCTAAATGAAAGGTATAACTGGGTGTCATCTGCATACGAGTGAAAATTAACATTATGTTTCCTAATGAGAGATCCCAGTGGAAGCATGTAAAGTGAAAACAGTAAAGGTTCCAGTAGTGAGCCCTGCGGGACACCATATTGAATTTCTGTGTATAATGATGGAGCACTGTCAGCACATTTCTGTACATATTGGAATCGATTTGATAAATAAGAACTAAACCAAGCGAGCACGGTGCCTGTAAGCCCAACATCATTTTCTAGCCTGTGCAGTAAAATAGAATGGTCAATGGTGTCAAATGCTGCACTTAAGTCCAACAACATAATTACAGTGGAGTTTCCTTCATCAGAGGATATCAGAATGTCGTTTACAACCCGCGTTAGTGCTGTTTCTGTACTATGACCAGTGCGGAAACCAGACTAGAATTTCTTAAATAAATTGTAATGCATAAGGTGTGACTGAAGCTGACTGGCGACTACTTTTTCTAGTATTTTAGAGAGAAAGGGTAAATTTGAAATAGGCCTACAATTATTTAGTATATGTGGGTCTAGGTCTGACTTTTTAAGTAATGGTTTAATGACTGACACTTTTAGTGGTTCGGGTACTATGCCATGCAATAATGAACTATTGATAATGTTTAGAATAGGCACTGCAAGAACATTCATTGCACTTTTTACTAGTTTTGTTGGCACTGGATCTAGGGAACAAGTAGTAGGCTTAATTTTAGAAATTAAAATTAAGACTTCCTGCTCAGTTACAGGACTAAAATTACTAAAGTGCTGAATGCAATGTGAGACAGGGTCTGCTAAGCTAGTATTTGGTTTGTACTGTGATGCTGAGATCTGGGATCTTATATTTTCAATTTTCTCATTGAAGAAGTTCATAAAGTCTGTACTGCTAATATCTGTTGGTATTTTGCACTGTTGATCTGAATTTCCATTTGTTAATTTAGCCACTATTCTAAACAGTACCCGAGCATTTTTATTATTGCTATCTATTATTGTAGAATAGTATTCTGAGCGAGCTTTAAAGAGGGCTTTTTTACATTTATTAACCTCTCTGTCCATGCAATTTGAAAGACATGTAGCTTTGTTGCTCTCCATCTACGTTCCAGTTCTCGACACTCTAATTTAAGAGCTTGAGTGTTTTCATTAAACCAGGGAGAGTTTCTATGTGCTTTGATCACTTTTGTTTTAAGGGGAGCCACTGTGTCCAGAGCATCTCTCAAGGTCACATTATAATGTGATGTTAGCTGATCTAAATTGTTTTCCACGTTTACATTTGATGTTAACTGATCTAAATGGTTTTCCACAAGTACACTCGACTTGCTCAAAGTATCTACACATTTTGAAGCAGAATTACAATCTAGATGTCGCACTGTCTTTGTTTTAATCTGTGAGTGTGTTGGCAAGGGCAGGACTAAATCAAATGTAATTAAGTAGTGATTGGAAATAACTTCATTTAATGGAGTAATATTTAAATTTTGAATTTCAACTTTGTAAGTTATAATTAAATCTAATGTGTGGTTATGATAATGAGTTGGACCTTCAACAATTTGACAAAATCCTACTGAATTTAACAAATAAGTAAAACATTTGCTAAAAGTGTCAGTTTCCACATCAATGTGTACATTAAAATCCCCCATCAGTACTACGTGATCATAATTTATAGCCAAATCAGATAGAAGGTTGCTAAATTCAGTCATGAACAATGAATATGGCCCTGGTGGTCTGTAGACTAGCACTATAATTGTGTTGGAATCTGTTTTAATATTTAAAATGAATGCCTCAAAGGATGTAAAGTTGCCTAAATTTTTAGACATGATTTGCATTTTGTTACAGTGAATTATTCCAAGTCCTCCTCCTCGACCAGAATCTCTAGACTTATGAAGGAATGAGTATCCATCTGGTGACGCCTCAGCTAGGGGAACAGTGTCAGATTTACTAAGCCAGGTTTCAGTGAGAAGACACAGATCAGATTTTGTACTTAATATAATATCATTTACCAAAACAGCTTTACTGCCAAGAGAGCGAATGTTCAATAAGCAGCATTTAAAACTGCATGGTTCTTTCTGAACTGGTGATATATTTTTTGTTTTAATTTGAAGTAAATTCCTATTACAGATGCCCCTGGTGGAGGGTCTGGTTTTATCCCTTGGTCTAATTATACACCTTATTTTTTGGTTATCAATTAATTTAAGGTTTGTATCAAGACTAAATTTACTGGATGCCCCACAACAGGGATTATGGGTAACAGCTTCTGGATAGTAACAGGTGGGATAAACAACAGCCTGTGATTTAAGATCACATGACTGCGGCCTGGATGGTGCTCTAATCAGTCAACCAGGCTGTTTTGCTGCCATATTTTGGGATAATACATAAGATCCCCTCCAGTTAGGATGAAGACCATCTCTTTTGAAAAATCCAGGCCTTTCCCAAAAATCATCCCAATTGTTCACAAACGCTATGCTTTTATTTGCACACCAGGTTTCTAGCCAGCAGTGAAGGGAATGCAATCTGCTATAAATCACATCCATCTATATATTCTTGGTAAGGGGCCAGATACAACTAAATTCCGACATTTTCTTTTAGCTTTGGTGCATAGAGAGATGAAGTTCCTCTTTAATACCTCAGGTTGCTGTAAATAAATATCATTAGTGCTGACATGAAGCAATAAGGTAGATACTTCATCGTCGGCGACACGGTCCAATGCAGCCTCTATGCCAGAAATCTTGGCCCCTGCGAGGCATTTAACATTAACTGCTGGTTTATCATAGTTTGGAATTCTAACATTCCGCACTATGGAATCGCCAATTATGAGCACTTTCTTATTCTCAGTTTCCACAGGCGCACTGCGGAGTGCTGAGAATCTGTTCTGGGTCCAAATTGATGACCTGGGTGCCGGGGGACTACATTTTGGCTTCTTAGACCCCCATCTTACTCTTATCCACTCACCCTGCGGCTGAATTAGTGCTGTTGACTTCGGCTGCGCACTGACTACAGTGGGATCTGGAGAGACTGAAGCCGAATCAGAAGTAGCCGAATTGTCTAAACAAACCGAGTCAATCCAATTTTCGGTTTGCCTAATTGCTATCAGGTTCCTATTGCAGTCCTCCAATTCACGTATTTTCCCGACCAACTGTAAATTAACTAAACACTTTTGGCAGGTGAAGTGGTCTACACTGTCGGCCGGAAAATCTGAACTATACATGCTGCAGGACACACAACATATAAACGTGCCCTCAATGGGCAGAGAGCAGATAGAACTTACGTTTAGTGTTGATATCATCTCCTCCGTTTTTGTAGTAATTTCGGTGCTTCAGCGCTTTCCGCGAACAGCTGAAACACTAAGAGACTGTCAGCTTTAAGTTTCCACCACCCACTGAGCGATCGACTTTGATTTCTCACGGCCGGTTATTTCTCCTGGTCAGCTGCCAGCTTAACTTCAGTTGAACTTACTCGGGTGTTTGCGAAGGGCTACATGCCTGTGGGAGACGCCGCTGCTCTGTGTTTCTGCTCGCTGCTCCGCTCTGTGCTTCCGCTCGCTGCTCCGCTCTGTGCTTCCTCTCGCTGCTCTGCTCTGTGCTTCCATTAGTCTTCCCTATCCTGAAAACACGGTTTCCCTTTATAACAGCTGTGTTTCCCAACTGTTAGATAACTTTGCTCCCTTAAGGACTAGGCATGTTCCAGCCTCCCACTCCTGTCCCTGGTACACCGATGAGCTCAGAGCTATGAAAGCCACTAGCTAGCATCTTGAATGGCTTTATAAGAAAATGGGTCTCATAGTTCATTCACAGCTTTACACTGAGCACATACTTAAATATAGGGATGCCCTTAACACCAACTATTATTCCTCTCTCATAAATGGTGCTAAGTCTAGGCCTAGAACTCTTTTTAGAACTGTTAATAAACTCCTCCAACCCCCTCCTCTAGCATGCCCCAATACAACTGAACAGTGTCAGGCTTGCTTACATTTCTTTAATACCAAAATTGATCAAATCTATCACAGTTTCCCCTCCACACCACAATCACTCACTCATTCCGATCTGCCATCTCCATCATCAAGACTTGCTTATTTCTTGCCTGTTGACTCTCTTGCCATCTCTGAACTTATTAATAAGTCTAATGCCTCCTCCTGTCTGCTTGATCCTGCCCCTACTTCTCTGCTTAACACTAGAATTACCAGAGCCTACGAAAAAACTCGTAGATCCGGCCCACCTTAAATTGCTTCTTAAATCAGTTCACAGCTCTCCGCCAGCATCCTTTGTCCTCTAAATGTGCTGATAAAACAGACAAGCTGCCAGCAGCCGGCTATTCCATCCCCCCACCAACTTAGAACGTGCGCGAACTTTTCCCAGCTCATGCCTTGATTGATTATCTGGGAGTGAAGTGGAGTTTTGGAGTGGAAATAATAGATCGTTATTTGGAACACACGCATTTCATGTGTGTTCCGTTTCTACAGTAATCTGTGTAAACACATTGTTAAAACAGAAACTTTTTCATATTTTAGTAATAAATGTTCTTTTTCTCTTCTTTGGTCCCTAGCTGGCGTTTGGTCTGGACCTGGTCCTAAGCCCGTACACTGCTGTGGGTGCCAATGGTTGTCGGATTTCATTTTGCAGGCGTTTCCATGCAAGGCGATCCATGGCGGCTGTTCTAGCCTCGTCGAGGCTGAGTCGACGGTTTCTGATATCGTCTTCGACCTGCTTGAGCCATGTTTTCTTTGGTGCCATTCTTTGGATTTTCCACTGGGTGGGTCGATCGCACCAGAGGAGTTTGTGTGGTAACCGGCTGCCTTCCATTCTGCAGACGTGACCAAACCACTGTAGTCGTCGTTGTTGAATTTGCTCCTCGATTGTTGGCTGCTGATCACCCCGGCGACGGATTTCCTCATTTCGTATTCGGTCTCGGAGTGAAATTCGTAGGATTTGTTGCAGGAATCGCATTTGGAAGACCTCAATAAATGTTACAAAATGTAGTAGGCATAAACTATAGAATGTGTAAAGCCTGAGTCCAAAGATCAAATAAACACTTTCACAAAAGCTTCAAGAATGATATGACAGTTTCTGTGGCGTAGCGCGCTAAGATTTGCTTTTTTTAGAGCTCAGCAACTTTGCCATGCCTCACAGACCTGAGTTCGATTCCCCGCTAGGGATGAAGTGTTGCTTTTTTTTCTGCACTTTTAAATTGCAACTGAAAACTTTCCTCTTTTACGAACTTTTGTCATCTGTGTAATTTTTTTTTTTACTCTGTATGTAAAGCGACCTTGGGTTTGTAAAAGGCGCTCAATAAATGTAACATTATTATTATTATTCTATTCTGGCTCCTCAGTGAGAGGCTTTTGTTATGATAATGTCAAATATTTATTCTAGTTCTGAAGTAGTCAGTAGTTACAATATTTATCAAATCACTGGTTATGTTTTGTTTTCAGATAAATGAAGTAAATTAGTTCTTAATTTAGTTATGTAGCAGTAGAGAATTATATGGCCAATCAAACATTGTTTAGTGTGCTCAGTTCCCTGTGGCGCAGTGGGTAGCGCCACCACATGTGGTGAGAAAAACTGGACTGCGCAGAAAGAAATAAAAGAAAACACCAAGGCTAGTGTGGAATATGCAAACTCTACTCAGACAGTGACTTGGAAAAATAATCAGACATTGGAGTTATAAGGTAAAATACCACCCACTGTACTGCCATCTATACAATACACTGTATGTGTATTAAACCAAAGGTTATGTATGAAACTTGGTAAATAACTTGCTTTTAAACTACAATGTATTTTTTATGGCCTGAAATGTTATAGTCTATAGTCTAAAACAGTCTAATTTACTAGTAGCATTGCTACTTGCATTGTTCCTCTCAGTATCAAGATTTTTTAACTTATACAGCATCAGCCTGACCCTCTATAGTGCTGATAGTTATCTGCCTGTGACATGGTGTAATCACATACAGATTCTTTTTTTTTTTTAGAAGACAGTACATTGTATGTGAAAATCCATTTCATTACAGTCGGCACAATGAATCTGGCTAACTGGAAAGAAAACCTACACTGTATTTATCAAACAGCCTAGAATAATAGCAGCGAAGCTACACAGACTCATTGCACTGAACCCATGCTGTTTTTATATAGAGAATATGTAGTAGTAAGTACATTGTAAGCAGGGCACTTTTAGGCTAAATTCCTAAATTCGATTTTATTGGTTTACAAAATGTACAAAATGTTTATACTTAAAATATATAAAATTCATATTGAAAAATCTCATATTAAGAGCGTAATTTTGAACATATCGACCAAAATAATCAATGATTTTGTTTTGGCATTCAGTAAGCTTCAATCTTTTCCTCAACTTGTTTTTTGCAGTATAAGATCAATTGCAGGTGAAGCCTATGACAACTTATCTGTATAATAAATTATACCACTGAGCTGTTATTTTAATATGAGTTTACATGACAAACACATTACACCTCAAAAGTAAAAATTATGATATGCAGACTATAATTTAGTTCCCCTTTATTGGGGCCAGTGTCGCATATTTGCACCAAAGAACTTTTTAACTTTTTTTGTCAGTTTACATCTGCTACCTCTAGTAAGTTCTTAGGGAACTGGCTGACAGGTCAGGAATATCTCAGCCAACTTTCACTCCATCATGCCTGCTGTCCTGGAAGCCATTAACTGACTGGTGAGGCTGTACATTCAGTTTTCATATGGTGTGGGTGTACATATCTAAACCAGAACATATTTTTGCCAACATAAAAAAAACAATTGTCAGCAATGCTCAGTTTTCCTAAGATAACTGTAATGCAATAAATGTATCTGGTGAGAATGAAGTGGCTTTTGTTATCCGTAAGCAGTTACATTCTATTGATGCACAAGTCGTCTTTGAGGTCAAGATGAGATTGACACATGTTGTGGCTCGGTGGCATGAGTTAACTTGTGATTAATTTTATTTGAGGCAAAGTAGCATTGATCAGATGTCTTGCTGATGGTGCTGTACATGTTGGCATGTAGGTAAAGTAACTATCTGAACCTATAGTTTTTCATATGGCCTATATTATTCATTGTAACAGCAACTATATCATTACACGTGCTAGGTGATAGTGCCTACCCACAAATGCCTTTGTTAAGATGCAGTTGAGTTTTGCCAAGCTCAACATGGCTACCAAAGTGAAATTATTAAATCATTTATAAATCACATTGGGCCACCTTAACTTATCCATTTAATTTAACCATTTACAGTGTCCATTAAACATTACAGATTAGAAATGGGAGTGTAAATACATTTACATTCCCATTGAAATGTCAGTTTCAACTAGGTACCTGCATTGGGTTGAGTAAATCTCAATTGCATCTTAACAAAGTCATTCATCCTTTCACAAAACTATGAAAAGGAAGGTGGCCCAATAAGATGGAACCTAAAAGTGCAAGACCAAAATGTGCAATATTTATTTTTGCAAATAACAGACCAGTTTGTAATGATCCAAAGTAATATACACAATGTAGAATAATTTACCTTGTTAATTAGAGTAAGTAACTGATTTACAAAAGTTTTGTGAATAAGTAACTGGCTGCATGCAAATATTTAGCTAGAAGTACTTAAGAAGCCAGCTGAATACGTACCTAACTTCAGCCTTGCATTAATCTCAGACTTATGGGCAAATATTGTTAAACAGTAATAATTACCACCAAACCCTTTCACAAATTTAATGTGCAAAAAGAAAATATTGAGCTGTTTTAACATATAACTTCCATGTGTTCCACCTCTCTACCAGACCTTGCATTCTTTTTTTTTTGCCTGTACAACTGTCATTGAAGATCATATGATAAACCAATATAGCTAGAGTGTGGAACTAATATAGTTTAAACACCAATCTGCAACAGCATGTGTTCAAAAATGTAGAATGTTTTGTACACAAAAATCAATATAGTACACATATAAAAACAACAATCTACACTCGCAAAACCGGTATAGTACATAATTAAAACCAGTGCAAGACTCACATGTAATCAGTCTAGTTTGTAGATAAAGCCAAAAGAGTTCATACACAAAACCAATATATTATTCACATGAAACTAATATAGTGCATACACAAAACCACAGCTATGCAAGCAGTCCACTAGTATATGAACACTAGCCAATATAGTTAATATGCAAACCGATATGAGCATATGCATATGCTTATGAGCATAAAAAATTGCAGTTCACTCACAATCCAATAACAAACCCACGTGTACAAGATTAATGCCATCTCTGTTAGGATTAGCTTTGGACATCACCCTTGTGTTCTTCTTTCATTTGCTGCCTGTTACAAACCAGGTCCTCTGTATCGTCCTACACTTTGCCATCCCTTTTAAAGTTTAAAGGCAGTCCACATAATTATGCTAGACTTTGCATTAGATTATTGTGTTTTCAGTGTGGCTCCTACCATTAAAGGTTCCTTTGCCCTGCTCTGTTCTGGATGGTTGGGTGTATTTTTTTGTTTTTTGCTTTATATCTGCTGTTGTTCTACCAGATGTAAAGTATACAGTATACCAATCTTCAAGGGTGTGTTCTAATGACATATAGTATTTATCTTGTGTAAGCAAGCTTTTAATATGTTACTTTATCTCTTAGATTCAGACTCTTGCTATTGCTGATGGATCCCTTGGTCTTGATGACTCATAGCTGCAAATCATCACTTTACACGAGTCATGCACAGCCCTCTCCTTCTGTTAAGATGTTGTCTCTTTAACCTACAACAATAAACACTTTTAACTTGCCCAGATTCTATCCCTGTGCTTATTGCATTGCAGCGTAAGTCTTTGCCTTTCACTTAGCCCATCTACAGCTGTGACTGACTGCATGCTAATGAAGTTTTTCTGGAGGGTTGGGCTTTAAGGCATTCATTTGCAAGATGTCATAAACATATTGTGTTATCTTATCACATTACTGTGTATTAATCTATACTAATTAATAAAAGGCAAAGCCCTCACTGACTCACTGACTGACTGACTGACTCACTCATCACTAACTCTCCAACTTCCCGTGTAGGTAGAAGGCTGAAATTTGGCAGGCTCATTCCTTCCAGCTTATTTACAAAAGTTAGGCAGGTTTCATTTCGAAATTCTACGCGTAATGGTCATAACTGGAACCTGTTTTTTGTCCATATACTCTAATGGAGGAGGCGGAGTCACGTATCGCATCATCACGCCTCCTACGTAATCACGTGAACTAAAAACAAGGAAGAGATTTACAGCACAAGTCAAACGCGGGAACGAAGGTAAATGACGTTAATTTTTGAGTGTCTTTAAATACTGTGTAAGCATACATATTAACACGTGCAATTAAACGTGTGCATTTACAGGGTGATTTCTCGGGCTTAAAAGCTTGCCTTTTATTAAAAAGGTAAATGCTAACTGTTTTCATTCTGAAGGGCACAAACCACGTTAGATTTCAGCCGTTAAACGCGCAAAAATGTCGGTACACCAGATAAATATTACTGAAGAAAGAAAAAAAAAAACTAAAACAGCCAAATGGGGCTATGCATACGAACTTAAAAGGTTTAAATAAAACAGAAATATATACCTTTATTTTTACTTCCTTAACTTGTGGAGGGTGTATCCTGTAGCAAAGCCCTAAGTTTTTTCATGAAAGCCCCTTTCAGTCAATAAGCCTTAAAAACAGGTGTAAAGCTAAACTTGCAGCACCGCTATTCAATTACACTTGCCTAACGCCACTCCTAAGGGGAGATACTGTGGAATCTGGGCATCCGTCAAAGCACCAATCACAGGCCCGATTAGAAAGCGGGAAGCTGTGATTTGTCGTCTCCCTCCCATGTAACAATCACAGCCCGTGTTACAACGCGCTATGTATGTATGTATATATGAAGAGTTTGGATGGATGGATGGATGTATATGTGTGTGTTTATGTATGTGTGTATATGTATGTGTATATATATATGTTGATACGTGTATATATATATATATATATATGTGTATATATGTGGATGTGTATATGTATATACTGTATATAAATATATGTATATATATGTATATGAAGATATGTGTATATATGTATATATATGTATATATATGTTTACATAACCTCTTTAACACACTACTTTTCCGCTGCGAAGCGCGGGTATTTTGCTATATACATATATATGTCAATGTATGTATGTATATATGTATGTCTATATTTATATATATATGTGCATATATATATATATGTGTATATATATTTAGATATGTATATATTTATATGTATATATATGTACATATGTATATATATATGTAGATGTGTAAATTTGTATATGTATATATATGTATATGTGGATGTGTTTATGTATGTATATATATGTATATGTAGATATGTGTATATGTAGATATGTATATATATGTATATGTATATATATGTTTACATAACCTCTTTAACACACTACTTCTCCGCTGCGAAGCGCGGGTATTTTGCTAGTTATTGATAATACTTTCTAATACAATTTCCTAAAAGTTGATGCTGAATATAGTAACTTTTTAAATGAATTAAAGTAGAAAACCATGCTTGGTGGGATGCCAATAAATCACAGAACATGCGCACTCACATTCACACAGACTCATTACTCACATAATTTAGCTTTGCACTTTAGCCTATAGTGCACATCTTTATGATGTAGGAGGAATTCAGAGCACCTGTATATACAAATAAAGGTTCAACCCCATAAACAAATATGTAGTATAGAAAACACATTACAAACTTTGAACTATAAATAAATGCAATGTTTTATAAATTATGACTGATTTCATTTTCTATTTTACCTATAGTTTGCTTTAATTTTAAAAACCGCAGCTATTATTTCACGCTGCATTTTGCTTACTCTCATGTATGTGAATGTTGTTTGGATAAACATAATGTAAAATAAATTGACAGCATCTAGTACAACTCTTTTAGCTTTAATTGTGTTGAATTTCAGGTTTCTGTAGCTATGAATTCCTTTAAAATGATTTTACATTCACATTATATATATGGAATATATATTGTGATGTTTCCCAGATGATTTTTATAAATCTCTACATTTAACTATGCCTAACTGTGATATAAAAATACTTTTCTTTACTCATTCCTTAGTGACTTGCAATCTCTCATCATTTTCACGTGCCTAGGAAACTGCATATATTTTTCCAATTCATTGAATCATTGCTAAAGCTTGGATTTTTCCCCCGATGCTTCAATTACAGCATTTGCATATGTATATATATCTTTTTGTTGTCAAAGTCATATCAAAGTCTTTAGGATGTTACAACTTTTATTTCTTCTGCAAGTGATAAAGTTAAAAGTATCCACCTGAAACAGTGTTACATAATTTTGTAACCTAAAGACAACAAAAGGTGCCCTTCATATTGACCATTCAGCCCCTTTAATGTAAAGCACACACATAGAATGAACAGCAACATTAGACAGCTGTCCTTCATTTGAATACGTCAAAGAAAAAATATAAAGTGACTGTAGAATATCATTTTAAAGTACTATTTTTCTGTGAAAATATTTCCATTGAGTCTTTTATCTGGTGAAAGCAATGTATAGTATATGGTCATTACTTAAGAATTATTGTTATGATTTCAAAGACGAATATGTGTTTGACATGTACTCTTTTTGTGTTTTTAAAGTTGGTTAATCATTTTCTTTAGAGAGGTTTTCCTCTAGTCATGGATAAATGACTATGTTTAATGTGGTCCTAGCGTTTTTTACTTTTGCTATTAAGGTTTTTTATTTTCACCATTTCTCCTTATTCTTTGGCTGTTAGTTTCCTTATCTGAATCCAGCTGAGGTCAATCCCATGCATACATGGTAAGTAAGTCCAGACTAATATATGACAGAGTACAATTATCTCATTTCTATAATTGCTGAAAACAAATAGATAAATATGAACTAAACCACACAAGGACAGTGCCTGAGAGCCTAATATAATTTTCATGCATTGGTAACAGATCAATAGTGTCAAAGGCTGTGTCTGAAATCAACAAAATAAATCTAGCTTTCTTTTATCATACGAAATTAAAAGAAATTAAAATGTCATTAGACGCATGTGTGCATTTCATTTCTGAATTACATCTGGTGTGAAAGCCAGAATAAAATTATTTAAATAAGATGTCATCAGCACACAAAACTGAAGGTGCACGGCTGCTACTTTTTTTAAAGTACTTTAAAAAGAAAAGGTAAATTAGAAATATGTTGACTGTGTCATTTATTGCTGAGAAATTGGTTTAGCTCTGATTTTTTCAATAATTTTTGACACCAGTACATTCAGACCTCTCAGTAAAGACTAATCCGTAATGCTAAGAATGGATGCTACTAGAAAAATGATTGACCTTTTCACTAGTTTTGCTGTGGATTTACACTAGAATCCCTGAAGCCTACAAAAAAGTAGTAATGCCGGGCCACTTTAAATTCCTTTGCACCTCTTCATCAGCATCTTTGTTTTGCAAATGTGTCAATCAGCACAAGCAGCAAGCAGCCTGCTATCCCATCCCCCACCGACGCAGCTGAAGTTCTCTCAGCTCAAGGGGGTATTTTTCGTACGTGGATTAGTTGTTTAGCCGGATGTAATTGTTGACGATTTGGCCTGATCCTGGATCTGTCGGTTTTTCGAAACTCTTGCTGGAAGTGTTGTCATAGCAACACATCCTAATCCTCAAACCTGCTCGGAGCAGGTTTGTTCTACGCAAACAAGGATTAGTTTACATACGTAATCAGTGACGGTGCGTGGAAGTCATCCAGTCATGGCTTCGCCGTTCATGAATGAGCGACCAATTGATATTGGTGCGCAAATTATACGAAGATAATTTCATATAGAGAGGGTTTTGCGCGATCGGCAAGATCCTTAATTGCTCCTGGAGGAAATTCTTTTTGAAAGATACCGCTTTAGCCGAGGGGGAATATTGTACCTCAAAGATTTATTAGCACCTTACATTCGAAGTCAAACTAGGCGAAGTCAGGCTCTCACAATCACACAGACAGTATGCATTGCTTTGAGGTTTTTTACAAGCGGCACTTTTTTATATACTGTAGGCGATGCGGAAAATCTAACTAAAAGTGCAGTTTGCCAGGCAATTCATAAAGTCTGTTTGGGTCTGATAGATAGATAGATAGATAGATAGATAGATAGATAGATAGATAGATAGATAGATAGATAGATAGATAGATAGATAGACACTTTATTAATCCCAAGGGGAAATTCACAAATATTTCCTTTGGGTTTTCATAGTGTTTCCTGGACACCTGCGTGTGCAGACAAAAGAGGCGTTTCATGCCATTGCAGGTAGGTAATACACAGGTAAAAACACCCACAGTTCCATAAAGAATCTCACAACCCAGGATTTCCAAATGTGATTGGGGCACATAGGACTGATCAGAGTGGAGTTTGATCAAACATTATTTGGAAAATGTACCTCTCCTCCTGATGAATAATCAGACACAGTGTCTTCATCAAATATTTGACCTTCGTCAATATCTCGTTGGTCAGACACAGGTTCTAGAGATATGACATTCTCTGCAACTGACCCAACAAAAAAGAGGGCTATATGGAACATACCTATGGCACACATGGAGGACAAATATATGCAATGACCATCCTTTACCTGAAATGAAGTGACCACTGCATCCTGCCACTGGTTCTGAGGAGGAGCTTCCCCCTGGAATGCCCTCAGAAACAGGGCGATAGGCATTTTGCTGGAGAGCCAACTCTTCTGCAGGGGTTAGGTCTGGACCGCGTGGACCTCCACCTGTTTTTTGCTTGTCTGCCTTCTTATTAGCTTTAAAATTAATGTTTTTTATATTATATATGATTATTTATGTCAACAATTCTTTAAATAGTTATATACCAATATTTGCCAGTTTGAAGTATATTCTTGTACTTCACTTTAACCTGTTCCCATGTTCTCCTTGTGCTCACGTTTGATCTGGAATTATGACATATTAAATAATAATTAATCTGACACATAGGAAATGAAACGCTGCATTCAGTAAGTACAATGCACACTACTTAGCGTTTAATTTGTCGGCCACTTTTTGCCAGCCATCTTTTCTGGTTTGGGCTGCTTTTGCAGTGTTACCCATTGTGCATATTAAATCTTGAAATTCTTCATGTCCTTCGAATGAAAGGTCTTGCTCCGCTTGTGTGAAAAAAAAAATGCGCCTGTTCTTTCGTCGTTTTGTTACAGCCTATCAAAGACTTGCTAATCATGTTTTCTAGATTCAATATATATGGGCTTTTCACTTAGCGCGGGCGCACGCATTCCTCTCATATGATTAGATCCAGCTAGACTAATCTAATACACGGCTGCGTTTGAAAAACTGACCTATCCCGGATGAGTGTCACCGGCATTGACTTATCCAAGATGAGGCACCTGATCTCGGATGATTTAAGCGACGTATGAAAAACACCCCCCAAGTCTGTTTATTTGGGTGTGAGGTAGAGCTGGGTGGTATACCGGTTCATACCGAAAACCGTTTTTTATTTTTGTTATGATATGAATTTTTCTTATACCACAACACCGGTTTAAATTGCCTAAACGACGTTCGGAACGTGGCGCAGCGGGAAACTGTTCAGGTGGGGACCTTTGTCACTGCTACACCGCTAAACACAGAGGTGTTGCACGGGGGCTCTTTTTCACTGCTATACCACTAAATAAGTGTGGTAGTGTAGATAGATAGATAGATAGATAGATAGATAGATAGATAGATAGATAGATAGATAGATAGATAGATAGATAGATAGATAGATACTTTATTAATCCCAAAGGGAAATTCACATTGCGGTAGGTATTGTGTGGTGAAAATGGACAGGGAACATTCCAAAACTGAAGCTGTAGCTGACGATAAAGTTGAACATGATGACACCGAAGAACTTTTGCCGAGAAAAAAGAGTTACGTCCATTGCCTGGAGATGCTTTGGTTTTAAAAGGTCAGATGTGGACCATTATGTTCAAATGTGTAAATACTGTTTCTATACTACTGGATAATATTACAAGCCAAGTTGTACTTGTTTTATTTGTTTTCAATAGCCTACAGTGTAATGTACCTGGGTACTGTGTAATAGTGTGACGACATGTTGACTTTATTCTCGACATTTCCACTTTAATCTCGACACTTATGGCGAGATTAAAGTCGACATGTTGACTTTATTCTCGTACTTTGTCATTAAAGTATAACATCGTAAACTAAACTTCATCGTAAAATGAATATTTAATTTACTAGATTTCCTCAAACCCCGTCATAAGTTATATAGCACATTAAATGCTTTGTGTTAAGTGTTCCCCAAGCTTCTTAAACTGGCTTCCTCTGCACTAAGAAGGAGGCACCGGCAGCGATCGCCGCACATAATACATTCACTTCATGATATTCCTACTCTCTGAACATTTAGAATGCTAAGATAAATACTTGAAATAATTTTCATGGTGAAATGCATTAAAGCATGTATTAATCATGTGAGGGCACGGCGGCGTGGAGGTTGCACTGCTGCCTCGCAGTAAGTTTGTCTCGGGTGTACCCTGCTTTGCATTTGCATGTTTTTCTGGTGGGTTTACTCGGCGTGCTTCAGTTTCCTTTCAAAATCATGTAGGAAGTGGGGTTTTGTTATGCTATATTGACCCTGCTAGTGTATGTTTTGCTTGTATTCATCCTGAAACGTGCTGGCGACTCGTTCAGGGATGGGCACAACCCTGAATGGATGGCATAATTAGACATGTATAACGAAGATATTTTTAAAGTTCTGAACACTCCGTTGGCTAAGTTTATAACTAGTTTTAATTTCACAAAGACATTTATCATGTGGCAATTGGTTATGTGGCGAAAGAAAAAGGAAGGATATGAACTGGGGTTTTGGTACATCAGATAGAGACAGCACGCGTGCAATAAAGAAAGCCCGCTCAGAAGAACATCCACTGAATTCTGTGTTCGTGTCTCCGACCACCAGACCACAAACTCAACACCTGGGGACCCCTAACTGCGAGGGAGCAATACTACCGCCTCACTACCGTGCATGTTTAATAACTGCTTTAATGCATTTCACCATGAAAATTATATCAAGAATTTATCTTAGCATTCTAAATTTTCAGAGAGCAGGACTATCATACAGTGAATGTATTCTGTGTGGATGAAGTCAGTTTAAGAAGCGTAGTGATTAACAACTGGGTCGGGGAACACTTAACACAAAGCATTTAATGTGCTACATAATTTATGACGGGGTTTGAGAAAATCTAGTAAATTAAACAATGATTTTAGGATGAAGTTTAGTTTACGACATTCTACTTTAATTATAAAGTAAACTATAAGAATAAAGTGTAAATGTCGACTTTAATCTCGACATAAACGGCGAGAATAAAGTGGAAATTTTGACTTTATTCTCGACATATAATTTTTTTTTTTCTTTCCTGTGTCCATATTTTTTTTTCTTCACCGTGGCCCTAATACGATTCCGTAGGGCTATACCACAAATAGCATTATAAATGCAAGTTGCAGTTTTATTATTTATGCATATAGCTTAGCTTGAAGCAAGGTCTATATTAATGCAGTTTGCCTAAATGATGGTTCAGTTGGTAAAGATGTCATCACCAAGATTGCACTTGTTTTATTTTATTTTAATTTAGTGAATACTGTGTAATGTACCTGGGCCTGAAGCCTTGAAGTAATAGTGCAATTATCAGTAATAATACAATTATTTATTTTATTGTTATTATTTATTAGTTTAAATATTATGCAGTTTAATGATGGTAAAGTTGTTTAAAAAGTCACTTTAACTTGCCAGTGGACAGAGATTGTTAACATTAACAGAAAGTGTAGTTGTTTTACAAAAATATTTACTATTTATTCCTTTTCTAAGACATGTTCAGTGCAATACAACTTTTGACAAGCACTTCTGGATATTTTACTAAGTCTAAATGCCACTTTGGATGGTTGAAAATATGTTGTCAAAATAATAGTTTAATTTTTTGCAAAATTTGTTCAATAAAAAGGTTCTATATTTTAACTGCATCTGTTATGCAATGTGATACCTTCTCTTTATTAGAGCCACCTCCTTGAAAACTTATCACTTTATGGGGCAATGCAAACCTGTATTAAGTAATTGCAGTGGAAAATGTGGTTAACATCCACTCATGCATGGGAAAAAAATACCGTGAAACCAGGATAATTTAGAAAAATACCGTGATATAGAATTTTGGTCATACCGCCCACCCCTAGTGTGAGGTGTCTGGAGTTGTATAGGGTAAATAATATATTGTTATTTGGAATACACACATTTCATGTGCGTTCCATGTCTACAACGATCTGTGTAAATGTTGGAAGACAGGAAATGCGAGGCAAGAAATGTTGAACACATAACTAAAACAGAAACTTATTTCATGTTGTTGAAGTGTATAATGTATGAGGATTGAAGTCCAAATATCAAATAAACAGTTTCACAAAAGGTATAACAAAACAAGTGCGCTTTTATTCAATAATATAACCAAAGATAAAAAAAAAAAATCATCCAATTTACATGCTGCTGTCAATGTGTAAAAACTGAAGTCCAAATATCAATTGGCACAAGGTCAACATGTCTGTTTGGCTGGTGTAGAGGTAAGAACGGCTGCTTCTAAATCAAGAGGTTGTGGGTTTGATCCTGGGTCTTTCCTGCATTTATCATTTTGAGTAGTGAGCAGCTATTACTATTACTATTATATAATAAAACCATCCATTTGATTTGAATCTGTAACACCTGTTGTAAATTTTTGCTACTTGTAAAAGTTTATTCTCTCAGTCATGTTCATGGGGTACAACAAACTTGCCTCTCCCTCTTTGAGTTGATGGTGTTTATCTTCATTCTTTTCACAAGAGCAGTGATGACCACAGTCGGTGCTGTGGTTGATGCCTGGTCAGAACTCTTTGTTTTACCGGCAATCAAAGATATGATGCCCAGTGACCACTATCAGACTATCATGCAGCATTTGGGCTTTGACAACGACACCTATGCAGAACATGTGAAAAATTACAGATTTGCTGCAGTCTTGGACATCTGGCAATGTTTTGTTGTGAACTGTGTTTTGAGTTACATTCCAGGGCAACATACTGTATTACTGTTGATAAGCAACTGTTTTCAACCATGGTCTGATGTCCTTTCTTGCAATACATCTCAATCAAGCCTGACAAATTTGACATAAAGCTTTGGATTGAGGCAGATTTGGAGACAAAGTACATGTGCAATGCCACTCCTTATTTAGGAAAAGATCCCAATTGTCCCACAAGAGAAAGACTTTCTGAGACTGTGGTCATAAAGCTTATGGAGCTGTTTCTGGACAGAGGCAGAACCGTAACAACAGACAACTTCTTCAAGTCACTTTCGCTGACTAGTGTTTAGATCTGGCAATGCCATGCTGACGGTGTACTGTAAGTGCCCAAAAAGAAGAACTCTGTCTGCATTCTCAGTACTATGCATCACAACGTGAAGATTGGGCAAGATCAGGAAAAAAAAAAACATTTTCAAATGACATAGCATTTGTAAATAATGGCATTTTCATGAACGGATGTGTGAGTGCATGTGCGAGAGAGGCAGAGACAAATTTGATGTCATTCAAGTGGTTACTGGAATATAAAATATCTTTTACAAGTAGCAAAACTTTACCCTGGCTGTCACAGACTCAAATCAAATGTATGTTTTTATTATGTAATAGTAATAATAACAGTAAATACAAGGAAGACAAGAGCTTGAACATGCAACCTCATGATTACGAGATAGCAGTTCTTACCTCTGCACCAGTCAAGCGGACATGTTGACTTTGTGTCGATTTGATATTTGGACTTCGGTTTTTACACATTGACTAATTTCTTTTCCTTCGGTTATATTCTTAAAAAAATGCACTTGTTTTGTTACACCTTTTGTGAAAGTGTTTATTTGATATTTGGACTTCAGTCTTCACACATTATACACTTCACATCAGCATTTTGACATTATTACTATAACATGAAAACAACATTTCTTGCCTCACATTTCCGGTCATCCTTCATTTACCCAAATAATTGTAGTCACGGAACACACATGAAATGTATGTATTCCAAATAACAATATATTATTTACCCTATACAACTCCAGACACCTCACACCCAAATAAACAGACTTGAGCTGGGTGAACTTTGCAACTGACTTCAGCTGAGTCGGTGGGGGATCAGATAGCAGGCTGTTTGCTGCTTGTGCTGATCGACACATTTGCAAAACAAAAAACTGATGAGGAGGTGCGAAGAAATTTAAGGTGGCCCCACATTACAACTTTTTTCATAGGCTTCAGGGATTCTAGTGTTTATTCTAAGTCATAGTTCAGAGATAGATGGTAGGCTTCATTTTAGAAATTAAAGTTTCAATTTACAGTTCAGGTACAATGTTAGAATTACTAAAGAGGCATGCAAAAAAATGTAGGGGTTGACACAACAATATTACACTGTGAGATAACTTTGAAATCTACGATTTTATATCAGGGCCGGCATATTAAATATTGCCACCAGAGGCAGGGCACATTTTTCTGGCCCCACCCAGATATATATTTAGTGGTTATGAGTCAATACACTTAATCTATTACATGGATACATGATAATTCCCACATCACAACACATCTTGAGAACAATGGAGAAAATAATAAATAAATATTATTTTTAGAACAAATATCAAAAAAGAAATTTATTTTAAAAATCAATGAAATACACAAAATTGGAATTTAAAACAATAAAAATGTACAAATAAAGGAATATATTTTAAATGAATTTGGCAGATGTGAAATGAATAACTACTGTTTCACTCATCATGTATACTTCTAAAAACACTTTAGAAGTTTCAAAATTCTGTCATGCAAGCTTAAAGGTGCTTGCCTTTTTTTACTAAACATGCATGGACATTCAACAGACATTGTACCTAAGAGTGACATCGTAATAACATTCCAAAAAATAACAAGTGTTCAAAATGATCATTAAAATGGCCAATACTATACAGTAAAAAATGCATGTGATGTTTTGTTACTCAATAGCTTACAGTACAAAGTGTTGTGAATTGCAATTCTGAGATATTTGAAACTTTTAAAATTAAAATATTTCTTACCATTTTTAAAGGCAGTATATAAATTAAGCACCTAATATGTATGTAACTTTTGTGGTTCATAATTAACTCTTACTTTCTGTAGTATGACTTTGTAATGTTAAAAATCACTCTTGTATAAAAACCCCGTCCCTGCCGAACTGCTGCCTGAAGGATCCTTTTGGTGCCTCATCCCACACACGGGCCCTGATTTTTATTATAATTTTTATCAATAAAGACGTCCATCCAATCTGGCCTGCTAATGTTTCTAGATAAGCTTTTCAGTATGTTTAATTATCAATTAGCAGTAGACATGGATTAGTTCTGTTTTCATCTTGGATAATTTTCAGAGGAAGATAGAAAAAGAGTTTTTATTTATTTTAACACTGTGCATCCATACTTTTCAGAAGAACTGTAACTTTTCTTGCTGTCCATCTGAGTTATCAGGTTCCAGTTTTGTCATTGCCAATTTATGAAAACTATGCAACTAGCTATCCAAAAAGAAACAAAAAAATAGATATGAAATAATCATATTTTTATGTTGTGTAATCAAAAAACATAATTGTGGTCATTTCACTGATCAGATTGCTCTTAAAATGTTCAACAGGATTGCATATTTATAAATGGTGTACCTTAAATTATTTAAATTACATTTAATCTGTGCTGCCTGTAGTTTTATTTGATCAACATTTGCCATGAAGATGTTCCAATGCAGAACTCAACCTTTCTGAATCTGCAGCCCACTTAATGGCAATTGTATGTTATGACATGTGTGGGCTGTTCTGAAGTGCCCCCGATGCAGGCATGTCATAACATTCAATTAACAAGATAATACTGTTTATTTTTATTCATAAACCAAGGTGTTTTAGAAACTCTTATGTAAGAAAAATAACTATGCTTTCATACTGGAGGTGGGTACTCAAGCTATTGTTCTAGTTTTATTATTTTTTAAGGGCAAAGTGTAAAGCTCAGCTTATTTAACAGCAACTTCATAAAGAAAGTTATTTCTAGTTCTACATGCCTAGACAGCCTTTGCAAATACAATGAGAGAGACCTCCTGAAGGTTTGACATGCAGCGTATATATGTTTATTGGTTGTGTTTTTGAGTTTTACTGCAGTATTTTGTGTCATAACTGAAAGCCATTTTCACTTTAATTTAAACTGTATTGCATTTTTAAATGTGTATAATGCTCTGAGCCTGTCAATGAAAAGTATGCTCTATGAAAATAACAATTCCAATCAAACTTCAAGAAGCTTTGAATGAATATTTTTGTCTATTAATAATTGGTTTTAACTTATTTTATGCATTCTATTCAGATACATTTCAATCCCAGCTGGTGCCAGAAAGAAACCGTCAGTGTTCGACTATCTTTATTCACCCTTTTGTTTTTAAATCTGTTCAAATCATTCAGGGTCACTGGGAGCTGAAACTCAGCAGCACTGAACGCAGGGCAGAAAGAACCCTTTAATGGTTCAGTAGTTCATCAAAAAGGAAATTCACTGATAATATATCAATTTGGAGTCTGCAATCAACTTAGCAAATGTGCTTGCCAATAAACCAACATTGGTGTGTCTTGAATGGAAAGAGTGAATTTAAATATGGCTTAGCCACTAGTTGTTGGAGTGGAATTTTGAGCTTTTGCAGCTTGTGAGAAGATACTTTCTGGCTACGCACATCGTATCTGAGCAGTTTATTTTGCATGTGGGGAAGGTCACAACCAAATACAAAAGATTACGTAGTACATTCCTGAAGTTTTATGAAGTGTTCTGTATTATTAAGGAATTATTTCACGGTATGAAAGTTTATTTTTCATTGGGTATCATGATTGTTTAGTAAACCTGTGACCTGGAGTTAGAATAAGGCTACCATCCCTCATGCATCTCACATAAGACAACTAAAAGAGGTTGGCTTCAGAAAAGCCATATTGGCTGTAAATATTTCTGCTCCGATACCTCCTTTGAGTTGGGCAACCAGCCATCCCCAGTGATTGTTGGAAACAGTTATTAGTGCTAGCTTAGTGCTTTCCTTTCACCACAATACTAGCTGTGCTATCCATGTAAGACAAGTTGAAATCTGCGTAATCAGCATCTATCAGGATACATTTTGTAATACATGTAGTAATAAAATGCAGTGCATTTGTTATTCCAACAAATGGCACATTGTGCTGCACCATCTGTTTGACAAAAATAAGACATATGTCCCTGTTTTATGCCATTTGGTATGGGATTATTAAAAGTGGCATTAATGTTTGTATTATTTTTATTTAGGTGGATTAGGGAAAACTTTCTTCAGTTTCCAGAAATATGCATTTGGGCTCACATTAAAAATACTTGTTAATTTCTTGCTTTTTTTTTTTTTTTTAAGTACTTCTTGGGTGGAATGCTACATGCTAGCATCCATATGAGGGGTTTTGCACATACCTAGTATTTATTGATATTAAAGCATTCTGCATATTACACAAGAAAAATGTGAATGTATCATTTATTACAAAGTTTTATAAGTGTCAGGAAATATGGTTGTGTAAATGTGTAGTTTTTGGTTTTGTTAAATACGATGTTTAGTCTTGTAACAAACACCCCAAACTCAAAGGAGATAAGGTACACTGTCAATTTGAGCTTGAATTAAATTCTTATTATAACAGTGGACCTGGTGGTTCTGCAGTTCTCCTCCTAAAGCTTGTGGTTAAGTAAAGACAGAAAACAAGAAAAAATAATTTCACTATGACATTAAAAAAATAATATAGATATATTTTACCTGAACATTCACATATCTTTTTCTTTACCCAACGCACCAACACTGAGAAAATGAAAGTGTGATGTTTTAATTAATCCCATAATCAGCTATTTGTTCAGCGATTGTGAGGGCCTAAGCAGCTTAGTTACACTTTACCACAGGACCTGTTTGTCCACAGATGGAGAGGGTGACATGCTGGCACAAGAATAAAATCAAGGTGAAAAGATTTAAGAAGTGGTCTACCATCTTTTGTAATGGGAAATGTTTGATCGCTGTCAAATAAGATGGATGAATAGTCTGCACTTATAGCAGGCCATGGACAGTGGCATTTTGTGTTTTACAGAGAGTTGACTTAAATCTGATATACCTAACACCGTTTTAATGCTGGACGGATTTCATCTTATTTGAGCACATTAGGACCCTGTGTGATGAGGAAAAAAAACAGGAGGGTGCTAGTCACCTGTGTAAATAAGGGATGTTGTAAAATGGACCTGCTGTATTCGAATGTTAAAGATGCCTTTAAGTGTAATCTACTGGCTCCATTCGGCAAATCTGACTACAACCTGATTCATCTCATGCCCAGCTACAATCCTGTTATTAGATGGCAACCTGTTACAACCAGAATAGTGTGGAGGTGGAGCCTGGAGGCTGAAATGGCTCTGAATGACTGTTTCCAAATGACAGACTGGGAAATGATGTGTGAGTCACATGGGGACAACATTGAGGGACTCTGTCAATGCATCACAGACTATGTTAAATTCTGTGTCGACACATTGGTACCCACAAAGACTGTGTGTTGCTTTCCAAACAAGCTCTGGGTTACTAAGGAGCTAAAAGGTCTGAATGAGAAAAAGAGTGCATTCAAATTGGTGAAAAAGAGGCTCTGGGGGGCATACACTGTGTGCTAAAGAAAAAGCTGAGTGAAGGAAAGGAAGCTTACAAAGCTAAAATAGAAAACAAAGTCATTCAGAATAACATGAATAATGTCTGGAATGGATTGGTTATAATTACTGGACTCAAGTAATCCAGGCCTCAGGTGCTAGAAAGCGATGTGAACAGAGCTAACACCCTGAACCAATTTTCTAATAGATGGCCAGTGACAAGTCCATCTCAGACCATCGTGTGGACTGTCCATTGCTGAAGACCCAAGTAAGGGAACAACTGATGAAGCTACACACAAGAAAAGCTGTGGGACCAGATGGAGTCAGATTATATTTTTTGATTTCTCTAGTGCCTTCAATACCATCCAACAATCCCTGTTAAGGGGTAAGCTCACAGATATTCATGTGAATGACCTAAGGAATAGAACTGACTTTAAAATACTGCTTATGGTTTACAAAGCCTTAAATAATCTCGCTCGATCATATATCTCGGAATGCCTATCACCTTACACTCCAAATTGATTGCTTATAATTCCAAGAGCTAAACTTAAAAGAAGTGATGAGGCGGACTTCTGCTGTTATGCACCTAAAATCTGGAATAGCTTACCAATAGAAATTCGCCAGGGTAATACGGTGGAGCACTTAAAATAATGGGTTTTTAGCAGTTTTTTAAACATTGCTTTCTCATAGCTTCATTTTAGTGTAACCCTGATATTTGGTATATGCATTTAATTATCTTTTTTTTCATGTCTCCAAAATCTGTACTAACCCCTGCTTTCTCTGCTGTTCTTTTTCCGGTTTTCTGTGGTGGCAATCTGTGCCACCACCACCCGATCACAGCACCATGCAGTCTCTACATTGATGGATTGAAGGCCAGATGTCCACATGACCATCATCATCTAATTCTTCCACGTGAAGCCAGAAAACCATGAGGACTGATTGAGATCATTAATGTTAGATAGAACGCCTAGTGGGGGCTGGGTGATCTCGTTGTCTTGGAACCCCTGCAGATTTTGGTTTTTTTTTTTCTCCAGCCATCTGGAGTTTTGTTTTTGTTTTTTCTGTCCTCCCTGGGCATCAGACCTTAATTTTATTCTATGTTAATTAGTATTGCCTAATTTTATTTTTATGTTTTTTCTTTTTTTTTCTTCATCCTGTAAAGCACTTTGAGCTACATCATTTGTATGAAAATGTGCTATATAAATAAATGCTTTGTTGTTGTTGTATAGTGTCCTGGATAATGGACTATCTGGCGGGCGGACTGCAGTTTGTGAGACTCAAGGACTGTGTTTCTGATATGGATGTGAACAGCACTGGAACACCACAAGGAACAGACCTATCTCCTCAATTCTCAGATGATTCTCCACTTATTAGGTGTACAGTAATCCCTCCTCCATCGTGGGGGTTGCGTTCCAGAGCCACCCGCGAAATAAGAAAATCCGCGAAGTAGAAACCATATGTTTATATGGTTATTTTTATATTGTCATGCTTGGGTCACAGATTTGCGCAGAAACACAGGAGGTTGTAGAGAGACAGGAACGTTATTCAAACACTGCAAACAAACATTTGTCTCTTTTTCAAAAGTTTAAACTGTGCTCCATGACAAGACAGAGATGACAGTTCTGTCTCACAATTAAAAGAATGCAAACATATCTTCATCTTCAAAGGAGTGCGCGTCAGGAGCACAGGCTGTCAGAAACAGAGAGCAAAGCAAACAAATCAATAGGGCTGTTTGGCTTAAGTATGCGAAGCACCGCGGCACAAAGCTGTTGAAGGCGGCAGCTCACACCCCCTCCGTCAGGAGCAGGGAGAGAGAGAGAGACAGATAAAAACAAAGAGTGAAAAATCAATACGTGCCCTTTGAGCTTTTAAGTATATGAAGCTCCGTGCAGCATGTCGCTTCACTAAGCAGCTGCACACAGAAGGTAGCAACGTGAAGATAATCTTTCAGCATTTTTAGACGAGCGTCCGTATCGTCTAGGTGTGCGAACAGCCCCCCTGCTCACACCCCCTACGTCAGGATCAGAGAAAGTCAGCGCAAGAGACACAGAGAAAAGTAAGTTGGGTAGCTTCTCAGCCATCTGCCAATAGCGTCCCTTGTATGAAATCAACTGGGCAAACCAACTGAGGAAACATGTACCAGAAATTAAAAGACCCATTGTCCTCAGAAATCCGTGAACCAGCAAAAAATCCGCGATATATATTTAAATATGCTTACATATAAAATGTGCAATAGAGTGAAGCCGCGAAAGGCGAAGCGCGATATAGCGAGGGACCACTGTATTGATAAAGGGGATGAGACAGAGTATAGGAGTCAGGTAGAGGAGTTTGTTTCTTGGTGTGAAGAGAATTGTTTGTATCTTAACATCAAAAAAGAGACTGGTTATTGACTTTCACCACACCAAACAGCCTCTATGTCCAGTCACTATTCAGAGAATGGATGTAGAGGTGGTCCATTCCTACTAGTACTTGGGGGTCCACATTAATGAAAGGTTGGACTGGTCTCGCAACACAGAGGAACTATATAAGAAAGGGCAGAGCAAGCTGTTTTTCCTTAGCAGACTGTGTGTCTTTAATGAGGGAAGTGACATCCTTCATATCTTCTATAACTCTGTGACGGCCAGTGCAATTTTCTATGCTGTGGTATGCTGGGTTGTTAGCATCACTTTAAGAGAAGCCTGCAGAATCAACAGGTTAATTAAAAGTAATCTCAGGTATAGGACACACTCTACACCCCCTGAAGGTTGAAGTGAAGGTGGAGAATAAAAACAAAACTGAATACAATTATGAACAATGCTGCACATCCTCTCTCCGACATACTAATACTAAGCACTTTCAGCCATCAAATTATTCAGTGTGTCAAAAAATACTATAGTGGCTCCTTTACTGTATACCAACAGCAATTCATCTGTATAATGCCTCACTGTGACAGCCAACTCAGAAGTTTTCTTTCATTATAATTTTCTTGCTTTATAGTCATTTTTGTGTGCGATCAGATCAAAGTGTATATGTATATTTATTTATTGATATACTTGCTTATCTGCCTATTTATGTATTTATTTATTTAAAGAGCTTCTGTAAAAATCCACAATTTCCCAATGGGACAAATAAAGTTCTATCTATCTATCTATCTATCTATCTATCTATCTATCTATCTATCTATCTATCTATCTATCTATCTATCTATCTATCTGTCTATCTATCTATCTATCTATCTTTAATTCTCTGAGGCCTCTCCGTAGAGGGTCATCCTTGCCTAGCCTTTACTGCAACATCCTACTTCCTTTTACACTTTAAGGTTTATGAAATTTGCTTACAATTTTTTTTTTTGCTTTCACTAGTATTTATAAGTTTGGACCTTTACTTGCTGCGGTGGGTTGGCACCCTGCCCAGGATTGGTTCCTCCCTTGTGTCCTGTGTTGGCTGGGATTGGCTCCAGCAGACCCCCGTGACCCTGTGTTCGGATTAAGCGGGTTGGAAAATGGATGGATGGATGGACCTTTACTTGTATTTCTAGCAACCATCTCAACTATGCTAGCGTAGATGGTGTTTTATAATTAACTATTGATCATTTTCCATTTGACTAACAGACATTACACAATTTTGAGTCAGAGGGGATGCCAGACTTGATGTGTGCAGTTGCTGATCTTGTTGCATGAGGGTGTCTGATTACAAAACTAAATACTGCAGTAAGACTGTGTGACTGCTTTCCAGCAGAGTTTCACATTTCAAAAGTATTTTGAGCTAGCCTCTTTTACTGACATTCCATATTGTGCTACCTGGTACAAGATACAGTGAGTGCAGCAACAATCTCTGCTTTTTTTTTTTCTTTCCATGCTATCATAGAGATAGGACTGCTCTGTTGGTGAGTTCCAAAAAGCCTATAGCTGCAATCTATGCATTGAACTTCTAGGTGAGTGCTCATTGGTTGTCATCTCTCCAATGCACATAAGCCAGGCCCTATAATTTAAGTTGTTTGATTTTGTTGGGCAGAGGCACAGCTTGTTTTGGAATGGGTAACTGGGAATGTCAGACTACATGACTGAAAAATCCTGAGAATGACTTCCTCTGACTCTCTAAGATTTTGTAAATGAAGCCTGCAATTGTGTGTAAATCAGAAACTGTGGGTCCTTCTTCTAACTCCATTGCGATGTTCCTGTATACATGTGCCAAGTGTTTTTGATGTTTGTCCCAAGTATACAGCCGGATACAAATCTCATGGTATGCTGTAAACCACGTTCCAAATCTCTGCTGCTGATTTCCTGCTTTTAGCATTAAAAAGGACTGTGCACAGAGTGTTTGTAGGCTTATGCGCTACTTTGATGCCTGATCTGGACAGGATACATGTTGTACCTTCTGATACCTTGTGATGATAAAGAAGTGTGGGTCAGGTTAGAATGCCCTGTGGGAATCTGGGGCACCACTGCAACCCAAGGGAGATGCCATCTAGCATTTTCGGGGAGGCAATGCCGTAAAGAAGCTATTTTCCCCCATCCTTCTAATTCTAGGGCATTCCGATATCTATACTAATAAAAGGCAAAGCCCTCACTGACTGACTGACTGACTCACTCATCACTAATTCTCCAACTTCCCGTGTAGGTAGAAGGCTGAAATTTGGCAGGCTCATTCCTTACAGCTTACTTACAAAAGTTAGGCAGGTTTCATTTCGAAATTCTACGCGTAATGGTCATAACTGGAACCTCTTTTTTGTCCATGTACTGGAATGGAGTGCAGCTCGATGGCCGTGAGAGGCGGAGTTGCGTGTCGCGTCATCACGCCTCTTACGTAATCACGTGAACTGAAAACAAGGAACAGCCCCAAAGAGCGTTGAAGAAAACATTCATTACACAATTGAGAAAGCACGGTGTAAACCGTAAGTTTAAATTAAGTTTATAGAAACGCTCCCCCTGCCGTTTGCAATACCATATTCGCGAGATACAAGTTTAATGAGAAGACACGAGGTATAAACGAGACTTTGAATCACTTTGTAACGGAGTTAAAATTGCTGTAGCGAGAAACTTTTAAGTGCCGGGTCTTAGCTAACATTAAATAAAACCGTGGACATCGCAACATCACACAAGAGAGCGGCTCACGTGAACTGACTGAACTTTGAGGCAAGATTGCTTTTCTCCTGTACAACAATACGTTGCATTCTCAAGAGTGTGCTTGCACAGCTTGGTCATATTACCACCGGAGTGCTGAACTGACAACGTGGTATACAAACTGAACTATAACAATCATAATAAACGAACAAAAAAAACAGCGGACAGCGAAGCAACGAAAAAGGAAGACCTTATATGCCGTTCGTTTATAAAACAGCAGAGAGGCTGTGTGAAGTCAGCTTCACAAAAAAACAGATCCTTAACAAATTGTTATTGCTATATTTTCCCTCAATTTAAAAAGGTTTTCTTTTCTTCTTAATAAAAATTTAAAAGCAGTAATTCGCCAGTGCGAAGCGCGGGGATTTCAGTGACTGACGCATACAGATATATTCATGAGTGCAGGTACTATGGAAACAGAGCACTGTGTAAACCTAAAGTTTAAATTAAGTTCATAGACCTACAAAAGGTTGCCATTGATTTGAGGCAAGATTGCTTTTCTCCTGTACAACTATACATTGCATTCTTAACAGTAAGCTTGCACAGCTTGGTCATATTCCAACCGGAGTGCTGAACTGACAACGTGGTATACAAACAGAACAATCGTAAAAACAGGATTAAATAAAAAGGCTGCTTCCGTTGGCGAAGCAACGAAAAAGGAAGACCTTATATGGCGTTCGTTTATAAAACAGCAGAGAGGCTGTGTGAAGTCAGCTTCACAAAAAAACAGATCCTTAACAAATTTTTATTGGTATATTTTCCCTCAATTTAAAAAGGTTTTCTTTTCTTAATAAAAATTTAAAAGCAGTACTTCGCCGGTGCGAAGC